>NC_064922.1:248196885-248873760 GCF_023897955.1 Schistocerca gregaria | reverse complement strand
CACCAGCCCGGTTCCCTGTCAGTTCAAGATAGCCAAAATCCTCGCAATCTTAAAACCAGGAAAGCCACAGGATGACCCAGCTAGCTATCGTCCAATAGCCCTATTGAGCAATTGCTACAAGCTTTTAGAAAGACTGCTGCACAACAGAATATATAACTCCATAGATAGACTAATTCCTGCAGACCAGTCATGATTTGAAACAAACGGAGCTGCTGCGAACAAGTCCTTGCCTTAACCTCATACACTGAGTCGGACTTTCAAAGAGCCCAAAAAACCTGTGTGGCTTTTGTGGACCTCTCGGCCGCCTATGATACCATCTGGCCTGACGGACCGATACTCAAGCTGAAAAAACGATCCCCTGCCACAAAACAACTAAGCTTCTGGAAAACATGTGAAAAGTCGCTGCTTCAAAGTGAAAGTAGGTCAATCTACCAGTAAATCCTACTCTATAAACAATGGTCTCCCACTGGGATCACTGTTGGTTCCCCTTCTCTTCAACCTCTACACGAGTGACATGCCAGCAATTAAAAAGCAAAAATTCTGCTATGCAGACGACATTGCAATTGCCACTCAGGGCATTCAACGAGGGGGAAGCTACTCTGACAACGGACCTTCAACTTCTTAACCAGTATTATATGAAATGGAGCCCCTGCCCAAATCCAAATAAAACCGAGGTAGGCATATTCCACCTGAACAATCATGATGCAAGACGATAGTTACGGTAACATTCTGCAATGAGTGACTGACGCACAAGAGTCATTCAAAATATCTAGGAATCACTCTTGACCGGTCACTAACTTATAAAAAAATACTTAGAAAAAACCAGCAAAAGACACACACACACACACACACACACACACACACACACACACACACACACACGCGCGCGCGCGCGCTAGAAAGTAGATGTCCAGCTTAATACCACCATGAGGATTGTCTCAGGAACTCTGCAATCTACTCTACTTCCTTGGCTTCATGCCCTTTGCAATATAGCTCCTCCCTCCCTCAGAAGGCAACAAGCAGCTATCCGTGAATGGAAGAAAATTAATGACTCCTCTGTCTCTGAAGATATACCTATCCGAAAAATATTGGAGCATCTACCAACTACCCGCCTAAAATCCAGGAAACCTATATGGGAAGACGAAGTCTTCAAATTCCCAGAAAGGCACGACATAGCAAGGCTAAATAATCCTTCGATACCGCTGGAAGAAATGCAAATGCCCAGAAGAACATGGTACAGACTTAATGGTATGAGGACTAATCACGGCAGGTGTAAGGCCATACTCCACAAACGGAAACTCATAGATGACCCACGATGCGACTGTGGTGCAGAATAACAATCCCTCACCTGATCTTCGAATGTCCTGCGAGGAGGTTTGAAGGAGAATGGAGGGATATCATGAATGCTACTCCACGTGCTGTTCAGTGGGTGACCTGCTTAGATGTGGACTTGAAATAGCCGCAGTGGTTGTCTCCCTAATTTTTCGCATATTGTTGTTTGCAATCAATCATTTAATAATATATTTGTAATTCATCTATTACATTAATTAATAGTATCTGTGCAATTTTACTCTGTAGATGCCATACGCTAAATAAATAAATGTTGGGATTGATCCTTCGGTAAACCTGGCCAATTTTTCACCATCCTTGTCTACGGATCCTCCCGTTGTCGACTATATGTTAATTTTCGTTTTTTGAAATGGTTGTTACAAAGTTGCCAGTAAGCAGTACATTTTCTCAGTAACCCTTCCTTAAGTCATGAATATCTCCTCTTTATATCTTCCTTACTAACGTAAAGATATTCTGACGTCGTTACCAGTTTAAAATGCTGTGGAAAGCTAAATATTTTGTTGTTCATGTGACTAATTTGAGAGCGAAATTCTTATCTCACATTATGTACTTTGTCAGGTATCGTCTGAAGATTGGGCTTTCCAAAAATTCACGAGATATGTCAGACAACCCTTGCTTCCTAGGCCTATCATAAAAATTATGCAACATCTCTAACGGTTCTTGTTGATGAATTCTGGAAACTTGGCAAGCTCATCCTTTTGCTAAATTAGTGCTGCTTTGGCTGAACAGTTGCAAAAGTACGAGCCCTAGAGAAAAACAGCTTGTAGCAGACAGACATCTGACACTTAACTAGAAACTTTTTATAAATATGGAGATTACAAGCAAATATTGAGCGAGAATATGAAAAGCTTCAGTTTCCAAATTTCTTAGCCAATCATCCTGACTGAAGTTCTTGCAATGGAGTACGGTAGAATGCCGTCGTAGTTAATAAAAAGGTTGGCCGACGGCATAAGTTGATGACAAAAGCATACCTCCGCATGAACAGAAACAACATCAGACCCACTAAACGGATTATAAATGTCTGACCGGACACAAATTCAACCTTCATCTTTAGTCTCACGAGAAACGTTGTACCAATGATCGTTGTCCGACAAAAAAAAAGTGGAATCTCGAGTCTCTCCGCACAACACAGTTTCAATTTAAAGTAGGTCAACATCGGCGAAAATGCCACCGCAGAGATGTCCTTACAGTCCACCACTGCACCGAGCTTATCACAATCGTCTACTAACGTCAAAGCATGCGACTGAAAAACAAACCACTTGATGCCGTATCAGGATGGCTGTTCAACTGAGGCGCCAACGCAACAAATGGGAGTACAGAACGGACAATGGATGAGTTAACAGGCATGTAGCTCCGTGCGTGATGAGACGGAAGTCGAAAAAAGAGAAAATTGCGACGGAGGACGAAAATCTATATCTCTACAAGAGACAGCTGATCCATGGATTTTGCATTTACTGTGTAGATCTAGCGACATCACGAACTAATTAAACTGACTGGTGTAAGCACAAAATTGGTACATTATCTGAAACATCTAATTCCAGTATCACGGGCATCTCCGATTCGCAGTCTGTGTACAGAAGTCAAGTGCCTTAACGGAACAATAAAAATAGATTTCGTAAACTATATAAGGGGCTGTCACGTAGTAAGCACACGAAAAAACTAATATTCTGTTAAGTATTTCTGACGTGCAGACAAAGCCATTAACATTTTCTGTCACTTATACTTCTAATTCCACCCCCGTTGTTAACGTTACTAACACATGCTACGCGGATGCCAACCAAGGGCGGTTTCTCACGGCTTATAGAACAGTCCGATCACCCGTCGAATAGGGACGTTAAATTTGATACCTATCGTTCGCATCACTCTGAAGCGCAATCACATTCATACATGCGGCATACACAACACGGTTGGCATTTCATAATACATCGGGGAACGGAGGCGGCAGGAATCCCAACCAGGACCTTGCGCAGCCCTGAAATGTGAAATCCACGGCGTTTTCCAACGTATACTGACGAGAACTTGGTTGATGATGGATTTATACTACATAGAGTGCACAACTGCAAAAACCCTGGGGCTATGGCCGAGTATTTACGGCACTGGCAGGAAGGGGGTGGGGTGTGCTGTATCAGCGCCCAGCCAAGTGATTAGGTTCTCCAAGGTTTGCTTACATTGCATATAGAGAACGCCGGGACGCTTCCTTAAAAAAGACCACCGCTGGTACTCAACTATTTCCTCCCATCCTCTCTCAGTTTGTGGTCTTTGTTCTCTTTACTGACACCGACGTCGACAGGACGTCCTATTACAGGAAGACTTACCCTACTTACAGGAATGAAGAAACAAAAGAGTCGGGTAGGTGCGAGCATTTGGTTGCGCCTTCTCCTAGGACCTAGAATCCTAAAACAAGACGAGAAAATGAGACTGTCGCGTAGTTTCCGATGTTCAGTGTTTAGTGTGAAACTGTGTTTAACGTTATCTGTGCATCTTTGCATCTACACTTCTAAGTCCGTAAAGCACCTGCCAAAAACCGGGATATGTTTACATGGTTTGCTGATGAATGACACTGTGATTCGTCGCTTAGCTATGTCACGAGATCTGTATGCGAGGCAACGTCATTAGACAGTAAGCTCCATGCAGACATGCTGCAACCACAAATTATGAATGAACAGAATGTAATTACGTCACATAACGGAAAATTACGCTGCTACACACAAGAGACATCGGGGAGCGAAGGGTTAGACTACGCCAGCATGTAACGCGCTTCAGACCCAAACACACAGGCCGCCATGCTCGGTGTCCAAATCGGGTCAAGTCACGCCTCTCAAGCCCCGCAAGTTTAGCGTATTACAGCTGGATCAAACAGGTGGGCCATCGACTGAAGCGTCGCAGCTGTTAGTAAAAGCGCCTGGTCTCTTTTTCTGGTAATATACGTCCTCAAAGAGGGATTTATAGTAAGAATAATATGTTACACTTGTTGTCTTAAGTCCAAAGACAGCAAGTCTTCCGCTGGAACTTACATATATTTGAACCTACTTATCGAAGACAAGTCGTCGTCTCCCTCTACAATTTGCATCATTCTCCCTCCCCACAAAAATTTCCCTCCATTAGCAAATTAACTACTCATTGGTGCCTCAGAATGTGTCTTGTCAACCTTTCCCTTATTGTAGTCACGTTAAGGTATAGATTTAACTTCTCCACAATTTGATACAGTACTACTTCATCAGTTACCCAATCTATCCAACTAATTTTGAGCATTTTTCTGTAACCATCTTCAGTTATTTTGTTGCCAAATAGCAAAACTAAAGTAACTTCTGTTCACCTAATTTGACTACACTCAATTTTTGTTAATGAACATCTTATAGACTCTTTTCAAGGCGCTATCGATTCTGTTCAACTGATCTTCGAAGTTATTTGCTGTCTCTGACAGAATTACATTGTCATCAGCAAAAGTTAAGGTTTATTTTTGTCTTTGAACTTAAATTCTTTTTCTAAATTTATCCTTTGTCCCCTTTTATTTGTTGCTCGATGTACAGAATCCATGACAAGAGAGTTAAGCTACAACACTGTTTCACCCCTTTCTCAACTACTGCTTCTCTTCCACGTCCTTCGACTCTCTTAACTATAGTCTGAATTCTGTTACATATACAAATACTAACATTGGATATTACTACTATAAAACGAGTCCACGAGTTCTCGGGGTGAGTGATGGCTGGGAAGGAAGAAAGGGTTGGGTTTAACGTCCTGTCGGCGACGAGGCAACTAGAGACGGAGCGTAAGTTTGAATTGAAGGAGGATGCGGAATGAAGTCAGTCATGTCCTTTTCAAACGGAACATCTTGGCATTCGCTCTAATCGTTTCAGGGTGACCATACAACACCCAAATCTGGATGACTGGACTGGAATTTGACCGCCACCCACACGGAATGTTGGTCCAGTCCACCACCTCACTGAGTAGAGACACGTTGCGTTGGTACCCCACAAAATTTCCGATTAATCACATATTTAAGCACCTCCTATTACGAAAGCGCTGTCTGCAGATATTTTCTTACAGTTTCATTTAGTATGCTTACTTCACTTCATAAGTATGCGAAGGTGGAGAACAGTTTCTTGGATCGTGGGTCCTGGTTAAAGGGCCACTGTGCCCTCTTCGTCCATTCTCGTTATGTCAATGTGACATGTAAATCATCGTTGCACCGATGAAACAACGAATATACTACGCTCTGTGCGGCAAAACCACAAGACAAGTGTTCACCAACACTATCACTGAGAAAAGAAGAAGTATTAACAGTGGCACTTTTTTTTTTGCCATCAGAATCATCTGACTTGGGGTCTGTGACCCACGCCTTTCCGAATAGAAATCCAGGAGATATTAAGAGATCAGAGACTGCTTCCGTTGGGGAAAGCATAGGAGAAGGTATATCCCCTGGCTCTATAGAAGGAAGCACACCGTTCTTTGCTACGCTATTTTTGGGAAACCAGTGAGGAATAGGTGGTTTACGATTTAAACGAGGTTCCTCTTGAATACGAGTCTAACGACTTAATAATTGTACCGTCTCGCTCGATCATGAGTAAAAGGGGAGATGTCACTTCAAAATCCTCATTCGCTCTGAATCAATCTGCGACGTAACTATCTTTCTGACTTTAAAATAGTGGCAGACTGGAACTGTAGCCCGTTATCTTTGCATGTTCCCATCAAACGTCTTCCAGCTGAGAAGGCCTCACAGGTACGCTTTGTCCAAGTGCAGCAAATTCACACAAGGTGCACGAAACTTTACATGTCTCACTTTGGATTCACCGTATAACGTTAGACATCACTAACGTTACTTGGAAAGTCAGTGTTCAAGTGGAACACAATTTATACATGATCCCACGAGGCTACGTAACTATTTCACCGTTCAGCTAGACCCGTGACGGGCCATAATAAATTGCTCATCTTAGTTAATTTTTCAGGCCTATTAGCACGTACTAGGTAATTTCGACAAAAACAGTTTTGTATCAATTTACAGGGTTGTCCTCCTAAGAGCCGTCAGGCAAATTTTCTCTGGTATTTCGGCAGATATTTGCAATTTTTTTCTGCAATGTGAAGCTGGAGTCAGCCCAAACAGATAGTGCTCATTACATCTTTCATGCGACGCCCACTATTAACGGAAAACGTCGGTTTGTTTCCCAAACAAATTCATTTTTTACGCGAAGTCTTACATATTCATTCGGTACAATGGTTGGAAATTAGTCTATTAAGATACTTGTTTAGCAGTTGTGTGTTAACAAGGACAGTAAAACAGGAACAACCGGTAATCCAGCAACGACTCTCGTGCTGTCCTTGCCCCGCCCCGCGCTGAGAGATACCGCTATACACCAATGGTATTCAGTCGGTGCTGGAGTATTCGTTGTCCTTCGTTTTTTACTTTCCCTGTTAATACACTTCGACACGATTTAGACTTATGTTTAGATCGCTCTATCGACTGTGTGCATAAAAATCCGTTTTAATAATCGTGTTCTTTGTAACGGGAAACAACCGACGTTTTCAGCGGACACTGGGCGTCACATGAAAGACGTGAAGAGCATTGTTTGTTTGGGCTGACTGCAGT
Organism: Schistocerca gregaria; assembly: GCF_023897955.1. Classification (NCBI taxonomy): domain Eukaryota; kingdom Metazoa; phylum Arthropoda; class Insecta; order Orthoptera; family Acrididae; genus Schistocerca; species Schistocerca gregaria. Next base: position 248,866,826 of record NC_064922.1, on the reverse strand, counting down.
TATACACAGCAAAAAGGAATAGATGCCAAATGTGCCTGGTGACTGAGGAGAGACAACCTGTACTGTGTGCATTTGCATATTTAAGTATGAAGCGCAGCAAACTCACTCATTATGAAAGAATATAGGATGTAGGTCCGCAATACGATTTATATTGTATCACTACGCTATAGTATTATAAATGAACGTATCGTAATAAATCCTCGCTGATTAGGGCTAAATGATTTCGGTAAATTTCATTACTTCAACAGTAGGGATATGCCTCCTAGCTAACACACGCACTTACCCTAAATTAGTAGCGGGTGGTCTTACTCTTGCTACTAACTTCTGAATGGAAAACTCTCTCTCTCTCTCTCTCTCTCTCTCTCTCTCTCTCTCTCTCTCTGTGTGTGTGTGTGTGTGTGTGTGTGTGTGTGTGTGTGTGTGTGTGTGTGTGTGTGTGTCCTCCCGCCCTCAGCCATATGTAACGTGTCTAGGAAAAAAACCTTCGTCGAACTGAACAAACAATATTTATTGTGCGCTTACAATAGAAGACAGTAACTTAACGAGACCTGCGAAAATCCCGAGACACTATTGGAACATAACAAATAGTTAGCCGGTCTTGAGTCTGACAAGAAACGAAAACTAGAAGCCTGCAAATGGTTTCCCTTAAACTGGTATGGAGAGGGCATTCGGACAATGACAAGATTAGCGCGAGCGAGCGACCGGGTTTACCGGCAGGGCGATTACAGGCGGCCATAGCTAACCCGCGATGGACCACAGGTAGTTGGATCCGTAAGTACAAGGCTGGCTAACGGCAGACATTGTACACACTTTAATAAAATGAAATCGGGCTAGGATGACTGGTACAGTAAATACAAGAGCATCACGCCAATCAACAGAGGGAAATACACAACCGCAACCACGAAAATATTTATAATTAAACCGGTCATTTCACCAGAAATGTTTACCATTACTGAATGATATATAATTTTATGATACACAACAAACCATACGCCCGCTAACGCTTTGTGTAGTTGCTATAATCGAGACAAACAACGACTGCAAGATTGTTGTTAAATATTCTATAATATTAAGTTTTTATCTCTCACGGTGGCGAACTTATAGTTACTACTGAATCTACTTATTAATCCAAGGCCAATGCTCATTAAAATATTAATGCGGATGCGCTACAAGAACAAATAGGTCGATGTTAATAAGGCATGTAATTAAAAATGATAAGAATTGGTGTCAAATCAAATGGCTCTGAGCACTATGGGACTTAACATCGGAGGTCATTAGTCCCCTAGAACTCAGAACTACTTAAACCTAACTAACATAAGGACATCACAAACATCCATGCCCGAGGCAGGGTTCGAACCTGCGACCGTAGCGGTCGCGCGGTTCCAGACTGAAGCGCCTAGAACCGCTCGGTCACAAAGGCCGGCAATTGGTGTCAGCAGACACGTCATGAGATAACCTGTCAGTTAGAATATGTATTTTAGCTATAGAATCATTAGTTTAGAAATTGTGGCCCATTTGCATATAAGTCAAGCGTGGTACGAAGTGTGGAATCTGATGGGGAGCTTCTCAAGGTCTCATTGGCTTAAGTGTCATGACATTACAGCAGAGTGGCGTGACTGAATTTATGTAAACACACTTCGGATCGTTTGTCTCATCTAAGTTACGAGCATCCCGTGACTCGATCTTAGCGAGGAGTCTGTCATTTTTTTGTGTCACACTAAATAATTGAGGAGCTATCCTATATTTCAATTGTAATTTTATTTACGAGCTGAACTGCTGGTAAGGCCACCATTCACTAGGAGTTTGGACTTTTAAAACAAACTGTTCTTAAAAAGTTAAATCTGCAGTGTTGCGTATGTTTATTGCAAATGTTTCTTTGTTTGTTTATGTTCGTTAATTTATAATTAGCATAAACTGTCAACCCTCAATTATTCGACCGCAGGATCACCTTCTAGTAAATTATTTTGCTAATACTGCAATAGGGCATAAAGAACACAGTCGACGGGTCGCCCCTAAGACGTTCAGAGTCCCTACTCTGTGGGCCTGTGTACAATAAATTAGTCCCCCAATTCCAGTAACTCCTGAGAAGGAGCGATGTTGAGAAAAAAATTACGAGGCCGATGACTTGCTCACAAACCAAGACAGAATAAAAGCAAGGCATTTTATTTATTCTGGGAACGAAAACAATAACTTAATCTGAGGCGTATACAATGTGTAATTGCGGATCTCTCATTTCGGGAAAACATTCATTCTTACAACATGTATTCCATGGATTCATCTTAGTGGTAGGAACTAAGACGTGACAGTGTCACACGAGTAGTAGCAAGCTGGCACAAAGCATCATACAGAACGATTACAAACTTCATATGGATATCATAAAATAAGTTAGTCTCACGTTACGGAGATAACACTACGCAACGCACTAGAAACTTTTCAGTCATCAGCGGGTGAAGCTGAACGCTTATAATTAAAAGCCTTGTCATCTAACACATATCTAGAAAACTGAATTACCAACTTCCAAACATGCATATAATTGGCATTTTATGTATACAGTATATTCCCCGTTAAGTCGCAATATATCGCCAACAATGCTAACACTCGTGGCTCGTTCATTATTAGTAACTGCTTATAACGAACTGCAGAAACTATCAATGAAGGCCGGTTCAAATCCTTTGTCCTTCGAAATACAGGCAAGTTTGTCGTCAGATGCGTATAGTACCGGTTTATGTAACCGATATTAAGTGGAGCAACACAATGTTTTCGGCTGATAAACTATGCGGTCACCTATCTGACAAGAGAGAAAGCTCTGCTTAATGAAATCTTAAATTCAAAGTTGGGTAATTATCTGATTTAAGTGATATCACGAGACTGATAGTAGCTGACGGCAACCACTTATTCAGTCTTCGCTTACACGGGCACCAGAGCAAAGTAGCAACTGTTTTTTCAGATATCTATTTTATATCATTTATAAAGCTGATATATAAATGAGTACCGGTGAGGAAACACATTGCCGATCCTTGACGCTGCACTTCGGTTTTTCCAGCTTTCGCAATATGAACATCCTGAATTTAATTCCCCGATTTGGGCTAAGTTTCACGAAATACTAATCAAAAATTCCCCAAACAACTCATGATATTCCTACAAGAAATTAGCGCTGAAAATGTTGCTGAATTGAAAACAGTAAGCCAATAGTCATATATCCTCTTGAATGTGAAAAAACACAGTAACTTGTACTTTAAACAGCATAACTGGAACTTTCTCCACCAGTGCAGAGACGGAAATCGAACTGCCACAACTTTCGTAAATAATGCCTTGATGCTCTAAGTAAAAATACAAGCGCGAGTTGTGGCGTCACTTTCGCACTTAACTGTCATACCAAACATTCGCTTTCCCATGTAAAATAACATATTGTGCCTAAATCACAAAATGATACACAGTCCAGTACATTGGGGTAGGATAGACACCGTTATGTTTCACGCTACATACAGTACAGTTCTAAGACGGTGAGTAAACAGTTAATGAATTATCCCTAAATAGGAGGTGATATAGTGGATACGGCACGAGGCTTAACGGCAGAAGCGGAGTGAAAAATCCCCGCCAAGCATCCTGATTTAGGTTGCCAGTTTTGAATTTCAACAATATCCTTATAATTTTGGAAGGACGGTGAAACAATTCATTTAACACACCAGAACAATTCCTTTTACCAGCCTTCCCCACTGAGCTCCTATTCCTTCTTTGCGAGCCGGCTTTTGTGGCCGAGCGGTTCTAGGCGCTTCAGTCTGGAACCGCACGACCGCTACGGTAGCAGGTTCGAATCCTGCCTCGGGAATGGATGTGTGTGATGCCCTTAGGTTAGTTAGGTTTGAGTAGTTCTAAGTTCTAGGGGAGTGATGACCTCAGATGTTAAGTCCCGTAGTGCTAAGAGCCATTTGAACCATTTTGAACCTTCTTTGCGACGTAGATATATTAACTTAAAAATTAATTACATATTCATATTTACGATGGGCGAGATTTGGTAGCAAGCAGACTACTGTATCATAATCTTCGAATTTCTTTAGTTTCAAATATGTTAAATGTTGAAATGCTGTTTGTTTACATGCCGACTGCGAAATTTCCTTCTGGTATCAAGCAGAAGAAAGCTGATTATTTTCACGGGAAACAGGGACAAGGCGGGGTAGGAGAGCAGGAAAGAACTGCGTCACACGCACCTACCCCGCCCCCCCCCCCTCTCCGGTACACACACACACACACACACACACACACACACAGAGAGAGAGAGAGAGAGAGAGAGAGAGAGAGAGATATGGGTGGGGCGAATTTTTGCGTGCGTATGTTCTGTGCGACAAAGAGACGCATTTTTAAGAATGAGGCGGTTTTTCGTATTTTTTAATGAACTACTACATATCATCTATAGCTACGTAAAATACCTTAAATAGTAGAAAAAGTAACCTAGTGGTTGTGGTATTACATCTTCAGCTAATGGAAAATATTTGCTATTATCGAGCCTGTTGTGGTCTTCTGTCCGAAGGCTGCTTTGATGCAGCTTGGAAATGTTAGGTTAACCTGTGCAGGGATCTTCATCTCTAACTACGCAACACTCTTCCATTTTGACCTATTTACTGCGTTCCATCATTAGTCTCCCTCTGCAATTTTTCGCAACCCCCCCCCCCCCCCAATCCCCTATACACGCACTTCCTTCAATTAGCAAATTGATTACTAACACTTAATACTATATTCAGTGGTAACAAACTTCTCTTTTTCAGAAATGCATTTCTTGCTACTGCCAATCTGCATTTTATACACTCTCTACTTCGGCCATCATCAGTTATTTTATTACCCAAAATGCAAAACTCATTTACTACTTTTAGAGTGGCATTTCCTACTCTCTTCCCTCAGCATAGTCTGATTTAATTCGATCAAACTTCATTACCCTTGACTTACTTTTGTTGATGTTCATTTACAACCTGCGTACAAGATGCTATCCATGCCGTTAAACTGTTTTTCCAAATACTTTGCTGTGTCTGACAGAACTACAGTGTCATCAGCAATATTAAAGTTTTAATTTATTGTCCCTGAAATTTAATTCCCTTTCGAAATTTCTTCTAGCTTTCCTTCCTATGTGCCTCAACGTAGAGTTTCAATAACAATGGCGATACGTTACAATTCTTTCTCACTCCCTTCTCAACCATTGCTTCCCTTTCATGTTCTTCGACTCTTCAATACATGTAGTCTGGTTTCTGGACAAACGGTAAATAAAATTTCCCTCTTTTTTACTCCTTCCACCCTCAGAATTTCGACAAGTGTAGTCTAGTCGAAATTGTCAAAATCTCTCTCTAAATCTACAAATGCTACAAACGAAGGTTTGTCTTTCTACGACCTAGCTTGCAGGCTAAGTCGTAGGGTCAGTATTGCCTCGCGTATTCCTATATTTCTTAGGAGCTCAAGATGATCTACCCCCTGGTCAGCTTCTCAAAGTTTTTCCATTCTTCTGGAAATAATACATGTCAATATTTTGCAGTCATGATTTAATGAAACTGATGAATCGGTGGTATTCACACCTCTCAGCAGCTGTCTTCTTTGGATTTGGAAATGTTACATTGTTTCTTAAGTCTGAGGGAATTTCATCTGTCTCATACCCAGTTAGGCAAAAATGTTTCGAGAGTGGAATAATAAAAATATAAGAAAAGTTAAGATCGTGGTCTTAATGCTTCAGTTGTTCTACATAGTCCCCCACAACTTGAGTATTACGGACATAATGTTCGTACAAACATACTACACTGTTCAAAAAAATGGCTCTGAGTACTATGGGACTCAACTGCTGTGGTCATTAGTCCCCTAGAACTTAGAACTACTTAAACCTAACTAACCTAAGGACATCACACACATCCATGCCCGAGGCAGGATTCGAACCTGCGACCGTAGCAGTCGCACGGTTCCGGACTGCGCGCCTAGAACCGCGAGACCACCGCGGCCGGCTACTACACTGTTATGAAGGTCCTTCTTTGTTATGTTGTTCAACTAGCACACCACTTTGTTTTGAAAATTGGTTACGTCGTTAAACGATTGACTCATCTTCTAAAATTCTACGTCTTGTTCTGTGGTACTTTCGTATTGATAACAACAAGTCTCGTCACACGTAATGATTTTTTCTAGAACACAACTGTCTGCCGTTTGCATTTCAATTAAGTCGCGGCAGGCGTCTACGTGTCATAGTTTTTTTTTCTGGGAAGCAAGGTGTACGTGATAAACTTCGTAGGCATTTTTCTCTTATCTAACACATTCTAAAGGATGTCTTGAAGACTTGATTTAGACATGGTGCTCCACTGCGATCTGTGACACAAAAGCGCTTACACACTAAAGCACTTCCACTACTTTTCGACTTTGGTCTTTCAGTGCTCTTTCATATTCTTCTCACATATCTCCCCTTCTGATCTTCACCTGCTTCCTGCTCTCTTTCTGTAAAACTATCCTCAAGTTGAGTACCTTATGTACACCGTCTATACAGGGTGTTACAAAAAGGTACGGCCAAACTTTCAGGAAACATTCCTCGCGCACCAATAAAGAAAAGATGTTATGTGGACACGTGTCCGGAAACGCTTAATTTCCATGTTAGAGCTCATTTTAGTTTCGTCAGTATGTACTGTACTTCCTCGATTCACCGCCAGTTGGCCCAATTGAAGGAAGGTAATATAGACTTTGGTGCTTGTGTTGACATGCTCTGCAGTAATAGCATCAAGCACATCAGTACGTAGCATCAACAGGTTACTGTTCATCACGAACGTGGTTTTGCAGTCAGTGCACTGTTTACAAATGCGGAGTTTTCAGATGCCCATTTGATGTATGGATTAGTACGGGGCAATAGCCGTGGCGCGGTACGTTTGTATCGAGACAGATTTGCAGAACGAAGGTGTTCCGACAGGAAGACGTTAGAAGCAATTGATCGGCGTCTTAGGGAGCACGGAACATTCCAGCCTATGATTCGCAACTGGGGAAGACCTAGAACGACGGGGACACCTGCAATGGACGAGGTAATTCTTCGTGCAGTTGGCGATAACCCTAATATCAGAGTCAGAGAAGTTGCTGCTGTACAAGGTAATGTTGACACGTCACTGTATGGAGAGTGCTACGGGAGAACGAGTTGTTTCCATACCATGTACAGCGTGTGCAGGCACTATCAGCAGCTGATTGGCCTCCACGGGTACACTTCTGCGAATGGTTCATCCAACAATGTGTCAATCCTCATTTAAGTGCAAATGTTCTCTTTACGGATGAGGCTTCATTCCAACGTGATCAAATTGTAAATTTTTGAAATCAACATGTGTGGGGTGACGAGAAACCGCACGCAATTGTGCAATCACGTCATCAACACAGATTTTCTGTGAACGTTTGGGCAGGCATTGTTGGTGATGTCTTGATTGGGGCCCATGTTCTTCCACCTAGCCGGCCGCGGTGGTCTCGCGGTTCTAGGCGCGCAGTCCGGAGCCGTGGGACTGCTACGGTCGCAGGTTCGAATCCTGCCTCGGGCATGGATGTGTGTGATGTCCTTAGGTTAGTTAGGTTTAAGTAGTTCTAAGTTCTAGGGGACTAATGACCACAGCAGTTGAGTCCCATAGTGCTCAGAGCCATTTGAACCATCTTCCACCTACGCTTAATGGAGCACGTTATCATGATTTCATACGGGATACTCTACCTGTGCTGCTAGAACATGTACCTTTACAAGTACGACACAACATGTGGTTCATGCACGATGGAGCTCCAGCACATTTCAGTCTAAGTGTTCGTATGCTTCTCAACAACAGATTAGGTGACCAATGGATTGGTAGAGACGGACCAATACCATGGCCTCTACGCTCTGCTGACCTCAACCCTCTTGACTTTCATTTATGGGGGCATTTGAAAGCTCTTGTCTACGCAACCGCGGTACCAAATGTAGAGACTCTTCGTGCTCGTATTGTGGACGGCTGTGATACAACACGCCATTCTCCAGGGCTGCATCAGAGCATCAGGGATTCCATGCGATGGAGGGTGGATGCATGTATCCTCGCTAACGGAGGACATTTTGAACATTTCCTGTAACAAAGTGTTTGAGGTCACGCTGGTACGTTCTGTTACTGTGCGTTTCCATTCCATGATTAATGTAATTTGAAGAGTAGTAACAAAATGAGCTCTAACATGGAAAGTAAGCGTTTCAGGACACATGGCCACATACCATATTTTCTTTCTTTGTGTGTGAGGAATGCTTCCTGGATGTTTGGCCGTACCTTTTTGTAACACCCTGTATATTCCTTCCACTTTTCAGCTTTCCCTTCTTTGCTTAGTACTGGCTTGTTATCTGAGCTCTTGCAATACTTTTTTTTTAAAAAAAAGAAGAAAAGAAAAAAGGTCTCTAACTTGCCTATAGACGTCATACATCTTTCCTTAGCTCGCAAGCTTTTACAGTCTTGCAGTTGTTCAAATGGCTCTGAGAGCTATGGGACTTATGAACTGAGGTCATCAGTGCCCTGGAGCTTAGAACTACTTAAACCTAAGGACATCACATACATCCATGCCCGAGGCAGGATTCGAACCTGCGACCGTAGCGGTCGCGTGGTTCCAGACTGAAGCGCCTAGAATCGCTCGGCCACAGCGGCTGGCCCTTGCACTTATCCTATAGTTATTTCTGCCTAGCCATTTTGCACTTTTTACCAATCTCATTTTTTGGACGCATGTATTCCATTTCAGCTGCTTCATTTGCTGCATTTTTATATTTCTCCTTTCATAAATTAAATTCCATACCTCCTGTGCTATCCAGGGATCTATTAGAGCTTGCCTTTCTATCTATGTGAATCTCTACTGCCTTCCTTTTTCGTCCCTCAAAGGTATCAAGTCGTCCACTATTGTATTCCTTTTCCTCATTTCAGTCCAACGTTGCCTGATGCTCCCTTTGAAACTGTCAACAACGTCTGGTTCCTTCAGTTTATCCAGATCCCACGATTTTTGTAGCAGCCATAGTACATGGTGTCCAGCTCATAATTTCTTAAATTAAGTAGCCCTAGCTACAAAATTAATAAGTATATAGGCAAGCAATTCATATACATAACTCATGGGGCTGTAAAGCTTGGATTCCATTTGGTTTGTCTCAAGTCTTGCTGAGTTTGTTAAGAATGTGTAAGCTGCTCAAGGGCGTCCTTCCAGCAGACAATGGTTGTGTAGTATGACGATTTGTCGTTTATCACTCCAGTACAAAGATAATTGCGTGAAAAGTATCGTAAAAAATCATCAGATAAAAGCAGGGCGTAGACAGTTTCTAGGTAAGGGAAATGCATGGTGAAGAATAATGTGTTTAAAGTTACAGGTACAGGACATCAACCAAAAGTTTCAGCGCAGCCCCAAGCCAGCCAGTTTGAATGGCCGCACGGAAACATTAGATGTCTAAATAAACTGTGTACCGCGTCCCGAAAAATATATAGGTTTTCAACGGCAGATCTACACTCCTGGAAATGGAAAAAAGAACACATTGGCACCGGCGTGTCAGACCCACCATACTTGCTCTGGACACTGCGAGAGGGCTGTACAAGCAATGATCACACGCACGGCACAGCGGACACACCAGGAACCGCGGTGTTGGCCGTCGAATGGCGCTAGCTGCGCAGCATTTGTGCACCGCCGCCGTCAGTGTCAGCCAGTTTGCCGTGGCATACGGAGCTCCATCGCAGTCTTTAACACTGGTAGCATGCCGCGACAGCGTGGACGTGAACCGCACGTCCAGTTGACGGACTTTGAGCGAGGGCGTATTGTGGGCATGCGGGAGGCCGGGTGGACGTACCGCCGAATTGCTCAACACGTGGGGCGTGAGGTCTCCACAGTACATCGATGTTGTCGCCAGTGGTCGGCGGAAGGTGCACGTGCCCGTCGACCTGGGACCGGACCGCACCGACGCACGGATGAACGCCAAGACCGTAGGATCCTACGCAGTGCCGTAGGGGACCGCACCGCCACTTCCCAGCAAATTAGGGACACTGTTGCTCCTGGGGTATCGGCGAGGACCATTCGCAACCGTCTCCATGAAGCTGGGCTACGGTCCCGCACACCGTTAAGCCGTCTTCCGCTCACGCCCCAACATCGTGCAGCCCGCCTCCAGTGGTGTCGCGACAAGCGTGAATGGAGGGACGAATGGAGGCGTGTCGTCTTCAGCGATGAGAGTCGCTTCTGCCTTGGTGCCAATGATGGTCGTATGCGTGTTTGGCGCCGTGCAGGTGAGCGCCACAATCAGGACTGCATACGACCGAGGCACACAGGGCCAACACCCGGCATCATCGTGGGGGAGCGATCTCCTACACTGGCCGTACACCTCTGGTGATCGTCGAGGGGACACTGAGTAGTGCACGGTACATCCAAACCGTCATCGAACCCATCGTTCTACCATTCCTAGACTGGCAAGGGAACTTGCTGTTCCAACAGGACAATGCACGTCCGCATGTATCCCGTGCCACCAACGTGCTCTAGAAGGTGTAAGTCAACTACCCTGGCCAGCAAGATCTCCGGATCTGTCCCCCATTGAGCATGTTTGGGACTGGATGAAGTGTCGTCTCACGCGGTCTGCACGTCCAGCACGAACGCTGGTCCAACTGAGGCGCCAGGTGGAAATGGCATGGCAAGCCGTTCCACAGGACTACATCCAGCATCTCTACGATCGTCTCCATGGGAGAATAGCAGCCTGCATTGCTGCGAAACGTGGATATACACTGTACTAGTGCCGACATTGTGCATGCTCTGTTGCCTGTGTCTATGTGCCTGTGGTTCTGTCAGTGTGATCACGTGATCTATCTGACCCCAGGAATGTGTCAATAAAGTTTCCCCTTCCTGGGACAATGAATTCACGGTGTTCTTATTTCAATTCCCAGGAGTGTAGACCGAAATAGGCAAGCCACTGCGGCACAAATTCTGAATTTAAGGTACTGATACATACGTTCTGAAAACCACAGCGTTCACCGAAAATAAAAACGTTTCATACTCTAGCAACATTTAAAAGGAACTGACAACATCCACGTGACGATGAACACATGCGGAATAGCCTAAGGGTTAATGTTTGGTGTGGAGTAATGAGCAATCTGATCAATGAGAGAAATTTTCATGCAGAGAAAACAGTCGGTTTCAGAGAATCTAAAATGCTGCCCGGCTCCATGTAACTTGCGCACCAGCACCCGCACATCTGGTTTCTACAGGACGGCGCTCGTCCTACTGAGCGCTGTGAGTGCGTAGCCGTCTTGATTCAACTTTTCTTGGACACTGGGTGGGACGAACGTTATCAGCATCGTGTCCATCAAGTTCTCCGAAAACACGATTCCTTCTTCTAGTGCTGTATTAAGAATCGAGTCTACGCTCCAGGACGACGCGATCTTCAAGTCCACAGTAATACGGATTGTTGGCACCATAAACACCGTGATTCCTGAGTCGTTGGAGAGGACGATGGTGGAATTGGAATACAGACTGGCCCCATTCATGTAGCCACATAGGGATCCGCGGTCAAGGATTGGGATTTTTTTTGTTGGAGGACATAATTTAGACCGCTGTGAGATATGTAGAAGAAATACAATCTAATCTTTATTTGAATTCTGGAGCACAACCTCATTACGGCATTTGGGCCCGGACAACCCTACACAAATCAAGTTCGAACAAATTGTTGTATAGCATCATGTCCGTCGTAAATCGTGCGTTTTCTCAATGTATAACAAAGAACCTGATATCATTTCCAGCAGGTATCTTATTCTTAGAAAAAGTGCTAAAGTGAATGTTTCCCAAAATGGGTATAAAAGGGGATTCTACTGTTCACATCACTCCCGCCCATGTGTCAACAACATAATTGTCAAACAGACACACAAATACTTGTTCAAATGTTTAGCCATATTTGGACAATGAAACAAATCCCTGTTAAAAGGAGGAATTTTGTGCCGGACCGGGATTCGAATCCGAATTTCCGCTTAACGCGAGCGCTCGCCTTAACTGCCTTGGCCATTCGAACCAAATTCCCAGCCTGTTACACCACGTACTACGTAAACGGTCAAATACGAACGCGGCGCGCTGCCGGACCGCGTGAACATGCGAGCGACACATTGCTAAGCGATGCGATTCGGTCGTTTTGTCCTACATATGCTGGCAGCTGCATGATGTACAGTTCATGAGAAAAAAGTGTTTTCCGATTTTCTTTCAGAAAAAAATACTGTATGTTAATGAACAAAGCTACATCAACTCCTACAGGTTTTCTGTACAGATTCTCGTTTTCCTTTAAAAAATTAAAAACCGTTTCTTTCGGTTATGGAAATTTTCTTCACTATAATATACGTCTCATTCGAATATAAGAAAACTAATTGTTGCAAAGAAGTGATTTTTCCGTATCTTACAGTATCATGTCGCAGCTTGATGATGAAGTGTCAATTTTTCCGATATTTGTCATAGTCACTGCGATAATCAATATCTAAGTAAGCTATCGCATTAAATTTAGATTGTTTACAGTGAAAAATGTGGTCACTGGCTACTTTACGTTTGGTTAATTTTAGGTGATATGTTCCTGCGTATAAAATGTAGTTGAATATATCGAAATTATTTTTAAAGCCGAAACAAAAGCCATATCTCACAACAGAATGCAGAAAGATGCTGCAGTATTTTTATTCGAGGGCGCAGGTGCCCAGCGCACTGCATGAGCGCGCCACCTGCAAGTAGCCTGCAGCGCAGTCGTGATTTAGTTGTGGAAGCAGACGCGTAATTCTGGTGCCACCATACCCGCCCTTTCAATACACTGCACTCATTATGAACAGGAGGAAAACATTTTTTAATGGAAAACACGAATCTCAAGTATCAAATACTGAAGAAATATTGTCTACAACGGAGGGAAACTAATATTATACAGGGTGAGTCAGGAGGAAAAGTACATGCTTCGAGGGGTAATAGTGATTCTGAACAAAAAAAAACTTCATATATGGTTTCCGAGATAGAACACATTTACTATCACTTTTGTATGTTTTTCTTCAATAATTAAAAAACTGCACCCTCCTTCGAAAACGTGTCGCAGTACAAAATTAAACTATATTAAATTTCCTACAAAAAATGTCCTATTCAATTTTTTTCTCTGTAACTAGCGTTTTTGCGTAGAGTGAATGTAGAAAAACTCGCTCAATGCGCATGTGCTGTAGCTTCCATAGTTTTTGTAGGCCAATTTGAGGTAGTTTCCCGACTTGATAGACCACAAGTGTCCCGTATCAAACTGTTCGTCTCAACTTGCTACCTCAATATGCCGTCTCTAAGTGGCCTACAGAAGCTACGTAAGCCACAGCGCATGGGCGTCCAGCCAGTTTTTCAACATTCTCGAGCTCTCTTCGCACAAACCACTAATTCTAGAGAAAAAAATGAATAGGACCTTTTTGTGGGAAATTTAATATAGTTTAATTTTATACTGCGACACGTTTTCGCTGCAGGGTGCGGTTTTCGAGTTATTCAAGAAAAACGTACAAAAGTGATACTAAATGTGTTCTATCTTGGAAACCATTCGGAATACGGCATACGTCCAATTAAGTTTTTTGTTCAGAAGCACTAATACTATCACCCCTCGAAGCATGTACGTTTCCTACTGACTCACCCTGTATGTTTGGAAAGAGACATTCATGGAGAATTTCACATTTGTATGAAGAATTGAAAGTCAACCTTTGTTATTCAAAGAGTATGCCTAATGTTACCTACAACGTTTGGTTCTATCGTGGACACTATAAAACCTGTTCTGCCATTAAATTCAACTTATTTCCAGCGACCTACTTCAGTTGAAGAACGGTTGATGGTGACTTTAAAGTAAGAACTCCACCAAATTATAAATCAGTTCCGGCCGGTGTAGCCGAGCGGTTCTAGACGCTACAGTCTGGAACCGCGCGACCGCTACGGTCGCAGGTTCGGATCCTTCCTCGGGCATGGATGAGTGTGATATCCTTAGGATTAAGTAGTTCTAAGTTCTAGGGGACTGATGACCTCAGATGTTAAGTCCCATAGTGCTCAGAGCCATTTCAACCATTTATAATTGCTTTATCACTGATCGCTGTATATCGTAACTGACTGCTTGTTGACGATCCATTTCAAAAGATGTTAAAGGCACATAATGGCAGTATATAACTCTGAATACTATAGTGACTATAATCTCGAGTTCGTTAGTGTGGAAACAAAGACTAGCTCACCATTCTATTGTCAGCAATTGTGAAAGGGACAGGTTACACTAATAATTGCGTTATTTGTTAACGTTCGATATATCGCATTACATACGTAAAAAATACCATTGCCCAGTTTAAAACCTACCCCATTTTAAACAAATTTAAACAAATTTAAAAAAAATATAAGAAATTAACACAGATTTGTCACCATTCCAGGTACTTAGCTACGTGCATTATTTTCCGCCAACTCGCTTTTTCATTCCGAAATTCTGAAACGGCTATTTCCACAATCGTTGCAGAGGTTTGTGAATCTATCTGGACAACACTCTTAATGAAGCACATGCCTGACCCAACGGAAGATGACTTGAAAAATAGCACAATGTTTTTGGGACAGATGGCAATTCCCAAACTTTCTTGGAAGTGTAGATGCAGTAACTCTGGTTCCATGTATTACTGCTACAAATCGAAAATGACGCAGGTGTGTTCGATGAATGCCCCTTCCGACATGCAATAGAAAAGGGAAGACTAAAACTACCTGAAGATGAATTTTTGCCAGGATCCAATATCAAGTGTCCATATGTTTTTTAGGTGATGCAGCATTTCCACTGAAGGAACATTCAACGAGGCCTATTCCGGAAAGACGGTAAAGAGATATACAACTATCGATTATCTCGCGCAAGAATGGTGGTACAATGTTCGTTTGGTTCTATAACATCTAAATTTAGAATATTGCATAAACCTATTGAAACTAGTGTGGAAAATGCTTTACATATTGTTAAAGCTATAACTTTATTACACAACATCATCCATGATCTTGAATAAATAAATGAGCCTGAGGTGGCATTTTTCCAGGACGTGTACCGAAATATACGAAATACAGCGCAAGACAATTTACAAAAGAAATACAATGCATCATCACGAGCAGCTGTACAAGTGAGCGAAAATTTTAAATTCTATTTTGAACAGAATCCTTTACAACTGTAGAGCACACTGCTTAAAAATGTGTTATGTGCACTTACTTGTAGTATCATTTATAGTGGCAATGAAGAAAAATTTTAAATTGTGTGTTGAAAAATCTTGCGCACAGAAAGTAGACAACACTGCTTAATAAATGTATGTTACACATGTACTTACTTGTAGTACCAATTATTTTCGCAACTTCTTCCCATTCACGGTATGATATTACGACGTTATAATAATTTTCATTTCTCTTGTCGCACAACACACGTCGTTCTTGAACAGCGCTGATCAAAATTTCGGCCATTTTAAGATGAAAAAGGCACAGCAAGTCGCGTCCACTTCGCGCGAAAATATCAATTTGATCGTGTCCGCTTCGCCACAACTAGCGTCGCACACTGCACCGCGCGTGCACGCTCAAGTAGGACAATTTGAGCGCTGGCTATTGTTTGATATTTCCGCGCGGTCGCCGCACCGCAGAGCGTTCGCAACGGTTCGCTCACGTAGGACGTCGCCTTACACACACTGATGGTACTGCCCTGGCCCACACAGATTGCTACCGCTTAGGATGAAGCGCTACTGAGTTGCTGATTGATTGCTGCTTGTTCTTAGTGTTTTCTGTCCCTATTAATACAAACCGATATAACTAATACTGGACTAGACTAATTTTGGAGCGCTCTATCAAATGGACACGTAAAATCCCGATTTAAAAATAATTTTGTTTATAATGGAAAAAAAACAAAGATTCTATTGACGCTGTGCGTCGCAAGACAGGATGAACACTATTTGCTTGGGCTGACTCTAGCTACACAATGCAAAAAATGAACCGGAAATATGTGCCGAAACACCAGAGAAAATGCACATGACGCCTCTTAGGAGAGACGCCCTGTATACAATATGCAATTAAACAAGGTGACAACGAGGACCAATGATCCTCTCTTTCAATGTAAATGCACACCATGACAGATCTCTTACGGGAATCAGGAACTACGAGTAAGGGTTTCATGGATAAGTGAAATTGCTTCAGTAGTGTGTAACTGGCTGGGGAATTGGGTCAAGTGGGAAGCGCGATCAGCGTGATCGGAAGGCTGAAGTGATTAATGACTGCTCGCGTTGAGCGGAACACCCGGGCTAGTCATGATCCGTACAAAGATTCACCCGTTACCACTGATTCATTCCAATGCACAAATGCGGCTAATGTCATTAAAGCATTTCAACAAACAGCTCGGACTGAAACGTACAAGGCGCGCAAAACGAGTTGTGACATGAGATTTACTTGGATGCACAGACTGTGGCGGTGGAAGACTGAGTGTGTCCAGTGTCATCATGAAATCACTTGTAGGTAGCATCTCGACGTTCGCTGCTTCTCTGCAACGGTTGAAGTCTCAGCTGGGCTGAGCGCTCAACGGTTAAGTCTCAGCTGGGCTAAACGCTCGCTTGAGCCCGTCGATGGATATGGTGAAAGAAGAGCTACTGACAGTGACAGCGAATGTTTTACAATTGAATGATGGTTAAAGAGGTTTCCGAATGGTATCACGTCGGACGTAAACCTGTCTGCAGGACTTAAGTTAAAGAAAACGATCTGTAAGTGAAGATTTTGTGTAAAGTCCGAAGTTTCATCAATACTGTTTGATGTGTCAGTACGGAAATTTCCAAGTTGTTGAAGTATTTAAAGATACACTAATTGAGCTGTTGCTGAGTTGAGATCTTCTCTGAAAGCTGTCTGGAGACCCAGTAGGGCAATAGGGAGGCTGTCTGTCTTATGCTCTATGGCATGCCATCTGAGTGAGGCCTGTAGCTGCCGATGGAGGCATTCCAGGTGACCATTTGCAGTGGGATGGTAGGCACAAATTCGAATACGGTTCATGCCAAGCAATGCTGACAGTGCTTTTGAGATAGAGGACTGGAGGTGTTTGACCTGACAGGTAGTGACGTGGACAAGAATGCCGAAGTGTGGGGTCCTCTCACGAAAGAAGGTCGTGGCTACAGTTACTGCCGCTGCATCTATCACAATTTATATCAGGCCAACAAGAGAAATGGTCAATCGCTGTCAGGCACTACTGGTATCATCCTGATGGTGATAAATGTCCAATGATGTCGATGTGGACATGCCCAAAATGTTTACTCGATGGGGAGAAAGTACTGGGCGCGGAGCAGTAATACGTAGAGTTATTTTGCTGCGCTGACAAGCACTGCAGTGGCGAACAAATGTCTCGCAATCTTCCTTGATATTTGGCCAAACAAATGCCTTCTTCTCAAGTCTTGGCTGTGAAGAGAGGAAACTGCTTGTTTACGAAAATCTGTCGTAACGAATGGTGATGCTTGTGGCGTTGATACAGCACAGTACAGCGCTACGTTCGAACTTGGCTTCCGAATACATCGAAGCTGTAAGCCTAACAATGTTTGAAGGTATGCCTTCAATTCACTGTCTCCTTTCTGGGCACTGGCGAGGGGTATGAAGTTCCTTCACGATGGCTTTAATCTGGGATGGTAGACCTACTGGTCTATGCTGCTCACCATCAACACGCTGAATATTTGCACTAAATTGCGCAATGAAGGCCACGTGCCGCCACTGACGTGATGAAGTCTAATCTGGCTTCCGACGAGTAAAGTGAACGGTAGTGGCTTATAGACTGCAAGAAACGCAAAATGTCGATCTTCAAGCATGTCCTTGAACTTCTCGATTGAGGCATATGCTGCGCATAGCTGGTACACTGACAAATTCGCTTGTGCAGGTGATAGTTTTTGCTGAAGAAAGCTAGAGGTTGCCACTCATGTTGCACACACTGCAGTTGATGCATCCGCCTAAAGTGTGAAGGGTGCGTCAGGAAGACGATGAGCTAACAAACCAGCCTCTGCAACATAAGCTTTCATTCTGGCCAACAATACCTTGTAATCTTCAGTCCACTGTAGCATGTCTCCAGATTCAGGCAAAGCTTTTAGCCTTTCGTTGAGAGGTACTACCAACAATGCATGATTGGGCACAAAACGTTCATAAAAGTTATTTAAACCGAAGAAATGGTGTAATTTTCATATTGTAGTGGGCTGGGGGAAACAGAGAATTTTACTTCAACCGCTCTGAAGAACCTTTTTTGCGGGTTAATCACTAGGCCACGTTCTTGTAATCTAGAGAACAATTGCTGTAGGTGTGCATATGCTCTATTTCGCTGGACATCATCAGTGCAAACGTAACAGAAATCTTCCTCTAGTTACTTCATCCGTGAAACGCGGGAGATTTTGGGCAGCACTGCACAATCTGAATGATATTCCCACAAATTGGAAAAGTCTAAATGGAGTACGAACAGCGGTTTTGGGTATACCTTCCGGTGCTATTGGCACATGATAAAAAGCACGGAAGAGGACGCGAATGGAGAAAACGGTCTTGATGATCAGGTTCAGCTCTGGGGTTAAGCTGACGATAGTCGCCACAAGGCGCCACCGATACTCTTCTTAGGAACAATATGGAGTACCGTGGCACAGCTACTAATCGAAGAGCAACATATTAATTTTTCTGTGTGCATCCGATTAGGCCATGTTGGTTCTGATGTGGTGACAATGTGACATGCTGTTCAGTGTCTTGTCGGTGCCGGAGTAGGCAATAGATAGGTGACCGGGGAATTGACAAGGCAGATCGTTATATGGTGAATCATCTGCAATCACTTTGGCGCCAGCATGGTAGGCACGGTGTATGTGTCCATGACTAGAAAAATGTAGATTCAAGCAAGTGCGGATTGCGAAGATCTGGAAAGAGGCTGCAAAACTATAAGAAATCTGTTCCAACAATCGGATACTGCACTTCGGAAACGAATCTCCATACCAATTCACGTCGAAGATTAAAGTTTATATGCAACTTAATGTAGCCGTAAGTTTTGGTGGAAGATCCATTTGCTGTATACAAGTGATGTATATGCGTATTTCACCATGGAAGGCGAAAGGAAGGGTAAGCTGAGAGATCAGAACTTGTATCAATGAGGAATAACTGTAGCTTGAGACAGTTCTCTGTTATAAACAGTCGACGGCTGTACGGTCTGAAATCTGTCGCTGTCGCTTCTGATTCCCGGTGGCGTTCCTCTTTTCCCAAGGTGGTCAGCACTGCCGAGCTACAACTCCAAAATTCGATACCAGCAGATATTCTCCTCGTTGGGCGAACGCGACGCACGTGCGGAGCGCTGAATTGGTCAGACTTGTGCTTGCAGTGCTTCCGGAAAAGTCTCTGATCTGGCCGAGACGGTTGCGACTCTCATCGATGAATACATCTCAACTATTCGGATAACATTTTGAGCGGCATCGTCCAGGTCACACGCGTACATTGTAAGTTTTTACGTGCATCCGTAGGCATGCGCGACATCCATACATCCCGCAGAACATCGACGTTAATTCCGCTGCTTGCGAGCGGGCGAAAAACACGAAGTAGATGAGTGGTGTGCGGTCGCCGAGTTCTTCACTGCGGCGCCATTTTGAAGCCGCTTAGCTTCTGACTGCGACAAGCGCATTACGAGCGCATGCTTGATAGAGGTGTGTGTTTTTCAGTGCTTGGCGGCGAAGCTAGGGCTTCGTGTACTTCCTTAGCCATTTCCTCGTTAAGTGCATCTGTCACATAACTATACTTAGTTTCGTCTGAGATGATATGGGCCAAGGCAAATTGCTCCTAAAATGGGCAAGCCAGAGGGGCGGGAGTTTTCACCCTAATCTGACTGAGGATCATGTTTGCAGTTAGTAATTCAGTGCTTGCACGATTCTGTATGTTTGTCATTACAGCTGCCGATTACGTGACTCGGATGTCGACAAGTGGTTCTGTGCGGGGCAGTTGACGCAAAAGCTTACGTAAGATGCGTTTCATCGTTCCGGGGCGCGATTCAATTTTTCCGGCGTGGGATGCGATCGCTCCAGCGCGTTATTCCGAAACTCGGGGGTAACTAGATGTCGTGTTTAAACAAAATTTATTTGGTCGACACAACATAGGCAATGTAACAGTGCTAGGATCATTCATCATTTGTTTCCAGTTCATATACAACGCGGCGAATCAGACTGTTTTACACTGCACGCATAAAATGTACCAGACGATTCAGAGCCCAAAAAGTAAATTCATGGTGTTTCAGTTGTAAATTCACTTTTACTAGGTAATTTTTTGTCAGACTTGCGAAGTAGTTATCTCATTAGGAGCTACAACTCTCGAATCAAAGCAGTAGAATTTTATTAAATCCTCTCCCCCTTTTGATACTGTGCTACTCTTGCGCGCAATACAGTAACAATGTTGTATCTGCTGGCTTTCCTTATAATTTGTTCTTAATGGAGCAGATGTGCGACTTGCGTTAAAATTTTTTTTTATAATCAACAGCTGAATGTATGTTAGCGGAAGTGATATGTCTTGGATAAAGATGTTGAAAGGTGGCTACACTGACTCACAGCGCCAGAGATAGCACCAGGGATTGCGCCAAGGATTATCTGTGAGCGAAAAGGGTTGTTATTAAAGAAAACTGTAATACCTTTTCACCTTATTATACACTCCTGGAAATGGAAAAAAGAACACATTGACACCGGTGTGTCAGACCCACCATACTTGCTCCGGACACTGCGAGAGGGCTGTACAAGCAATGATCACACGCACGGCACAGCGGACACACCAGGAACCGCGGTGTTGGCCGTCGAATGGCGCTAGCTGCGCAGCATTTGTGCACCGCGCCGTCAGTGTCAGCCAGTTTGCCGTGGCATACGGAGCTCCATCGCAGTCTTTAACACTGGTAGCGTGCCGCGACAGCGTGGACGTGAACCGTATGTGCAGTTGACGGACTTTGAGCGAGGGCGTATAGTGGGCATGCGGGAGGCCGGGTGGACGTACCGCCGAATTGCTCAACACGTGGGGCGTGAGGTCTCCACAGTACATCGATGTTGTCGCCAGTGGTCGGCGGAAGGTGCACGTGCCCGTCGACCTGGGACCGGACCGCACCGACGCACGGATGAACGCCAAGACCGTAGGATCCTACGCAGTGCCGTAGGGGACCGCACCGCCACTTCCCAGCAAATTAGGGACATAGTTGCTCCTGGGGTATCGGCGAGGACCATTCGCAACCGTCTCCATGAAGCTGGGCTACGGCCCCTCACACCGTTAGGCCGTCTTCCGCTCACGCCCCAACATCGTGCAGCCCGCCTCCAGTGGTGTCGAGACAGGCGTGAATGGAGGGACGAATGGAGACGTGTCGTCTTCAGCGATGAGAGTCGCTTCTGCCTTGGTGCCAATGATGGTCGTATGCGTGTTTGGCGCCGTGCAGGTGAGCGCCACAATCAGGACTGCATACGACCGAGGCACACAGGGCCAACACCCGGCATCATGATGTGGGGAGCGATCTCCTACACTGGCCGTACATCTCTGGTGATCGTCGAGGGTACACTGGATAGTGCACGGTACATCCAAACCGTCATCGAACCCATCGTTCTACCATTCCTAGACCGGCAAGGGAACTTGCTGTTCCAACAGGACAATGCACGTCCACATGTATCCCGTGCTACCCAACGTGCTCTAGAAGGTGTAAGTCAACTACCCTGGCCAGCAAGATCTCCGGATCTGTCCCCCATTGAGCATGTTTGGGACTGGATGAAGCGTCGTCTCACGCGGTCCGCACGTCCAGCACGAACGCTGGTCCAACTGAGGCGCCAGGTGGAAATGGCATGGCAAGCCGTTCCACAGGACTACATCCAGCATCTCTACGATCGTCTCCATGGGAGAATAGCAGCCTGCATTGCTGCGAAAGGTGGATATACACTGTACTAGTGCCGACATTGTGCATGCTCTGTTGCCTGTGTCTATGTGCCTGTGGTTCTGTCAGTGTGATCATGTAATGTATCTGACCCCAGGAATGTGTCAATAAAGTTTCCCCTTCCTGGGACAATGAATTCACGGTGTTCTTATTTCAATTTCCAGGAGTGTATATTGACGAAAATGGTCCATTACACCAGCATCATAAATCAAAAGCCCATCTCCTTTCTCAAATATATTCTGACAATTGCATCTTCTTCCATCTATGCATTACACCAACCGAACAGAACATTTCAGTCAGTCAACACTCAGATCGTTTACTCTCTCGCCCAACAGAACAACGAGTGGTGTCAATATCCTCTGAACTACTACTGCGTCCAGTGGAGGCGGCGGAATAATAATCTTCGACGCAATCTATAATAATCTTCGGCGCAATCTCTGGCGCTGTGACTTAGTGTAGACACCTTTCAATGTCCAACAAGGCAGAACTCTCACGCAATTTGAAAACTCGGTCTTTTAAAAAATTCCTAAAAGAAACGGGGGCAGGCGGTCACGTGTAGTAAGTACAGAGCACACCAGTTCTCCAGCAGGCGTCGTAGGCCTTCTTCAAATCGGAAAACACGGGTCACAATCTGGGATTTCCGCAGAAAACCATTCATGACATGGGTGGACAAGGTGACGAGTTTCAGCGGTAGAATGGCGCGCTCGAAATCCACACAGTGCAGTATTTAGTAAATTTCCAGACTCAAGCCACCATACGAGCATGAATCATTCGCTCCATCATGTTGCAAACACAGCTGGTGAGAGAAATGGGGCGGTAGCTAGAATGAAGCTGATGGTCCTTACCCGGGTTTATGTATGGGTATGACGGTGGCTTCACGCCAGCGTCTGGGAAATGTGCCCTCTGCCCAGATGTGGTTGTACGTATTATGCAGGAAGTGCTTGCCCGCACGAGAAAGGTGCTGCAACATCTGAATGTGGACAGCATCTGGCCCTGGGGCGGAGGATCAGGAAGAACTGAGAGCATGATCAAGCTCCCTCATAGTAAAGGCGACACTGTAGCTAACGCTCACGATTCGGAGAAGAGAACGGTGTAGTTCGGGCCGCCTCTGCTCATTTCCGATGGAGCAAGGCAGGGTGACAGTGGGAAGAGCACGAAATTTCCGCAAAATGGCGGCAAACGGTGTTGGAGATAGCAAAAGGCTCCACAATAACATCATTTGCTACTATCAGGCCGGAAATAGGGGAATGGATTTTGGTCCCTGAGAGCCGTCGGGGATTGGCCCACATGACAGAGAAAGGGGTGAAACTGTTAAAAGAAATAGTGAATGTAATCCAGCTAGATTTTTTTCTATCCTGAAGAAAGCGACGAGACTGTGCACGCATCTGTTTGTAATGAATGCAGTTTGCCATCGTAGGATGACAGTTAAAAACGCGGAGAGCACGTCTCCATGAGCGAATTGCGTCATGGCATGCCTGTGTCCACCGGGACACAGCGTGGTACAGAGGAAGCGCGAGGAATGGAACGTTCCTCAGCGGTAAGGACAAAGTTTATAATGTATTTCACCTGGTTGTCACAATTGGGAAAATCTTGTTCTTCGAAGATCGCGATGGAGGAGTAAAGCGGCCAGACAGCCTTAGTAAGCTGCCATTTGGGTATGCATGCAGGTGGGATAGGAGTCAGCAATTGGATAGCTCATGAAAATGGTTGCTCGAGTAGGTGTCAGAAAGAACTGACGACTCGAGATGATGGGCAGTGTAGAAGGATAGGTCAAATGGGAATACGTGTGTGAGGAGTTTGAAAGGAATGTGGGTGCTTCTGTTTAAGGCATAGAAGAGGTAAAGTTGACTAAGGAGGTCAGACGAGAGGGCACCTCGCTACAGATTTTGGGAGAACCCTAAGGAGACGATGAGCATTAAAGTCACCATGTCGCAGAAATGGTTGAGGTAGCTACCCAATAGACTGAAGGAAGAATGCCCTGGTGACGAGGATTGTACTATAAGTGCGACAGTAGAACGCAGGTTTGTGATCGGGTAAGGCACTTTTTCCTTTACCCATATCTCCTGGGCAGCTCGCTCATCAAGATACACGAGACAATCTCTAGAGGAGGCGATGTGGCCACCATTGCAGTTGATACAGCGAGGAGAAGGAGGCGCACAATCACCCTTGTGTCCTCATGCGCATCCCTGCCACCGGTTACACATGTGGCTGGGTGTCGACAAGACGTTCTAGTGTGGTTGAAATTATGACACTGGTAGCAGCGCATTGGGATCGGAATGTACTGTCGGACTGTGCTAATTTCATAGCCTGCTCTGATCTTGAACAGAAGCATCACTCTATCAAAGGTGAGAAAAAGAGATCAATTGGGCACTGAGGAGGAATCGACCTCCTTTCATCACCCGGCAATTGCATCAACACCTTTCTGAATAATAAACGGATATACTGTTGCGAAGAACTGACTCTCTTCAATATGTGAAATCATGGGGAACAGTGGTGCAGCTGAAAGGGTCTTTCACAATCAACATCTACCAAGCGTAAACAGAATGAGGCCATTGAAAGTGATTGTCTCACTGCGAGAAGATCCCCCACGATTGCCAATGTCTCTGACGGCACGCTCCATACAACTGGGGGACCCCTTCACAATGGGGTGCATCTGCCTCAGGTGATTGTTCACACCTCAGGTGATTGTTCACACCTCAGGGACACCCACCTCCTAAACACCTGACAGAGGACCGATGGCCTTTGTAGTCTGGTCCTTTCAAACCCTCCTCCTCCTCCCTCCCCCTCCCCCCCCCCCCCCCCGACAGAGGGGCCAATCGGCAATTTGAGAAGGTAGCAGCTTAGGAAACCACCCCTTCCTTGGCTGGCCTGTATCAGAGAGTATGTGCAAATCCTACCTGTTGACCCGGGGCTGGGAATTACGAGCGACCTAGTCACCCGTTGCACATCAGACCCGTCGGCTGGGCCATCAGGAGCACACAGGGAGGAAGAAGAAAAAGAGGAACCTCAAACGGCGAAGCAGAGGAAGGATAGGAGAAGGGAAACAAAGAAAGGAAAAGGGAACGAAAAACTGTGGTGAGACTGTTCTTATGTCAATGATGGACAATCGGAATATTCCCAATAACACCACAGACATGTTCCTCAAGGGAGGGGTAAAAGAACAGCAAGAGGACAGACATTCAGCACGGAAGGGAAAAGATGCTTCAAAGGGTGGGACCCTGTGTAGCAGAGCAAGAACCCGCCAAAGAGTGGTGAGCCCCCTGTGGGAGCGAGGTGTTTGTGGTCCGCTGATCACCCCGAATGGGTGTGTCCGCACATTCCAACATTGCAGGTGTCACAGCTGCTTGCGGCCGGCTAGCAGCGGGAGAATGGACAGGTTTGCACCACCTTGTTGCAATGTTGACAGACGCCTCACCCAACGACTTGCCGTCTCATGTCTCCAAAGACATTCTCCAGGCGTCTAAGCAAGCCTGCGATGCTCTATCGCCAAAAGAAACTCAACGAAAGATCTCTGCTTGGAACACACTTGTTACAGACGCCGTTTTAAAGGCTACGTATAGTGGCGTGCCGTCTACTGAGAGCTCATGAAACAGGAATATTCCATGATGTCCCACGATAAATTTCACCTTTTTCAACAATCCTGCTTCAGGCATGGATGTGTGTAATGTCCTTGGGTTAGTTAAGTTTAATTAGTTCTAAGTACTATGGGACTGATGACCTAGGAAGTTAAGTCCCATAGTGCTCGGAGCCATTTAAACATTTTTTTTCCAACAAAAACTGGCCGCGAAATAAATGTGTTGCATTACTTACTGAACGCCTCCCGCAGACGACCAACTAAATCAGTCGATGCGCATTATAACAGGAAAGCTGAAACCCATACCGATACCTGTGTCCCAAGTCCCTGCCGACATCGGTCGCCCAACCCTGGGGCATAAACAGGCCGCAATTAGAGAATAGAACAAGTTTAATTCTTCCATACTCCCAAGGGAACTTTCAGTCCACACCGTACTGGATAAAGGCCCACGCTCACCCCTGAAGTCCCGCAGATGTGTATGGTGTAATGAAGTCCTGGTGCAACGTCAACTTTTCTCCAGGAAGATGCACGGAAAGAGATTAAAGTCTAACGAAGATTTCAATCATAATGACTACAAAGACTGTAGTACCAGCGTCAGGGTCGGATCCACCCAGGAAAATCTGGTGCCGCCTAAAAATGATCCATAGCAACAATAACGCTATCTACACAGAGGGGGCATTGTTGACAGCCCTGAATGTGATTACGGAGCGCCAGAGCAGGCTGTGGATGAAGCACATTTCCCCAAAGATTTCGTGAAAGATATAGATATGAGAGTATGGAACACTTTAAGACATTTTTTTCTAGAGTTAGTAATTTGTAAAAGTATTTTTGTTTAAATTCTGAGCTGTAATTTTCCTCTGTAAATTGTATGACATTCACATTTTTCCCTTTTGTATTTTTAGTGTGGAACTTTTAGATCTAAGTTCGCCATGCGATAAATAAAAATATGTAATAACTTCAAAGTATGACTAAATGCCAGTCATAAACAGGACATGTGAAGAGTATTGAAGTTCTCTTCCAGCTCATACGTGAACTAGCAGTAGCAAATACAGTAAGGTGGAAGAGACGAGCATATAGTAACGTAAAATGTTACCCACTGACGCAAAGCAACACACACACACACACACACACACACACACACACACACACACACACACACACACACACAAGCTACATTCCAGACTTCGCAAACATTTGTTCAATGGCGGCGGTACTGTTCCATTAGGCAGCTGAAATAGAGCGGTTAACAGCTGAGACGCATCTGCTGTGCTATGGATATTAACGGGAAAGTTATGAAATGGGAAAAGACGACAAAGACTAGTGCGTCTGAGCTCTACAGACTCTGCAAAAACAGAGCACATAGCATCGTGTTTTATGGAAATAAAAATAGTACACACGGATTTTTTTATTTCGAGAAACTTCAAACGAAAGCAGTAGTTTTTTCATTCATATACCGCTTACACATTAGTCACTTGCGTGTGAAAAAGGTGGAACTTGCCGTACACAGTAAATGAAATTACCGCACTAAAGAAAGAAATGCTAGGTCATAATTATACTGTGAACTTCCACTGTTTAGAATGTCGATATCTGAACTAATCCCCAAGTGTCATGTATCTACAATAAAAATGCAATAAGACAGATTTTTCCTTAGAAACATTAACACTTGTGTTGATGTGCAACAGGCCCCGCAAAAATGATGCACGGAGAGTGCTGTGCCAAAATAAGATTAGTTGAAAAAAGTGAATTAAAGGTATCACGATCAAGCGATAAATACGAAATTATTGTCCTGTCTCTTCGTATGATTTCGGCGGACGGGGAAAAAGTAGAGCCTAAAGACATGGCGATATTCGAGAATGGATCAATGACCCAGCAAAACTTCTGTTTGTTATAATGTTTCTCCTGCTCTTCGGAATCTCTTAGATGTATCTAGTAAACTAGAAGTCCTGTAAGACGGGCTGCGAACTGCACGTTGATGCTCAGCTGGTAAAAGCGTAGAGCGCGAAAGACATCCGTTAGTGTTCACATACCGATATGGCTCATAGTTTAATCAGTCGGAAATCTTTTGAACGGTGATAAGAAGAAATATTTCTTAGTTCATACCAAATAGTGCGATACACATACCAGGAGATAAGTATTCTCGTGAAATGAAGATGATATCTAGAGGTATTTCACATCGACTACAGTGAAGTACTGAAAATGTCTTAAAACAAAAATGTTTCTAGTTTTACATCAGGCAATCAATTACTTTAAGCTGATCAATTACAGAAAACGAATCCACGAGGACAGGTTAAGCTTAAGTGGAAATACGCTCCTTTATTTCGCAGACTGCTCAGATGAGAAGTGCCTTGTAATAGATTGGTAAGAGGGATTGCAAAATGAATGAATGGTAAGGCTTAAACTTCCAGGTGACAATGAGGTTATTTAAGATGGTGCACTAGGTTTGGTTAGAAGACGAAAGGCGATGGTAGGGAACTATCCCAGGATTTGTCTTATGCGAATTAGAGAAATCACGGTAAACCCTAATCTGTATGGACGGAAGGATTGAACCTCGACCCTTCTGAAAGAGTCCAGTGTCTTAGCCATTGCAACATATCAGTCCGTCTGTGGGTGCAATTCATTCTGGATTCAAGTCCATTACTATAAACCTTTACTGGACGCGTAAATAATATACGCCATATAACACACAATTTACGAAAAACACGTTAGATAACGCAAGAGACACTGGCCGCGGTAGAACTACAGTGATTTTTTAGGAAGTGACTTAAGACTGAATTATGGAATACTTTTTGATAAAAACTAATAACGATATGTTTCCTGCAGAAAACGGGCACGAAGACACAATCCAACAGTTTTTCAATAAGTAAATTCAGACTACTATGTACCACAAACAGCGTAAATTAAAATCTAAATAATTGCCCCGATTACCGAAGAAAGATCTCTTCACACTTATACTGAGGTCACAAGTACTTTCGAAGTTAGCACATTTCCACACGGCACAAATCGAATGACGTAAAAATGAAAAACAGACTGCTTCTGCTGTGAAAGGATGTAGATGTTCGTTAACACATACATGTACTAAGTATCCCAGCAAACTCTTGTTACCAGTATTCAAATTGCTTCGGCAGCCAGAGGAGTGACCATTCAGCGGTAATTATTTTGTTATTCAAGGTTGTCCTGACGAATCTAATCAATAACTACGAGATTCACGTCAAAGCCTATCCTTGAATCCCACACTTATACACATAAATGGATATCATCTTGTTCAAGATGTGTAAAATCGGCGTTACAGGGGCTCACTTTAATCCAATGTGTAACCAGTGATCAGCGGGAGCGAGGATAGCGCTGATAAATACGAAAACTTCGTTAAGTCCAGGTACAATCTCTCTCGTAAATAGTCGCGTTGGTACTTTTGGCGGATCAGAGTATACCTTTTTCGTCGTGTGGGTAGCCGCGAATATGAGGGCCAGGTGTCCGAATTCGGGTCGATTCAAACTGTATGTCTCCTCACGAAACGCTTACATGCCGTTAAACACTGATGCGTTCACAATGAACGTAAGGCCGCCTTCATGTCAAGTCTCACTATTTAGTCACGCAGTGCTGAACGTTCGATGTTGGTTCTAATATCTTTCGTCGGACAAAGAGTACAGATTTCGTCTCGGCAGTCTTCTAGTACTGCCCACAGGACCTCGAGCAAGAGTATTCATTGTGAACGGTGCTTCTGTCTCATAAAAAATGCATCTACCATCATTGCCATTTTCTTAATGCTGAGACGAAATCTGTACTCTTTGTCCGACGAAAGGTATTAGAACCAACATCTAATGTTCAGCACTGCGTGACTAAATAGTGAGACTTGACGTGAAGGCGGCCTTAACGTTCATTGTGAACGCATCAGTGTTTAACGGCATGTAAGCGTTTCGTGAGGAGACATACAGTTTGAATCGACCCAAATTCGGACACCTGGCCCTCATATTCGCGGCTACCCACACGACGAAAAAGGTATACTCTGATCCGCCAAAAGTACCAACGCGACTATTTACGAGAGAGATACTACCTGGACTTAACGAAGTTTTCGTATTTATCAGCGCTATCCTCGCTCCCGCTGATCACTGGTTACACATTGGATTAAAGTGAGCCCCTGTAACGCCGATTTTACACATCTTGAACAAGATGATATCCATTTATGTGTATAAGTGTGGGATTCAAGGATAGGCTTTGACGTGAATCTCGTAGTTATTGATTAGATTCGTCAGGACAACCTTGAATAACAAAATAATTACCGCTGAATGGTCACTCCTCTCGAGACGTCGGAGCATGGAATTCCACGTTCCATTACACAGCAGAGTGTAGAATTAAGAATACGATGTATACCATACAAGATTGCTCGATCGCTATGTCGAAGCTGTAGCACAGTTGATAGTGTAGTGAGCTCAAAGTTGGAAAGAGAAGGTGGCAGGTTCGCCTCCTCCTTCTTTCAAACAATTTTTTTCCCTTTTGTCTCTAAAAATATTCTGCATCTTTCCTCATTCGTTTAAGAGAAATATTATCTCAAAAATCGATGTTATTTACTATAAATAATGCATTTTCTGCAATTCTTGTCCTTCCCCTGTTGCCAAAAATCTTAACGTAACTACCAGTCTGTGTTCGAGAGTAAACACAAGTTACATACTGGAAGTTTTTGCTACTATGAAACTTTCTGTGCAACATGTACACACATACATAGGTGTATATCTCTCGGTTTATGAACTGGCTCATGTTTGTATCTTGCCGGTAAATATCTCTCTCGGATCTCGATCTCGAATTCTACGTGAAGAAGTTCTTTATTCCAGAGTGATGGTAGTCAATGCAACATTAAGAATATGGGTATTGTGCATGCGCAAAGAGTCACTATACCTTAACTACAGGGATCAGCCAGAACATTATGACCACCGACCTACCATCGATATAAGCTCGTCAAGGTAACAGAAGCGTCACATGGCATGGAATGACTGCTAGTCAGAAACACGCACGGTGCCTGTAGTATGAGTGAGTGCGCTGTCCGTTTGTAGAATGGGGACAGCGCGCGATCTATCCGAGTCTGGCGGAGAACAGATGGTGATGGCCCGGAGGCTCGGCACGAGCGAGTCTACACAACTTGTTCGAGGAGTGCTGTGCTGTCTTCAACACGTGGCGAAACCAAGATGAAACCACGCGCAGATGCCACGAGGTTGCTTATTCGTTGGATGGGCTGACTGGAAAAACAGGACGAGCAGCGAACTGTGATAGAACTAACACCAGGCTTTAATTCTGGGCTGAGTACAAGGATATCTGAACACACAGTGCACTGAACACTCCCAGCGATGGGCCTCCGCAGCCGACGACCCTTGCTTGTGCCAATGTTAACACAACACTTGTGACTACGACTCAAATGGGCACGTGACCATCGGCGCTGGACATTGGTGCAATGGTAGAGTGTTGAATGGTTGATGAATCCCGATACCTTCTTCATCATGCTGATGGGAGGGAGCGAAAACGTCGTCTTCCAGGGAAACAACTCCTCGACACCTGTGCTGTGCCGCTAGCGGCGGCTCCATTATGCTCTGGGGAACATTCACGCGGACACCCAAGGGTCCAGTGGAGTTCGTGCAAAGCACCATGACGGCCAAGTACTCCTTGGTACTGGTTGCAGACAACGTGCATACTTTCATGACAATCATGTTTTCCGACGCAGTGGGCGTTTTTCATCAAGATAATGCGCCATGTTATAAAGACAGGAGCGTGATGGAGTGGTTCTTGGAACATACTGGAGAAACCCAATTGATGTGCTGGCCATCAAACTCGCCAGATATAAACCCGATCGAACACGTATGGGATGTGATTGAACGTGGCGTCAGAGCTCATTGCTACCATCGCAGGAATTTCCGAGATTTGGGTGACTTGTGTACCGATCAGGTGCCAACTACCTTCAACGAAATACGCAGGCTTCACTGCTTTCATGCCACGACGCGTCGCCGCTGTTACCCGCGTCAAAGGTGAACATATTAGCTATTATGTAGGCCGAAAATGCGATGAAAATTCAGTTCAGTTAAAGAATAACGTCTGCTCTATGTATCCCAGATCGTTGTACGGCACTATGCAGTGTTCCTCTACCAGCAATTTTCTGCTCAAGCCATCGAGGAGTCCAGAATCTTCTTTGCGATTTTTTCTTTTCTTTTTCGACAATTGCTAACATAGTTAACACAGCCATTTTGCGCGCTTCCATTTTCGTAAAGATACTGTGTGGTTCCGGGCGAAATATAGCTGACAACGGCCGCTGGAAAACGCAAATCATATTAACCAGCTCGTCACGTGTGCTGGAGGCGCTGTCACTCGTGAGGTTGGATGTCCCGTCCGCGTCCACGTCGACGTTAGCTGCCTTGTCCCGTGTGAGGACGGGGTAAGCAAGCCTGGCGAGGTGGTGGAGTGACCGTGACGTGTGGTGTGGAATGAAAGCAGAAAGCAACGCAACTTCCCGGAAATTTAGAATGAAAATAGAAAGCAATGCCACTTCCCCTGGAAACTGACACTTCAATGAATTACAAAAGAAGGAATAATACCACCAAAACTTTCCTTCAAAAATGCCAATTTTCGGAACGATTTATCTCTTGTGACACAGCAGTCTTGTCCCTTCGTACATCACCTGAAAGTTAATTCCAGTACTACAAAGTCAATGCATGAAGTATGTTTGAGAAGTCTCGCGCTACTTGATTGGTCCTGATATTCATCTCTTCAGTGAATAGCGCCTGAAGTACCATAACAGCTGTTCGTTTCATCTCTCATTTCTGTCAGTCATATAATCTGTCCTAAATTTACGAGAGAATGCAATGTGCAGCGCACTTCAGAGGTTGTGTATAATTCGGAAATCTGCCCAAACCGTACAAGTATTTCAGTGCGACGCATTCAGTGCACTTTTATATGCTGATTTTTTTTCAAAATCAAGAAAAGAGGTCAAACGCACCGCGGCGCTGCTGGTATGGACCTAAAACCGCGCCGCTCTATGCAACAGCGAAGAAGTTACGCTCAGTGTCGGTACAGTACATCAAAGGAAACGGTTCGTTTGTCAGCGCTCTGATTGTAGGCTTTCTCGTTTTCCTCGATCGGCCGCCAGCGCATACAGAAGCATTGTTGCGCATCTACCAACATCTGCTGCAATGTGCGCAGTGGAAGAGGTGGGTATTAACAAGTTTGTTTGCATGGGTATTGTTCCTAGCAAAGTCATTATTTTCAGTCATGTTTCAGTTGACTAGTAGCATCTTCAACTTTTGTAGTCCTGTCTTCCTCAGTTGCATGTAATATTACGGTATATTGATAATTTTTACTAAAAATGTGTTTTATTCAGTGACTAGTAGCACTTTAGGAGGTACAGTAACATGATGTCGAACAAACGGTATGTGTCGTTAACACTTAACGAAGAGATTAATGTAATCGAGGCGCGTGAGAAAGATAAACTCTCTGTACACGAAATTATGTTGCGTTTTAAATGCGGTAAGACACAAATTTATGAGACTTTAACTTGTAAAAAACGACAGCAGCAGTTTTTATGTCTAATCGACGCCTTAACCTTGAGCTATTGCGCCATTGCTGCCATGTACTCCATCGTTTTGCTTTCTCGACAATGTTAAAGTGGCTTCAGTTCATTTGGTTAGCTTTCTCAGTTTGTTTTTAGAATTGTAAACAACGACGAGTCGAATGTTGAAAAAAGTACAACATGCGCCTGCTGGTGTGACAGTTGCAAGCTCTCTCCAGCAGTCAGTGTCCAGAGGAACTAAAATGTTAACTATACTTGCTCGCTGTTTTTTTAGTTTTTATATATGCACATTAAACGTTACTTTAGTTACGCCGACATCTAAATGTACTAATTCATTTCATTTCTTCTGAAGAAGGTGATGATAAAGTCTATCCAGATTTTTCAGACTTGGAGGAAAGTAAAGTAGATTTGAACGATGAAACATTGAATGGGGCCATGGCAGTGAATCTGAACTTGAAGGTGAGGATGGTGATGATCCCGATGAGACAGCCGATGTACGAGGTTTCTATATTGAAAAAAACAAAGTTTCACGTTGGTGTAAAAACGAGTGTGCTAAAACATCAAAAACAAAAAAAAAAAAAAAACGAAAAAACATTGGGCAAATTCCGCCGGATCCGAAGAGAAAGGTGATGGGTATAACTGATGAAGTTGGTACTTTTTTGAAAGTCATTGACCTTGACTTTGCCGGCCGCGGCGGCCGAGCGGTTCTAGGCGCTTCAGTCTAGAACTGCGCTGCTGCTACGGTCGCAGGTTCGAATCCTGCCTCGGGCATGGATGTGTGTGATGTCCTTAGGTTAGTTAGGTTTAAGTAGTTCTAAGTCTAGGGGACTGATGACCTAAGATGTTAAGTCCCATAGTGCTTAGAGCCATTTGACCTTGACTTTATTGATGAAATCATAAACTATACATATATCTATATAAATAAACAGCGAGACACACATTAATTATCGCACACAAGAGGCAATAAAGTGACAAAATAATGGTTGTTTTCGGGATTTTTTTGGAGATGAAGAAAATGTCATCATGCTCATGTACTGGATCTCTGGGCAGGAGACGGAATAGGAATGCTACTGCTTAGGACTGCAATGAGTTACAATAGGTTTCTGTTTTTTCTTATGACAGGAGAGGTTGCAAATTGTACAGTATCGGATCATTTTGCTGTTAACTGTCTATGTTCTTACCGTCGTGAATTCACACCTACGGCGATCACTGTAGAGGGATTCAGCGCATACCCAACAAACCAGCTAAATATGGGACAAAAATGTTTGCTCAATGTGATGGAAAAACATTTTATTGCAGTAATCTGGAGGTTTATTGCGGCATGCAACTGAAGGACAATATTGGGTATCTAATGCTCCTGGGGACATAGTAAAAAGACATATGGCTCCTATAGAAAACTAACAGGAACCTTACAACTGACAACTGGCATACAAGCTAACTCCTTTCTGAATATTTGCTACAGAAGACTATTACTTGCATTGGTACAATAACGAACAGACGGGAAATTGTTCCAGAATTTTTCCCAAACAGAACAAAAGAAGTTGGAAGTGCAATGGTTGGTTTTCAGTAGGATAAGACCTGAGATTCCTTGTAAAAACTGTGCTACCATATTTTAGTCTGTTGTGCATGACGTGGCGACAGTGGATGAAGAAACACACAAACCTGAAATCATAATTGAGTACAACATGACAAAAGGTGGGGTTGACGTTGTAGCTAAAATGTGCGCCTGATACTCCATTTCAAGGATTAGAAGGTGATGGCCATTGGCTACTTTTTCATTTTTCTGAACATTACCGGAATTAATTCACAAACAAATTGTCTGTGAAAGGTGTTATGAAAGTGAACATATGTCAGAAAAACTGGCTAGATTGTTATTTAAAGAACTAAATTAGCAAAAGGTTTAGTTATAAATGTTGAAGATAGCGACTATGAACTGCTTTCTTCAATAAATATAATTGTTTAAGAAAAGTTTGTTTTTACTGACAAATGACTATGTTGCAAATTTTACAAACGCGCGCCTGCTCGTGTGACAACAGTAGGCACGCCTGCCGGAGGGTTAAGAAACAAAGATAATATTCGGGACGAATTGATGAAAGGGATCGGGCAGATGAAAAGAAAGGCGAACAACACCGGAAATGAAGAAATTAAAGAAATAGCGTGGGAATGGTTTCTTAGGTGCGCGGGCACAAAACTTACCTTTATCTGGACCCATGTTGCAGAGTGAGGCTCTGAAAGTCCTCTAAAGAGCTTGGAATTACGGAGTTAAAGGCATCCGCAGTTTCAAAGCTAGGAACAACATCGTTTGGAATTAAGTGTGTGGGGAAGTTGAGGATGTGCAGGAAAGTGTAGTAACAGACTGGAAGACAATACTGTCCAACTTATTTGTGAATTATGACCCGAAACTGTTTTATCGCATGCTGCCTTCAATGTCGCTAGCAATTGCAGGTGAAAATTGCACCGGCGGAAAAATGTCCAAGGAAAGACTCACTGTACTGCTGTGTGGAAACATGTTAGGTGAAATGGGGAAGCCTTGGAAAGGCGGCAAAACTGCGTTATTTCAAAAACATAGACATCAGTAAGCTTCCAGTCACAGGGCGAAGCAATAAAAAGGCGTGGATAGGGAGTGGTCTTATGGAAGAATGGGCTCTTTCAATATCAAAATGAAAAAAGGAAATCGCCAAGTTGTTCTTGAAGAAGCCGAAAGTGCGTTTGCTTTTGGGCGCTTAGTTTCTGTCCTGGATGCAGTAGATTGGATTAGCCCGAAACTGTCACTAAGTGCTTCAACAAAGCGGTGTTTGGGTGCCAAGAACGAGATGCTTCTGTGGTCATCGACGTTCAAGAAAATGCAGCAGCAACTGCTGAATTAATGAAAACGCGAAACATTTCATGTACTGCAGATGATTACATTCGAAGTGATGATTTTCTGTCAACTCACTCCACTTTCACTTCAGCAACAGATTTAATAGAAATCCGCAACACAGAGGATGATGAAGAAGAACAAAGGAAGAAGAAGAGGAGCAAAATTATGTTCCTAGAAAAATTAATACGCCCGAAGAAGTCACTGCATGCATAAACTATGTTATGCAATTTGCAGCACACACAAATTCTCCCAACTTGTTGGAACTATTGTATGATGCAAAAAGTTGCCTAGAAAAAACAATTTTGAACAGGAAATTAAACCAAGTTACCTCCTTGATATGTGGCGAAAAAAGTGAAACGCAAAGCAAATAAACGTGGGGATAATATGTGTGTACATTTAAAGTTCGAGTAAAAATATAGAAATGCCGTGTTATTTATCAATTAGTGTAGTAGTCCAGGGTTCTATTGGCCAATATGCAGTAAATGAACGTCTACTGTGCAGGATTGAAGGTATGTAAATACAGTATACGCACATTAAAATTTTTTACTGTACTTCTGCACATGATACTTGACAAATTTTACGTAGCCCAGTGAGTTTTGTGTAATCTGGAAAGTTGTCCAACTTGGAAAACTATTTTAGTCCCAAGCAATTCCGTTTTCAGCAAGTTTTACTGTACCATCTGTTATCAAATGTACGCGTGATGCTTATTCGCGCCCTACCTGGGCTACGTTGCAAGACTGCGATCGGAGACATGGCAATAGTGTTTCGTGATCACAATGCACTAAGCAGCAAACGTGCAGTCCGAGACAGGGGTTTTGAAAAAAAAAAAAAAAAAGGACGGAAAAAACGTACACATGCAAGAATAATTCAATTTCCTCCTCCTGTGACAACAGGCAATGTACAGACCCCCGTGTGAAGACTAGCATCAACTTTGCAAGAACGAGCGAGAATCAAATATAGCCGACGTTGTTCCTTATTTCTTAATTCGGCTACTGTATACATATTCAGTTTTCGTAGTCCAACATACATTTCAACGTTTTTCCCTGTAAGATCTAGGATACAAGGTTTTGTAGAATGCTCGTACTACGGAGCAACCATTCTTAGCTTCTTGCTAACAGTCGTTGACCATAGAAAAACTTTGCCACTTAATATATTTTTGTCATAAGTCATTCGCTAATACAGTGCTAATGTGATAATATGGATTTTGAGCCTCGCTAAAATCAAAGAACAAACATCTCACATGATATTTTCTGGCGACTCAAAAACTTCTTAAGCCCGCATGCTCAGCGACAGAGTGAAATATTTCATGCTTTTCTGAAACGATCACACAAAGCCAGTGGCTATGTCAATATCAAAACAGATATAAGTGGTCCCGAGAACACTGCGGTGCACTGAACACTGTTAACTTGACAAATTATCACGAAGACGATTACTGTCGTCTAGCGGACTGCTTCTAAACTGCTGCCAAATATTTAGGCGCAACGGAGAGAATAAGAAACATTAACTCGTGCGAACAATGCAATCTTTCATTACGCTCCGATGTCTCATTCATTTAGTAACTATACACAGATAAATAACGAGGCCTAAGAGCCCATACTGCCTTAAGTTATTCCAACACGCGCATGGTTTTCCGAAATTGCGTGAATAAAGTGGGAGTTACAATGATATGAAGGCGACATTTACACAATGTGGTGACTAATATATATAATGATAAAACTCAGACCTGGTTACGGAACATCAAATCGAGCGAAATAGGTCGGAAATGCATCGTTGTACTGCTTAGCTAATAGGCGACGTTCAATTAAGTTTATCGGGTAAGCGAACGTGTCTGATTGTGTGTGTTAGTGCAGTTTCGTCCAGGAACTTTCGATAGGATCTGTCACTCATTTCGTCAACGATGTCAACTTTTGCAGCAATGTTGGAAGTAATTTAGAGAATTTGCTGTAAAATTCGGATTCGAGGGACATAAAACAAAGTTTAAAATTGAATTGCTACTTATTTTTCATGACTGTCTTAGTTCACACTGACCTATCTATTATACTTGTAATGAAAGTAATTTCATGCTCCATGTACACTGGCAATAATCGAAAATTCGTTCTTTAGATTCCATAATTAATAACGTGGGCACCTTACAGTACCACATGTTGACTTTCTTACTGCACTGCTGTTCCTGCAGTACATCTGGCAGTATCTTAACAAATTAATGGCAACATTGTACTTTTGGCGTAGTTGCTTTAAAGTCAAACTTTGCTCAGTAAACGTCAGGAGAAAATTTCCGTCTAACGTAACCAGCCATGGATAGGAATTTGACTGTTCATTTGTAACCATTATCTTCAGCTAAATTAACTAACAACTGTTCTCTTTAGTATAACAGGTACTAGCTGGGGCAAGCTGGGTTAAATGCTGACACTAATGTGCACACGTCGCCAGATGATGTCACCTTATGGCCAGAGCAGCTTCACAATGAATTTCCGGTCTATGGTTATTTTGAAAATACTGCCCACATTGTATATTGAGAAACATAACATATTTCGTAAGATCTGAACTGTTGCTATGGGTTAATCAGTGCAACATCACATATGGAGCACCGGAAGGGAACCAAACATGAAATGAACGTAACTGAATCATGTAACAGCATCGAGTTCCTCGCACCTCACAGTCATCGATATGATGATCATGTTGCCGCTACTTTGCCACTAATGTAAGAGTGGATAGCCAGCCTTTCTGTTAAACTCGAAAATCTTCATTTTAAAATATTTGGGTGGAATCCAGATTTAAGCTCGTTTAACAGAAAAATTGAGACTTGAGAATAGAAAATGAATTGCATACAAAAGGAAGCAGCCAAAACTGCCGTTTCAAAAAAGGATTAAAAGTCTAAGCGCTTTCTCCATACTTATAGTACTTGACATCAAGTAACTGTCTCCTTTCTCTGGAATCGAAGGGCAGTCTGAAACGCAGGCGACAAACAAGAGAAGTGACGTCATGTCTGAGTCAGCGCTATGGGTCAAGGCCCAAACTGTCGTGTTCTATGAACACAGGTTACACAAGGTGAAAGACTTCCTGCAAGAAAAAGCACCAGACAGAAAGTGCTAAGGGTGCGTAATGCTGGCGATTATAGAGTTACATACAACTTACTGATTGCATTTAGTTTTTTTATGCTTCCTAAAGAGGAAGTTCTTCGAGACAGTTTTAGCTGTATAGTGATTCTAATTTTCAGCAACTGCACATATTATGTTACTTGCTTGAGCGGTTGTAAGAAATAATAATAAAAACGCCATCTTCCGAAATAGATTTTCTTGTAGGAGAACGACGTAACGTAGAACGGACACCTAGCAACATAAAACTTACACAAAATAATTAGTTCCTTCTTAAAGAGAAATGAAATTCTGTGTGTCCCGAGGTGTAGAACAGCACTTACGCACGATAACCCAGAAGGCACACAGTCGTTGCCGGGGAGAAGTTGTCGCGCTTCTAACAAGCATTGCGTGCGTGTTGCAACACGCTTCGTTCAAATCGACGTATACGTTAGCACTATATATTCGTGCTTGTTTCTTTACCGAAGTTATTCCACTTTATTTCGGGACACGTGGGTGAAGGGCATTAGCTGTTCCTGGATTCTCAGTTGCTTCCAGTGGCAGAGTCCCGTGATCTTTGCTGCGCCTCTTTTCGTAACATGTTTTTTGTAAAGTACACGATGTGTGAACTTAGTGTAAAATGTTAAAATTAAATACCACGTCAGTTGTGTATAATGTAATAGCTACCAGTCGCATTTACAGAGCACCCTTCACAGACACAGTCTGAAACTTCTGTCTGTCAGAGGTTTTCTTTTGCTGCTTTCAAACTCCGCAGACAGCCTACCATAACGCTCAACAGGCCCGAATGATCAACGGAAAACTGGTACGAATTGTTATTGTTCAGTATCACACGAAAATCTAAACAACTAAAAATATTGTCAAAGAGGTGTTGCTGGATTTGCACAAAACATTACGATATCACATTTAAGCCTACATTAAATGGAACACATAATTATGCAAGATATTGATTAAATATCCTGCCTAATTAACCATCCCAGTAGTAGTCCCATAATCTGTAGCATCGCAGCAGCGAAAGCAAAAATGGTGCAAATGGCTCTGAGCACTATGGGACGTAACTTGTAAGGTCATCAGTCCCCTAGAACTTAGAACCACTTAGACCCAACTAACCTACGGACATCACACACATCCATGCCCGATGCAAGATTCGAACCTGCGATCGTAGCGGTCGCGCGGTTCAAGACTGTAGCGCCTAGAACCGCTCGACGGCCCGACGGCGCAGGGACAGCAATTAAACAGCGTTCGGGAGAGCTGTCTGCTGATAATTCACAATCAACGACGCCAATTCGGCTCCAATTCACGCACGCGATAACAGTTCTAGGTCAGACATGGAGTGCTTAGCCGGTATCACTTACGATCCAAGTGCGATACCAGCTTCCACACATTTTACTTGGCAGAAATAGACAATCTGTCGTTGAGATTTGAACCTTTTTAAAATATAGTATCTAACCATAGTTATCAAAGAAAATCAAACATCATTCACAATAAAACCTACTGCCTTCTTAACATTACGAGATGCACTTGCTGTCTCTTTATACCACTCCATTGTCACAGTTGCTGTCCATTCCACAGATTTCACTTTGCAATATGGATGCTTTCATGAAAACCTTATGCTGATGTCGAAGTCTAAATATTTAGTTTTTCTTTTCTGTGTGATCTTAGATGTCATTTTCGTTTATTTCTTTTAGTGCACGCTCAGCGTAATTCTTTCCGTGTAGGATGGCTCAAATGGCTCTGAGCACTATGGGACTTAACATCTGAGGTCATCAGTCCCCTAGAACTTAGAACTACTTAACCTAACCTAAGGACATCACACACATCCATGCCCGAGGCAGGATTCGAACCTGCGACCGTAGCGGTCGCGCGGTTCCAGACTGGTGCGCCTAGAACCTCTCAGCCACAGCGGCCGGTCCTTGTAGGATGTATTTATCTTATTTCGATATCATGTTTCTTCGCTTTTAATTTAATCTTCGTCCACCGTTTACAGAAGGAGCTTATAACACACTAAATAAACGTACATAATTTTTTCCCGACTATTATGACAAGATACGCCTCCAAAGTTGTGCGGCAAGCGTGTCTCTACAGGACTGAAACGAAGTGCACTCAGCCTCGTGTGGCCAATTAAGGAGCTACTGAATGAGAAGTAAGGGGCTCCAACATCTGGAACGCTAAAAACGGGTGGGAGAAAGGTGCGCTGACCCCCTGGCGTCAATACCGCATCCAAATGACGCCATATGGTAGAGAATGACGCCTTGGCCGATCAACATAGCGTGGTCCTCGGCCTGACCCAGGTTACTGACACTTCTATATTACGGCTATGACTCTGCAGTCGCTTTCGGGAGGACGGACGCGGTTTCAATCCCAGACCAGCCATTCAAATTTAGATTTTCCTAAATGCAACAAATGGGTCCTTTGAAAAAGGACACATTCTATTTCCTCTCAATCTTCCCCCAACCCCATCTCGTGCTCAGTCTCTAATGACCAAATCGGCGTGACGTTAAATCCGAATTTTACTTCATTTCTTAATTAGACTTCCGTTGTCACCAGCTGCTGTACTACACATGCAGCAGATACATTTAATTACCTTAGAGCTGTATTAAATACAGTGTTCTTAGTGTTCTTTAACTTGCCAGTGCAGTTTACCTAACATCATTTTTGTTTTGTTTATACTGACCCTTAGCTTCTGTTTAGCCGGGGTCATCACACATAATTATCAACATTAATGAAATGTCCTTACCGATATCTGGCAGAAAGTTTTTTTCACTTCTAATTTTTATCTCTT
Source organism: Schistocerca gregaria (assembly GCF_023897955.1). NCBI lineage: Eukaryota > Metazoa > Arthropoda > Insecta > Orthoptera > Acrididae > Schistocerca > Schistocerca gregaria. The sequence goes on along the minus strand of NC_064922.1, from coordinate 248,825,095 downwards.
TACGTGATTTCTACATTATCTATCAATATGGAGAGAGTAGGGAGCCTTGTCTGTTTCCTATCGTCTCTCCCCTTATTTATTTAATTTACGTAAAGAAGCAAAAAGAAAACTTATTTAAATAAAACGTAAATGACATTCTGTTAAACTGTGCTATTCTGTTACAGGCGAAATAAAAATTGGCGGTCTTACAACTTACGTGTCAAGCGCCGCCGCCTCGTCCGGCCCAACTGGAACGTCTGCACAATAACACCGAAGACAAATTCTTCAGCAACAAATCACTTGGCGTGCACACACACCTTCTGTGCGAATGGTTAGTAAGCAACCAGACCGCCGCACAACGTTCGCGAACTGCCGTTAGGGTCTGCAAAAATCAATGATAACAGTTACAATTCCTTGTGCAACATCCTTAATAAATGAATCCTCGCACCGTCTAATACACTACAAGGGAGGAGACAGGGAGGGAAGGAGAGAGAGGGAGAGGGGGGAGTGTGTGTGTGTGTGTGTGTGTGTGTGTGTGTGTGTGTGTGTGTGTGTGTGAGAGAGAGAGAGACTCTTACGCCATGTTAGTGCAACGCTTACATATACCACCATTTACACATTAGATAGTGAAATTCAGTAATAGAAATATTGACCTTAACGTAATGAAGCACCCAATAGTTAGGTCAATGAAAGATACAATTACTATTAGCACAAATTTACTATCGCAAAATGTGACTAAAAGACAATGGAAACCAGTTGTAACAATGGACTATTTTAATAAGTAGAAATTCAAGTAAATAATGTTACCCGAGAGCAGCTGATGAATCTTAAACGAGAGTGTACATAAAAATGATGCTTCAATGGTCTGCTGCCAAATTACATGTTAACACGCACACTGCTGTTAACACGCACACAGCTAAGCCTGAAGCAGCAAAGCACGCTGCTATTTACGACTACGCAGCCAATATTAACTTCTGGGCGAACTGCGAAATAGCGTGAATAGAAGTACTGGCGCACCAGTGCAACAACTACTTAGCCCACTTGTCCTATCCTCGTGGCAATCTCCGGTCTTCTTTCATTTTTCAGCAATGACTGTGATTTTAGGTAAAGACGAAAGCATCACAATGCTCAGTAACATCTGTCCAATGTTACACGAAGGAAAGTGAGGACACATTGTATCTTGTGTGTTGTCATATATGCACTCTGGAGGGAGAGTACAAGAGCTTGTTTTGGACAAGAATCTGGCTAGTGCTAGAGCTGTCGTCGTAGAGTGACTTTGCAGGACTGACGACTCTCCTCACTCCGTTAGCAATTGCAGACTGTCCAAATCCCTAAGTCTCACTTGAAGTATTGGCACCGACGATTTCTGAGTACGGATGTTAATTTCATTAGCGAACTGTCTCATCCATTTTTGATTTCTTTTTCATCGCACTTCAATAAAATTTCAGTTGAACTTTTACACACTTAATAATAAACTTGACGTTAACCGAATTTACCTTTTATCGCTGTAAATATACTCTTAATTTAACTACTGATTGTTCGGAAATCTCGCCTTAGAAGCGTAAAAAAATATCTCGGCTCACTTTACTTCGAAGTAGGTTTTATTTTCATATCTTCATCTTATTATGTTAGCATATTTGATGTATGATACTATTTTAACTTTTAGTACATATACTGTAAATAAATAGATAATTTGTACACAAATAACTACAATCCCCGAATCGCTAGATTCTGTAAGATACTGAAACAAATGGAGAGTGTTTACTCTGTAACTGTCATACTTGGTTTAATCGCCTCCGTAGTAGCAAAACATCAATTGTCCAAGTTAAGCATTTTGATTGTCTTTTTGAATCTGGCTACATCTAGTCTCTACAGTTCACAGTGTGGAGTTTAATATCACTGAAGAAGTCGGAGAGAAGAGTTTGTATTTGACTGCGAAAATCTTGACAATCCAAATAATCTGATTATGAACCAAGTCCTGTTTTCCACGGTTTAAATCATATTCAGTTTCTGAAATGTATCGAAGTCCTGAGACAGTTCTAGCAGTACGCAGGTGCCTCGTTTACCTATTTTCTCAAATATCTATTTGGTGTCATTTTCTTTGGGCTTCCTTCTAAGTTCGCTATTTCGGCACTCATTCAAGCAAGTACATACTCGAATTCCATATTTTTTAATAAACCATAGCGCGAAGTGTGACTTGTCTATGCGTATTTGGGGGCTACCGAACAGATGAAATTTATGACTGTATGCTTCCATAGTTGGTTTTCAATGTCCATCCACTGATTCGTCATTTACCATAGTCAAGGTATCTCAGAAAAAAGCGAGAATTCAAACACACTCGTTAGTAATTAAATGTAGGGAGTTCCTGTATCCTGATTCTTACTCCTTTTCAAATGTAATCGTATTTCGGAGATTAAAGGGTATTCGCAGACAGCAATAGTTCTTGGAACAGAAACGCGAAGGGCACTAGGAAAACTATGACACAGCGCCCGTGCATTTCTCCTTTCGAAAATAATTTCCAGTATACGTCGAACATCTCTTGATCAGGCCCTTCATTCCTGCAGTGTCTTCTAAACACTGGTCACACTTATCTTTCTAAGTCCGTAGGCGTTGTTCTTCGAAGACTTAAAAAAAGAATCATCATCTTTGATTCGAGTTATTATTTGTGGAAACACACAAATAGTACTGGGTAATGTGCTGGGGTAATTTCGATGTTCAAGAGTTTTGAAACCGATTAGTTAAATCTTCAGTACTCATCTTAAACATGTGAACTGAAGCACTGTAATGACAGGATGACCCACTGAGTACACGCCTTGGAGGGACCGCTTTTTCATAGACCATGGAACTTGAGAATGACAATGTACCGCACACGTCTTCCCAATCACTTTATTTTTTTCCAGTCATCATACGTTACAATCGTTTACAGCAAAGGAAACAGCCTCATTCCCAATGAGATTTTCGAGTTGATGCAGATGCACCTTTATCTTCAAACACTCACTTTCTGCTTTGCGAATTGTTAGGGACATCGTAGAAGAAATGCCTTATTCCGTTGCTCATAAAATAATATTCGTATAGAGAGATCCACCACTTTCGAGTTAACTGAACATTTCTTTGCACTAGTACAATTGCACTAAAGTACAACGTGTATCTACGTCTATGACACGAATGATAGGATGAGCTTCAGCGTTTGGATACAGTGCTCCATACTTGTTCTCTATTTAATATGTAACAAGAACCAATACTCTTTGCAGATAAGCATTAAAATGTAAAAGTACAGATCGATATCACTTTAAATGGAATTACGAGGGTTGTCCAGAAAGTAAGTTCCGATTGGTAGCGAAATGGAAACCACTGGGAAAATCCGGTAAAGCTTTGCACAGATGTGTTGGGCAGTGTCTCCAGTATGTCCGTCGATCGTGTCGCGACGCTCTTTTCAGTTTTGAGTGAACAGTGAACACGTAAAGATTCGTTGGGAATAGTGTCTCCCACCAAGTATGAGGGCCTAGTTAGAGATTTCGCCTGTGTCATGCAGCCCACATAAAACAACTGTCGAGCAGTTCCTTCTTCATGACAATTCTCGGCCGCACACTGCAGGTACAATGAAGACGCTCCTGCAGCATTTCCGAGGAGAAGTGTTTGATCACCCACAACACAGTGCGTAATTGGCTCCCCCTGAGTCTCATCTATCCTCACAAGAACAGCTGGCTATGAAGACAAAATTTTTCCACAGACAACGTGCTGCAGACCAGTGCAGATAATTAGCCGAAAGTACAGGCGGCTTCTTTCTATGACGAGGATATTGGACAGTTGATACAACACTACGACAAAACTCGAAATTGGAGCGGCGACTATATAGAGAAGTAGGTGGAAAGTGTACCTAACTGTTGCAAATGAAACGTTTCTGATTTTCATTGTGGTTTCCATTTCGCGACCGATCGGAACTTACTTTCTGGACAACCCTCGTATTACATGATATTCCGCAAGTGATACGCTGTTGTTGTTGTTGTTGTTGTTGTGGTCTTCAGTCCTGAGACTGGTTTGATGCAGCTCTCCACGCTACTCTGTCCTGCGCAAGCTTCTTCATCTCCCAGTACCTACTGCAACCTATATCCTTCTGAATCTGCTTAGTCTATTCATCTCTTGGTATTCCTCTACGACTTTTACCCTCCACGCTGCCCTCCATCACTAAACTCGCGAGCCCTTGATTCCTCAGAACATGTCCTACCAACCGATCCCTTCTTCTAGTAAAGTTGTGCCACAAACTTCTCTTCTCCCCAATCCTATTCAACACCTCCTCATTAGCTATGTGATCTACGTATCTAATCTTCAACATTCTTCTGTAGCACCACATTTTGAAAGCTTCTATTCTCTTCTTGTCTAAACTATTTATCGTCCATGTTTCACTTCCATACATTGCTACACTCCACACAAATACTTTCAGAAACGACTTCCTGACACTTAAATCTATACTGGATGTTAACAAATTTCTCTTCTTCAGAAACGCTTTCCTTGCCGTTACCAGTCTACATTTTATATCCTCTCTACTTCGACCATCATCAGTTATTTTGCTCCCCTAATAGCAAAACTCATTTACCACTTTAAGCGTCTCATTTCCTAATCTAATTCCCTCAGCATCACCTGACTTAATTCGACTACATTCCATTATCCTTGTTTTGCTTTTGTTGATGTTCATCTTATATCCTCCTTTCAAGACACTGTCCATTCCGTTCAACTGCTCTTCCAAGTCCTTTTGCTGTCTCTGACAGAATTACAATGTCATCGGCGAACCTCAAAGTTTTCATTTCTTCTCCATGGATTTTAATACCTACTCCGAATTATTCTTTTGTTTCCTTCACTGCTTGCTCAATATAGATATTGAATAACATCGGGGAGAAGTTACAACTCTGTCTCACTCCCTTGCCAATCACTGCTTCCCTTTCATGCCCCTCGACTCTTATAACTGCCATCTGGTTTCTGTACAAATTGTAAATAGCTTTTCGCTCCCTGTATTTTACCCCTGCCACCTTCAGAATTTGAAAGAGAGTATTCCAGTCAACATTGTCAAAAGCTTTCTCTAGGTCTACAAATGCTGGAAAAATAGGTTGCCTTTCCTTAATCTAGCTTCTAAGGTAAGTCGTAGGGTCAGGATTGCCTCCCGTGTTCCGATATATCTACGGAATCCAAACTGATCTTCCCCGAGGTCGGCTTTTACTAGTTTTTCCATTCGTCTGTAAAGGATTCGCGTTAGTGTTGTGCAGCCGTGACTTATTAAACTGATAGTTCGGTAATTTTCACATCTGTCAACACCTGCTTTCTTTGGGATTTGAATTATTATATTCTTCTTAAAGTCTGAGAGTATTTTGTCTGTCTCATACATCTTGCTCACCAGATGGTAGAGTTTTGTCAGGACTGGCTCTCCCAAGGCTGTCAGTAGTTCTAATGGAATGTTGTCTACTCCCGGAGCTTTATTTCGACTCAGGTCATTCAGTGCTCTGTCAAACTCTTCACGAAGTATCATATCTCGCATTTCATCTTCATCTACATCCTCTTCCATTACCATAATATTGTCCTCAAGAACATTGCCCCTGTATAGACCCTCTATATACTCCTTCCACCTTTCTGCTTTCCCTTCTTTGGTTACAACTGGGTTTCCATCTGAGCTCTTGATATTCATACAAGTGGTTCTCTTTTCTCCAAAGGTCTCTTAATTTTCCTGTAGGCAGTATCTATCTTACACCTAGTGAGATAAGCCTCTACATCCTTACATTTGTCCTCTAGCCATCCCTGCTAGGCGATTTTGCTTTTCCTGTCGATCTCATTTTTGAGACGTTTGTATTCCTTCATTTACTGTATTTTTATATTTTCTCCTTTCATCAATTAAATTCAATATTTCTTGTGTTACCCAAGGGTTTCTACTAGCCCTCCTTTTTTTACCTACTTGATACTCTAATGCCTTCACTATTTCATCCCTCAAAGCTACCCATTTTTCTTCTACTGTATTTCTTTCCCCCATTTCTGTCAATTGCTCCCTTATGCTCTCCCTGAAACTCTGTAAAACCTCTGGTTCTTTCAGTTTATCCAAGTCCCATCTCCTTAAATTCCCACCTTTTTGCAGTTTCTTCAGTTTTAATCTACAGTTCATAACCAATAGATTGTGATCAGAGTCCACATCTGCCCCTGGAAATGTCTTACAATTTAAAACCTGGCTCCTAAATTATAAGATTTCCAGGGGCATATGTGGACTCTGACCACAATATATTGGTTATGAACTGTAGATTAAAACTGAAGAAACTGCAAAAAGGTGGGAATGTAAGGAAATGGGATACGTTATAAATCACAAATATAGTGAATAGGGAAAATAGGTAAGACGGTTATAAATTTTTGCCTGCAACTGTATGCACGAGTGTAAACTGGAGTCTATACTTTCTGGGGCATATATAGCAGTTTCTGCAATTCTCGCAATTGCGAGTTCAGAGACAAACAAACAACTAACTTAGTTATCATGTTTTGTATGTCTTTCAATCGCTGTTGCGGTAATGAGACAATTTGCTAGGGGTGATTATCGTTAACAAAAGCTCTTGTCATTGCCCTGAACTATAGGAGATGTGTGGTGCTCTTTAGATTTGTAACACGTACGCTCTTTAATTTGAAAATAATCCATTACTGTTTATTTAGTTAATAGCTATAGACTGCAGCCCAACAGCGTGTTTATTGCTATTACCATCTAATTATGTATCACGTTCAAGGACATAGTAGAAATACAGGGTGGGTTAAAAGTCGGTACCCACCGTAACCTAACTGAATAAAAAACAAGCAACTGGAATTTTGAAATAACTGAACACTTTAGGGAAGCTACAAGATTATTTCTCGAATTGTTGTCAATCTCTGTTGGTACTTTTTGTCAGACGACCTGGGACGTTTACAAATACTTGTGTACACAGTCATTTATTGTGATCAATGTCTGCAAATGCGTTATAAATAGCTTCTTTCAAGTCCGCAATTGTTTGTTGTTTTGTAGTATACACTTTAACATAACCCCAAGAGAAGAAACCCATTGTTGTAACGCCAGGAAATCTGGTCGGCATATTTATTGCTCCTAGCCGTCCAATAACCAAATACCTCACCAACGTAGTTTCACAGAGCTGTTGCGTAATGCGGTGGGGCTGCATCATGTTGAAAGTAAAATGAGTTGAAGTCGTAGGTTATTTAAAAGTACCTGAATGGCATTGGTTGTTAACATTTCAGAGTAGTTTTCTCCGGTTACTTTTCTATCAAACACCCATGGTCCAATTACTCCATGACATAAAATACCACCCCAAACGGTAACTCCAGATCGACTTAACTGCCTCTCGAAAACAATTATATGGTTTTCTGTATAACAGTATGTACACTTGTGTTTGTTGACTGAGTTGAAATTGTTATTCTACTCATTTCTTATTAAATCGAAGCACTTAAAGAAAAAAAATTAATTTTTTTTCATTGGATCTGCACAACAGGTTAGAATCAGTGACCAATGTCAAAGATGTCTGATTTCAATGCAGTGCACTTTGGCGTTTGTATCTACAATTATCACAAACAAAGAAGATTAAGGTAACGTTTTCAGTGGGTTACGATGGGTAGTGACTTTTGTCCCACCCTGTATAATTAACAGAAAATTGTTATGACGGATTAATTCCATAAATGCTGAGAGAATCAAAGTATACACCCGAAACTAACAGTGACAACTCTCACCTGGAGGGGTGAAGATGTGACATCACTGTGGACAATTTTCGACGTAATTTGGCTATCTGAACTTCCGGACTGTGGTGTTTCCGACCCTTTTGTAGGTGTCGCAGGCATCATGGCACTTCCGACCATAGCCTTCCTCACTGTTGATTTACGACAGTCTTTCATTATCAGTCACTGTGTGTCAGGCTGTGCTCTCGCCGACAGCCTTTGTTTCCGAATAGTTTCGTATGCCTAAGGTAGTAGATTTCTGTACACTGTGCATAATAAAAATAATCACAATAACGGACGCAAAGAGGGTGTCTTCTCAGGCATTTTCTTCGCTACTGTATGCACAGAAAATGTGATGAGTGTACGAACTGGCTGTGAGTGAATTCCGAACTAAGGGCTGTGGCCTTTTAAAAATTGAAATGTCAGAATCAAGGCTCAACAGCAACATTCTTGTACATCTGACGAAGCAGATATGCAGGTTAAGATACGGATGCATAACTACCAGAAAAAAGCCCACAGAAAATAGAGTGTACCTGTTTACCAATTTTTTAAAGAGCAATATCAAGGTTTGAAAGATAAAGCTTTAGTTTTCATCGCAAATATTCCAAAGTATAAGAACTCCAAGACTGCATTGTGTCAAGCAAGAAGGGAAGCTATTGGGACGACCCAGAAACCTGGCACTAGTTCGGAGATTCAATTGAGCGACATCATTTTGAAATTAACTGAAGGTAATAGCGTTTTTTGAAAATTGACGATAGATCTGTTCTTGACCAAAGGGTCCTGATATTCGATTGTGAAAACGTCGAGAAAATCCTGTGTGAGAATGGACTTGTTCTTATGAAGCGCAGTTGATGAAAATGTAGGAAATGCCCAGTGGAGAAAAGGTCATGAAATACACTGATTATAGCGTCAACCAAAGGATGGGAAATCCCATTATACCAATGGTGGAAGTTATAACCAGTTGCACAGGATCACGAATGCTGACGAAGGTTGGCGTAGGAAATTAAACTCAATAAACAAAAAGCATCTGAAAGTACTTACTGATAAATAAGCTGAAGGAGAAAGCAGTAAATATTTGAAATTAAAAAGGATTCTATTGCCCTACCTCTTCGAAAAGTGAAGAAAAAAAACATATATTTTGACAAGAGGTTAAAAGACATAAGAATAACGACTCGGGGGATTTAAGATTATTTTCAAAATTTGGCTTTCTTACAAAAAATTGAGTGATAAAATTTATAAAACATGACAAGAAGTTTAATCATTTTCTGCAGTAGAAAAAAGATAAAAATGAGAGTAAACTTTTAAAAATGCCTCTGCGCAGCCAGTCGTAAGCCTGGATAAAAGGTAAAGGGGTGTTCTTATTACAATACTGGTTACAAGAGCCTGCCTTACTGTTGCGGCTTCCTTTGACTGTGGAGAGGCATGCTGCTAAAATATTTGTGGTCAGGAACACCACATTGACTTCACGGTCGAAAAGACAACGGTGGAAAGTCCACAACATCCGTTAATTTTTAGTAAACGCGTGGCGCCGTTTCATTAATGAGTAAACTCATTAGGACAGTTTTGGCGGAGAACCGAGTGGAACACGGCATTTACGTTTCCCGAAAACCCTTTACCTGGAGTAATTCGTAGATGTGGCTTTGACGTTAATGACTGGAATGTAGCTACTATGGGAGAGAGCCCCAGCACATTTCGAACGATCAGTGCTACAGTATCACTATTAAGCCCTGTCCTGAGCATTGGATCGATCGCGACAATGTACGAGGGTTGACTGAAAAGTAATACCTCCACCTTCGTAACTCTTCAACAGTTGGCAGCCTTGGTGTGCGACATGTAATGGCTTGATCCGTAGCCTTTTCTCTACCGCTCCAGTTGGAGGGAAGCCTTAGCAGTGAATGGTTGTGTTGTTACAGTGTTAAGTATGGAAGCCTGCGCAGACGGCCGGTCGGTCAATGCGATTTAAGCAACATGCAGTCGTTGAATTCTTGACAGGAGAAGGTGTCACCCCAATGGGGATTCATCAGAGAATGAAAGCAGTTTATGGTGATTGTGTTGATGTGAGTACTGTGCGTCGTTGGGAGAGTAACTTTAAAGATATTCATGGGAACAACTGGCCTGCAAGACCAACAGTTGGACGTCTTGTGGTAACAACCACCGAGTTTCACAAGCAAAATGTTGACAGATTGATTCAGACCGATCGTCGTATCACTCAGAGAGAATTTTCAAGCACAATCGTCATTTCACAAGAACGTGTGGGTCACATAATTGCTTTACTTGGCTATCGGAATATCTGTGGACAATGGGTACCCCGGGTGCTGACTCCTGAAATGAAAGTACACAGACTTGAAATCTACCAGGAACTCTTGCATTACGAGAATGAAGACGCACAGTACTCAAACAAAAAATTTAAATAAAATAAAAAAATGGCTCAAATGGCTCTGAGCACTATGGGACTCAACTGCTGAGGTCATAAGTCCCCTAGAACTTACAACTACTTAAACGTAACTAACCTAAGGACATCACACACATCCATGCCCGAGGCAGGATTCGAACCTGCGACCGTAGCAGTCGCGCGGCTCCGGACTGAGCGCCTAGAACCGCTAGACCACCGCGGCCGGCCTTACATCAACACAATCACCATAAACTGCTTTCATTCTCAGATGACTATCCTTTGGGGTGACTGCTGTCAAGAATTCAATGACTGCACGTTGCTTAAATCGTATTGCCGGCCGTTTGCGCAGGGTTCCATACTTTACACTATAACTACACACCGATCAACGCTAAGGCTTCCCGCCAACTGGAGCTGTAGAGAAGAGGCTACGAAGGCGGAGGCATTACTTTTCAGTCAATCTTCGTAGTTGCTATAGTCACTAAGTTTACTGCAGCGTCTGGTAACTTCGTCATCGATAACATGTTAAACCCTGATCTTCTCTCCTTGCTTTTGGCTAGGGCACCAGGTGTTTTCCCAGACTATTCAAAGGCTTATGTCTTCAAGTAAAAAGTGCGAACAAGTTGAAATAACTTGCTCGCGTTCAAATGTCTGTGTGTGGAGTCAATAAGAAAGTGGATATATCTAAGTCTAGCAGCTGAGCAAAGTACATACAAGCTGTAAAATACACTGAGATTGGTGATAGCATAGAGAAAGAGTTGCCAATTACTCTGACAACAAAACTTAACGATCGCCTACATCGTTCCAGAGCCTGACAGTTCAAATTATTATTTGCGTCTCGAAAACTAATGACAAGAAATCATCTGTTGATATCGCTTCACTACCAGTCATATTCCAGAAATAATCTTTCACTCTGTAGCAGAGTGTGCATTCCTCTTGGCAGATACAACTGTATGCCGGAAACGAATACGAAAGACTGGCTCTATTTTCTCGAGCTTTGCAAAAAAATTACTTTATTCATTATGCAAGTTGAACATGCGAAAGTGGTTAAAATAGCGGATTCTTTGTACTGATGCTGCAACTACCGATCGCTATGTACACCTTTCTTTGCAGGCAAAATGTAAATAAACTTTTCAAAATACTTGTTGTGTTTACAAAAAGGGTGCCAGGCCATGTTTACTCGTCATTATTTCTCCTCGTTTCCTGTCCATCCACGGCCTGGGTTTCACTGCCCTAAAAACAGAAGTTCAACCGACTTTGTATGTGACTATAGAGGTAATTTATACTAATTTCTTTTCGATGCATTATACAGGGCGGGGCAAATAAAAGTGGCCCAGACGAGTAGCAGTATTAACGAAGGAGGAAAAGACGTACACTTATTTCTAACAAGGTGGAGAAACTGCGCATACAGCCGGCCGAACCTTGGAGCACATTCACGCCTGACAGAGTTGTTAAGCAGAGATCAGCCTGGTCGCGCCAGTAGATGGTCACCCGGATCATCTGATGTGCCAATGTGCGATTACTTTGTGTGGGGAGTCTTAAGGGGTATCGCAACAGCCCTCATAGTCTTCAAGAACTGCAGCAGAAGATTTTGGATGAGACTGCAGCAGTCAGCTTCGATCCGCCTTCAGCAACTTGCTGACCAGGACCCAAAAGTGCCAAAACACGAATTCACAATCAACATCCCCTGAAGTCATGTTAGTACTTTATTTCCATTCATCTGCTGCGTTTCTTTGTACTCTGGAACGCTGCAAATTGTCTGTTCACATTTGAACATGCACAGTAGCTGATTTTGACTTCTTTTATCCCAATCTTATACCATAAACATTTCTCGTGATGTACGTACGGAGCTCAAAACATTTATTATATCTTCCATTGTCGGTGAAAAAATAATACCTTTTCCTGTGTAATATAAAAAAATGAGACATTCAGTAGTTGACACATTCATTTCAGTGAATAATTTTTTCCCATAGATTTTCTTTAGTTAAAAGTTGGAATAGATTCACTTAATTCGAAAGCCCTAAATGTTACGAACCAACAGGCACCAACTACACATAGACATTAAAGCATAGCACAAATGTATGGCTGGACTTCAGTCACTATAACTATAATAGTCGATTTCGTTACTGCCCATATCAAACATGTTGTGGGGCACTGGACGGGGTTGGGTGAGGGCAGTTGCGCAGATTGTTGTTCTGCTGACATCTACAACAACGGTTTATTGACTGCAATGCTGTGCTGCGTCGCTGTCCGTTGCGTGTAACACCATAACGCCGCAGAACGGCTTCGGTCAACCACGAATGCAACGTCAGCGGAATCCCCACCCACAACCTACCAGACCAGCACAGAGAGGAAGGCAGGGCTGAGTTCAACGGCCTGGCAGCGTCGAGGTCATTAGGAGAATGGAGCAACTGCGTAATGGATCTGACAAGGTTAAGCTTATCCATTACGGATACTTTAGATCTCTGACTGTTAATTGAATGAAAATACATAAAACTGCAACCAGTCACTTTTTTCAATAGGTATTTATTATTCCATGAACCGGTTTTCGGAGCTTCTCATGCTTTAAAGCGTGTTCCATCATCTTGTCACAGAGCCAGGAATCAGCATTATGCTAGAAATAGTGATGTAACTTCAAGAAAACCAACTGAAGATAAACCTGAGAAGGTTCGAAAACCATTTCATGGAATAACAAATACCTATTCAAAAAAGTGACTGGTTGCAGTTTTATGTATTTACAATCTGACAAGGATTTGGGAGAAAATTCACTTTGGCCTTGTTGAAGGAAGCTTCCAGGTATATGCCTTGTAATTGTTAGGCAAACCTTTAGAAAATTATAACCAAGAAGGACAAACGAGGAAAGGAACCCCGCACCTCCCGAGTATGTTCCTTGCGAAATGTTGTATTTTTACAAGTGTGTAACAGGCCGAGTTAATGATTGTTCCATAACGACTTTGATAGCGGAGGTGCGAACAAATAAACACTGACATTTAGGACAACAAAATCTGTTTTATTATTTCGTTTATCTGTTACGCGCCATGATTTATAGCTCAATAGACAGATTCATGTGGCTCCAGTTCTGCTTTTCACATTGAAAATCTAGATTACTCGTATGTTCCCCCACACAAGGACTTCGCATAAGGGGGAGTAGGGCCCCGGAACCCTCTATGACCTGAATGAAATTACCCATGACCTAGTTGCCACATAGTGAAATTTAAAGATATTTTGATTTTCAATCATACGACGAAAAAGGGATACGCACTATCATCAATCAGCAATGCCAACAATAGATTTAAACTTTCTATACAGCCATAGCACTATCAGCTATCGCGCATTGTTGGCCTTTCTTGGGCTCAGTTGTTCTTTTTAATCAGTTGAGTTCTTATTTGCACTTGAATTATCTAAATGCTACCGTTTATTGTTTTTGTGCTGTTGTGATACTTTGTAATTATGGATAAATTTGTAATATAAAGAAGAAGAATACCGATTCTGGTTTGTCTACTATCGTTATTAAAAATATGTACGACAGTACTGTAACAGCCTAATCCCCTATCTATAGCAGTTTAATTTTAGCACTGGAGTCGTTATTTGTAGCATGTTAGAACTTCGTGGTTGCAAATATTCCAGTATTTTACAAGGCAACGAAGCGGTAAATATCATAACAAGTAACATTTAATTAAAATCAGTGCATAAAAATACACTTGCGATTTGGCTGTGTCGCCCAAAAATATCACTGAAATGTCGATCGTTGCACTCCTTTAAAAAATTTGCTCGATATTTTATCAGTAGGCCAAAATGGCAAAATATCGCGTATCTGACCACCCAGCGTAACTCTTACGAAAATCAGTTCCGGTATGGAGCGATTTGTGGAGGGCGTATGGCGTATGGGATGACAGCGTATTCCATAGTTTGTTTCTGCAAGAGTTTTTCATTGGGCTGCTTGAATTCGACCCAGCCGACATCGCCCCCTCATCCCTCCCTCCTCCTTTGGTCCAAAATCTACGCTCTTATAATACTACAACGTAAGTCAGCAAATCCATACACAATTAAATCCTAAAATACATACACATTAATGACTAAACATTTACCATTGAAGGAAAAACATACCATGTCAGAATTCAATCTTTTGTTATGATGCATTTTATTTTATTTTAAAACGATGTAAAACAATCAGTTTTTCCAATTTCTCCGCCGTGTATAGCCGGCTGAGCTAGCAGTCCCAGGATTCAGGAGACGAGGCGGTTTGCATTTATCCTTGAAAATGGTTTTCAGTGGTTTCTTATTTTCAGTTTAGACAAATGGCCAGGTTAGTCCCTTGCTACAGGCCACAGTCAATTTCTCCCGAACACCTTTCTTTCCTGACAGTTTCCAATTCCCTTAAAGATGCAGCCCCTTCTCTTAAATAAAATAGCTGCATCGAAGACCAGCCGAGCATCTCTTCGGAGACACGCGGCGCCAAAAGCCGTATGATAAATGGATAATAATCGAAAAGCTCCTCATTTAGATTGATGCATTTTCTCCCGGCAGTTTTCTTTAATGCAGAATATGATCTTTCTTACAATACAAGATGTGACAGAGACACACTTAAAAGAGAAAAATTTGGGGAAATGTAAGACTGTATAATTCCAGATTCTTTGCATTTCCGCAGCCTGAAACTACTCTAGCTTCTCCGTCGAACAGAGATCTCTCTATTCCAAAAGCCATGTCGGAAATAATCACGATGTCCCAGAAAATTAGAGCTCGTGCATTTCAGAACACTTCCTCAGCTCAAATCCAGACTGGCAGACGAAGAGTGTAAAATGCCCTTGGATGGTGAAGGGAGATAGCGCTCCTCACAAGGGGAACTCCCCATCGCACCCCCTAAGATTTAGTGGAAAGATGGCTCAGTGGATAGCCCGTCTAAAACTGAACAAAGATCAAGCATGAAAACAGGAAGATGTACTGAACTGCGAAAATAAAGGAGAATAGAAACGGCGAACGGACAAAAGACATGAATTCCAATACAGAGAGCTGCGTAAAACAGCATCGGCGTCGTGGCTAAATGGTCACGGTGTTTGACTATTATGGGAGCAAGCCGTGTTCAAACCACTATCGCGCATTTCCTTTTAATAACATTATTAACTGTCCGTCCGATCATTGAAATCTTTGTTTTCTTTCTGTAGTCTTGGCAGTTGTCATACTATACACTGATTATAGAATACTAGTCACCTGGTAAGAATACGTTACCGCCGCAAGTAAACGTGATGAATAGTAGAGCAGGTGAGATACCACATAGACGTCTCACAGAAATGAAAACAAATAGACGAGTGTGAACGTTACAACAAAGGTGTTCAAGAGTCAAAACTTGAAAAACGAACGCAACGTCAGAAACGTTTAATACATATGTTTTGACAGAGCACAGAGAAACTGTGCGATTGTCGGGCTGTTACGCTCATTTGTTGCAACTAAAGTTCAAAAATGGGTCAAATGGCTCTGAGCACTATGGGACTTAACTTTGAGGTCATCAGTCCCCTAGAACTACTTAAACCTAGCTAACCTAAGGACATCACACACATCGTGGCCGTGCGGTTATAGGCGCTACAGTCTAGAACCGCGTGACCGCGGTCGCAGGTTCGAATCCTGCCTCGGGCATGGATGTGCGTGATGTCCTTAGGTTAGGTTAGGTTTTAGTTGTTCTAACTTATAGGGTACTGATGACCACAGATGTTAAGTCCCATAGTGATCAGAGCCATTTGAACCCTTTTTGAACCACACACATCCATGTCCGTAGCGGTCACGCGGTTCCAAACTGAAGCGCCTAGAACCGCACGGCACACAAGCCGGCCGCAACTTAAGTGACAAATTATTATGTTTTCATCACACGAACACGTAAATCGGAAAAGGAGGCATATCTCACTCATCAGGCGTACTAATTAGGTGCGTCGGTAAGAGATTCGTGTCATTTGACAAACGTACTGTCACTAATGTCCGGTATGACATACCAGACGTGTTTTCCGGTGGAGGAATCTGTTGTCTTGTCGCCTTGTCATCGAACATTTGCGGTTTCCATTCGAAAGTCACTTCCTTCCGGCTGTTACTAAGAGTAGTTGTGCAGAATCAACAGTCATTATAGGTCCGTTCCTTGCACTTCGCTGCTGCAAACTTACGTTATACGACGACACAGACCGAAATTTGAATACAGCGAACGGGCACAGCGAAAATTAGCACGAGGGAGAGTTGAACACGGCTCGCCCTCATGGCAGTCCAACAGCGTGAGCCGTTAACCCAAATGCCATTGCTGTTTTACGCTGCTTTATATTGCACTTCTTGTCGTTCGACCGTTCACTGTCTCGATTTGCTGGGGAGTTTCCCTCGTCAGTAACGAGATTATATCTCCGTATGGTGAAAACTCCGAGGCCAATTTCGAATAAAATGGATTATTGTTCATTATGCAAATTTTCAGAATAAATGGAAAACACGAGTCTTGCTCTTTAAAAAAAATCATTCTCCCCCCCCCCCCCCACGAATGGGGGTGGATCCAGCACTAAACCTCTATGGCAATGATCGTCAAACTGTGGCCCGCGGGCCGCATGCCGGCCGAATCAAGTACTCTCAGCCGTCTTTTAGGATAACATGTACCTTGAAAGTAACAGACGAAGCCTTAGACACAGACAACACAACTGCAGTTAACCGTGCTATTGAAGTTTCACAACTTTTGGGTCGCTGCGGGTAGCAGCAATCTGAAACAGGGAACAGTCGACACGAAGTGTTCCGAATGCTGTTGACTTTAACGACTAGTATTTGGTGGCCGGCAGTCAGCTTATTGCGCCCGTACTGTAGCTATTCTGTTCGGGGCTCACAACATACGAGGGTTGGAACTTTAACAGTGGCAACTATTTATTTACAGCTCGCACAAACTAGATACGCGTTTCAAAGTTTTACTGACCTTCGAAGTAGTCAGCAGCATTGTGTATAGCCCGTTGCCAGCGATGTGGAAGTCGTAGGATACTCTTAGCAGTGCCAGTTGTGTTGACCGTTCGAGCGGCGCGGCTCTATTGCTCGACGAATTTGTAGCAGTTCTGAAGCGAATGCTGTGAAGTGTTTCTTGCAGTTTAGAAATCGAGTTGAACTCACAAGGGCTTAAGTCAGGGGAGTCTCTATGTTGTTCATTTTAACCTACGACCAGCTTATAGACAGAGGTGATGACACTTTCTGCAGGACCTGACCATCATTTTGCAGGACAATGCTCATGCAATTGCAGTGCAGGCTGTCACTGATTTGTTTGACTGATGTGGCTGCTAAGTGCTATACCACCTACTGCACACCCCTGACTTAAGCCCTTGTGAGTTCAACTCGTTTCTTAAACTAAAGGAAACACTTCACGGCAGTCGCTTCAGAACTGCTAAAAATTCGTTGGGCAATGGACAGCGCCGCTCGAACTGTCAACACAACTGGCACTGCTAAGAGTATCCTACGACTTCCACATCGCTGGCAACGGGCTATACACAATGCTGGTGACTATTTTAAAGGTCAGTAAAACTTTGAAGCACGTATCTATTTTGTATGAGCTGTGAATGAATAATTGCCACTATTAAAGTTCCAAACCTCGTAATTATTTACGTTGGTTTTAAATTAATAAGAAGATCAGTATATACTTGACCCGAGGTGGCGCCCTAAAATGTCAGTATTGGCCCTAAAATGTCAGTATTGGCTGCTGAGCAGAAAAGTTTGACGACCACAGCTCTGTGGGCCATTATTGGCGATCAGCTCAATATTCCTTCCCCTATGATCGCTTATGTACCATCGATGGCAATGCAGACTAATATGTTGTTGTTGTTGTTGTTGTTGTGGTTGTGGTTTTCAGTCCTGAGACTGGTTTGATGCAGCTCTCCATGCTACTCTATCCTGTTCAAGCTTCTTCATCTCCCAGTACCTACTGCAACCTACGTCCTTCTGAATCTGCTTACTGTATTCATCTCTTGGTCTCCCTCTACGATTTTTACCCTCCACGCTGCCCTCCAATACTAAATTGGTGATCCCTTGATGCCTCAGAACATGTCCTACCAACCGATCCCTTCTTCTGGTCAAGTTGTGCCACAAACTTCTTCCCAATCCTATTCAACACTTCCTCATTAGTTATGTGATCTACCCATTTAATCTTCAGCATTCTTCTGTAGCACCACATTTCGAAAGCTTCTATTCTCTTCTTGTCCAAGCTATTTATCGTCCATGATTCACTTCCACACATGGCTACACTCCATACAAATACTTTCAGAAATGACTTCCTGACACTTAAATCTATACTCGATGTTAACAAATTTCTCTTTTTCAGAAACGCTTTCCTTGCTATTGCCAGTCTACATTTTATATCCTCTCTACTTCGACCATCATCAGTTATTTTGCTCCCCAAATAGCAAATCTCCTTTACTACTTTAAGTGTCTCATTTCCTAATCTAATTTCTTCAGCATCACCAGACTTAATTTGACTACATTCCATTATCCTCGTTTTGCTTTTGTTGATGTTCATTTTATATCTTCCTTTCAAGACACTATCCATTCCGTTCAACTGCTCTTCCAAGTCCTTTGCTGTCTCTGACAGAATTACAATGTCATCGGCGAACCTCAAAGTTTTTATTTCTTCTCCATGGATTTTAATACCTACTCCAAATTTTTCTTTTGTTTCCTTCACTGCTTGCTCAATATACAGATTGAACAACATCGGGGAGAGACTACAACCCTGTCTCACTCCCTTCCCAACCACTGCTTCCCTTTCATGCCCCTCGACTATTATAACTGCCATCAGGTTTCTGTACCAATTGTAAATAGCCTTTCGCTCCCTGTATTTTACCCCTGCCACCTTCAGAATTTGAAAGAGCGTATTCCAGTCAACATTGTCAAAAGCTTTCTCTAAGTCTACAAATGCTAGAAACGTAGGTTTGCCTTTCCTTAATCTTTCTTCTAAGATAAGTCGTAGGGTTAGTATTGCCTCAAGTGTTCCAATATTTCTGCGGAATCCAAACTGATCTTCCCCGAGGTCGGCTTCTACTAGATTTTCCATTCGTCTGTAAAGAATTCGTGTTAGTATTTTGCAGCTGTGACTTATTAAAGTGATAGTTCGGTAATTTTCACATCTGTCACTTTCTTTGGGATTGGAATTATTATATTCTTCTTGAAGTCTGAAGGTATTTCGCCTGTCTCCCGACCGGTATTCGATTTCGGAACCAAAACTAAGTAAACGAACATGGAAATATTGCGTGTAAGGGTATAATACCCTTACAGTTTCAATGTCTTAACTTAATTAGCACTATTGTTCGGACCCACAACAGCTAAATTAAATAATGATGCGGACGGAGGTACAAAGAAGAAACTTTTTTGATACACAAATTATTCAAGTGCATCTAAATGTTACATGTCTGACAGGAAGATAACAGTTTGCAACTTTATTTTGTAGTAAATAGTTCTTCGTTTTCTTTGATCCCTTCGCCGTTTACGAAACGGATGAGAGTAGCTCCGTCACAACTCATATCCTAAGTACGGTCTTGGCGATAAGTAACATAAAAGCCTCTAACAGTACCATGTCACACGGAGGCGTATCATATTCGCGAATAAAATTGAAAATTAACACAAGAACCTTAAAAAGACGCAACAGTCCACGTTCCAGGGTGTCAATGCGAATGTTTGACGCATTCATGGCAGTTCTGGAATAAGCTATACAAAGCTATGGGTTGTCAATCGATCATGCTACAGAATTCTGACAGAACAATTTCGAAGGCCTGGCAACAAATTAAGTTTACGTGACGCAAGACACAGTAACCGATTAGCCCACGCAAGCAAAACAGCTGCTGTATCACAGGCACAGCACGTGACAAGAAAACAACGAGGTCTGCGCGCGAGAAGCGACGTGCCTTTCTATGCCACCGTGTGCAGCTGTGCCGGAACGTGCACACCAACACAAAACAGCGGAGCTCGCAAAACCCCGAGCAGACTGTGCAGGTATCTGACGATGTAAGTCTTCTAAAGAATCAAATATTTCAATAATACTTCTTGCTGTTTCGATTTACACCTATCGCTGTGACATTGAGGCCGAAGATAGCAGTCCCAAAAATTGACGTCGCACCTTAGTTGCCAACTGCTCAAATTCAGCTCTAGAAGCGAAACAAGTGGCAACCACTGCACCAGATGCGACACACTTACTCTTAATGACTCCATCCCTCGACTGTAGAGTATAAAGTTGAGAGCGCACGCATACTAATTTTCTCATAGTTATTTACATTATTAAGTTTCCAAAAATGGTTCCAATAGCTCTGAGCACTATGGGACTTAACATCTGAGGTCATCAGTCCCCTAGAACTTAGAACTACTTAAACCTAACTAACCTAAGGACATCACACACATCCATGCCCGAGGCAGGATTCGAACCCGAGACCGTAGCGGTCGCGCGGTTCCAGACTGAAGCCCCTAGAACCGCTCGGCCACAACAGCCGGCCTATTAAATTTTGTTGAGTCATCAGTCTTCTGCATTGTTTGATGCGATCCGTCATGAATTCTTCTCCTATGCCAACCTCTACATCCCACAGTAGCACTTGCAACCTACGTCCTCAATTATTTGCTGATTCTATTCCAATCTCTGTCTTCTACAGTTTTTACCCTCTACAGCTCCTTCTAGTAGCATGGAAGTTATTCCATTAAGTCTTAGCAGATCTCTCAT
Organism: Schistocerca gregaria; assembly: GCF_023897955.1. Classification (NCBI taxonomy): domain Eukaryota; kingdom Metazoa; phylum Arthropoda; class Insecta; order Orthoptera; family Acrididae; genus Schistocerca; species Schistocerca gregaria. Next base: position 248,804,324 of record NC_064922.1, on the reverse strand, counting down.
CATCCTTTACCTTCCTCTTGTCAGTATTTTCCATATATTCTTTTCCCAACCGATTCTCCGGAGAACATCCTCATTCCTTACATTCTCATTTCACCTAGTTTTCAACATTCTTCTTAACACCACATATAAAATGCTTCGATTCTCTTCTGATCCGGTTTTCCCCACAGTCCATGTTTCACTGCCATACAATGCTGTGGTTCAAACGTTCATTCTCAGAATTTTTTTCCTCATATATGATATGATCTTATTGCATTGTTGGTCGGGAGGCCCCATTCGGGGGAGTTCGGCCGCCAAGTGCAAGTCTTATTTCAAATGGCTTTGAGCACTATGGGACTTAACAGCTGAGATCATCAGTCCCCTAGAACTTAGAAGTACTTAAACCTAACTTACCTAAGGACATCACACACATCCATGCCCGAGGCAGGATTTGAACCTGCAACTGTAGCTGTCGCTCAGTTTTATTTCATTCGACGCCACATTGGGCGGCGGTGATAAGGATGAAATAATGATGCCTAGAGAATATTTCAGAGAGAGATATTGTCGGAGAGTAAAACTGCAACACCAACACAAGGAAAAAGGAAGTCTGCAAAAGCTTTGAGACATGTACTCAGAAAGTATTATGTGAGCCCCTGGAAGCACCATTATTATTTGTGCCCGAACGACAAAATTATCTACAATGGTAAATGTGTTGTTGTCGTCGTCTTCAGTCCGAAGCTTGGTGTAGCTGAAGTTAAGCGTTGAAACAAGTCAAACTGAGTCTGCAAAACGTTAAACCAGCACAACAACGGTAGTTTTTTGTGCCTTGTCAGTCACTACGGACGGATTGTACCTAGCAAGCCTAAAAGATTGATCAACACTACTAGTATTAAAACAAGGCAAGTATGATTCAAAGGATTTATAATCCTACAGCGAAATCTTTACTAGTGTCATCAAGTGACAAGATAGGAGCACACTAGCGCGCGCACCATATGGCGCTGATCTGATATACGTCTTGTAAGGACAATTTCTTTTTACCCTGGAGTCTAAGGAAGAAGGAAGGAAATGTTTAACTTTCCATCGACGATGAAGTCATCAGAGACGGAGCACCGGCCAGAGTGTGGAAGGAACTCTGTCTAATCCCAGCTAATGATTTATGGAAATCATACAAATCTTAAATATATGGACAGGGATTTGAGGTCCCGTCTTCCCGAATACAAGTCATTTCTCTTACAACTATGTCATCTCGTACGGTATGCAGAACTATTCAAAAAATGACAAAAATCGACAGGAGACTGCTGTTCTTCGTGTATTCTACACGCTTGCTCCGGTAACACATCAGCTAACACATTTCTTTGCATTTCGTTGTATTGCGGCGTCCTGCAGATATCATTTGTTTCTTTAAGAGATAAAGGCGGTAACCATCTAGCTACTCTTTCTCAGGTAATATAATGTATTACCTGCAACCCATAAAGCAAAAGCGGGTGACAATTTACGTCGCGGTTACGCCATGTGGTAATTAGTGTTTTCAATGCCAGATGCAGCTAGGCGTTAAGTAAGGCAACACAGCACAATTAGAAATACCCCGCAAGACGTGTCTCTATCATCGACAAAGTGTTCTCAGTTGAAAAAAAGCCCGTGCATGCTGGTACGTGCAATATTTAGGAAAGGCCACTTCTACGACATTTATTCCTAACAACAAAAGCTTGTTAAAGCACAGTATTTACGGCTCCAATATCCGTGGCAGCTGATATGTTTTTCCGGGAAATGATAATGTTTAAAAGTTAGCTGCGATAAGTTAAAGAGTGGACATTCTAAAACATTAATATTATTGCGCAACACAATACGACATTGTTTTCATCTGCAGCTATCAAAATGTAGTAAAATTGCCAATTTATCATTCTTTCTCCGTTGGCAACGATGACTAAAAAATTCATGAGGTAGCTATACACAGACAGTAGGTCATAGTGCCAGTTCATAATACAAAGGCGTTGATATCTATTATGCCGCTCCTCTTGAAAATAAGTCATTCGATACACTACGGAGTGCACGTATAGAGTCGGTAGTACGTGAAAAATGTTAGTTTGCATCATGGTTCGATGTCTTCGCACACTGTAGGTATGTTAGTGGGTAGGAAGTCAGTCATCACTGTGGTGTGCATACCATCTCCGCGGCTGGGACAGCTTTACATAATACGTACAGTTCATAGCGTAACTACTATGCATTAGAGTAAAGTGCTCTGTCGAATTGTAAATATACACACCGAAAATGCGTTTATTTTTTAGACTAACAGATAATGTAGACAGACGTCTGAATTTTAAGGCAAAGTCGACATACACTAGACGTAGGCATAACAGTGATTCCAATAACGTTACTTTTTCCTCTCGTTATGTCAGTGTGAGGAGCGAAACCATCTTTAGCTAATATGGTTCATTTCTTCTAGCTCTCAAAGTTCTTCCATTTTCTTGCTGCAGTTTCTTCTGTTCCGTTTTAACTCCAATGGTTGAATTTATGTAATAGCGTGTCGATGAGAGTTCTGAATTTGGTTTTGCCTTCTATAATGTCCTCTACAAGACATCTTGAAAGCAGTCCATTACCCTCAACTTTCACCAAAAATGAGAGACTGAGAATTCTTTAAATCCATCTAGCATTTTCATTATGTTAGAAGATCATAAAACTTCAGTCCCTTCTATCTTGAAGAGTGTCGTTTAATCAGAATTGTGGTATAATTCGTAACATTCTTTTCCTCGATAAAAAAATTTCTCAGGACTTTTTTTCTTTTTTTTACTTTTCTATATCTTTACTTTGCGACTTTTCCTCGATATCATGATTTCTTGTACAAGTAATTCTTCAGCCTCAGAACCAATTTTATAAAATGTAAAACAAAAAGTAAACGTCACAACGTCCACAGTGTATCCTACAGAAAAAAGCCACATGTAGCTCTTTAACGGACATCTGAATAGCGAACCACGTAGATAACGATGCAAAATGGGCGGCAAGAGTACCGAGACGTTTGTTTTCAACGTCAAACGCACAGTATTTCGATTACGTGCGGTTTTTTATGAAACGCACCATAATATTTCTGAAAGAGGTTTGTAATGCATGCGAAGCATTTCGTAAAGAACTGCAATGCAAGATTGTACAGAAAATGCGCAGATGAAACTGCGAAGTGAATACGTAAGTGGAGAGACTGCTCAGTGTCTTCACTATACTCAACGATATAACGAGGCAATCTGTACTGCTGGCTGGTACTACGTGACGATGCCTGGATTTATTTTGTAGTCTGCCGTTGATATTTCTCTTTCTGGTCTGTTGACAAAATTTTTTCTTCATCGTTTGACAGTTCTCTCGCAATGAAACTTCACCTCCACTTCAGGGGGATTATGCCTTTACTTTCCATTGCTTTACATATCATTTTTTGAGTAACGAAACTTACATACCAACACAAAAAGGGACAGTGTTATATCAAGAGACTGCTTGTTTTTATGTGAGAAAGGAGGAAGATTGCCCATGGGCAATGATGTCGTTAGAGGCAGAACACAAGCTCGGGTTGTACAAGGATGGTAAAGGAAATCGGCTGCGTATTTTAATAAAGGAACTGTACTCTCCTTAAACGATTAAGGAGAACTTCGGAAATTCTAAATCAGGGTGACCAGATAGGGATCTGCATCAACCTCCTTCCGAATGGTAGTCCGATGTCCTGACCGTCCTGCCACCTTTGGTCGGTTTTTATATGGTTATCTTATCAGAAGTGTACTGTACTCTAAGGCAAACAAATCGTTATACTCTCTCTCTCTCTCTCTCTCTCTCTCTCTCTCTCTCTCTCTCTCTCTCTCTCCTCTTCCCTCCCCGTCTCCCAGTTTCCTACCCTCATGACTAGTATCACTTTCTCCCGTGTTGGTTGCAGAGAAAAGTTCGTTATGAGAATAATAAACATTTGTTTATTCTTAGGTGTCCTAAAACTACTCAACCGCTGCTAAGTTTTTTTCCTCAAGACCGAAATTGTATCTGACTGACAATAGAATAAATTCTGTGTTGGCTTTAACATTTTCATGAACAACTTAACACGTAAATTATGAGTTTGCATACAAAAGCTTCCAAAAACTACATTAAGGTATTAAATAAGAAGCATTAGGAGCAGCATATTTCTTTTTTTTCTGTTTCACAGCAAGGATTTACCAAGTAGGTATGAACAGTTGTAACTTAGGAAATGTAATAAGCGTCCATAACCTTTGGCACACAGCAAAATCCTTGCGTAGTTCAGCAATTGGTTTCTTTTTGGGTACTCATAATCTAATCTACAAGATACTTTTGAAAAGTGCCGTGAGTTGTCTCACACGATAAAAGAAACAAGCGTTACAAACATAATACCTTTAGTGGCTTTCAAAATAATCACCATTAGTTACAACACACTTCTGACAATGGTTGTACAGCTTTTGCCAACTGTCAGCAAACGCTTCTCGTGGAATCGCTCGAAACACCATGCTCACACATTGCTAGATATCAGCAACGTCTGCAAAAGTTCGAGAACAATAGCTTACACTGTCTTTGCTTATCTTCAATTCTTCTGCTTTCATTCTCATAGACAGCCACCAACCGTCCTCAGCATCCGTCGCACTTGTGTCATGCAAAACGGAGAAATGCAATGAATCGTTGCTTCACATTAGGGAAAACGGCGACGGAGAGTCGTGGACTGTTAATGACAAACTCCGCTCTACGCTAATATCGCCGGAACTGATCCATTCCCCAAAAGGTGGCCCTTTTAAAACAAAAAGCGCGTGGTCCAGAAATCGTTGCTGCTGTCATCTAGTGCCAAGTGAATGTACAGCGCGCCAGTGATGAAAGCTAGTAAAAACTATGCATCGCTATCGACTACCACTATCGGTACATTCTGCCAGCAAGCCGACAACCTTTTTTTTTTCCATGTCAAATAAAGCAAGGTTCCAAATCTTGTGTGAAGGATTACCTTGTCTCTATTTATAATACTGTCTAGCAGTCTGGTTTCGATAAATTCCTTTAAAACATAGTCCCAATAGCTAGACGCAGGGGCAACAGTTTGTGTGTGCTTATTCAGCACTGCGTCCCACTGTAAGGCCCTATTCACACGGGGATACTCAAAATCACGCCTACAGCTAGCTGACAACGAAGAGACTTGGAGACTGGACAACTCAAGTAGCGGATCACATTCACACAGGCACGTCACGAGTCTCCCGTACTGCCAAGTCACTTGCGGTGTGAATAGGCAATTTAATCACTTTCATTGTCTGTGGGCAAAGGATGTAGGGCGCTTTATTGTGTACCGTGGCCCCAGTAGTACAGCGTCCAGTGACTATTTGTGATAATGATATTATGATTCAGTATTGTGATTACCGCCGGTACAGAAGGGGAACGTTGTGGGCTCATCCTTACACTGAGAATAATACAAACTGTAGGTTACAAGTTTCCTAATTACTTGGGCGCACTGGACGGAAAACATATCCGCATTGAAAAATTACCTGGGGCGGGTTCAAGTAACTTCTTCTGCAGTCAGTACCACTCCACGGTATTGATGGCATGCAGTGATGCTCTTTATTTATTCATTAGCATTGAAACTGATTGTGTAGGTAGAAATAGTGATGGGATGGATACTTCGTGCTTCAGCAACTACACATTGGATTACAAATGAAAGATTAAAATTACCATTGCCTTCGAGATTACCAGATGATGAAAATCAATACGTTTACATTATCACAGTACTTGATGCTACCGTACGCACAAAAGAACACTCGATAATATGAAGTAAATTTATCATAGATTACGCAGAGGAAGAAAATCTATAGAATGCACATTTGGAATGCTGACACAGAAGTTCCAAGTCATGAGCAGTTCTACTCGTTCTCGAATTACAGAAAGAGTGATGACATAATAAAATCCGTGTGCATACTGCACAATTTCACTCGAAAACATGAAGGTATAAAATAGAGTTGTGGTGAGAAACAATGCAAAAACTCCGAAACGCCAACAGTCAGAATACAACCAACCTCATTCTACTGCTTATTAAGTTAGTAACTGTTTAGCCAACTACTTTCTGACATCGTGCTTTCCATGGTAGTGGAAGTATGATTATGATGATGATGATGATGAAGCCAATACTCCTTGACAGAGCGCAGGGGAACGATGCGAGAGACCCGCACCGCCGTACTAAGCAAGGTCCTAGTGGAGGTGGTTTGCCATTGCCTTCTCCGACCGTAATGGGAATCAATAATGACGACGACGACGACGACGATGACGACGACGACGACACGACAACAACACCCATTCGAGATATGGTGCAAATTCTTTATCAAGTTGTGCGCGGACCCAAATTATGCAAAATGGGACCTTAGTGCAACCACTTTTTTGTGAACTTTTAGCAAACCGATAATGTTGGTGGAACATCAGCACCAAACGGAATGTCTTAACCATGGGTCGGATAACAATAATTGTCGAATTGCCGTTACTAGGATGGAGAAAGCACAGAAGATGATGAAACCGTCAACGAATGAGGAACAATGTACGAATACGGGACTCCTTAATGTGGATGTAATACTATTGATCGCAATGGCAAACGCCAATACACTTAAAACGCTTCCTTGAGGGATATCGTTCTCCTGCTTAACGGTCAGACAAGACATTCCTGACCCTGTCCCTAACATACCTTTCTGAAAGGAGGGATTGTATGGATGTGAAGTGGTGTCCACAGAAACACCGCTCATAAAATTGCAACAAAATATTATGCCTTCAAGTAGTATGGAAGACCTTTTTCAAACTGAAGAATAAATCGACAAGATATTGCTTACGTAGCAAAGCTAGTTGAATCGCTACTTCGAGAAGGGTTATCGAATAATATGAACCCACACAAGGAGCGACTGAGTAGTGACTTGGTATTGAGAACCAACACTAGGCGCCAGTTGACTATATGCTCCAGCGTCTTTATTACACAGCTTCTGACACTGACGCTACAGTAACTATAAGGGCTAGTCCGATTATTACCTGGTTTTCAAATTAGGTTGAAAACAGACCCTTCCCACGAGTTGAGAAAGTCTCATCTTACCCTAACTGAAGGAGGACCTCCTCCGACTGCAGTTTCGACTGTTTCAACATGCTGTAAGTTATCAGGTCGTGGATGGGAGCTCTATCATGAGCTACTGAAATGTAGAATCCATCTCTCTCACAGAGTGAAACGTTTGTTGCATTCTTCCATGTTAGTGGAACAAAAATCACAACCAACCCTTTCCTATCGCTCCTGATAATGACAAAAAGTTGGATTGTGGCTGGAATCGACCGTAATGGTCTTATACGATTTAGCCACTGTCTGAGCAATGTCTCTCAGCAATGTTAGGAGGCACCCCTTCTCTCGTACAGCTGCTACTGGCGGGTGTGACCTTCGCCTGGAAACCCTCTTATGACTTCCCATACTTGGCTTGCGGGTATGGATTTATTGATAGAGTTTAAGGATTCTTATAATGGTCTTTTCTTAGTCTCTAAAATGTTTGTCCTCACCATTGCCCACCACCATTTCAAAGTCTGCAGGATTTGCATCTGTAGGGCACTGACTGAATCTTCATACAGCTGTCCTCCTGTCTTAATTGCAAAATGACACTAAAAATTCCACCAGGGGACAGGCAGTCTCTTACTTGTTCTTTTTGTCTTTGAATGGATGAATCAGCAGCTTGGTGAATCACGGCTGTAATGTGATCCACACAGGCTCAGACAACTTCACACTGCTCGAAAACAGCCACCTGCCTGTAAAGCATCCAGTTAGTCTTCCTGAACTACCATCTCAGAGGCTTCCATTCGTGATATGCTCCATATGGCAGATGTAACGCGATAGGGTAGTGGTTGCTGCCGTTAAGATAGTCATTCAATTCCCATCGACCACTGTCTGCAAGAGCCAGCGAGCGAAAGCAGATATCTATGGGTGTAGATGAACCTGTAGCAATGCTGTAATGCATATTCATCAATATGGTTTCTGCAGCTTGCGTGGGATCACCAAGTGTTCGACCCCTGGGGCAAGTGGTGTTAGATCCCCACAGCGTAAAGTGTGCATTCAAGTCTCCAAAAAGGAGAAAGGGATAGCACAATTTAGCAATGTACTGTGTAAATATGTCATTGTCAATGGGCTCAGGGGGCGGCAGGTAAACAGATCATTAACAGAGCCATTTCGCTAACAGCGACCACTTGCAGCGTTGTGGTTAAGGGCACGAGTGAGGTGTAGAATGTGTCCTGGGCAAACATCGCCACCCCACCTTTCGCCTTGTCACAAGTAAGAGCGTCTTTCCTGTGAAGGTGATAAATCCAAATAGATGTGTATCAGTCTCTTGGGGACGTATGTAGACAGGTCAGTAGTGAATGAGAAGTCTTAATCTCATTCCTCCAAAGGGTCTTGTCTCCATTCATATTCCACTAGAGCATGGGTGAGATTTCAGTGGCTAAGTTTTAATTCACCCCTATCTTTGTGCCGAAATGGCAAGGCATTTACAGAGTGAGGGGAAGTGGATGGGTTGTCTAGGTCTGGAGATGAGGTATCTAACTCCATTGTGTTATCAGTCAGTCAGATGTGCCAGAATGATGTCTGATGGGCGCATGGGGTAACTTGAAAGTACGTCATGACCCTTTTCCCTTTGAGAATCATGGGGACAGGCGAAGTTGAAAGCACTCTGCTTTTTGGGTGGCTTCTCTATGCTCACTGTTGAATGGTAGGCTCTCTCTTGTGTTGTGGCAGCCTAGATTCATAATCTTTACTTATTTTGCTTTGACATGTATAGGTGCTAGTACAGGTGCTGGTGGTGGTGGTGGATTATAGTATGCTGGACAGCGTCAGAGTCAAAGCGCCTATAGCCTTTTACAAAGGAAGCATAATAAGTGGCAACGACAGGGAATTTTGTCGCCTTATATTCTTTTTTTGACTTCTTCATAAGAGATCCGCTTTTTCACTTTTATTTTCTGAATTCTGCGTTTCTTAGCGACAATTCAGCTGTCTCAGGTCCAGACTGGGTGACTCCCACAGCAGCTTACATTTATTGCTGGAGATGGGCAATCAGTACCAGATTCAAGGGATGCATTTCCAAATTTCAGTCAAGTCACTTCACCTCTGTAACTCAGTGCTGTATGGCCAAATCGCTGGCATTTAAATCACCTCATAGGATTAGGCAGATAAGGCTAACTCTAAGTAGGAGGAGCCCTACCATGGTGCGTTCGGGTAGCATTGGCGAATTGAATATCACTATGATGGTGGTGGTCTTATCGGTATCACTATTATTCCTTCATGTCCTTTGTGCCAGCCCCACAAACCATTCATCATCATCATCATCATCATCATCATCATCATCATCATCATCATCATCATCATCCTCCTCCTCCTCCTCCTCCTCCTCCTCCTTTGTGATTACGTAGGCTTTCCCGGCGTGATAAGTCTTTAAAGTCTTTTCGGGTTTTCTGCCGAATCCTAAAATCAACTTGACTCGATATTTAGTCGATCCAACTCGTCGCCATCTTCAGGAAAATGCTGCTTCTGCTGATGAGTCCCGCTGAGAACTGACGCCAGGCTGCAAATCGACGTCTTATCGACGTCTTATATAGGCCACGGGGTTCAGTACACCCATCACGGATGCTGCCCTCCAAGATAGGGAGGTGACGCCGTCCTTAGTGGAACACTGCTGGCAACGATATATCGCACTCAGGGCCGCACCGAAGAACGTTCAGTTTTGCTGCGAGACAATACAGAATTCCACGTCTTGCTAAGAGGAAACCCATTGCCTCTGCTGATTAAATTATCCACCAACCTAATTTCAATCGCCTCTTTATAGTCACTGTTCCAAACCGGAAATGTTGGCAGCTACCACAGTTTCATCAAATTTCATACTGTGTCCCTCATTTGAGCAGTGTTCTGCTACTGCCGATTTTCCGGCTGTTGTAGCCTGCGTGCGGAACATCGCCGTCATACGGACAAGTTATAAATACTTTCCGAAGTGTATGTATTGAAAAGTTTTGTTTATTGTTGGTAAGGAACTAACTACGTATGTCCTCAATGTAATGGTATAAACTTATTGTATTTGTTGTGCTTGATTTTTCTTATCGTTGATTTTGAAAACATGATCTGACTCAGTTGCTTTATTTGTTGAACTCTTGATACCTTTACTCTGTAAGAAGGTTGTAAGTTAATGTTTTTATTATTATTAGGCCGATTTCATATTAAGCCATCAAATATCTGATGACTGATATTTGTTGTCTGAATCTAATCTTCGAGATTTAAAATTGATACTTTAGTTTAAGAAGTTGATGTTTCATATATGGTGACTATATTTTATTTTTAGAGGTGCTCAGGAACATCTCTTGATAAAATTGGAGTCAAATTTGAGAATATTGCTAATTGCTATAGATAATATTTTCTTCCTTTTACTATGTACATATATCTTTAATGGGCCATTTTTTTTTGTTCTATAGTATGAAATATAACTATGTTTTGATTTCTTTTAAGTGCTACATTACTTTCATTAACTGAAACTACAAAATTTCAACTTACATCTGACCTCCTTTGTAATGCTTGTGCTAAATGCATTATCTAAAACTAAATGTAGATACATAAAACTATTTCATGAACTATGATTCGAGAGTTTTATCAGTAGTTGCAGTTGAAGAGTGACAGTCAGTGGGTGTGCAGGGCAGTGGCATGGACCAGTGTGTATTTTGTAACCATGCTGGTACTGTGTCTGACGAAAAAAGTTATGGTCGAGTTCTTAGATTTTCGTCACAGTTTGAACTAATTTTCGAAGTGAACTGTATGAAAGAAAATGTTAGAGTGTTTCACTGAGGAATGTTTCAAGGAGTACTGTAAACAGCAGTGACAATGTATACACAAATGAACACTCACTATCGTTGCTAGAACCAAACTATTTTACAGTTAACCAAACTGTAAAACTAATGAACTGTGAAAAAATGAGTTATATTTTTGTAAATTAATGTATGGCCACAAGCATTAAGGCATTAATTGTAACTCTGATAACACTGAAACAGTTTTTATATGTTGGTGTATTTTAGGTGGAACTCTGAATTCGCATCTGTGATACTCAAGCTAAAAGCAGATGGATTGTAGTTTCGTGATCGGTGAATTAAACTGACTGTGACATTGTCTGAAAACTTCATAAGGAACATTGGTAACAGAACTGTGTTTCTAAAGGATATCAATCACACACATGTGAACTTGGATCCATGTATAAACAATTACGTCCGACAGGCCTGTAACAAAGAAATATGAAGAAGTTTAAAGCAACCGTCAAGAGTAATCTATACCGAGCAATGGGATGTACCTACTGCAGTTCCACAACTGAGGAAACTCCTTTAAACAAACCAAACACACCGATGAGCCGTAGTCAACGTCACAGGATGCCGACAACACAAACCGAAGCTGCAATGCATAATGCTCACCGGTATAAAGACTAAAAGTGCTTTTATCAGTTAAAAATTGTAATGTCCTTTCCTCTTGTGAGAAACCTTTCCTAATACACTCCTGGAAATGGAAAAAAGAACACATTGACACCGGTGTGTCAGACCCACCATACTTGCTCCGGACACTGCGAGAGGGCTGTACAAGCAATGATCACACGCACGGCACAGCGGACACACCAGGAACCGCGGTGTTGGCCGTCGAATGGCGCTAGCTGCGCAGCATTTGTGCACCGCCGCCGTCAGTGTCAGCCAGTTTGCCGTGGCATACGGAGCTCCATCGCAGTCTTTAACACTGGTAGCATGCCGCGACAGCGTGGACGTGAACCGTATGTGCAGTTGACGGACTTTGAGCGAGGGCGTATAGTGGGCATGCGGGAGGCCGGGTGGACGTACCGCCGAATTGCTCAACACGTGGGGCGTGAGGTCTCCACAGTACATCGATGTTGTCGCCAGTGGTCGGCGGAAGGTGCACGTGCCCGTCGACCTGGGACCGGACCGCACCGACGCACGGATGAACGCCAAGACCGTAGGATCCTACGCAGTGCCGTAGGGGCCGCACCGCCACTTCCCAGCAAATTAGGGACACTGTTGCTCCTGGGGTATCGGCGAGGGCCATTCGCAACCGTCTCCATGAAGCTGGGCTACGGTCCCGCACACCGTTAAGCCGTCTTCCGCTCACGCCCCAACATCGTGCAGCCCGCCTCCAGTGGTGTCGCGACAGGCGTGAATGGAGGGACGAATGAAGACGTGTCGTCTTCAGCGATGAGAGTCGCTTCTGCCTTGGTGCCAATGATGGTCGTATGCGTGTTTGGCGCCGTGCAGGTGAGCGCCACAATCAGGACTGCATACGACCGAGGCACACAGGGCCAACACCCGGCATCATCGTAGGGGAGCGATCTCCTACACTGGCCGTACACCTCTGGTGATCGTCGAGGGGACACTGAGTAGTGCACGGTACAGCCAAACCGTCATCGAACCCATCGTTCTACCATTCCTAGACCGGCAAGGGAACTTGCTGTTCCAACAGGACAATGCACGTCTGCATGTATCCCGTGCCACCCAACGTGCTCTAGAAGGTGTAAGTCAACTACACTGGCCAGCAAGATCTCCGGATCTGTCCCCCATTGAGCATGTTTGGGACTGGATGAAGCGTCGTCTCACGTGGTCTGCACGTCCAGCACGAACGCTGGTCCAACTGAGGCGCCAGGTGGAAATGGCATGGCAAGCCGTTCCACAGGACTACATCCAGCATCTCTACGATCGTCTCCATGGGAGAATAGCAGCCTGCATTGCTGCGAAACGTGGATATACACTGTACTAGTGCCGACATTGTGCATGCTCTGTTGCCTGTGTCTATGTGCCTCTGGTTCTGTCAATGTGATCATGTGATGTATCTGACCCCAGGAATGTGTCAATAAAGTTTCCCCTTCCTGGGACAATGAATTCACGGTGTTCTTATTTCAATTTCCAGGAGTGTATTTTATTTTATTAAAATCAATGTACTTTCAGTGAAGTCATTTGCAGATAGCATTGACTTTGTTGATTCACCCATTGACAGTGGCCATTACAATTTCTCATCTCTACCTTTCTATATTATTTTATTGTAGATAATATTGTGTGCGTCTTACACATATTTTGGAGGGGTGTGTTTTATGTGTGTGCATTTACATGTTTTGTTGTGATTTGTGGCAATTCCTGTTAAGTTGTGGCGTCCGCCATTTGATTCTGTGCACCAACGAATCATAGCAGGGCTGTCCATTCATTATTGGTGCAGGGCGCACTACTGATGGGAACTTTCAATTTGACAGCTGTCCAACTACACAAACTGTGTTTACATTCAGTAGGAAGTCATATTACTGCATACTCATGACCAAGTGAGTATATTTGGTTTTCAAACTTACAACTGAGCAAAGTAACAGCCTGTTTCGTCATAATTTATAAAATTAGTTATGGGACCTTTTTCTGATTTGCATTCTTTTAGGTTTCGTTAGCAAATTTTGACATGATTTCTCTCTTCACTTTGGAAGTGAAACAGGTTCTTTTGAGTCCAAATAATCAAACCTCATCAAGCTTTTCCAATTCAAGTGACCACATAAATTTACAGTCAAAATTACGCAGAGTAGTTCTCTTAGAACCAGTCCCATCACATATGGTTAAATTTTGTGACAGACCTGAGTCGCATACTTCACAAACTCTAGTCCCCGCCTGGCAATCAGTTTTATGTTTTCTGCACTTTCCCTATGTTATTTAATGGCAAATGCAGGAATGGTTCCAACTACCAGGCAATGGCCATCTTCCTGTACCAACAGTTTCAAACTAGACTTGTAAGTATGTAAATGCATGTAAACATGTATAATATTTTTTATTCTTCTACACTAATACTCTTGTGAAAGTGATGTACTACGTCTCATAATAGTAGTAGTAATAATAATAATAATAATAATAATAATAATAACCGAACTTTATTATCGTCAGTTCTAATGCGCGTCTCACTAGCATAGTTGAGAATTGCGTCAAAATATTTTTCAGATAGTAACATCAGTAAGTAGTGATCCAGCGTTTTACACAACTCAAATACACTCTGATGAGCCAAAATACCATGACCACTGTGAGCACCAATGACGCCTGGTGGTGATGTGAGCAAGTGACGCGGTAAGGAAGGTACATAAGCGGAGCAACGACGAAAGGGGAATCATTCTATCGGCGATATAGGCTGCACATGAGGAAATCTACTGACAATGTGGCGTTGACAAAAGGCATTTGGGAATAAACATCTCTAACATGGTGAAGATGGTCGGCTGTTCACGTGCTACTGTCGTGGGTATCAATGGGAAATAGCTGACGGACGTAGAAACAACAAGTAGGCGAGATTTACGCACGTCCACGCATCATCGCAGAACGTGGACGTCTGATGCTTGACCAGTCTTAAGAGCACTGTTGGCGATGATATGTGGCAGATCTGACGACAAAGAACGATGCTGGTGCAGGCACAAGCGTTTCGGAGCTCACCGTTCAGCGCACATTGTTGAATATGGGATCCCGTAGTAGGCGACATCTACGTGTTCCCATGTTGATAAAACGACAATCATTTAGAATGAAGTGGGCACGGGATCGTCGAGAGTGGATCATGGGTCAATGGAAATGTGTCGCCTTGTCGGATAAACTATGTTTCTTCTTCACCTTGTCAATCGCTGTGTCCGGGTTATGCCCTCATCAGATGCATGGCAGCTGAAAGCGCATACTACCAAACGGACACAGGCCGACGGGGGCAGTATCATACAATGGGGACAATCACCTAGGGTTCCATGAAACTGTGACAAATTATGGAAGCTGTGGATCACATTAATATTATTGCGGGCCATATGCATCCCTTATGATTGATGACTTGCCTGATGACGAAGTCGTCTTCCGAAAGAATAACAATGTGTCATACGGCCAGAATAGTGCCACAATGGTTTGAGGGGCTTCATAGTGAACTCAAAACTAATGTCTTGGCCACCAACTTCGCTTGATCTGAACCGGATGGAACACATCTGCAACGCTATGACGCGCCTGCTACGCACCCACAAACAGCGGCCAGTAATTTATGAGAATTTCTTTACCTGTGCGTAGACATCTGGTTCTACATACCTCCTGAAACCTACCAAGGACTTATTGAATCCGTGCTACACAGGATTGCTGCTGTGTTTTGTTCCGAAGGCGGACCAACACGCTATTAAACAGGTGGCCATAATGTGTTGGCTCATTGATGTATCTGACTTGATTGCTGTATGTTCTAGGACACTGAGGTGAAGTTTCACTGTGAAAATAGCTTTAGTTGATTAATTAGTGAGTGGTAGAAAGAGTAGTCGTTGCACCGAACAATAAGCTATTATCAAAAATACAACTACCCGGTATTGAAATGCCGCATATTATGAAGCTTCAGATACCAGGCGAGGCTGAACCAGGCCGCATCTGAAACTGATAATCCTTATTGCATTCAACACCCAGCGACGGAACTGAACACGCTTAAAGTTGGTTTGGGAATTTAAATCAAGCACAACAGAAAATTGTTAAAGACAAAGATGTTCTTTTTTCATTCCATTTCACGGCGCTCTCTTAATTCTCATTTGCACAAGTAATAGGTTAGTGATTCGGTCTGACATTCTCGCAGGTCATCTGCATGCATAGCTGGATTGTAACGTGCTTGCCTCCCCTGCAGCGGGCCCGAGCTCGATTCCCGGCCAGGTTGGAGCTTTTCTCCGCTCGTGGACTGTCATCATTTCACCCTCATCACAGGCACGCGAGACTCCCTATGTGGCATTGACTGAAGTAAGGCTCGCACTCGGCGGCCGAACTTCAGCGGATGGGCTTCCCGGCCTGCAATGCCATACGATCATTTCATTTCCCGCACACCACCTTTCACACCAGGGAACTTTTTTGTTGTTCAGACATGTTTCGAATACCTTTTGTGATTCTTCGCTGATTTGAATCCATTCAAAAACACTCTTCGGAACAGTTTTGTTTTCACCGCTCGGCATATTCTGACAATTTTTCGAATTCAGCGACGATCCATATTCGTCTTGACCATGGTCCGACGTCCTGAAGTCAAGGACGCTTATAGCAACATCACACCTATTCCCGGTATTCGTTATTTTTAACTGTGCAACTACCGCCTTAGACCGGAACAGACTACTTTATAACAGCACTTAACTGCATCTCTCTTCCTGGCGATGTAATTAATGAGGCCCCCTCGAAAATGCTTTTTAATTACGGCATCGTGCTAGAAGGTGTCTTGGAAAATTGTTGTCCCCTCCCCCACCCCCCACCCCCCGCCCCTCCCTAGCGATATAGTCTGCAATTTTTATCTGAAATATAATCTTCCCCTTACTACATATCTGACGTGTTATCTCGTGCTTAACAAAGGATGATGAAAATTAAAGCTCACTTGAACAATGTGTGTTACGTTGTTAGTCACAACTTACCGAGCATTCGTGAAACATAGTGTTAACGAAACTATGTACATGTTTTTAATCCATCCTGTACGCCTCTAAGACGCTGTCTAAAAATGTTAACAGATCTGAAGAATGAGAAACTACAGAGAAAAATACAATGACAAGCCACGAGTTCTTCGAGTGATTCCTTGAGCCATTTCTCCAACACGCACATGAAGTTCACTGTTATGCACAGGATTACAAAACCAAAGGGCAGATGTCTATGTGTTTCTCAAAAGTTTAATGCAATCGGCGAAATATAGTGAGTTTGATAGACTTTGGACAGAGGGGAGGGGGGGGGGGAGGAAGATGGAGGAGGGAGGGAGTTATGACGTAGTATCTAGTAGTTGTTATGCAGTTTCCAATTTTCGCAAATGACAGTTACGTTACTCCTAAAATTGACAGTACCTTTTACAGATACTGCAACGCAACGGGTGAAGTAGACATAGTGCAATGGAATACAACAGACTGATAACTCACTCACTCGTCACGGTTTAGAAAAATCCTAATAATGGTGGAAGGAAAGACTTGCCTTCATAAACCTCTAGAGGATTAAATCTGAACGCAAACACAATTCGAAACCTTACCACTTACGCCGGGCTGATATTTCGAAATAGTGGCTTCAAAAATAAACTGAGTAACGCATATAATAACGATAAGAAAATTTCTTTGTATACAACTAATCTTTAAAAACACCCTCCAGCTAAAAATCACACTTTCATTATAAGCAGAAATTAACTATATGTGCGGCAAAAGAAATGTGAAAGGTAGAAAAAACTACTATTTTAGTTTAAAGTGGCCACGATTTTTCGAAACTGCCGTCAAGTATTATTTAACAGTTTTTAGTTGATAAACTTTTCTATTTCATTCTAGTACAATATATTTCTCAGTATTCCTCTTTCTTCAAATATTATTCAGTGAAAGAGATACTATACTATACTATACTATACCGTATTATTCTACACAATTCTTCTACATTGTTTCACAGCCGTCTATCAAAGATTGTTGCCTTTAAGCCTCCCCTCTCCATTTCATATTTTTCGTTGCAAATATTTTTAATCGTTTGTCCAAACCTTTAAATTTATAGCTTTATGTCCCTGAATAGCTCTCTTCTTAGCAATTCTGTCTTTTACTTTTCTATATTTCTGACGATTTGTGAAGGCCGGGAAAGCCAAAGTATCCGTGCTTTCGCAATATGGAACTGAAAGAGCAGTAGAGCAAACTTCTTGGTTCAAATGGCTCTGAGCACTATGCGACTTAACTTCTGAGGTCATCAGTCGCCTATAACTTAGAACTAATTAAACCTAACTAACCTAAGGACATAACACACATCCACGCGCGAAGCAGGATTCGAACCTGCGACCGTAGCGGTCGCTTGCTTCCAGATTGTAGCGCCTAGAACCGGACAGCCACGCCGGCCAGCCACAAACTTCTTACAAGGTAGCACAAGTTATTAAGAAATGTAGCGTCCCTGTAAATTTCTTAGTTTGCGTCCTGCAGCACGTCCTGACAGTTTTCGTACTGATAACGAATCCCGACAAGCAAAGAAAGTACTAAAGAACGTTACAGGTAGCAGTCAATGCATTTAAAAGTTAAGACACAATCTCGCTCACGGTGTAGAGTTGGGAAATGCCTATTCGCGATATGCGTCTAATGTCTTAAACCGTCTTACCGAAATTCTGATTTTGATGCTAAGACGTTCACTGCAAGATTTCGATACCACACAGCAACTAGATACCGACCTCGATTCCACAACGATTTGGAGTTTCTGTGATTTCCTATGTTCCTAATTTTTTTGTAGGATACAGAAAATTGTAGGTACTTTCGTCACATTCGCGACTGAACTTTCAATAATACATTACTCATAGGCTTCTATCCGTGGTGTTGTATTCCATGGAGATACTAAGTGGCAAATTTTGAAGAAGGTACTCGGCACACACTATTTGGAGATGCTCAAAGGAATTATCCCATAAAAGTTCTTTTTCGAAACACGCATAATTTATGAAATACACCATTCACAAAAGTTCTAAAACACAAATCTGTAACACCGCGGCACAGAACATGAAGTCACGACATAAAATTATAACGTTAAGGAATTATAATACCAAAATAATAAAAAAGTTCATGCTGGTTTAAACTTACTTCGAAAGCTTAAAAAATTTAGAGTGAAATAAAGTTGTAATACTACTTGCAATATAGATGGAGCTATTATACACCGTGGAATTCTTATACAAAAATTACTTCCAACAAAGAGAACGCTATTAGGTGGCAAGGCAAGTAAAACAAAATTCACTACTATTTTAGCACTTCTAATTTAGTCAATTTTGGTCATTTTCGCACTCAAACTCTACCATATGCCAAGCACAGCTCTACCTTGTTCGCGAAGTGAAGATGCCGGACAGACTGAACGCAGTAAAGCAGCCGAAAACCAGACGGCCCCTCTTTGGCAATCAGCTTCCGAGGGCACAGCTTAAATCCGGGAAAAGCTTCATGCTGTCTGGGCACGTGTTAGCGGTTGGACAAGAGCAGTCCAAGCTGCAATAATGAGCTTCAGCACAATCGCAGCAGTTGGTAACCTTACTGATAGTCTCCATGCATGTTTCCATTCCGGCTGGAGAGTCTGGAAGACAATCGGCGAACTCTACAGTGGTATCTGCTGGCGAAGAACGAAACAACATTGATACTGCGAGCGATAAGTGCTCTGTGAACGAACAGACGCTGTAACTATCTAAAATCCGAGCAACTGCGGTCAACATTCCATGCTGTATAACATGTCCCAATCTTAAAAATTACACTTTATGTTACGCAGGATGTTAATTCTTTTATTTATAAAGGACGAAATGGTCTTCACTGAACTGGTTGAGACATGTAATACCATTCATCTACATAAGACTGTTCGTCTTAAATACTGTTCATATGATATAACCAGACATCTGCTTCTCTACTCCGCAAGTTGTGTTATGGTGTGCGGCGGAAGGTACTTTGCGTACCACTGCCTATTTATTATACCCCCACCCCATCTCCTTTTCCTGTTCCTATTATTGGCAAGGATGATTGCTCGTAAGTCTTCGTGCTAGCTCGATCCTCTGTAATTCTACTTCATGGTCGTCAGGTATACGTAGGAGAGAGCAGTATATTGGTTGATCTTCTACGAGCGTATACTCTCGGAATTTCAAATGTGTGTGAATTCCGAAGGGACCAAACTGCTGAGGTCATTGGTCCCTAGACGTACACACTACTTAAACTAACGCTAAGAACATAAGAACAACACACCCACACACATCCCCGAGGGAGGACTCGAACCCTCAACGGGTGGGGGCCGCGCAATCCATGACAGGGCGCATCTAACATGGCGGCCACTACGCGCAGCTCAGAATTTCTACAGCAAACCACAAAGTGATAGACAACGCCTCTCTTGCAATACATGCCACTTTAGTTAAATAAGCATCTCTGACACTTTCGTGCTGACTAAAGGAATCTGTGACGGAAAACGCTGCTTTTTCGGATCGTCTCCATTTCCACTATCAATTCTATCTGGTATGGGTCCCAGTCTGACGAGCAATATTCAAGCATCGGTCGAACGAGCTTTTTGTAAGGTACCTCCTCTATGGATGGACTGCGCTTCCCCAAGTTTCTTCCGAAGAACAGTAATAGTGAAACTTCCTGGCAGATTAAAACTGTGTGCCGGACCGAGACTCGAACTCGGGCATTTGCCTTTCCCGGGCAAGTGCTCTACCAACTGAGCTACCCAAGCACGACTCACGCCCCGTCCTCACAGCTTCACTTCGTGCTTGGGTAGCTCCGTTGGTAGAGCACTTGCCCGCGAAAGGCAAAGGTCCCCAGTTCGAGTCTCTGTCCGGCACATAGTTTTAATCTGCCAGGAAGTTTCATATCAGCGCACACTCCGCTGCAGAGTGAAAATCTCATTCTGGAAACATTAATAGTGTTCCGCTGAAGATTGGTATGTTACCTGATACTGGCCGGAAAGCCAATGTTAACCCGTAGTCATCAAAAATTAAGTTCCGAGTTTTGTGAGAGATGCAGAGCTTATTATACGCCTGGAATTTTTTGTAGCCAGGGAAGAAAACAGTCTGGGGACGAATCGACCTTGAACGAGTTCTTTCCTTCTGAAGACACTGTATTACAGACGATCACTTATTTGTAGCAAGATTCATAAAAATTAATTTTGGCTCTTGCAAAGACCTATTTACGCCCTTCATAGACCTCGAAAAAGTCTTTGACAGAGTACAATAGGATAAGCTGATGAATATCCTGAAAAGGAAGGAAATAAAGTGGAACGAGAGAAGACTGCCTGAAAACTTGTATTCAAATCGGAAGTCAAGAGTACGAATAGGAAATGAGATCTCGGAAGACAGCAAGATCTGGAGGGATCAGACAGGGCTGTTGTCTCTCGCCGATCCTATTTAACATTCATTTGGAAGAAACCGTGAAAAGTTGGTTGGACGAGAAAAGAGCCATCAGGATAGGTGAATAGAAATCAGAATAGATAAAATCAAAAAATATCATGGTGATTCTTGCACAAAATGAAGGGAGCCTGTGTAGCATACGGAACGAACATAAATAAAAATAAATAGAAAAGCACGGTTATAGGCTTGAGGGAAGAAGAGAAAAGTGTTAAGTTAGGGAGAAAAACCATAGAACAAGTGAGAGCATTCATGTATTTGGAAAGTTGGATTAGGGAAGATATGCAATGTGAACAGAACGTCAATGGCCGCATGGTGCCACCGAAAGTGGCATTCCAAAAGCAGAAAAGCCTCATCTAGTGGTTTGAGCATAGAATTAAGAAAGCGACTAATGAAATTCTTAATATAAAGCGTGGTCTTGTATGAAGCAGAAATATGGACATCGAGAAAGTAGAACGAGAGAAGAATTGAAGCTTGTGAAATGTGGACGTGGCGCAGAATGCAGAAGATCAACTAGACTGATAAAAAGTCAGGAATGAGAAGTACTGAGAAGAGATGGGTAAGATAGGAGGATGTTGCTAACAGTGAAGAATAGGGGGCTAAACTGGATAGAACATAATCTGAAACGAGACTACGTTGTAGTAGAATCAATTGAAGGATTTGTTCTGGCAAAGAGAGGAAAGGAAAGAAAAAAATACCAGATGCTGGATGACGGCAGAAGACCGCTACAGGGGTACCAGAGAAAGAGGAGGAAAGAAAAGGACAGAGAAGCACGCACGGTTATGAAGTCTAAACTTGCCACAAGGTAGTTAATCAAGTGATGATAAATACAACACAGCGTCATTTACATTTATCAAATTCTTTTGATGGTGTTTCATTTTCAACAGTGCATTTAAAAATAAGTGCAAATAGTATTAATAATCAAAGTCATTTGCACACACAATAAAACCAACAAAATTTCACCACCCAACTAGTGTCACCACAACTGTTAAGACTGCTGAGGATGGCTGCAATCTGAAACAAACTGCAGTCAACACGAAGTGTTCGGAAGGAACGGTGCCTACTTTTAACGTTCACTACTTTGGGACCAGCGTTCAACATGTTGTGCCCTTAATGTAGCTGATCTATTAGTTGTCCATAAAGCACTAATTTATGATGATTACCGCCGCAAGCGCCAATGTCAGTATTGGTTCTTGAGCAAAAAAATTTCATGTCCAACTCTGTAAGATCACCAATCTTAGGCTGATATTTCAGGAGCTGCGACTGTTATTTAAAAGCTAACCTATTAATTTGTAACTAATTATACTGTCAGTAGCCATCGTATATCGTTGACTACTGTTTTTTCATTTCTATACAGGCAATGTCCTTTTACTTTCTTGTCTCTGATTACACATACGAGGGTCGGAAAAAAGTAATGCCTCCCATTTTTTTTCTACTTAAAAAAATTAAGTTAAGTGAAAAATTTGAATTTGGCGCCATTCCTCAAACCTTCTTCTGCAATCCACTGCAGTAGTAACTTTCTGTGTCAACAGGTGGCAGCACAGCAGAAGTTTGTAAGATGGCCGACATCGATGTTCGTTTGAGACAGCGTTGTGTGATTGAATTCTTGAATGCAGAAGGTGAAACGCCCATACGCATTCATGAAAGACTGAAGAAGGTGTATGGTGTTGTGACAGGGTATGTCAGCACTGTTAGACGATGGGTTCGTCGTTGTAAGGAAGCTGAAGGGCAAACACCGTTGACTGACGAAAAGCGGAGCGGCAGGCCGGTGAGTGCAGTGACTCCACACAACATTCAGCAAGTTGATGACATCATTCGTGGTGACCGTCCGGTGACTGCAGATGAAGTCTGTCGCATTATTTCTCTTAGTAAAGGCAGTGTGATCACGATTATTAAACAATTGGGGTACTCAAAAGTTTGTGCACTGTGGGTTCCAAGAATGTTAACCGATCAGAATAAAGAGGCAAGGAAAACAATAGCCTCCCAACACTTGCAGCGCTTCCGTTTGGAGGGAGATGAGTTTCTGAAAAAAATTGTGACCGGGGACGAAACATGGGTGCATTTTTTTGAACCCGAATCAAAGAGGCAGTCAATGGAGTGGCGTCACACAAGCTCGCCGAGGAAGAAAAAATTCAAAACTGTGCGATCGGCAGGGAAAGTTATGGCAACAGTTTTCTGGGATACAGAGGGTGTGATTCTGGTTGATTTTTTGGAGCAGGGATGCACAATAAATTCTGTTCAATACGTCACAACCCTCAAAAAACTTAAAGCACGTCTTCAGCGAGTTCGCCCAACAAAATCAATGGCAGATGTTCTTCTTTTGCATGACAATGCAAGACCACACACCAGTCGTCACACGTCTGACGAGATTGTCAAAATTGGATGGGAAGTTTTGCCTCATCCCCCATACAACCCTGACCTGGCACCATCAGACTTCCATCTGTTCGGGCCACTAAAAGAAGCTCAATGTGGGATTCATTTTGAAGATGAGGAGGCCGTCAAAACATCAGTGCGTCAATAGCTTAGGAAGCAGAGCTGTGATTTTTACCGTGCTGGGATACATGCCCTTGTTTAAAGATGGACCAAAACTGTAGATATGGGCGGAGATTACATTGAAAAATGACAAAATGATCCTCAATGTTGTGGTTTTCAACCTATGTAATTGCATTTAAATTTCCTGACAATTAAACGTAGAAAAAAAATAGGAGGCATTACTTTTTGACTGACCCTCGTAATTTCCCCCACTTTTTCCCTTGTACCTGTACCAAGTTCACTTTTGCGAGTGAGTGACGGTAAGGCTCTGCAGAATTTTATAATTGTTTCCATATTTATTGTGTGTGTGAAATTTCTGATTATTGCACCACATTCATGCTGATATTAGCGACGTTTCTCTACACCTGATCTTAAATATAAGACGCTCTACACCTGATCTTAAATATAAGACGCTGTCAAACTGCCACAGCCTTAACTTTAACTGCAATATTGTTTTATAATATTTTTATCAAATGAAGTCAAATACTTTGGGTGTATTTGTGTTGTTTTTAGTACTTCCCAGATCAAAAATCGACAAGACAACATTTTAGTAAGTTTACACATCACAATATATTTCTGTCAAAGTATTCAAACGAGTCATCAATGAATCATATCTGTTTCTGAGTGCTATTCTTTGAATTTAAGTAATTTGACAGTCCCCGTATTTTATTCTGATCCCATACTATGAAATTCTTATTACCCAAATAAATTGATGGGTAACATCAGACTTTTTAATCAGATTCAATACTGTAGCTCCAATCACATAACCGAAACTTTTTTCAAAGTCTGCATATGCAATCTAAGCTTCTAACTGGTTGAATGATTGTAGCAGATACTTGTGAAATCTCTTGAGTTCGTTTTCTGTCTTCTTGTGCCTGCTACGCGTTACCGTACATTAACGGGCATTTATACTTACTACAACTCCACCAAACAAGATTTACCACCAATTAGCTACAGCGCATATAAACAAAGATAGCGAAAACAATTACACGTGACGCGGTATGGCCCAATAACGTTATTTTTCGCTTGAGAAATCTCCGTTTTCGAAGAGAAAAAATGCTTACATCGACTAAACCGTGGAATGTTTTATCACATTGCAATGATGCTGTATCAGCAGTGTCAAATGCCACACAAAGGCCCAAACGATTCGCAAAGCACGAGAGCAGCACATCTGTGACATTTGGAAGATAACCCATTTGTACTTAGATCACCCCGAACGTCCTTCCCCCAGCAATATAATCAGCACGCCGATGACGGTCGAATATGGCGTCACAAAATCTTTTCTTTTTTACGGGCGTTATTCCGTATCTTCACGGGATCGGCATGTTAATCTAGTTTGGCAATGTTAGTGGTAGATTGTGGCCGAATGTCCTTCCTGTCGCCACAAGTAATCGCCGCCCCTCCCCCGGGACGGAAATTATGTACCCCATCTGTCTGCGTCTAGTGATATCCATGTGAAAGTGTGAGAACGTTTACGAAATGTTTGCGAATCGTGTAACTGACGTGAGACGTGGATACCTGCCCAGGATGCACTTATTCGGATGTGGAAAACCGCCTAAAAACCACATCCAGAGTTGTCGACACACCGGCCTTCGTCGTTAATCCGGTACGCGGATTCGACCCGCAAGCCGGTGGAACTCCCTCAATCCCAGAAGCAGCGTACTAACGCGCGCGGCTATCCGAGCAGGTCCAAACGGCGATCGTAATTATTTACTACCAGCCATGGATGAGTCTTTATCTTTTTTCTCACCGTTCAACGATTGTGCAATTCGAAAACTGATCGCGGATGTAGCAAGCGATTAAAACAAGAGCGCCACAATTATAAAAAATAGCATGCTCTCCTTACGAAGGATATCTGTTCTACAATGAATCAACGGAAAGACAAAATGTATGATTACTGTATTCTTGTTGGGTCTGCAGCCGCACGATACAGTCATCTACGCACAATATTTCAGCAGTGTATCTGGCTTGCTGAAATATTGTGTGTATATGACGATAATCTGGCAGCTGAAAACAATATAATAAATTAATATGCCAGTGAAACTTATTCAACACAGAAATACACTATGTGATCAAAAATATCCAGACACTTGGCTGAAAATGACTTACACGTTCGCAGCGCCCACCGTCGATAATGCTGGAATTCAATATGGTATTGGCCCACCCTTAGCAATGATGACAGCTTCCACTCTCGCAGGCATACGTACAATTAGGTGCTGGAACGCAGCCCATTCTTCACGGATTGCTGCACTGAGGAGAGGTATTGATGTCGGTCGGTGAGACCTGGCACGATGTCGGCGTTCCAAGACATCCCAAGGGTGTTCTATAGGATTCAGGTCAGGTCCCTGTGTAGGCCAGTCCATTACAGGGATGTTATTGTCGTGCAACCACTCCACTACAGGCCGTGCATTATGCACAGATGCTCGATAGTGTTGAAAGATGCAATCGCCATCCCCGAATTGCTCTTCAACAGTGGGAAGCAAGAAGGTGCTTAAAACACCAACGTACGCCTGTGCTGTGATAGTGCCACGCAAAACAACAAGGGGTGCAAGCCCCCCCCCCCCCCCCCATGAAAAACACAACCACACCATAACACCACCGCCTCCGAATTTCACTGTTGGCACTATACGCGCTGGCAGATGACGTTCACTACGCATCCGCCATGCCCACACCCTGCCATCGGATCGCCACAGTGTGCACTGTGATTCGTCACTCCACACAACGTTTTCCCACTATTCAATCGTCTAATATTTACGCTCCTTACACCAAGCGAGGCGTCGTTTGGCATTGATCGGCGTGATGTGTGGTTTATGAGCACCCGCTCGACCATGAAAGGCAAGTTTTCTCACCTCACGCCTAACTGTCATAATACTTGCAGTGGATCCCGATGCAGTTTGGAATTCCTGTGTGATGGCATGGACAGATGTCTGCTTATTACACATTACGACCCTCTTCAGCCGTCGGCAGTCTCTGTCAGTCAACAGACGAGGTCGGACTGTACACTTTTGTGCTGTACTTGTCCCTTCACGCTTCCACTTCACTGTCACATCTGAAACAGTGGATCTAGGGACGTTTAAGAGTGCAGAAATCTCAGGTGCAGATGTATGACACAAGTGACACCCAATCACCTGACCACGTTCGAAGTCCGTGAGTTCCGCGGAGCGCCCCAATCTGATTTCTCACGATGTCTTATGACACCTGAGGTCGCTGATATGGAGTACCTGGCAGTAGGTGACAGAACAATGCACCTAATATGAAAAACGTATGTTTTTGGCGGTGTCTCGATATTTTTGATCACATAGGGTATGTATCATTATTACTACCGCCTGACTCTTCGATTGCGGTCCACCAAAATTTGATGTACTCACACGAAAATACATATAATTTTCACATAGTTACGTTACAATCAATTTTAATTTATAAAGCCACGAATTTTTTTTAAGGAGATGATGGATGTAGTTTCTAAGGGACTCAAAACCTTGGTTACTGGTTCTTTTATCCTCCTAACGGAGAAAATGAAACAGTTTTGTAATATGCCCATAGTCGGGTAAAGAGCTGTGACGCAGTCACAAGAAATGGCTTACGCAGTAATGTGAACTGTGAGCATCGATAAAAGAAGATGTACAATATGCACGGCTGAAGGTAGAGCGATGGGAGGAAGTGCGCGGCCAAAGGTTTACCCAGAATAAGAGCTCTGCTTCGACGCTACGAGAGGATATCAGAAAAAGGAAATGTAGTATGAGTGATAAGGGAAAAAAAGCAGATTTCAATTGCAGGGAGATTAGATGTTTAGTTTATGTCTGGGCAGGTGTGCAGCTGAGTTGCGACGCCAGAACGGGGGAGGAGGGGAGGAGAGGTGGGAGCGAGGAGAAGACAAAACAAGCCCCGGAAGTTGTCCCGTTCTTGATTCGTCAAGACGCAATTTACACAGTACGTCGTACGAGGAAGTCAAATGAAAACGAAAAGAAAAAAAAAAGGCGCTGTCGAAACAATCTTGGTAACATGTGGCCCGCTCAAGTGTGGCCAAGGTTGTTTTAACCACGCTGAAGACGTTTCGCTGTGACGTCTTTACACATCCTTCATACAGCCCCGATCTCTCTCCACGCAATTTCCAAATTTTTGGAGTCCTGAAGAAAAACATTTGTGCGCGTCGATCTGCTTCGGAAGAAGAGGTGCACGCCTAGGTGCAACCATGGTTCCGTAGGCGACCGCAAACACTTTACGTGAAAGCATTGACCATCTTGTCTCGCAGTGGGATAAATATATTAGCAGTTATGGCGATTACTTTTGAAAATAGTTTACTTACTTTTTTCGCACCTGTCTAGTTTTCATTTGGCAGTCCCTTATGTGTTAAGGGTAAATATGACCAGTACTGATGCGACACCAGAGAACAACTTCTCTTCGAGAGGGGCGAAGTGACATTCTCCAATTCTTCGTGGAGGTATTTATCATTCAAAGTACGTAAGGTCGTACGTTGGTCATTCATTCTTCTCCCAATTTTTGTAAGTTACGGTGACTGAGACGTATCTGGAACGCAGATTTTGGAATTTATATTGGCAGCAGGTCCTTTGTAGAGACTTTCTTGCCTAATGTACCAACACGACCATTGCTCAACTTCAAGAAAAGCCGCCACCCTCATAAGCACGACGCATTTAGTAAATATAAAATAATGTCCACTAAGAAACTTACATATTTTAAGCAATTCAAATAGGGTACTAGGCATGATGATTACATATAACACCTACACAAGCATGTGTGTACATATTTATCCTAATTAGCTGCGACGCAAAGGAAATGTCGAAGTGAATAATGGTAAGAGAGAGATTTCGAAACCATATTTTGACTTTTTAAGACATTTCCTAGGGCGGCTGTGGATTCTCACCACAATTCATTGGTTATGAAATGTAGATTAAACCTGAAGAAACTGCAAAACGTAGGAAATTAAGGAGATGGGACCTGAATAAATTTTAAGAACCAGAGATTGTTGATTGTTTCAGAGGGAGCATTAGGCAACGATAAACTACAACAGGGGAAACGAATACAGTAGAAGACAAAAGGGTAGCTTTAAGAGATGAAATAGCGAAGGCGGCACAGGATCAAATAGGTAAAAGGACAAGCAGAGATTCTTTGATAACACAGCAGATGTTGAATTTAACTGACGAAAGGAGAAAATATAAAAATGACGCTGGCGAAAGGGAACACAAACATCTAAACTGACAGAAAGCGCAAAATGGCTAGAGCACAAATTTATTGATTTAGAAGCATATTATCTATCAGCTGTTCGCCTGACTACATATTCTACCCAAATCCATTTCATTTGCCATAATTACGTCTTCCACTCTAGTCTTTTAACCTGATCTACTCGTTCGTTTTAGGTTCCTCACAGCCCAGTTTCTGAATGGTTTCACATTACAAGACCGTGTCTCTCACCCTTACATCAAAACTGGTAAAAAACAAACAGTGAAAGTTTTCTGTTTCAGACACAATGGACGATTAGTTTTAAAAGTGCCATTTAGTTAGCGACATTTATTTTGAGTCTTTTTCACCACTGTTTATTTCATTCTTGTCCATCCAGTTTACAACTGCGTCAGACGTAAAAACTTAACTTGTTCAACGATTTCAGTGTTAATTTATACTATTCTCTTTACGTACGTTGGTTATACATTATGTTTGTCTCACAAACTTGCTTTACTAAGCTGTTATATTAATTGTTTATCAATCCAAGAGGCAAAAAGCACAATATCAGCAAAACTAAGATAGTTCAGATGTCAGATCTGAAAACTTCCTCTTGGATTTCCGAGAAAAATTTTGGTGATATGGAACATCGTCTTCCACTTCTGAATTGCAATATATCCTGATGTTTCTAACGGAAATTGTATCTAATCCATTTTCATTCACTAATCGCGTTCCGTAAATCGCAGCAAGAGAGCGAACCTTCAGGAACAAGTATAAGTTTTTACATTACATCGACGTACGTATCCAGAAGTTATTTGGCAAAAAATGACCTAGTCTTTCCGTCAATCATTAAACGCTCCACGATCAAATAAACTGTTGTTGTTGCAGCTCTCCATGCTACTCTATTCTGTGAGGGGTTCTTCATTTCCGATTAACTACTGAACCCTCCATCCTTTTGAATTTCCTCACTGTTTTCATCTCTTGGTCTCTCTCTAACATTTTTACCTCCTTCACTTCCCACCAATATTATACTGGTGATCTCTTGATGTCTCGGAATGTGTCCTATCAACCGATCTCTTCTTTCGGTCAAGTTGTGCCACAAATTCCTTGTCTCCCCAATTCTATTCAGCACGTCCTCATTAGTTACGTGATCTACCCATTTAATCTTCAACATTCTTCTGTAGCACCACATTTCGAAAGATTCTATTTTCTGTGTGTCTAAACTGTTTATCTTCCACCTTTTGCTTCCGTACAGGGCTACACTCCAGACAACTACCTGCAGAAAAGATTTCCAAACACTTAAATCTATATTCAATATTAAAATTTCTTTCCTTCATAAACTCATTTTTTGTCATTACCCTCATACTTCAGCCATCATCAGTTATTTTGCTAACCAAATAGCAAAACTCATGTACTACGTTTAGTACTTTGTTTCCTAATCTAATTCCCTCAACATCACCTGATTTAATTGGACTACACTCCGTTATATATTTTTGCTTTTGCTGATGTTCGTTTTGCATCCTCCTTTCAAGACACTGCCCATTCTGTTCAACTGCTCCACGAAATCCTTTGCTGCCTATGACAGAATGTCATCGGCGAACCTAAAATCTTTTATTTCTTCTCCCTGGAATTTAATTCCTACTCCAAAGTTTTGCTTCCTTTACTGCTTGTGCAAAGCGCAGATTGAATAACATTGGCGATAGGCTACAACCCTGTCTCACACCCTTCTCAACCACTGCTTCCCATTCACGTCCCTCGACTCTTATAATTGGAGTCTGGTTTCTGTACAAATTGTAAGTAGGTTTTCGCTTCCTGTATTTTACGCCTGCTACCTTCATCAATTCAAAGAGAGTATTGCTGTCAACATTGTCAAAAGCTACCTCTAAGGCTACAAATCCTGTAAACGTAGGTTTTCCTTTCCTTGGTTTGTCTTCTAAGATAAGTCGTTGGAGGAGTTTTGCCTCCTGTGTTTCTACATCTCTCTGAAGTCCAAACTAATTTTCCCCGATGTCAGTTTCTACCAGTTTTTCCTATTCTTCTCTATAGATTTAATGTTTGTATTTTGTAACCATGACTTACTAAACTGTTAGTTGAGTAAACTCACAATCACACCTGTCAGCGCCTACTTTCTTTAGAACTGAAATTATTACATTCTTCTTGACGTCTGAGAATATTTCTCCTGTCTCACATATCTGGCACACCTGATGGATGAGTTTCGTCATGGCTGGCCCACCCAAGACTATCGGTAGTTCTGACGGAGTGTCGTCTTCTCTCGGGGCCCTGTTTCGATTTATGTTTTTCTGTACTCTGTCCGATTCTTCTTGGGATATCATATCTCCCATCACATCTTCATCTACGACCTCTTCCATTTCTATAATATTGCCTAAATTCATCTCCCTTGTATAGACACACTATATACTCCTTCCCTTTATCAACTTTCCTTTCTTTGCTTATAACTTGTTTTCCATCTGAGCTCTTGATATTCATACAGCTGCTTCTCTTTTCCCCAAGACCACTTTAATTTTACCCCCTAGTGAAATATGCGTCTAAATCCTTACATTTGTCCTCTAGCCATTCCTGGTTAGTCATTTTGCACTTCTTGTCAATCTGATTTTTTATACGTATGTATGCCCTTTCGCCAGCCTCATTCGCTGCCTTTTCATATTTTCTCCTTCATCAGTCAGATTCAATACCTCATGTGTTACCCAAGGATTTCTAATACGCCGACTTGTCTTTATCTGTTTGATGCTCTGCTGCCTTCACTATTTCATCTGTCAAAGGTACCCATTCGTCTTCTACTGTATTCGTTTCCACGCGCTAGTCAACCGCTGCCTAATGTTTCCTCTGAAACACTCGGGAACCTCTGGGTATTTCAACTTACCCAGGCATATTTCTTTAAATTCCTACCATTTTCCAATTTTTTCCATTTTTAATCTACAGTTCATTAACAATAATTAGAGTCCACATCTGCCCCTGGAAATGTTTTACAATTAAAAAATTGGTTCCTAAATACCAGTCTCACCATTATATAATCAATCCGAAACTATTCGGCGTCTCCAGATCTCTTTCACGAATACATTTTTCTTTTATGAGTCTTAAATCAAATGTTAGCGATATTATGCGCAAAATTCCTGCAGGTGGTTTCCTCTTTCATTCTTTTCCCACAGTCCAAATATTTTTCCTGCTCATCCTTTTCCTATCATCCAGTTCTAGTCCCCAACAGAATTAAATTGTTGCCTCCTGTAACTACGACTTATTTTAGAAGCTAGATTATGGAAAGACAAACCTACATTTCTAGCATTTGTAGACTTAGAGAAAGCTTTTGACAATGTTGACTGGAATACTCTCTTTCAAATTCTGAAGGTGGCAGCGATAAACTACAGGGAGCGAAAGGCTATTTACAATTTGTACAGAATACAGATTCCAGTTTAAGAGTCGAGGGACATGAAAGGAAATCAGTGGTTGGGAAGGGAGTGAGACAGGGTTGTAGCCTATCCCCGATGCTAGTCAATCTCTATATTGAGCAAGCAATGTAGGAAACAAAAGAAAAGTTTGGATTAGGTATTAAAATCCATGGCGAAGAAATAAAAACTTTGAGGTTCGCCTATAACATTGTAATTCTGTCAGAGACATCAAAGGACTTGGAAGAGCAGTTGAACGGAATGGACAGTGTCTTGAGAGGAGGATATAAGATGAACATCAACACAAGCAAAACGAGGATAATGGAATGTAGTCGAGTTACCTCGGGTGATTCGACTACATTCCATTATCAGTTAACTCGGGTGATGTCCGCCCCGGTAGCTGAGTGGTCAGCGCGACAGACTGTCAATCCAAAGGGCTCGGGTTCGATTCCCGGCTGGGTCGGAGATTTTCTCCACTCAGGGACTGGGTGTTGTGTTGTCCTAATCATTATTTCATCCCCATCGACGCGCAAGTCACCGAAGTGGCGTCAAATCGAAAGACTTGCACCAGGCGAACGGTCTACCCGACAGGAGGCCCTCGTCACACGACATTGCAACTCGGGTGATGCTGAGGGAATTAGATAAGGAAATGAGACACTTAAAGTACTAAGGGAGTTTTGCTATTTGGGAGAAAAATAACTGATGATGGTCGAAGTGGAGAGTATATACAATGTAGACTGGCAATGGCAAGGAAAGCGTTTCTGAAGAAGATAAATTTGTTAACATCGAGTATAGATTTAAGTGTCAGGAAGTCGTTTCTGAAAGTATTTGTATGGAGTGTAGCCATGTATGGAAGTGAAACATAGACGATAAATAGTTTGGACAAGAAGAGAATAGAAGCTTTTGAAATGTGGTGCTACAGAAGAATGCTGAAGATTATATAGATAAATCACATAACTAATCAGGAGGTATTTAATAGGATAGGGGAGAAGTCTGTGGCACAACTTGACTAGAAGAAGGGATCGGTTGGTAGGACATGTTCTGAGGCATCGGGGGATCACCAATTTAGCATCGGAGGGCAGCGTGGAGGGTAAAAATCGCAGAGGGAGACCAAGAGATGAATACACTAAGCAGATTCAGAAGGATGTAGGCTGCAGTAGGTATTGGGAGATGAAGCAGCTTGCACAGGATAGAGTAGCAAGGAGAGCTGCATCAAACCAGTCTCAGGACTGAAGACGACGACGACGACAACAACAACAACAACTGTCTGAATAGTTTTTTACCTTATCGTACGTTTCTTCAGTTTCTTCATCTGCGGAACTAGTTGGCATATATTCTTGTACTACTCTGGTAGCTGTTGGGTTCGTGTCTATCTTGTCTACGATAATGAGTTCACTACGGTGTTCATAGTAATTTATCTGCATTTCTATTTTCTTATTCATTAATGAAACCAGTCGTACATTACCCCAATATGACTTTGTTTATGACCCTATATTCACCTGACCTGAAGTTTTGTTCCTCCTAAGACCGATCGTCACTAAGCCCAACGGTATGTAACTTCAACCTATCCATTCCCCTTTCTACATTTTCTAGCTTATCTGCCCTATTAAGGGATCTAACATTCCATGCTCCGATCCGTAGAACGCCAGTTTTGTTTCTACTGATGCTGACATTCTGCTGAGTAGTCCCAGTCTGGAGATCCAAATGGGGGAACTATTTTCCCTCCGGAATATTTTACCCAACAGAACGCCATCAACATTTAACCGTACTGTAGAACTGCATGCCCGGAAAAATTACGGCTGTAGTTTCCTTTTGCTTTCAGCCGTTCGCAATACTGCCACCACGCGTTTTGTTTGATGTTACAAGTCCAAATCAGTCAATCATCAATACTGCTGCCCCTGCAACTACTGAAATGGCTGCTGTCCTCTTCAGGGACTACACGTCTGTCTGGCCTCTCAACAGATACCCCTCCGTTATGGTTGGACCTGCTGTGCGGCTATCTGTATCTCTGGGGCACTCCAGTCATCCCACCGACAGCAAGGTCCACATGGTTCATGGGGGAAACCAAACGAACTAATATGTCTAAATTAACGACACTCTGTGAGCAATCAATTGCCACACGCTGTGCGGCCTACTATCGCTAAATCGGCACTCACTGACTAAGTAAATACACAGAATGTACACAGGATGTAAAAATTTCCGTTACAAAGTTCTAGGAGTTTTAGAGGGGACTGAGTGACAATATGTTGAATTTGAACCCATATCCGGAAACGGTTTGCTTGGCAGGTATGCAACAGTGCAACAGGATAGTCATGGTGGGGTGGTGGTGGTGGGGGGGGGGGGGAGCTGGGAGGGGGGGGGGGGAGCTGGGAGGGGGGGGGGGAGCGGCTTACGTCGAATCGGCTTATGTGATTTGACGTCTCCCATTCCTCTCCGACCGGGTTCGGGTCTCTTTCACGTACGTACGTGTGTGTGTGTGTGTGTGTGTGTGTGTGTGTGTGTGTGTGTGTGTGAGAGAGAGAGAGAGAGAGAGAGAGAGAGAGAGAGGGAGAGAGAGACGATCCTTTTGTATGGCGAAGCTCAAGGTAATGGAAGAGCTGCTCGTCGCCAAATCAAGATTGTTACCCACGACTTACGACTCCCTTCTCGCCACAATTATGCAACGGCTTCGAGAAAGGGGACCTTCACCGTCAGCATGTATGAGACCATGCTGTATCACCTTAAAGAGAACCCCTCAGCATGTACACGAACAATTTATTTAATTACTAATTAGAACAACTGTAAAACAAATGTACTTGGTTACGCCTAATAAATTAATTGTAAAGTGGTCGCGTTATCAACACGTTTTCAAATGATTGTCGCAAGGAAACGGTACGATTCGGGACATAGGTTACTGTTCAAAATAATATGTACTGACCCCCCCCCCCCCTCTTGAGGTCCTAGAATGATGTAACGGGAATTTCCAAACGCCCTGTAGACTGGGCTTCTCTGCGGATGGAGAATGAAAGAAAAACTTCAAATACCTTCGGAGTTCGTAAGCACAAAGTACAACTTATTTCTCACCCTCTCCCACGGAGACATAGCATCAATACCGCGGAGTGGAAAATCTAGTTTTGATAATGGCCTCAGTTCGGCGAGGTCGTAGGCTGTGTTTCAAAAATGAAATGTCGTGTGACGAGGGCCTCCCGTCGGGTAGACCGTTCGCCTGGTGCAAGTCTTTCGATTTGACGCCACTTCGGCGACTTGCGCGTCGATGGGGATGAAATGATGATGATTAGGACAACACAACACCCAGTCCCTGAGCGGAGAAAATCTCCGACCCAGCCGGGAATCTAACCCGGGTCCTTTGGATTGACAGTCTGTCGCGCTGACCACTCAGCTACCGAGGGCGGGCGTTTCAAAAATGAACAGCATAGAGACAGAAGTGATGACATTTTATGCAGGAACTGACCATCATTCTGCAAGAAAATGTTCAAGGACGTATAGTGCAAGCTGTTACCGATTTGTTTGACTGATGTGGCTGCTAAGTGCTATACCACCTACTGCACTCCCCTGACTTAAGCCCTCATAAGTTCAATTCTATTTCTAAACTGAAACACTTCACGCACTCGTTTCCGAACTGCTAAAAAATTTGTCGGGCAATAGACCGCGCCGCTCGAACTGTCAACACAACTGGCACACTGCTAAGAGTATCCTACGACTTCCACATCACTGGCAAAGGGATATACACAATGCTGGTGACTACTTTGAAGATCAGTAAAACTTTGAAACACGTATCTATTTTGTGCGAGCTGTAAATAAATAGTTGCCACTATTAAAGTTCCAACCCTCGTATGATGCCATATGAAAGCAGTGAACGAAAATAGGCATAGCAGGCTAATTTACTGATATTTTTATAACTAAAATTTGCAATAACCCTAATAGCATAAGTAGCTGAATATAACCGTTTCAACAGATCATCGATGTCTTTCTTCCAGTTCAGTTTCTCATCAATGTACCACCGAGAAATTTTCAGTATTCTGTCTTAGAAACAGACTTGTATTCAGAGTTTATATTTATCAACTGTGTTATGCCATTTACTGTACAGAATTGCATAAACTGTGTTTTCTCCAAATTTAGTGAGAGTCAGTCCATTTGCAGAGAACCACTTAATAATTTTCTGAAAGACATTATTTACAATTTCCTCAGCTGATTCTTTCTTGTTGAGTGTGATTACCATACTTGTATCATGAGCATCTTCACGAATATAGAGTGGCAAGTCGTTAATACATATTAAGAACAATAAGAGACCCAAGACTGAACCTTGTGAAACACCATTCTTGATACCTCCCCAGTTGGAGGCCTCTGCTGGTTTTTGCAGACTATCTGTACCTTCTGCATTCTTCCAGTTAATTGTAAATGAAACCATTTGTGCACTGTTCCACTCATACAACAATATTTAAGCTTATCTAGAAGAATTTCATGATTCACACTATCAAAAGCCTTTGAGTGATCACAAAATATGCCAATGGGTGATGTTCGGTTATTCATTGCATTTAATATTTGATCAGTAAAAGCATATATGGAATTTTCTGTTGAAAAGCCTTTCTGAAAACAAAATTTTGTTAGTACTTCATTTTTACAAATACATGATGCTACTCTTGAATACATTACTTTTTCAAGGATTTTGGATAAAGCTGTCAGAAGCGAGACTGAGCGGTAATTGTTAGCATCTGACCTATAATGGTTTAACAAAAGCGTATTTCAGTCTATCTGAAAAAAGCCCTTTTTCAGTGAGCTACTACATACGAGGCTGAGAATCCTACTTATTTGTTGGGAACAAGTTTTTAGTACTCTGTTGTAAATATCATCGATTCCATGTGAGCTTTTACTTTTGAGTGAATTTATCATTTTTCTAATTTCAGTAGAGGACGTGGGTTGAAATTCAGTTTTATCAAATTGCATAGGTACTGCCTCTTCCATATACTGCCTTACATTTTCTAATGAATAGCTGGATCCTATTTTCTACACAACACTTAAAAAATGATTATTAAAATGTTTTCTACTTCTGAGATCTTGTTAACAAACTTTTCATTGTGTTTCATAGAAATACAGTCTTCCTCTGCTCTCGCTTGCCATGTTTCCCTATTAACAATATTTCAAATTGTTTTAATTTTTATTATCAGATGTGCTACTCTCCGACATAATGTACATACTTCTGGCCTTTTTAATAACTTTTCTTAATACAGTGCAGTAGTTTTTACAATGTTTCAGGATCATTACTACTCCTAGCTATAGGATACATTTCCCTTTTCTGTTTACAAGATATTTTTATCCCTTTAATAAGCCATGGATTTTTACATGGTTTGGTTTCTTACAATTATGTTTTACTGTTTTCTTATGGAAACTGTTTTCAAACATACTCACAAAGGTGTCATGAAGTAGGTTAAATTTTAAATTAGCATCATGCTCCCTGTACACCTCATTCCAGTCTAATTGTTGCAAGCTCTCCCTAAACTTTTGAGTTGTTAAATCGTTAATTGAATGCACTATTTTGGAGGACTGTTTTGCATTACTGTATGGAGCTATATCAAATACTGTAACTAACTGTGCATCATGATCACACAGACGGTTCCTAAATGAAAAGTTTTTTTTGATTAAATTTATCTTTGACAAAGAAAACATTATCTATCAGTGTGCCACTCGAGTAGGAAAATCAATAACTGATGTGAAATTGAAAGAACCAAGTAACACCTCAAGATCAAGCTTTCTATCAGACTCATTCAGAAAATCTACATTGAAATCCCCACAAACAATACTTTGCTTCCCTCTGTCTGACAGATAGCACAATAAAGAAAGTTTTTCAAAAACAGTTGAAAATTTTCCAAAGGGGCCTCTACATGGCTACAATTATAAATGTGCCATTATTTAGTTTAAACTCACACGCACATGCTTCTACACGTTGCTCTACGCCAATTTTTTTTAGTTTCAAAATATTTAACACTGTGACAGGTTTTAACATATATGGCAACTCCTCCTCTTTCAATAGTGTCTCTACTTTCACGTACTGAAAGCTTATATCCACTTACATTTACTATTTCCGTACCTGTGACTATATGATGTTCAGACAGGCATAGCACATCTATTCCACCCTCAATCTTATAAACCTCACCCTCAACCATCTAAGCAAACAAGAAGCTCATCTGCTTTGTTTTTTTAACCCCTGATATTCTGGTGCAATATATTAACATTATTTTTCACTGTGCTTTTATGTGAATCTTGGGACATACACTACTGGCCATTAAAATTGATACACCACGAAGATAACGTGCTACAGGCGCAAAATTTAACCGACAGGAAGAAAATGCTGTGATATGCAAATGATAAGCTTTTCAGAGTATTCACACAAGGTTGGCGCTGGTGGCGACACCTACAACGTGCTGACATGAGGAAAGTTTCCAACATTTCTCATGCACAAACCACATCTCGATCCCTGAGTCAACAGATGGGGACGTTTGCAAGACACCACCCATCTGCACGAAGAGTTCGACGACGTTTGCAGCGGCATGGACTATCAGCTCGGGCACCATGGTTGCGGTTACCCTTGACGCTGCCATCGCCAG
This sequence comes from Schistocerca gregaria, assembly GCF_023897955.1. Classification (NCBI taxonomy): domain Eukaryota; kingdom Metazoa; phylum Arthropoda; class Insecta; order Orthoptera; family Acrididae; genus Schistocerca; species Schistocerca gregaria. Next base: position 248,765,775 of record NC_064922.1, on the reverse strand, counting down.
CGCCTGCGATAGTGTGCTCAACGACGAACCTGGGTGCACGAATGGCAAAACGTTATTTCTTCGGATGAATCCAGGTTCTGTTTACAGCATCATGATGGTCGCATCCGTGTTTCGCGACATCGTGGTGAACGCACATTGGAAGCGTGTATTCGTCATCGCCATACTGGGGTATCACCCGGCGTGATGGTATGGGATGCCACTGGTTAAACGTCTCAGTCACCTCTTGTTCGCATTGACGGCACTTTGAACAGTGGTCGCTACATTTCAAATGTGATACGACCCGTGGCTCTACCCTTCATTCGATCCCTGCGAAACCATACATTACAGCAGGATAATGCACGACTGCATGTTGCAGGTCCTGTGCGGGCCTTTCTGGATACAGAAAATGTTCGACTGCTACCCTGGACAGCACATTCTCCAGATTTCTCACCAACTGAAAACGTCTGGTCGATGGTGGCCGAGCAACTGGCTCGTCACAATACGCCAGTCACTGCTCTTGATGAACTGTGGTATCGTGTTGAAGCTGCATGGGCAGCTGTACCTACCTGTACACGCCATCCAAGCTCTGTTTGACTCAATGTCCAGGCGTATCAAGGCCGTTATTACAACCAGAGGTGGTTGTTCTGGGTACTGATTTCTCAGGATCTATGCACCCAAATTGCATGAATATGTAATCACATGTCAGTTCTCGTATAATATATTTGACCAATGAATACCCGTTTATCATACGCATTTCTTCTTGGTGTAGCAATTTTAATGGCCAGTAGTGTACATGGCAACTACTACTCTCTCCATAGTGTCTACTTACACGTGCTGGAAGCTTATATCCACCTACATTTACTATTTCCATACCTGTGACTATATGATGTTCAGACAGGCATAGTAAATCCTATTCCATCCTCAATCTTCTAAACCTCACCCTCAATCTTCTAAACAAAGAAGCTCATCTACTTTAATCCCCCGATATTCTGATGCAATATATTAACATTATTTTTTTACTGTGCTTTTATGTGAATCTTGGGACATACTAACATCATTTTTCACTGTACTGTTATGAGAATCTTGTGATATTTACACATCACTAGTACTTCTTCTCTGAACTCTCATTAACCTTAATTTCAATCAATTTAGGATTATTGGACACTGATATAACCCTAAAAAAGTACTCCCATGAGTTTAAGAGGGGGAGGGGGGGAGGGAGGCACTGAAAGATTCTGCTATCATCCCAGCCAGTTAACCCTTCCCCTTCCTATTGAGATGCAGGCCATGTCTGCTGAAGTCCCACCTACCAGTACGATCAACAGGAAACGAACATAAGCCTGACAAAGCAGCCACCAGAAGCAGCTGATCTAGCTCCGTATCGACTCTCCTGATAGAGCTGTTCAATTGGGGCCGATCATAGTGCATGAAAGCAGGAACCATGCCAACGTTCGTACGGTTGGTTGCAGATGCTATTTTTACCAGGTCACACTCAATATTGTAGCCTTGATCCTTATCAATACTGTTTCTCGCTCCACCTACTACCACTACATGATCCTGCTTTGTAAAACCCTTGCACAATGATCCTAGAGCTGACAAATTGCGGCCATGTTGATTGCTACGTTTCTCCTATAAGGTTCCCGTGTGTTCGTCAATCGAGGAGCGTATGTGTGCAGCCTTGTGATCATGATTGTCGTCGTCTTGGAACACAGGTGTGCCCACATCATACTCACCATTACGTAGAAGAAAGGGAAATACTTGGTAACCGCGAATGTTGAAATAAGCATCCTGGTTCATTCTATGAAGTTACGGCATTGAAGCGAATCATGTTGACTTCTTGCCACGATATTTCGGCTGAAAACCATTCATGCTTGATCATGTGGTGTGTGTTTAGCGCTGGAGATAGCTAGTTCAAGTCGCTAAATTGGGCGCGGAGACGCTTGCGCAAAGGTAAACGCTACATGCGCGATCTTTGCGACGTCTGTCCAGTTTCGCGCCCTCTTTGAATACTGCTCCATCTATGGCGCTAAGGCACATGCGTAACGGTGATACTATTAGGTTAGTGGATCAGTTCTTAGCTTTTTTGTTTTGCATGCTAGTATTCCTGTTGCTATGGGTTTACTTATCGTCATTTTTTATTTTAGTTCACTGTTGCTAGTTGAGTTTACATATTGTCATTTGGAGACAGTGAGTGGAGCCGTGGACGCTAGAAAATGGAGTGCCAAGTGGAGAAATTGGAACATATCCGACATATTTGCATGTTTGAGTTCAATGGAAGAGTGACTGTTAAGGAGAGAGCCAGAAACATTTGCGCCCGGCATGGGAATAAGGCCACTGGACCGAGCACAGCAAGGAAAAGGTTTCCTCCATTTAAGGAGCATCGTTTTAACGTTAGTAACTCTCCTACGGGGTTTCATGAAGGCCGTTTAAAGGCATAACTCCGAAATGATCCACACCATCAGTGTAATTGAGAACTGGCAAATGTGATGAACTGTGATCTTTCCACCATCGGGCGATATTTGAATGCAATGAGGATGGTTCAAAAATCGGTTGTATGGGTACCGCATGCTCTAAGCCAAAATCACAAGAATCAGCAGGTGGGCATATTTGCATCTCTGCTTGCTCGTTATCAATTGGCAAGTGAATAACACCGACCATTCCTAACCTGTATCGTTTCTGGTGACGAGAAATAGCGTCTGCATGCTAACATAAGGAACAGAAAGGGATGGTTGAGCCCAAACAAAGCAGCAACTCCCTGTACACGGAGATGCGCCGCGCATGAACCCGGCGGAACAGCGACGGTGTGGTGTACTACGATTTGCTTCCCCGAACTGTAGCCATCACTGCTGACATTTATTGTCAACAACTGAGACGTCTTCCAGGCGCAGTCCAAGAACACCGACCAGGAAGACTGTGTGAAGTGGCGCTACTCTACGGTAACACCCGCCCCCGCATTCTGCTAGACAACACTACACAGGATTTGGGCTGGGAAGTCATTCCCGCAGCCACCTCATTCACCTGCTATTGCGACTTCAGATTTTCACCTTTTCCACTCTCTATCGAACAACTTTCAATGAACTTTCTTTCCGGAGGAAAATACACTCCGAATATGGCTCGACGAGTTCTTCCCCTAAAAACTACGTGATTTCTACAGTCGCGGAACCGAAAAATTACCCTAGCGTTGGCAGACTGTTATAATAGTAAAGGATAATATATTATTGATGACTAAGTCTCTGTTATGTGAATCTGTTGTTTTTATTAAACTTATCGGAAAACGATACTATGGAATGCAACAATCTAATAAATTCGTGCTCTCTGTCGTAATGCGGGGTTGCGGAGTTAAAATTCGGACGTCAAATTAATAAAATTAATTGTTACACCTGCCAGTAGTAATAAAATATTTCCTTACTGTAGCCATTAAAGAAATCACGGGCCTCACGGTTAAGAAGAACAGCCGCGCTTTCTGGAGCACCTGAATTCAGTCCACGATATCAAATTTACGATGGAAGTGGAGAAGGGCGATTGCCATTTCTGGATGTCTTGGATGGTTTGAAAGTGGATGGATCATTGGGGAATTCCGTTCACCGTAAGTCAATACGTACAGACCTATATTTTCAGGCATCGAGCTGCCACCACCCATCAAAAAGTATGGGCATCTTTCGAACATTGGTGCACCAGACACATGTTGCGTCTGATGGCGACTGCCTTGCAAAGGAGCTGGAAAACATACAACCTGTGTTGAAAGATAATGAATTTTGTCAACATCAGATCTGGACAGCTTTAAGGAGAAAGAAACATTACAACCCACAAACTCAAAGAGGAGAAAGGGCGGTTCAAGTCAAAGGCGTTCCTCCCATATGCCAGCAATATTTCGTAGAAATAAGACAGAATCTTATGGAAACTTTATGTCAAAGTAATCTTCCGCCCACCTACAAAGACTTGTGCTCTTCTCGCTTCGGTTAAGGACGACCTGGGATTGCGGAGGGCTGAAATCTACAGAATACCTTGCCAGTGTAGCAAAGCCTACATTGGTCAGGCAACGCACACAGCGCGAGAAAGGTGCGTTGGACATGATCGGTACACTCGCCTTTCACACCCCATTCAAGTCAACCATAGCCGACCATTGTATGTCCATAGGACGTTCCATGGATTATTCTGCCACGCAAACCATTGTAGAAACAAACTGGTCTATGTACTTATAAAAAAATAGGTGACCTTACTTTTGTGATTACCCACGTATAAAGTCAGCGACGTGAATTAGCAATTTCCAGTGATAAACACTCACCTGAAGATGGCTGAATGGTTGTCAGCCGAAATATTGTGGCAAGAAGTCGACGTCGTCCGGACGCAATCCCCAGACTTCATCGAATACTCTTTACGCCGGGAAAATTTCACGAATTAGATGAATTAGATCGTGGTTAAAAAAAAAGCTCCAAAATATCACAGAACCACCTTCGATCTAAACCACACTCTCGACACACTGCGGAATGAAACGCCTCGGTGGACCGTGGTGCACTCTACGCCTCGTACTATTTGAAGAAAGGCAATAGTTTGTGACTCGTCGGACGACACTATATGCTTTCAGTCAGCTACTAACCAGTTCGTGTTGGTCAACAGATGAAGAGCAGTTTATGTTCAAAAAGTTCAAATGGCTCTGAGCACTATGGGACTTAACTTCTGAGGTAATCAGTCCCCTAGAACTTAGAACTACTTAAACCTAACTAACCTAAGGACATCACACACATCCATGCCCGAGGCAGGATTCGAACTTGCGACCGTAGCGGACGCGCGATTCCAGACAGTAGCGCCTAGAACCGCACGGCCACGTCGGCCGGCGGCAGTTTGTGCCGCTGTGAGTAGTGTCCTGTTGCGAGGTACACGACTCCAATTGTCCATTGAATGTAATTATCTTCCCAATATTCGCAAGGAAACTGTCTACGGCTGACATGCATGCATAGACAGTAGGAATTCCTGTTGGATTTGAAACCCACTGTCATTGGCATGGCGTGGACACTCGTCTTCAGTCCCTGTAGGTTTGGATCTTTTAACGAGCACTGTTCATACGCGGTGTCACATGGCTGCAAGTGTTACATTGTTCCTTGTGCCATTCTGCACCTCTGCACGACAACTAACCTTCCTGCCCTGATATTATACAACTGACTGGCACATGGACACCATGAGATTCATCAGCGTTGGTGAATCACATGCCCGTCTGGTATCAGTTCCACATTAAGTACAGGGCATCAAAGCAATGAATGTACTATTTTAACGGCGTGACAACTATTTTGTCAAGGTAGTAGGGTTTAAAGCTAATGTGATCTGTCAGCAGCTTTTAGTCCATATCACCAAGTTTCTCGGAAAGTGGATGTACTCTTTACGTGCTAAAAAGCAATGTCTCCGAATTTTTTATGAGAAAATTCATAAAGCTTTTTTAAATCACACAAACATTAACATTCTACATGTTTATTTGTTTGCAGTCCTCTGCCGCTAGAGGGCTCAGAATTGTAGCGTATAACATGTCGGTGTGTGTGAAAGAACGTGCTGTAATCGAATTTCGAATTCGAAGAGGTCGTCTACACAGCATCCTCTCCTTCAGCATGACAATCCCGGACCACACGAGCGCTGCGACATCTGGTAGCAACCCGTTGCCTTGAGTTCGCTGTCACCAATCATTCACCGTAGTGATAGTGATGAAGCGGTACAAGCATAACTGGGGTTGTGGCTCCGCCAACAAAGTCAAACATTCTACAGCGATGGTATCAACAAACTGGTGTCTCGTCGGGAGAAAAGTGTTCGTCACTAGGATGAGTATGTTGAGAAATACATACGTAGACATGGAGAATAATGATGTAGAATGTTAATAATGTTCTTTTTAGTTAAAAAGCTTCAATAGCTTTCATGAAAAAAATTCGTAGGCATTACTTTTCAGCACACCTTTGTATACGAGGGTCTAAGCAAATTTCCAATTATATGGCCGAACGTGGCAGGTCTATTTTTGAGTAACCGCATCATTACGTTCATTTTTAGTGCACCGCTTACATGACTGTGCTATGTAATTGGAGATGGTGATTTCACACCTAGAATGTGGCGAAGGCAGTGACACTGAATGTATCGAACAGAAACTGTGAAAAATCTGAACACACGCATTGCACTTTTCGTGACATAAAATCTTTACCTGTAGCTATCAATTAGTGTGGATACTTCAAACACATTGCAGATGAATACTCTGTCTTCATATTTTCAGGAAGAAACCACACAAGGCAGATCCCGTGTTATGTACGGCTGAGCGAAACAGGACACAAACATTCGGGGTTCTGAACGTTCCGGCATAGCGGAAGAACACTCCAGAATGCCATGACTTTTAAGCAATTACTAATTTATTGCCCAGGCAACAAATCTGAAGCAGCACTAAATAGTTTTTAAGTATGGAAGATTTCCATTCCCCTTGCTTTCAGCCGTTCCCAGTATCAGCACACCAAACTGCGTTTTGGTTGTTAAAAAACCGGGTCAGTCAATCGTCCACACTTCTGCCCCTGAAACTACTGAAACCGCTGCTGACCTTCAGAAACCACACGTTTGTGACCTTCAGAAACCACACGTTTGTGTGGCCTCTCTAGAGATCCCCATCCACTGTTGTACCTATCATACGGCTATCTGAGGCACGCAAGGCATCCCACCAACGGCACGGTGCAAGATCTATGGTTCATACAGTTCAGGTATATGGTTAAATGATGGGGTCCTCTTGACTAAAATATTCCGAAGGTAAATAGCTCCCATTCGGTTCTCTGGGCGACGAGTGCTCGGGAGGGCATCGCCATCAGAAGTAACAAAACTGGCGTTTTACAGATCTAATTAATCAGCCAAGTAGGCTCTAAAGTTTAAAAAATGAAATAGATACGCTGAAGTTAGATATAGTGGGAATTAATGAAGTTCGGTGGCACGAGGACCGGTGGCACGAGGACCAAAACTTGTTGTCCGGTGAATACAGGTTCATAAATACGCAGTCAAACAGGGGTAATGAAGAACTGGTTTTAATAATGAACGAAAAAATTGGAATGCGTATAAGCCACAATGAATAATATAATGAAGACATTATCGTAACCAAGATAGACACGAAGCCAACAGTTACTAAAGCAATACAAGATTATATGCCAACTAGTTCCGCAGATGAAGAAACTAAAGAAATGTATGACGACATACAGGAAATTATTCTAGAGTTAAGAGACAGGAAAAACTAATTGTGATGGGGGATGGAATTCGGTAATAGGAAAAGGAATAAAAGGAAAAATAGTAAGCGAATGTGTCAGATTCATTATATAATGGTAATACAGAGATTTCGGAACCAGATTTTAAATTGTAAGACATTTCCAGGGGAAGATGGGGACTCGGAGCACAATTTATTAGTTATGAACTGTAGATTAAAACTGAAGAAACTGCAAAAACGTAGGAAATTAAGGCGATGAGACCTGTATAAGCTGAAAGAACCAGAGATTGTTGAGAGCTTCAGAGAGAGCAATAGGCAAAAGTTAAACATAACAGGGGAAAGAACTACAGTAAAAGAAAGAAGAGTGGCTTTTAGTGATGAAACAGTGAAGGTTCCAGAGGATCAAATAGGTAAAAGGGCAAGGATTAGTGGAAATACATGGATAACAGGGAAATACATGGATAACAGAAAAGATAGCAAATTTAATTGATGAAATGAGGAAGTATAATAATGCAGCAAGTGAAAGTGAGGCAAGTGAAAGAGAAAATAACATCTAAAAAATGAGAGTGATATGAAGTATTAAACGGCTACGCAGGAATGGCTAGAAGCTAAATGTTCGGATTTGGAAGCATATTTCACTCGGGGATACCGTCTACAGGAAAATTAAAGAGGCCTTTGGAGAAAAGGGAAGCACCTGCATGAATATCAAGAGCTCAGATGAAAAATCTGCTCCAAGCAAAGAAGGGAAACTTGAAGACAATATTATAGGAATGGAAGAGAATGTAGATGAAGATGAGTTGGGAGATGCTATACTACACGAATAATTTGTCAGAGCACTACAAGACCACCTGAGTCTAAACAAAGCCCTGGGAATAGACGACATTGTGTCAGAGCTACTGATAGCCTTGGGAGGGTCAGCCATGACAAAACTCTCCCATCTGATATGGAAAACGTATGAGACAGGTGAAATACACTCAGACTTGAAGAAGACTATGGTAATTCCAGTTCCAAAGAAAGCAGTGGCTGACAGGTGTAAAAATTACGGAACTGTCAATTTAATCAGTCATAGTTGAGAAGAATAGAAAAACTGGTAGACAACGACTTCAGGGAAAATTACTTTGGATTTTGGAGAAATCTAGGAAAACGCGAGGCAATACTGAGGCTACTACTTATCTTAGAAGACATGTTAAGTAACGCAAACCTACGTTTACAGCATTTGTAGTCGTAGAGAAAGCTTTTGACAATGCTGACTGCAATACTCTCTTCAAAAATCTGAAGATAGCAGTGGTAAAATACAGGGAGCTAAATGATGCTTACAATTTGTACGGAAACCAGATGACAAGAGTCCAAGGGCATGAAAGGGAAGTAGTGGTTGAGAAGGGAGTGTGAATCGGGGTTGTTGCCTATCGCCAATGTTATTCAATCTGTACATTAAGCAAGCTGTAAACGTAACAAAAGGAAATTTTTGAGAAGGAATTAAAGTCCAGGGAGAAGAAATACATATTTTGAGGTTTCTCAATGGCAATATAGTTCTGTGAGGGACAGCATAGACTTGGAAGAGCAGTTGAACGGAATGGAGGATAAAAGATGAATATCAACGAAAGCAAACAAGCATAATGAAATGTAGTCAAATCAGATGATGCTGAGGGAATTAGATTAGGAAGTAAGGCACTAAGTGTATTACAAGAGTTTTGTTATTTGGGCAGCAAATGACTCATAATGGCCGAAGTAGAGATGAGCGAAGTGTGTTGAGTAAAAATCGTAGGGGGAGACCAAAGCAGATTCAGAAGAATGTAGGTTGCAGTAGTTACTCGTACATAAAGATGCTTGCACAGGATGGGGGAGCATAGGGAGCTGCATCAAACCAGTCTTCTGACTGAAGGCAACAACACCAGATTTCCATAGCACGAAGAAAGCGATCACACAGATGAAAAGGGGCTCAAATTAATTTCTGGATGATGATCGAATCGCACAACAGTATAACAAAATACGAGGGCTATTCAGAAAGTAGGGAACGTTGGCGTCTGACGGCGTTAGGCGCGCTCCGATCGCGTATATTTTGGTATGTGCGTGCTCGGCAGCTCAGTCGGCATCCATCCGTGACAGGGGAAAAAGTCTCTGCACGTCTTTTTTTTTTTTTTTTTTTTTCGATATTCGAATTTGAAATGTGTGCTGCAATCGAAAATTCCGCCAGTTGTGAGGTGTGGTCTGTGATACGGTTTTGTTGCCAAAGAACTTAAAACCTATAGAAATTTATCGTGAACTGTACTAAATGCACAGAAACAACGTAATGTGTGGATGTTCCGTCCGGAAATGGTGCATTCCGTTTAAAAATGGCCGAATCAACGATCATGATGAAAAGAGTGAACGCCCGAGCATAGTTACTGACGATCTTGTCGCTAAAGTTGATGAAACGAGTCGTGAATCGTCGTTTCACAATAACGGAGCTTCTCGCTTCCTTTTCCAAGAGTTTCACGGACTTTGCTGTTTGAAACTGCCACTCAAAAGTTAGGCTACCGCAAATTTTGTGCACAATGGGTGCCCAAAATGCCTACAGAGCACCATAAAGAACAGCGAATGGGGGCAACGTTGGCATTTCTGGAGCCCAGGCGACACAAACATGACGATTCATTACTGGATCGAATCGTAACCGGTGACGAGACTTGGGTGAAACACGTCAATTGCGAGACAAAATTACAATCCATGGAGTGGGGGCACACAAGGGTCCCCCATAAACGAAGAAAATGTTTGCAAACTTGTCAGCAAGGAAGTTGATGGCGACAGTGTTTTGGGATAGGCAATGTGTGCTTCTTATTGATTTTACCGAACGTGGAGCAACCATAAATTCTGCCCGGTACTGTCAAACTTAGCACAGCCTTAAAAAAAGACGTCCGAAATTTTGTTTACAATGCCCGACCTTACACGGCAAACCGCACTAAAGAACTTAATTCAATCAAATGGGAAATTTTCCCTCATCCGCCCTACAGCCCCGATCTAGCACCAAGCGACTTCCACTTGTTTCCCCAAGATGATGAACTGGCTTGCAACGCAGCGCATTGATGACGACGCGGCACTCCAGGCGGGCGTGACTCACTGGTTGTAGTCTCAGGAGGCACTATTTCACGACGAAGGTCTTTCAAAGCTTGTCCACTGCTATGATAAGTGCCTCGATGTGTTTGGTGACTATGTGGAAAAGTAATGTCAGTCGCTCTTTCAGATGTATATAATAAAATGTATTTATTGTATTTTTTTTAATCCCAAAACGTTCCCTAATTTTTGAATAGCCCTCGTACTACAGGAGTAATAAACATATTTCGCACGACGACGTAAGGCAGTACTCGACCCCACGGACAACACACGAACGCCACACACCCAAGGATTTCTCTTGAGGCGTCCCCAATGAAGGCTCTGGTTTGGAGATTAGGTGATCTGTAACTAAAGCTTTGTGACGTTTAATACACAAATGTAAAGTCGCTTCCAGTCGCCCGTTTTCAATTTTTACAGCATTTCGGAGAAGATATTGTTTAGTCGATTTTCGATTTGTGCTGTTTTCTATCGTGGCAGTTCTGTATAAATTCTCGTAATATATCCATTCCAGCAGTGGGGACCGGCGGAAGAGGGGGGGGGGGGGGGGCACTACAGTACGAAAAAGTTTTTTTTCTTTATTTCCACTTATAGATCTGCGAAAAAGACAGGAATTACGTAGAACTAGGCTGGCAGAGAACAGCATAAATGACGTGATGACGTAATCCAAAACGCGTCACATGAATATGGTGATTTCTTTTTCAAAAATTAGAAACAAGTTTAAAGGTGGATAATTGCGGTATTTTATTTGTACATAAAATGTTTATACACTTTCTAGCACAGCCTTATGTTGAGATAATAAGGAGAATATGCGTATTACATGTCGTATCGACAGTATACCTGACAAAAATTAGAAACAAGTTTAAAGGTGGATAATTGCGGTATTTTATTTGTACATAAAATGTTTATACACTTTCTAGCACAGCCTTATGTTGAGATAATAAGGAGAATATGCGTATTACATGTCGTATCGACAGTATACCTGACAATCCAAACTGGCAATTACAGAATATCGCCGGCTGCTTTATCACTTCACTGCGTTTATGATGAATCTGGTAAGGGAGGCGACCCTCCCCCACCCCTTCGGTCCCCAATGATGTACACCAAGCACTCTGAAGTAGCAGTCAGGCACCCTGTACGACTGTCAGTCAAACTTTTGAGAGAGGAACACATTTTAATAATTTCGGAAAGTTACTACCTTCTCAAAGGACTGTCCTTCAAGTTATAATAAACCAGTGATTTCTCTCTCAAACTAATAAGTAAGCTACTACGATATACAGGGTAACGTAAATTAGTTACGAACCACCGCGTGCAGTCACTACAGATATTCGGATTTAGGTTATGACATGTTCGATATGCCTACCATCATTGGTGGTGATGTGGCGCAGACGAATAGCGAAATTCTGCATGACCCGCTGAAGTGTCGGAACATAGCTGCTGTCAATGACCTCCTGAATGGCTGTTTTCAGATCAGCAATGGCTTTGGTGTTATTGCTGTATACCTTGTCTTTCATACAGCCCCACAAAAAGGAGTCGCATGTGTTCAGATACGGAGAATATGACAGCCAATGAGGCCGATGCCAGTGGCCTCTGGATACCCCAGAATGCGACCCCAAAGAGCTCCTCCACGACATCTCACACACTTCCACTTCGATGGCGTCGAGTTCCGTCTTGCATGAACCACATCTTATCGAAACAGGATCAATTTGGATAATGGGGATCAAATCTTCCAAAAACCTTCACGTACCGCTCGGTAGTGACCATTCCATCAAGGAATATCGCATCGACTATTCCGTGACTGGACACTGCACACCACGAGCCACCCATTGAGGGTGAAGAGACTTCTCGATCGCGAAATGCGGAATCTCAGTTCCACAAATGCGCCAATTTTGCTTATTGACGAACCCATATAAATGAAAGTGGCCGACAACAACAAGCCGCGTATGCAGCGAATACTAATTCCCATCATGCTCCGCGGCCAACCCTGCAGCTCGAACGTCCTAACGTAAACCGTTCAGTAGTTATGACTGTTTTATTTCATGTAGTTCAATAACTACCACCCCGTGTATCTTTGACTAGTAACTACACGCGGCTCCATTCATTGTATGTTTTCTAACACGAGGGAATCACATTTGGCCTGGCCTGAGATTCAAAATGGATGCAGAATTGGGCGTACTCAGGAAATGGTTGTGTTTTTGGAAGCACTACGAGAAGGCGCGTTACACTGGTGAAAATGATGTTACCAAGCCGTCCGCCTTTGACTGTCTCCTGAGTACTTGTAGAAAGCTTAAGGGGATGTAAATAAGCACAATGAGAACTCTGATCCGTGCGACTCCAACTGGTACATACACACAACACCACCAGTTAGAACATTGGACATTCATGCTGACTTTTCGGATTTAACTAATAATCATATCTGACAAAAGACCAAGGCCGCAAGGCCTTCTCTTTCTTAAAATGATATGTGTGTGAATTCCTCTGGGACCAAACTGCTGAGGTCATCGGTCCCTAGGCTTACTAGTTAACCTAACTTACGCTAAGGGCAACACACACGCCCATGCCCGAGGGTGGACTCTAACCTCCGGCGGGAGTGGCCGTCCTATTCGTGACATGGCGCCTCTAACCGTACGGCTCTCTTTCTTATTCAGGCGGTGTGATACCCACTGTTAATAACATTTTCTGACATCATGGCTTTCGTGTACGATATTATGAACAGCCGTCCATGTAATCGGAATACACACTACGATGGTACGTGAATCACGAGTCTTCAGTCGTTCGCCAAATACGAAACTTGTCTTCGTAGTTTTTGTGATTGCACATATGAACTTTAATTGCCTGCAATTTTTCCCATATCGAAAGACTACCATCGCCGCAAGCAAGTGATCCCCCTGAGTCAAGTGCAATCGAGGAGCCGAATAATGGATGTCCCATAACCGAAAACGAGATCAGTAAGGGTAGTGTTTAACATCCCGGCAACGCCGTGGTTTAGAGCCGTAGCACAAGTTAGACAAGGATGAGGGGGGGGGGGGGGGGGGGGGCAAACAGCCCGCCTTGCTCCCACTTAAACTATTCCGGTGTTCGTCTCAAAGTTATTTGGAGAAACCACAGACAGCCTAAATCAGTACAGATGGACGGGGATTTGACGTCCACCCTACCGGACGAGTCAGTTATCTTCGACCCCTTCCAGCCGTTAAACTATGTAACAACACACAAGGCTGGTTTAAATCCCAGGCGACACAAGCCTCTGCCCTGGAGCCCCTGCTATAAGACTCCTACACTGAGTGTATCAAAATTAGTTGCGAAAATAACCCATTTTTCAAGCTCACATCAACGGACCTGTCCATTCCTACTGACGGTCTTTTCAATTTGCGGATAGGGAGAAAACTGCGCTGTTCATGATCTATATTTAATAGGAAGTGCATTTTGTAATTCTTTAAGTACACAAAACTGTTAAACTATTGTTTCAACTGTTGAATCGCTGAAATTTATGCAAGCAGGTAGAACAAAAATTTTCTACAGCCCTGTGAAATATAGTTAAAGGAAATATGGTGGGTACTTCAAATGGTGACAGAAATATTGCCTGTATTCTGTAAGTAGTTTCAGTAAGAATGATATGTTTTCGAAAGGTTGTGGAACTGACTTTTTCAAGTCTTTCTTGTTTGTTCCTTCGTGTCGAGAGTAGCTTGTCACCGATTCAACTATACAATAGTGCACGAAATCTGTTCCGTCTTTAAAGAGAGAGGCATTTTCTGACACTCCGACTGGAAGAAAAATAGCTGAAAATGACAGCACATATAAAAAATGTATTATTAATGTAATGAAACCTTTCCTAATAAGAAAGCACACCAGAATAAACCTTTATAAGACCTTAGTGAGACCTGTGATGTGCTTTGACAGTGAAGCCTGGGCAATAACAGCAAACTTGGTTCAAATGGCTCTGAGCACTATGGGACTTAACATCTGAGGCCATCAGTCCCCTAGAACTTAGAACTACTTAAACCTAACTAACCTAAGGACATTACACACATCCATGCCCGAGGCAGGATTCCAACCTGCTGCCATAGTGGTCACGCGGTTCCAGGCTGTAGTGCCTAGAACCGCTCGGCAACAGCAAACTGTGCATAAAGACTAACAGCCCGTGAAATGAAATTCTTGGAACGAATAGCTGGGTACATTAGATGGGATAACAAAAGGAATGAAGCTGTGTTGAAGGAACTTAAAATGGGGCCCATCACACCATTAAGTTCAGAACTTAAAAAAAAAAAAAAAAAAAAAACTGGAGAAAAGATCCACAACAAATGAGTTCAAAGAGCATCCATGCTATCCACGCTAACTACCACCCCAACAGTGTAATATAGCTAGGTGCCCCAAACAAAAAGGTGTCAGGAGAAGTAGTCTAATTCTTGGAAGGAAGTTTACATAGAGTCAAAGCTTTTTTGTGCTTAGACCATATAAAACAATGAATGGAAGATAGGAAAACAAGTAAACTGAACAGTGAAAAAGTGGCCTGGAGTGGTTCTTGTAAACTACATTAGCTTTCAAAACTAAGTTCCTATCTTTCACACTGAATGTTTATAATTGCATATATTATACATTTTAACTCATAACTGAGACATTGATTTTCTATTTTGAAACCACTCAGAATGGTTCAGTGAAATATAAACAGTGGTATGTGGGGGATTGCCAGCAGACAGAGGAAAACAAATCACAGAGACTAGATTTGACTGGAAGGAAATAAAATGGAAATGGGGAGGTCATATAGCCAAATCTACATTTACATGACTACTCTGCAGTTCACAACGAAGTGCCTGGCAGAGTGTCAATCAAATCACCTTCAAACTGTGTCTTTACCGTTCCACACTAACAGTCCACGAGAAAAATAAACACTTAAATCTTTCCGTACGAGCCCTGATTACTCTTACTTTATTCAATGACCATTCCTCCCTATGTAGGTAGGTGCCAACAAAATATTTTTTCAGTTGGAGGAGAAAGTGGGAGATCCAAATTTTGGGAAAAGATCCTGCCACAATGAAAAACTAGTTTGTTTTAATGACTGTCACCCCAATTTGCATATCATATCCATGACTCTCCCCCCTATTTCACAATAATACAAAATGAGCTGCCCTTCTTTGAACTTTCCTAATGCCCAGCATCAGTCCTATCTGATGTGGATCCCACACCACACAGCAATACTTCGGGAGAGGACAGACAGAGTAGGCAGTCTCTTTCGTGTTGTGCCAATAAATTGTATTCTTTGGTTTTTCCCACCACAACATTATCTACGTGATCTTTCAGTTCCGTTATTCACGATTGTAATTCTTACGTATTTAGTTGGATTCACACCTTTAGTTTTGCATGATTTATTGTGTAACCAAAACTTTGCAGATTCCTTTTAATACTCATGCAGATGACTTCACACTTAATTATTTTTTGCACCATATAGATATCTTGTGTAAATCATTTTGCAATTGTTTTTTACTGTATAATGATTTTATGAGGTGATAAAAACGGCATAACCTGCAAAATAATCTATGAGGGCTACTCAGATTATCTCCTAAATCATACACAGATTAAGAACAGCAGACAATATATAACACTTCCTTGGGGGACACTATACCACTTCTATTTTGCCCAATGACTTTCTGTCAACTACTACCTTTATGACATCATGAATGGATAGACAGATAAAGACTGAGGGCATTATTTGCAGTATTTACATAAATATGTGAATATCACGGTGATGACCTAGTAGAAGGAAAGTAGACAGCATTAGAAAAGATCCAAAGCAAGACAAACGTACGGTTAAGACCTTACATATTACATAGGTCTAGAAAAGTCTGGAGGAAGCCATTAACCCGTACTGGCCAGACAAGCTTATGTGGATCAGTTGCAAATGCTGCAACAAAAGAAAATTAGATTTGTAAAGAATAGTATTTGCACTATATGGTAAGCTTTCTGCCCAATTCTCAGATTTGAAAGAAATGCAACTAAGCACTTGAGGTATTTGTTCTAAAACTGATATATTTTGTATTTACAAGAGGAAATAATTTCAATGCATCAAGGTACAATATTTTAATTCTTTGAGTGTCTCAAAAACCACATTTTCAACACAGCGACATATGTCAGCCAGCGTCCACAGCAGAACCACTCATCTGATGCCAAGTGACCACCAGGGGTTGCAGCCGAGCATCATGCATTACTCCATATGCTTGGCCTGGTGGTGAAGCCTCTGTCACTAAGCATGTGGCAGTCCAAATATTAATTATCAAGTACAATGAATAATGATCAGCATCACAGTTTGTACTACAATATACATGTCATCTCTGTACTCTTTCTTAGGCTTGCAATATACCACACACTGGTAACTGCTACAGTTTAATAAACAAATGAATCTTATAAGCTTTCCTCTGTAGCAGTGTATGTGGCAATGCATCTAAGCATAACTCATTCCATTGTCACATAACTCTACAATAGCTCACTGCAAGTTCTTATTTAAAAAGTTGTAAACACTTTGCAGTACCCTTCCTATAGATATTCAAATGTGTATTGGAAACAAGACCTGAACTTCTAAAGCCAGTAAACTAATTGCAATTACAGCTGTGGCCCATTCCATGCAGAATGAATAAGAACACTTGTAATCAAAAACATGTGAGCCACTTTGGTGTCAATATGAATAATACACTGAAAAATAACATAAAGAAGTTGGAAAAGAAAACATGTTTTGGAGCACAGGTAAATATGTTTCTTGATGAGAAATGTTTCTATGGTGTGATACAGACATACTAGGTCCTTGTTTGTTGTTGAGTACTTTTTAATCTGTTAACATATGTAGGCATATTATACATGCCAAGTGTGTGTGTGTGTGTGTCTGCATAGAAATGTTTCACCTGTTGGTTTCTTATTTCACTGTTCCAATGAAGTGTGACTCACCTCTTCAGAGAAGGGAATCAGTTGCAAGAACAGTTGTGACAGATATGGTGCTGGCAGGTGTTAGTTACATTTAAATTGAAAAATGTATACATACAAAGTTTAATTTTTTGATACATTACTGATTATATGTATGCTTCTTGTAGACCAGATAGATGTGATTTTCTTTCGAAATCATATACGAAGCAAAGTGGTTAGGAAGTTTCACTGCACTAGACTTGCACTCAGGAGTGGTGGGGTTTGTAACTCTTTTGGCCATACTGACTTGGAATTTTCATGGTTTCCCGAAGTAGGTAAGAACAACACTGGGCTGGTTACACTAATAAAGCTGTGGCTGAGTTCCTGCAATGTAAGTGATATGTCCTGTACTGCAGTGTCCAGTGGTCAAAAGAAAAATGAATTTAAAAAAAATAACAACAACTCTTCTTGCCACCCCCAAAATATCTGCGCAAACATTTAACACTTCAACACATAGGCCTACACTGTAAAAATTCGTATACTACAAATAAAAATACAGGGTGTTCCACTCAATCCTCCCTGATTTTAAAAAAAAAAAAAAAAAAAAATGCCCCACATAGTAGAGCATCTCAAAGAATTTATTTATTTGTCATCAACACACCTCTACATGTGAACCATTTGTAGCATGAAGAATAACTCTTCTATATTCAATTTACTGTGAAGTTCTTTGTAACACTTCCTCTGTTACTGTTGCAATTGCATTAGTGATACAATGTCGCAACGTAGGAACATCATCGATTTTGATCGCATACACGTGGGCTTCACGAGTCCCCACATGAAATCAAGCGGCGTAATGTCAGGTGACATGGTGGCCAGGCAATGGGTCCTCCACATCTGGTCCAATGACTGGGAAATTTATTATCCAGGAACTTGCGAACAGCCATTGACCAATGTGGCGGAGCTGCACCTTGTTGAAAAATGATGTAGGCTTGCAAGTCTTGTATCTGAGGGTACACGGACAGCTCCAACATGCCCAGATACACTGACCCATTCACTGTTTGTTTCACAAAGAAGAACGATCCAACAATCCTGTCGTGCATTAGCCTGCACCAGACATTTATTTTAGGGCTGTCACAAACACGTTCAATGACAATGTGCAGATTTTGCGAACCCCAAATACAAACATTATGCCTATCAAGCCTTCCTGATAGATGAAAGGTTGCCTCATTTGAGAATAAACATTTTTTCAAGAAGTTGGCATTCATATCAATACACTGCAGCATATCCGCAGCAAATTGTTGTCAGCGTCAGATGTTGCAGAATTTGCACTTTGTTAGCACACATATGAAGACGCTGGTGAACTACACGATGCAGTGTTGATTGAGGTACATCAAGTTGCCTAGACGCTTGACGAACTGACTTACGTGGGCTTCTGAGAAACGTTTGCCTGACGTCCTCCACCGTCTCTTCTGAAATTCTGTAATGTGCACTGCCAGAATGTTTCAGAACATGTCATGTTGCCAGAAACTTCCTATACCATTCCTTAATTGTTTTCACATCAGATGGATCACATTCATACACACACAATGATAATTTATTTCTACAGTAATTGGCGATTTTGTTTCTGCAAACCACACTACTGCTTGCGCGCACTGCTGTGGAATTGCCATTTTCACATCATTCAACCATGCTGCACTCTGCCGACGATACTTGGCACTTCTGACATGGGAATATAAATTCTTTGAGATGCTCTACAATGTGGTGTCATATCTACAGTGGTTTTTCCCTTCTGGGTCCTTAAAATCAACGAGGTTTGAATGGAAAGCCCTGTTATAAGCCTACCTTTCCTTTACAGAGCAATATTTGACAAACAAATTTTCTGCTCAACATTTTACTAATATTTTTTTACTAATTGCTTTGAGTTGTTTAGATTAATCATCTCATGACACTTAGATATAAGAAATGAGTTTTTACTGTCACTTGAAACAGAGAGGATGGCCAGCAGTCTGGGAGGTGTGGCACATAGACAGGAGAAGAACACGTTCTACTGACTTGACAGAGCCGCTTAAACAAATCAGAATGCTAGGCTGAAATGTTACATGACTGAACCAAAGCTTTTGGTATTAACCAATTTCATTTTACTCGAGTTGGTTAAATAAAGGGGTATTAATGTTATAAAAGAAGCTCATCGCACTAACCTTTCTCACTCAACACCTACTGAGTTGTTTCAACAAATGTGTGATACAACAAAGAAAAAATTAATGTAACATGCGATAATTTCACATTTCAATTTGGAGGTTTACCACCTGAGAACTTCGAGAGCAGCAAAACTATCACAATTTCTACATAAAATGTCTATTTCTGTGGAATGAATAAAGTAAGAAGTTCTACCGTCTCTCAATGGAGAATAAAATCTCAGTGCGAGGGATTCAGTTACACATGGATGGGGCAAGGGAAGATGAGAGGGCATGTCACAAACTATTTATGTAACTAAACAGAAAAATGTCTCATCACCACTAATTGAGCAACATATCGCAAGATTTATAAAATGAAAGTTGATAATAGTGAGGGGATAGAATATGAGATAATTTCCGTCAAGACACTATTTACACTAGAAGCAATTTCATGTGCAAAAGTTCATGAACATATGTCCTGTTACATCTAGTCTACAAACAACCACCTGGACATCTAATCGAGCAAGAAACAATACATTGGGAAGCACAAGTCTATTTGATTAGAGGTTTTATGTTGTACTTCACTTTTCTGAACAGCATTGTTTTCCATTAATTGTACTATGTTATCTACAGTTCTGCCATGTTTTGTACAGATGTCTTTATTTACACTGCTGCTCTTACTTACTAGAACTTTAAATTTGTTAAGAGCATAATATATTGCTATATGTTTCAATCACTGAATCAGTGTAGATGGTGCTATTATACACAACTGCTTGTGTGTGGCATACTATAAAATTACACTAAATTATAATATTAATTATCGACTCTTGATCTGTGTGCTTAAGTTACAGTATATTTGCTACTAACAGAAATCAAACAATTTCTTTGTTGTTTTTATTATTTCTCAGCATATGTTAGCCAACTCTTTCATATAATCTTCCCATGTTTCTCGCCTAAGATTGAAAGATAATCACAGACAACACAAACAACCTCCATTGAAACTTGCAACTACAATGGTGGCCATAGTAAATAGTACATTTTTCAGTTGGTCACATCGCTAAGAAGGAGATGTGATCATACCATCTACCACATCTTATCAGACCCATATAATATGGCATTCAGTTCAGTATGGAATATAAGCCAGAGCAGGTGCATATTGAGGCAGTGGATGCGTTCCATCGAGTGCTTAGCGTTACAGCTGTACCGCGTGCAGTGAGCCATGTAAGGGACCGCCATTTTCATGTTCCATACAGGAGGAAACAAGGTGTGAGATAGGTTCTGTAACCAATGTGAAGCATAAGGGATCTCAAATGACAGTTTGAATGCCGGAAAATATCAGGCTAGTTTGTGCAGCCATGCACCAAAGCCCATAGCAATCCGCCCGTCACCATTTCAGAATGTTACAAATTCCTCACAGAAGATGCAAGTGGCTCGACAGTTACAGCCGGGAGATAAAGTGAGTAAATTTCTGCACAACATTATTCGACAGAATTGACCAGAATGATACATTTCCAACAAATCGTGTGATGTCTGATGAAGTGAACTTTCGTTGGAACAGGGGTAAAAAAAAAACACCTCGGCTAACACTCAGGCACAAGTCCCAACTCATTCATAAAAAAAAAAAAAAAAAATGGAGCTGCTAGGCCAGTGTTGTTTTTTTAAGTCAAAATAGCTGGCTGGCAAGTGCCAATTCCAAGTGGTATGCTGCTATGATCCAATAATTTCTTCATTGCACAGTTGCAGGGACATCACTGTCTTAATACAATACGGTTTCAGCAAGATATGACTACAGCCCATAGTTCAATGACTACACTGAGGTGCCACTTCCCACATTGATTACTCTCACAATTCGGTGACATCCTACAGCTAGCATGATCACCTGATCTTTCAGACTCTGATTTTTTGGTCATCTCAAGAACAATTAGTTTTTCATTGCCGTCCCCGCCCCCCCCCCCCCCCCTCCTATGGAAACTCTGACGAGTTGAAAGCTGTAATCTAGAAAGAGAGAGAGGGCAGTTGTTCCTCAAGAAAAGACTGAGAACCTAATGAGAAGCTTTTAACCATGCATCGCCAAACCATTTGTGCGTTGTAATTTTTAAGTATAAACTTGTTTTTGGCTCCTCTGTAATGGCAGTGTGGGTTACTGTGTCATATTGGACACCTCACCTCTAACACCCTCCCCCCCAAAATCTTGGTTGCAGTGACGAACTGGAGCAGAGCCCGAGGTCTAGGTTAGGCAGAAAGGTGACCACTTGGTTGATAGATGGCAAAGCAAACAAATGTCAAAGCCAAATAAAGTTATGGTAACAGACGGACCTGTAGCGTAGCCTAATGTTTATGATCATGAGACATTTAAATGCATGTTGCTATATTTAATGCACTTTTCATTACAAAAATTTAAACTGCACGGTAAATTCAGAAGATGCTCATTACCTAAAGGCCAAGTCTCCGACGAGTATTTTGATGCATATTATATACAAGGGGTGAGCAGGAACTAGAGTTAGAAGGCCGATATTCCTGGAGATTCATCTGTTATGGAGGAATTAGTAGTGTGCAGTAATTCTGATACATGCTTTGGCAACTATGCGGAGTTGCAGCCAACACCTACAGTGCTACTTGCAAGGATGCAAAAATGACGACTCATCTGGAAATATGTTCAGTTATTCGATTTCTGTGAGCTAAACGTGTAACTGCAGTGGAAACTGTCAAGCAACTGGTAGGGGTTTACAGAGATACTAAGTTCTCATCAGCATTTTGCAGAAGGGTGTCTAAGTCTGTGCCTGATTGAGAAAATCTCATCAAGGAGGATCACAGTGGCTGACTCAGCACATCAACTGATCTGAACACACCTCACACGGAGGAGCTGATTCAGGACAACTGGAGGATCTCACTACAGCACATGGTGGTAGAATTGGGAATGTCATTTGGAAATATTCATCACACTGTTCACGATAGTCTGCAGTTTTTGGAGTTTGTTCCTGATGGGTTCCACAAAATCCGTCCAACCAACACAAGGAGAAGCATATGAGGGGGCCAAGTCTGCAACTTTTGCAATTGTTCACTACAAAAGGGAGTAGTTTTCCTCACGACATCACAGGTGATGAAGCATGATCCACCATTACAATCCCAGCAGTAAGTAGTCATCAATGGAGTGCAAACACTCCTACTCTCCAAAGACAAGGGAGTTTAAGGTGACACCATCTGCCGGAAAGTTTATGACCACAATGTTTTGGGACAGTGCAGGTGTCATACTGATGGAGTTTTTGGAAGGAAGGCAGACAGTAACCACAGATCGATACTGCGAGACCTCGACACAACTGTGTGAAGCAATCGGGAGGAAATGGCCAGGACTTCTCACTGAGGGCATCATCTTTCTTCACAACGACATGTGACCTCATACAGCCAAGAAGACCACTATGCTGTTGAAGCAGTTTCATGGGACATCAAGTACCATCCTCCTTACAGTCCAGACCTTGCTCAAGGCAACTTTCCCATTTTTTCTCACTTGAAGGACCACCTAGGAGGCTGATGATTAGCTTCAGATGAGGTGGTGAAACACTTTGTGACAACATAACAGAACAAGCACAGACAGGATATTTAGCAGGAGGCTATATTCAAACTCATCCCATGAAGTGACATGCCTAACCTATATGGACACTAAGATGAGAAATAACCTAATGTATGTATTATAAGTTGGCTGTCTTGGTTGTATGAAATAAAAGGTACATGTTTCACTACAGGCTTTGAAACCTTAGTTTCTGTTCACACCTTCTACATATATCCCACATGTGACCTCATACAGCCAAGAAGACCACTATAACTTTTACTGCAAAGTGTATAGAACAGTTATCTATAAGTTATATTGGTATAAATATAGGCTACATCTCACAGCAATCATATGAAAACATACTAATTTCCATGGGCCACCATGTATTTCCTGCATTATTTCAGTCAAGCCATGTCTCTTTCTATGATTGCCACTGTTACATTCAAGTTCTATATCCACTGACATTGCCTTTCAAGAGTGACATTCCATTGATACCACTGATATGTTTGACTGGGTCCAACCTCTGCAAGATCATTATCTGTTGTTCCAGAATGTTAATTCTGCCTCATATTTTGACTTGATAATAACAGAAATTATGGCACTAGACAGTGTTTCAAGATATACCAAAACTTGTTTTGTGGAGTGAATTCTAACCAATTAGCAGTTCTGAGTTCTTTATACTGAAATATGTCATTAGCTGTAATACAGATCCCTGACCACAAATCATCTTTATTAACAGAACTGAAACAAATATCAAAACTATGATTACCCTACACCGGAAATATTAACCACTATGATGATACCCTCATAATAATTTGTAATAGTCCTAAACTGTGTGGCTGTAAATCAGTAAACTATGTGTCAAATCCATAATTCCCACACTTGTGTACAGTCTAATTGCTCTAAAGCTTTTGTCTTTCTGGGTACACAATAGATCCAAAAATACTTTGCATGGTGAATATCCAGGTGTAGAACTGTTTGGATTACATACTCATGCGACAGACTACTGACCAAGTGGACTGTTGCTTAAACTGCAGGAAACCAAGCACATACCATTGGCAAGAACTCTGCATACAGGTGGATTATCAGGAAGAAGATACATTGAGGGATGAAGGTGAAGTTTTATCTGTGTCTGACAATCCAAACTTTTATTTTACATTGATTGTAAGTTTTAATTGATAACTTTGAACTCTGAGGTGAAGGTTTTAAGGGCTAACAAGAACACAAACACTCTGTTGTAGCAGTGTTCTATAAGTTTATTTATATGTTATGTCTGGTATGTTAGAAAAGAATGTTTCTTCACAGCAATAATTTTTTTCCATTATCAGTGTGTTTTAACTTCATGTTTTATCACACACTGCTGAGCTATCTCAACCAAAACATTTGTCAAGCAAAGATCAAATTTACAACTCTGGAATACTTATTCCTCAGCAAAATAGGCATATGGTGTCAAAGATCTTGTGGTATATTTGTTGGTTTACCTTTGTATACTTAGGGCTATCCCAGGCAGGTTCTTGATTAAATTTTACTACAGTGATTAAGAACCTAGCAGCAAACCAGAAAATTATCTATCCATTACATACACCAGCCAACTACACAAAAATCTAATTAGGCCCTATTCAGAAATAACAGACTAAACCAATTCCTGAGCTGCTCATGTAGGTCCTCTGTGTTAAGAAAATTATTTTCCATTTTTTCACTTAAATCAATACGCTGCAGCTCTGTATGAAATACTGCAATATTATTTGCTCCCACACATCTCGCTGTTTGTAACTTAGTTCAGATATCCTCTGAAATGTCAACAGATGTTGAAGTGTCTTAAGTCATCACCGATCCAATTTTGTTCAATATCTGCAGTTTCCCACACACAATGACATTACATGCCACAATGTCACTGAAAAATCAAAGTTCTATTACTGAAAATTTGCAACCCACTCTTACCTACGATATTACATTGCGCAACTAACAAGGTTTTCCTGAACATAAATATCACACAGTTTATGGGGTAGGGTAGGGTAGTGTGTGTGTGTATTCCGATGCCACATTCTCTCGCGCAAGTAATATGTGAAATAGTGCTTTCATGTTTTTATTATTTTTTATGACAACGGTAGCAAAATACACATTTGGCAACAAATGACTACATTTAACTGCTGCAAAGAACTGCAACGGAAATATAAATCCCAGAAATAAAAGCTAATGGAACATAAAGAAAACAACTGTCTTGGTTTTTTCGATACTCTTTAAAGGGTTCGCGCTCTGTTCTTTCTATGTTAGGTACGTACTACTGTAACAAAATTCTGTGTTGCATGCCTAATACATTCCAGCAAGACCACATTCATTTCGACGCGAACAGCATATTTATTCATCGCTTGGTTATCGAATTTTTTTAAAGGTAAGCTTAACACCCACAACACCACGTCGCAAGCAGAAACTGCCATATGCGATTATAAACAAGCACTACTCTCCCAAATCATTTACCCATCTTCTGTATCACTTTAACACTCTACAATGAAATTACGTATTTATTAATCGCGAAAAATCATAATGGAATGACATCGGAACAGATAAACGTCAATGTTGACGAAAGCTTTGAAACGTGACGTAGCAAAGCAACAGACGCCACATCAGGTAAGACAACCAATTAAAGCTCTACAGACCGACAAATACGTTCACCAGACTAACGATACTAAGAGCCACACAAGTATACTTTAATGACATTAACACAGCGAACTTCCTGGGAAAACGTTTCCTAATTATTTCGACTTTAATGCAACAGATGACGCTTAAACATGAACTAATGTAACAAAACAAAATCGTCGTAGGGATTCTTATTACCTTGCTCAATAGTTCAGCTTGCACTTAACAATTTCTTATGACAGTCATCAATTTCGATCCAATATTCAAGGCAGATATGTGAACGCCCAGAGCAAACGGCGTATTTGGTATCCTATCCCACGTGCTTCCACTCTCTTTTCCAGTACAGTCAATATGGCGTTCACCGGCACAGAATAAAAACGTAAATATATACCCAAGGAGAATCTGAGAATACTACTTGGGTTATGAACACCACTTTCGAGCTTTCATAAGGAGGTGATATTGTCAGACTGCACAGCTACCAATGCCTGCTTCTGCCTTTAAATATCAACGTTATTTTCACACATTTTTTGAAACTAAACAAACGATATAGTTCTCAGGGCACTTCAGCTGAAGCTAGATAAAGCCCGCAAACTAACCAAAACGGCTGTTATTTCAAGGACAATTTCGTCCGCTGATGCAGTCTAACGCTTCGCAAAAGGTCTTTGATTGCAAACATTTGACGAATGAGAATTATTACCTTGCTACACTGCATATTTATGGCGCAACAGACAACAGTTGACGAGTTGCTACTGACGACAGCAGTACATCCAAACTACCACACGAGACACACATTATGTGAAACAGCATTTTTCTCAGTCTGTACTACAAAACCTCGTCCCTGTAAGTCCTAGATGTAAAGGCATTTGAAAATAAACCACAAATACGTGAATCTCACGATTTTCTTCAAATGTTGAAGTGCAATGACATCTACAACACAGCTGTAGACTGACGTCATTACTAACACGCCTAGGCCCACGTAATACGAGTAGGAGGCGCACCTACTATGAATAAATATATATTGGTAGTATGCATGCAGTTACGAGATGTGGCTTATGTTTTCATTCTTTCATAACTCTATGGAATATGTATCGTAACAAAAAATTACCTGTGGATTGCCATAAAATTTGTAGTAGTTTCAACGCCGATTATTGATTGTAAGTACAGGATGAATGAATAACTTAGACCTCTATGTTGAACTCTTATTATTTTACAAGGAGATTGTATTGAAATCCAGATAGCTGTTACTACAACTACAATTTTCTACACGTCTTTTGGAAGACTGTGGATCTCTACAAACAAACTACGGTGATCCTATTTATGTCGTCAGGCACGCTTCCAGCTCCGTAAGACTTTCTGTAAGGTCCAATAGATTAATTTTACCCGTAAATATTATTATTATTCATTCTTTCATTTTTATACAGTGATATAGTCATTTTCCAAAGAGAGGTAATAGCACATCAGTAACGCAAGCATCATCTCCCAACAAACGTGTTGGTGGGGTATGTCAGTGCGAGAGCACATTGGGCAACAATTCATTACTGGGTATTACAATACTTTAGAACGATAAATGTTTCTGCAGCCCTCTGAAGGTAATTGAATACCACCTCTTGTTCCAAATGTTTTACTGTCGGCATAGTAACCGTTTCACTGATCATATCAAGTGCTTCAAACAGCTTGAAAATAGACAATCGCAGTCAGGATCAGGACTCACAGGATCTCCACCTTTGGGCAAACGGCTAAATACCACTATGAGTAGATATGATCACACTGTTCTGTTGACTAGTAAAGGAACTCTGTAATGTCTGCGAATACTCGTGTTAGGCGGACCATGGGAGAATAAGTTTTTGCGTAGCCTAAGAGGCGCGATTTCTTGCAGCCGTATCACAGAAGATCGTAAGTTATTTGTACGTAATCGAATTCTAATCTTGACTTGGCTGAAGTATATTTGCCTTCTCATGGTGTGTGTCAATGGGAAAATTTAGATGCAGCAGCAACGCATTTTCAAGATGCTTCATCCACATTTTGCCAAAATTGATCCAATACAGTATATCGTCTCCAACGAGCTCAACACCAACGGGATGCCAAGAACAATATTTCATTTCATTGTACCTTATTGGTCTTCTTCATTTTTTGTAGAAGGTAGCAGTTGACAAAATTTTCATTGTAGCTTATCAAATTTCAGCCCAATGCTATCGAACACATCATCTCTACACTTTTTTATTTTTTTATAGAGACAATTTTTGAAGCTGGGGACAAACTCACAGCTCTTTATTTTAGCATGTGTCATCTTAGGACAGAATTATGGAAGGTTGGGTGTCGATGTTCCGATGACAAGATCGGTCTGGAGTAGGATACGGAAAGAAATAGGCCGTGCTGCTATATGTATATTGTCTAGATGTAAGCAAAGTGACGTGACCGGTATTACAAGTACAAATATTATTGCAAGTAGATAATTGTATGAACTGTATTTTACGGAACCAGTAAAAATCACAATCACGTGAGTCCAGCAGGAGGAGGAAAGTGAGTAACCGAAGCAATGATTTTTTATGGACAAGCATGGCAAAATCAGTCCTTCCGTAAAACTAATAATCACACATCAAAATATTCAGTCACTTAGAAATAAACTGTTAAATGTAGAGGCATTATTAAGAACTGTGAACAACCCATCTATCATATGTGTTACCGAACACTGGCTTAAGGAACAGGAAATACCTCTTTTCAATCTAGAAAACTATACAGTAGCTTCATATTTCAGTAGGACAACCCATAAAAATGGAGGTAGCTGCATTTATGTGCAAAATGGGCTACTGGATGTGGTAAAAAGTAGAGCAGATTTATGTAAGTTAAGTATTGAAAAAGAATTTGAATGCTCTGCCATTGAAATTGTGCTTTCTGATCTACGATATGTAATTATTAATGTTTATAGATCACCTGACAGTAAATTAATCACATTTTTCAATAGCTTAGATAAAGTATTAAGCAAGGTTATTAAGTCTAAATGCAAACTAATACTTTGCGGGGACTTCAACATTGATTACCTCAAGGATTCTAAACATAAACAAGAACTCCAATCAATATTCACATCTTTCAACATGCACAACACAATCATAGATCCGACTAGAGTCTCTGCTAACAGTGCCACTTCAATTGACTACATTGTCACAAATATTCAATCAGAGAATTATACTGTAAACATTGCTGAAAACAATTTATCTGACCATACTGAACAAATAATTACCATAAATCAAAACCTAAAGGACAGAAAGTATAATATTAAGTACCAGCCAATACACAAAGAAAACATAAATAAGTTTACCACCAATCTGGCTAAGGAAGGTTGGACTGAACTACTAGATAAAAGCAATGAAAACAATGCTAGTATTTTTATAACAAAGTACTGTGAATACATCAATGAGGCTTTCCCCTACAAAAACAAATGTGTCTTTAGTAAAACAAAACAAAATAACTGGATAAGCAGGGGCATTATGGTATCCAGTAATAGGCTCAAAGAGCTGCATGGATTAGTTAAGTACAAAACAGAGGGTTCAAATCTTAAGATGTATTATGATAGGTACAAAAAAATATATCAAAAAGTCATAAAATGTGCCAAGAAAAAGGCTATTGAGAAGGCCATCAGCCTTTCAGAAAATAAGGCTAGGACAGCATGGCAAATCTTAAATGAAGAAACAGGTCATAGAAGGAATAAAAAGGACTGTCCCAAAGAAATTAGATGGAATAACACCTTAATAAAAAGCCTAGATGCCATAGCAAATGTCTTTAATAACTACTTTGTAAATATCTGCAAGCATATGACAGACAATATCAGAACTTCAGCAAATAATGCTTTAAATGGGTTAAAGCTGAATAATCAATCATTAAGTAATTCAATCTACCTGTTTCCTACGAGTGAAACAGAAGTAATTAGAGTCATAAACAACCTGAAAAACACTAAGACACAGGATGTTTACGGGATCTCAAATATGCTGGTGAAACTGTCTTCTACCTTTATAGCTAAGCCACTTGCTAAATTATTCAACGAATCAATGGCAGAGGGGGTGTTTCCAGAAAGCCTGAAAATAGCAAGATTAATACCGCTATATAAAAAGGGTGATGCGAAAGAACCAGAAAACTACAGGCCTGTGAGTATTTTACCAATAATAGCAAAAATTTTTGAACGTATTCTGCACAACAGGTTGATGAAGTTCTTCACAACATACAAAATATTATCCAGAAGTCAACACGGTTACCAGAAAAACAAGTCCACCACTACTGCTACAAAGGAACTTATTGACTATGTGCTAGATGCTTTTGACAGGGAAGAAACTACAATAGGGATATTCTGTGACCTATCCAAAGCATTTGACCTAGTAAATCATGAATTGCTTCTGCAGAAATTAGAATTCTATGGGATCAGAGGCACGGCACTTGACTTATTGAGTTCATATTTGACAAATAGATATCAGAAAGTGGAAATATCTGATGAAAAAGGAAATACATTTTACTCTGACACACAGAAAATTACACATGGTGTACCACAAGGAAGCGTGCTTGGGCCACTACTCTTTTTGATTTATGTAAATGATCTCCCCAGTGGCATCCAAAATAAGGCCATCCTCTATGCTGATGATACCAATATTGCGATAAAGGGTGCAAACTTAGAAGAATGTGCTCTAAACACTGAAGGGATTCTTTGTTATCTTGATACTTGGTTCTGCAACAACAGATTAGTACCAAATTACAAGAAAACTAATTTTATCTGTTTCAAAAATAACAGACCCAAACAAAATTTGATAGGATTAAAAATCAATGACAACAGTCTTGAACAAGTAACAAGTGCGAAATTTTTAGGTCTCTACATAGATGACAAACTGTCTTGGTCAGAGCACATCAATGCTGTATGTCATAAGCTTAACTCGGTTTGTTTTGCAATTAGGAAGCTAAGTGAAATTGTTAATATGGAAACTCTGATAAAATATTACTTTGCACAATTCTATTCCATTATGTCCTATGGAATTGAGCTTTGGGGGAGTGCATCAAATATGAAAAAGATCCTTATTATACAAAAAAAAGGCAATCCGCATAATGACAAGACAAAAGTGGCGAGCCACTTGCAAACCAAAATTTAAAGAACTAAATATCCTTACGGTAGTAAATGTCTACATCTACAGAATTCTAATACTCACTAAAAAACACATTAATCTCTACCAAACGAACGAACAGGTACACCAATATGAAACCCGGAATTGCTGGAAACTAAGGGCAATTCAGCATCGGACCAGCCGATATGAGAAAGGGACTACATACATAGGAATGCGCCTCTATAACTGTCTACCAAATGTCATCACAAAAGCAGAGAGCATAAATGAATTTAAAAAAGGTATTAAACCAATACTGACAGAAAACCCATTCTATACTATACAGGAATACTTTGATTACAGCAAAAGTATGAATAAATAAGGTATGATAATAAACTTGTATAATTGTAGACTATCATGATTACTAACTTAGGTGATTTTAACATGTGTTATTATTAACTTTTTATAATATTGTTAATTTGAAGCTGTATAAGTAAACCCTTTTCATTCAATAAAGGGATATTTCGACTACAGCAAAAGTATGAATAAATAATGTATGATTATAAACTTGTATAATTGTAGGCTATTATGATTATTAACCTATGGGATTTTAACATGTATCATTATCACTTTTTATAATAGTATCAATTTGAAGATGTATATTTTTCATTCAATAAAGGGATATTTCGACTACAGCAAAAGTATGAATAAATAATGTATGATTATAAACTTGTATAATTGTAGGCTATTATGATTATTAACCTATGGGATTTTAACATGTATCATTATCACTTTTTATAATAGTATCAATTTGAAGATGTATATGTGAAATTGTAATGTATTCTCAACTTCAATGTAAAACATGACAATGCCTATATGTAAAGATACAACATGTATCAAATATATTACATCAAATGGCTGCTGAATAAATAAATCAATCAATCAATCAATCAACCAACCTAAAGCTGCCTCACTCTAGAATTGAGAATCCAGCCGCCGTACTCGGCATGATAGAATGAAGAGAAGCACATAATCTTTCATGCTGTGCATTGTATGTATATCAAGGAAGATAATCCATTTTTGAAAATGTAAATGGACGGATAAAAATCAACGTACCAAGCTGCGGCAGGAAAAGCCTCGCATACACATTTTTGCTTGTTTTTTCTCCTGTCGCCGCGTGGCGAGTAGTTTTTTTTCTCTCCAATTACATGTGCACAGTATGCTTTTTTTATCATCATCAATAAATATCATATGACACACTAAAAGACTTTGATAAGCAATTATAGAGAGAGCACCCATGTCATCTCAGCAAATTGAAGAGTTGGGCTTGGAATATGATTGCATTCTCATATCAATAAGACATTGTACTGCCTATTGGCAAGACATTCAAATGCAACATTGGCAAAATGTGTGAAATCGCT
Source organism: Schistocerca gregaria (assembly GCF_023897955.1). Lineage (NCBI taxonomy): Eukaryota > Metazoa > Arthropoda > Insecta > Orthoptera > Acrididae > Schistocerca > Schistocerca gregaria. The sequence continues at coordinate 248,733,769 of NC_064922.1, read as the reverse complement.
GCAGTTGATATTGAAGATTGTGCATGTCCAACATTGGGACACTCACTCAAGGAAACCATTAGAGCGTTGTGTTTTTCATGTGCTGCTGTATTGAGAATATAGCATGAATAGGCTACTTCGGGGGAAACTGCCTGTGCTGGATATAAACACTGTGGACAAAGTGTTAATGACAGAGTTTGTTATTTATTATTGGGGAATGCGACAGTGGATAGACAAGACATAGTCAACAACTCACTTCCCAACTCAGTGCTGGCCAGCTGTTGGAGAAAAGTCATATTGTTGAGAACAACCATCTCACTATGACATGCCGAAGCAATTGACTCACACATTTCTCTCTGCTCATAACACATTCTAGACCACAGAGATATGCACAGCCACATAAAGACTGCCATTTGACACATTGATAAAGTCACCTGGACTGCTGAGTCACTGAGGCATGACAATTGCTGATTATAAGTATATTGAAAATTAGTTGAGGCAATCCACCGCACTTGCCAATAGGCACTGTTGAGGCATGTGGTTGAAGTAATCTCAAGTGGTGAACATTTACACAGGATGAAATGGGACCTGTGGTGTGCTTATTATCATCTCTCACCAACAAATAACGAAGAACACACATTGATTATTTGATATTTTTTGTGGGTTATAGGCAACCTGTACTCTCACGCTTCCCAATTGTACTACAATAGTTTGAGAAACACTCCACAGTCATAGGGGTTCATATATCAGTTGACTTCAAACATGCTGATAATATCTGAGATGCCATGAAATGAGATGTGTCCATCTTGGACACAGTTCCAACAAATCTATGTGATTTGTGGTCAGGAGTTGAGTGATCAAGCATCAACATGACTCCCTAATACTTTTGGTAGGCCTATCTCATTGAATTCATAATTCTGTGCATCAATGCTATTTTCAGGGCAAAATGGGTTCCTTAGTGATACTAGGTAGGTGTGTCTAATTCCATGGCTTATAATAATGTTGAGAACAAAGAGGTTATTGCAAATACTTTGAATCATCAGAAGGGTGAAAGAGTTTGGTTAGAGATAGGGAAACTTTTACACGTAACAGTAGATAAACAATAAATATTTCATTTAAAATTGGTTTTCTTCTGAAATGTTTAAAATTTTCTAAGTATGCAAACATAACGTTGAGTGTCAGTAGCTGTCAAATTAATTGATGTGATGTATCCTAGTCAAATATCCAATTAATGCAGGAAATCTTGAATTCATATTCATCTCATTTCAAGGCTATTTTGTTTTACTTGGGATATTACCTTTTCCGCCACATTACTCTGAAACAATGTAAAAACCAAACGAAGAGATAGTCAGCCCCCTGGTGTCGTTAGCAGTATGACAACTAATTAGCATTAGCACTGGCTAATGAATCCAGTTAGTTTTTCGTAACTGTCACTGAAAACACAGTGACAAAAAATGGAATATTGAAAGCAGATCTGTTGTAATTATTTAAGGCAACATTGCACACTTCACCATCAGATATCAATTTTGCCAAATCATCTGTTAGTGAAATCATAAAAATCATTAGGTCACTTCAAAACAGTTATTCATCTGGCTATAAAGCAAAAAGGTAAATGAAATTCTTGTAATTCAGATGAAGAGTAATGGCAAGAGTATTTAGTGGACAGCCTCAATTTATGGAGAAAAGAGAATGGTTCCGTAATTTGCAATTTAGTAGAACAGCAGTTGTTGCTAGAAATTCATGACAGTGGAGCAATAAATAAAAAGCCTGTTTCTGGATCTCAGGAGGCGGCAAATGGCCCTCGCTTGCTCCAACCCCCCCTCCCTCCCCCTTGTGGACACCTGTGTAAGAACCTGTATTCCTCTGACTAGCAAAAGCTAACAGCAGCCATGTATATGTGGCAATTGAAATGTATAACATATTATCTAAGCTCACCCTGAGCATGTCAGTCAAATTATTTAAGGAAAATGTTGCACAACTTCTTGTTAGCTAACCTATTTCATTCATTAGAAGCATTTTTAGACATGCCCAGTATGAACATAACAATGTGATAGTAGTAGCTGTAGTGCACCGACCATATTTGTTCAGAAACGTGCATAGCAAGAAGTGGACTGCAAAAACACCAGGTGCAGGCAAGTGCACATATTGTGCCTTACAAAATACAACACAGCTGTCGCAACATTGTGAGGTGAGCTGACCTTTTGAGGTGTAAGACCACTTGACACAGCAGTACCTAAGCGGAAGAAGGTGGAAGCCTTTCCACATCGGCAACCATTGAAGTGTTCAGCATATGTGCTCCAAGACACAGCAGAGCCCAAGAAAGTGCAGCCTTTGCATGTAAATACCTAGCCATTTCATACTAAAGTAACTTGTATCAGTTTTGCAGCTGTATTACCATGAGGCTGTACACTTGGAGCGCCATTCAGAATGCTGTCCATGGACCACAGTTCAGCTCTGAGATGGCAGTCCACCATTGATGGAACCATGGGAGCTGTAGCCACAGCCAGTGCCGGCCCTGGGAAGTAGTTAACTGGCCATCAGTGCAGGGCAATGGGTCACAGCCATTATGTCATCAGCCAGCCGTCTGCTGGCCAGCGTGCTCACGGGCTTAGTTAGCTGAGGCTGTCAGGACCAGAGTTGTCGCTGACAGAGGTGGCTGTGTCACAAGCAACTGCTCGGCTCTTGCTATGCTGGATGACAGGTGGATGCTGGATGGCTCATCCACTCAGCTGCTTGTTGTATTAAACTACAAAGGGAAGCTGTAATACAACAGTTTTGAAACTACTGGCTGTTTGGAGCCTCAAGGTGTCCCCTGCACAGCAAGCCCACCAGGTGCCTTCATAGCATTAGTGGTTGTTGTTTTTTTTCATTTGTAGATTTCTTTTGCAAGGATATTGGACATATCTTGGTATTACAATTTAAGAACAATAAAAACAATTCATTTATACAAAATGTCTCAAAACAAAGTTTGTTTGAAGAGCTCTCTGTGCATGCACAACAAAGTGGAGGAGAGTTGGTGCTGCATTCATTGCGTACTTGGCCTTTAGGAATTCATTTGATATGGAGCACTTCTTGGCAATGGACCATGCAGTCTGTGTGAGCATTTTACAAATATGGTGACTGCCTTGCTTGTGCTATCGAGCATGCAGGGTGCAGTCGTCTGCATGTTGTAGCTCACATTGCCACCAACGATGTCTATCACGTGGGTTCTGAGGCGGTCTTCAATCCGCACAGGTGGCTGGTGGAGGTGGTGAAGATTGCTGGCATTGCATGCAGGGTGCAAGCAGAGCTCGCAATTTGCAACATTGTTTCCAGAGTTGATCGGGGTCTTTTGGTTTGGAGCCAATTGGCGGGTCTCAACTAAAGGCTCCATCACCTCTGTGATGGTCTTGGCTGCAGATTTCTAACCTCTGTTTTTGTATGGGGATTTGCAGGACTCTCATTGATAAGTCAGAGATGCACTACACCAAGGAAGCATCTACTCTGGTAGTGGCATACTTGTGGAGTGCACATGCGGATTTTTGGTAGCGGCATAATTGTGGAGTGTACGTTCGGGTTTTTTAGGATAGGCATTAGTTTGAGGTGCTCTGATGAATACCTGCCAGTCTATATGCAGCAAGGGCGTTCAGTATAAAGACACTTCAACACCTACAATTTTATCAGTTAACCATTGAAGTATTTGTGATAGAGTTTATGAATTTACTATCGTACAGGAAAGTTCTCACACTCATATGGTTCTTGGGACTGAGAACTGGCTGAAACCTGAAGTGGAAAGCTTTGAGATTTTTAGCAAGTCATGAAATGTATATCAGAAAGACAGATTAGAGGCCATAGGAGGGGTAGTGTTCACTGCAGTTGACAAAAATATTGTCTCTATTGGGGCTGAAGTTGAGTGTGACAGTGAAGTCATCTGGTCATGTATAACAGGTGTAAGTGAAACCAAGTTAATTGTTGGATGTTTTTACCAGTCACCTGATTCTGCTGCGAAAGTTCTAGAGTCATTCAAAGAAGGTCTATGGTCAATACTGTGTAAATACCCTGATCGTGCATACTAATTTGAGGCGACTTTAATCTGCAGAGTATAGATTGGGGTATCTATGGATTCATTGCAGAGGGTACAGACAGACAGTTATGTGAAATACTTTTGAACAGATTTTTTGGAAAATTGTTTCGAGCAGCTAGCTCAGCAGCTCATATCAAATGGAAATATCGTAGACCTTGTAGCTACAAATAGGCCGGACCTTACTGATAATGTCAGTGTAGAAATGGGGATCAGCAACCACAATGTCATTATAGTAACTATGATCATAAAAGTTAATAAGTCAGTCAAGAAGGCTAGGAGTGTGTTTCTGCTATATAGAGCAGACAAACAGTTACTAGCATCTCACTTAGACATTGAATTAGCATCACTTAGTCCCAGTAAGATGGATGTAGAGAAATTATGGGCAAAGTTTAAGCAGATTGTAAATTGTGGTCTGGAGACTTATGCACCTAGTAAGTGGATAAAGGATGGAAAAGACCCACCTTGGTTTAATAACAAAATTTGGCAGATGCTGAGGAAGCAGAGGCTGTAGCACTTTCATTTCAAAACGATACACACAAATGATCACAAGCAAAGATTAGTACAGATTCATGTGTCTGTTAAGAGATATATAGCCTATGCGAAGAATACAACTACTGCCGTCACAACTTAGCAAAAGGTCTGGCAGAGAAACTGAGAAAATTGTGGTCTTATGTAAAATCTCTGAGTGGGTCTGAGGCTTCAATTCAGTCCCTTGTTGACCAGTCTGGTGTGGCAGTTGAAGATAGCAAACCAAAAGTCAAAGTTTCACATTCAAGAAATCATTCACACAGGAGAACTGTATAAACATACTGTCATTTGACCATCAGACAGACTCCTGTATGGACGACATAGTAGCAACTGTACGTGGTGTAGAGAAACAACTGCAAGATTTGAAAGCAAATAAATCACCAGATCCTGATGGAATCCCAGTTCGATTTTACAAGAGTACTATACAGCATTGGCCCCTTAACTAGCATGAATTTATCATGAATCTCTTGCCCAGCACAAAGTCCCGAGTGACTGGAAAAAAGCACAGGTGACTCCAGTATATAAGAAGGGTAAAAGAATGGACCTGCAAAATTATAGACCAATATCCTTAGCTTCTCTATGCTGCAGAATCCTTGAACATATTCTCAGTTCAAATACAATAAACTTTCTTGAGACTGAGAAGCTTATGTCCATGAATCGGCATGGTTCTAGAAAGTAGCACTCCTGTGAAACTCAGCTTGCCCTTTTCTCACACGATATACTGCGAACAATGGATGAAGGGCAACAGGCAGATTCTATATTTCTAGATTTCAAGAAATATTTGACGCAGTGCCCCATTGTTGGCTATTAATGAAGATAGAAGCATATGGAATAAGTTCACAGACGCAGTATGTGAGTGACTCAAAGACTTCTTCCTCAGTGATACAGATAGCTGTACCATAGGTGCAACCACAATGAAGGGGTATCTGTTGAGAGGCCAGACAAACATGTGGTTACTGAAGAGGGGCAGCAGCCTTTCCAGTAGTTGCAGGGGCAACAGTCTGGATGATTGATTGATCTGGCCTTGTAACACTAACCAAAACGGCCTTGCTGTGCTGTTACTGCAAACGGCTAAAAGCAAGGTTGTAGCAACTTGGTGTGTCACCTCTGACAGCACTGCTCGCTGGCTGCAAGCAGGGTATCTTTGCGGAATTAGACAGTGTTTTGTTTTCCAATGTTTTTTGGCTTTATCTCTGTGACAAGTGACTGTTCATATTGGTAAACATAACACTATACATGTGTGTTGACTTGTGAAGTTTGCTTTGTGTTGTTTAGCTGTTCAATTTTGCGTATTTGACGACTTTTGCTCGTACCTGTTATCCGTATTTGGTTTGTGGATATCGATATGTATCATTTCAGCAATCGAGTGTTTAAGAAAAGGCACATTGAGTGGAAGAAGAAATATATTGTTGTTTTGAAGAGAGATGCTGCTCAGGCTGCTTAACAAACTACTCCAAATGAATGTGATTTGAAAACTATGAAAGTGACAGTAATGATGTGAATGAAACAATTAACTTTTCCTTGCTCTCTAATATTTTGAAACATAATGTATTATGCCAAGTTTGCAAAGAAAGAGGACTGGAATTGAAAATAACTTCACACTTTGGTTTGGCATGTAAAATGTTAATGAAGTGTAACAAATGTGCTGCAGAAGTTTCGTTTTCTAATTCTAACAGTATTCCTCATAGTGGTAATAGTGGAAAGAAGGTGTATGATATAAATGTTAGGCTAGTGTATGGCTTGCGTTGCATTGGCAAGGGCAGTGCTGCGGGGAGAATGTTATGTGGAATTATGAACTTGCCAAAACCACCAACAAAGTTTGGATTTTATAATGAATTGGTGGAATCTTCTGCTGAAGGTATTGATCAAGCAGCAATGAAGAAAGCATTTGAAGAAGCTGTGGCAGATAATGGGAATTGTAGAGATTTAACTGTTGCTTTAGATAGATCATGGCAACATAGAGGTCAAAAATCTCTAAATGGAGTTGTGACAGCTACCAGTGGAGACAGCTGCAAAGTAATTGATGTTGCTATTCTCGCAAAACATTATAGATGTAGGGGCAATACCAAGGATGAACATGGTGAATGTTGTGAAGCAAATTTTCACGGCACGAATGGAGCGATGGACGTAGAGGGAATTAAAGGAATTTTTTCCAGATCACATGAGTGGTATAATGTACAATACACTAACTATATAGGAGATGGTGAGCTTAAGAGATATAAAACTGTAGAGGAGCACAAACCTTATGGCAATGAAATTTACATTAAAAAAAAGAGTGCATTGGATATGTGCAGAAGTGCATGGGGGCTCACTTGCGCAAACTAAAGCAGACATTAGGATCTCAGAAGCTTAGTGATGGTAAGACCCTTGGAGTAAGAGGAAGATTGACAGATGAATCAATTGATAGATTGCAGAAGTATTATTGGTGTGCAATTAGGCAAAATACAAGAAGCATTGAGCATATGAGGAGAGTAGTATGGGCATTATTTTTTCATACTGCATCAACAAATGAACACCCACAACATATATGTTGCCCCAGAGGTGATGACTCATGGTGTAAGTACCAATCAGAAAAGGAATATACCCATAAAACAGTTTGCCAAATGCTGTAATTGATGTAATTAAGGCCATGTTCAGAGATTTATCACAGCCAAGTTCATTGGAAAAGTGTTTACATGGGAAAACATAAAATCCAAATAAAAGTGTAAATAATTCAATTTGGATTAGGATTCCCAAAAGAGTGTCTGTACAGATAAAAACATTGCATTTTGGAGTGTGTGATGCAGGGCAACATACAACGAGGGAAACATTATCAAATGTGATGTGCTGAAATGTGTAGGTTTCCAACCAGGACACAACGCCATTTCCACAATGCACGTAATTGATGAAGAAAGACTAAGAGGTGCAGGAAGAAGAGACAAAAGCCTACAACATGCAGCAAAAGGGAAGAAAAGACCAGTGAAAAGGGAACTAACACTGGAAAAAGAAGAAGGTGCTGATAGTCCATTATATGGGGCTGGAATGTATTTAAAAACTTTGGAAGCCATTTTGCATAACTTTAAAATTTTCATCTTTGAGGAACATTTTCTCAAAAACTGCTAACAGTAGATCAGTGAAATTTATACAAAATATTGTTTACTTCTTTTCCTTCATTTTTATAAGAAATTGTAAAAGAAATTGTACAATTCAAGACTTATAGAAGAAAAAGTTTAAAATTTAGAGAAACAAATAAGCATCTGTTTAAAAAAAATTGTAAAACAAAAACCAATAAATATTTCTTAACATGGCGTTATAACTTTGTAGAGAAATATTCACTGAACATGTAGTTCAAATTTCAGAGCAATTTGTTTAATGGTTTTAGAAAAAATGTTCCTTCTATTTGCTAAATTTAACATGGAGGAGATGGATCATTCCAGCTCCACTTAATTGGGTAGGTAGGTCAGAAAATTTAAAAAGTGAAATGGATAGGTTAAAGTTAGGTATAGTGGGAATTAGTGAAGTTTGGTGGCAGGAGGTACAAGACTTCTAGTCAGGTGAATACAGGGTTATAAATACAAAATCAAATAGGAGTTGGTTTAATAATGAATAAAGGAGTACAGGTAAGCTACCACAAACAGCATAGTGAACGCATTATTGTGGCCAAGATAGACACGAAGTCCACACCTTCCACAGTAGTACAAGTTTATATGACACGAAGAGATTGATGAAATGTATAATGAGATAAAAGAAATTATTCAGATAGTGAAGGGAGATGAAAATTTAATAGTCATGGGTGACTGGAATTCAATAGTAGGAAAAGGAGGAGAAGGAAACATAGGAGGTGAATATGGAAAGGGGGTAAGAAATGAAGGAGGAAGCTGCCTGGTAGAATTTTGCACAGAGCATAACTTAATCATAGCTAACACTTGGTTCAAGAATCATGGAAGAAATTTGTCTACATGGAAGAGGCCTGGAGACACTGGAAGGTTTCAGATAGATTATATAACGGTAAGACAGAGATTTAGGAACCAGGTTTTAAATTGTAAGACATTTCCAGGGGCAGATGTGGACTCTGACCACAATCTACTGGTTATGGCCTGTAGATTAAAACTGAAGAAACTGCAAAAAGATGGGAATTTAAGGGGATGGGACCTGGATAAACTGAAAGAATGAGAGGTTGTACAGAGTTTCAGGGAAAGCATTAGGGAACGATTGACAGGAATGGGGGAAAGAGATGTAGTAGAAGAAGAATGGGTAGCTTTAAGGGATGAAATAGTGAAGGCAGCAGAGGATCAAGTAGGTAAAAATATGAGGGCTAGTAGAAACCCTTGGGTAACAGAAGATATATTGGATTTAATTGATGAAAGGAGAAAATATAAAAATGCAGTAAATGAAGCAGGCAAAAAGAATACAAACGTCTCAAGACTGAGATTGACAGGAAGTGCAAAATGGCTAAGCACGGATGGCTAGAGAACAAATGTAAGGATGTAGAGACATATATCACTAGGGGTAAGATAGATAACGCCTACAGGAAAATTAAAGAGACCTTGGAGAAAAGAGAACCACTCGAATGAATATCAAGAGCTCAGATGTAAACCAGTTCTAAAGCAAAGAAGGGAAAACAGAAAGGTGGAAGGAATATATAGAGGGTTTATACAAGGGCGATGTACTTGAGGGCAATATTAGGGAAATGGAAAAGGATGCAGAGGAAGATTAAATGGGAGATACAATACTGCATGTTTGACAGAGCACTGAAAGATCTAAGTCGAAACAAGGCCCCGGGACTGGACAACATTCCATCAGAACTACTGACAGCCTTGGGAGAGCCAGCCCTGACAAAACTCTACCATCTAATGAGCAGGATGTATGAGAGAGACAAAATACCCTCAGACTTCAAGAAGAACATAATAATTCCAATTCCAAAGAAAGCAGGTGTTGACAAATGTGAAAATTACTTAACTATCAGTTTAATAAGTCACAGCTGCAAAATACTAACACAAATTCTTTACAGACAAATGGAAAAACTGGTAGAAGCCGACCTCAGGGAAGATCAATTTGGATTCCTTAGAAATGTTGGAACACGTGAGGCAACACTGACTTAGCTTAGAATACTGACTTATCTTAGAAGATAGATTAAGAAAAGGCAAACCTACGTTTCTAGCATTTGTAGAATTAGAGTAAGCTTTTGACAATGTTGACTGGAATACTCTCTTCAAAATTCTGAAGGAGGCAGGTGTAAAATACATGGGATTGAATGGCTATTTACAATTTGTAAAGAAACCCGGTGCCAGTTATACAAGTCAAGAGGCATGAAAGGGAAGCAGTGGTTACGAAGGGAGTGAGACAGGGTTGTAGCCTATCCCTCATGTTATTCAATCTGTATATTGAGCAGGGGCAGTAAAGGAAACAAAAGAAAAGTTCAGAGTAGGAATTAAAATCCATGGAGAAGAAATACAAACTTTGGGGTTCGCTGATGACATTGTAATTCTGTCAGAGACAGCAAAGGACCTAGAAGACAGTTGAATGGAATGGACAGTGTCTTGAAAAGAGGATATAAGATGAACATAAACAAAAGCAAAACGAGGATAATGGAATGTAGTCGAATTAAGTTGGGTGATGCTGAGGGAGTTAGGTTAGGAAATGAGACACTTAAAGCAGTAAAGGAGAGTTGCTACTTGGGGAGCAAAATAACTGATAATGGTCGAAGTAGAAAAGATATAAAATGTAGACTGACATTGGCAAGTAAACCGTTTCTGAAGAAGAGAAATTTGTTAACATCGAGTATAGATTTAAGTGTCAGGAAATCGTTCCTGAAAGTATTTGTATCGAGTGTAGCCATGTATGGAAGTGAAACATGGAAGAGAATAGAAGCTTTCGAAATGTGGTGCTACAGAAGAATGCTGAAGATTAGATAGATAAATCACATAACTAATGAGGAGGTATTGGATAGAATTGAGGAGAAATTTGTGGCCCAACTTGACTAGAAGAAGTGATAGGTTGGTAGGACATGTTCTGAGGCATCAAGGGGTCACCAATTTAGTATTGGAGGGCAGCGTGGAGGGTAAAAATCGCAGAGGGAGACCAAGATATGAATACACTAAGCAGATTCAGAAGGATGTAGTTTGCAATAGGTACTGGTAGATGAAGAAGCTTGCACAGGATAGAAGGATAGAGTAGCATGGAGAACTGCATCAAACGAGTTTCTGGACTGAAGACCATAACAACAACAGAACCCACTATGTTGTCCTCGATGGTGAGTGTTCATCAGAGAGAAGGGTGCCATCGGATGTGCCTCAAGGAAGTGTGGTAAGGCTACTGCTGTTCTCTATTTACATAAATGATTTGGCAGACAGGGTGGGGAGAAATTTGCGATTGTTTGCTGATGATGCCGTGGTGCGCAGTAAGGTGTTGAAGTTGAGTGACTGAGACAAAATTTCCAGTTAGTGTGGTGAATAGCAGCTTGCCCTAAATTTGGAAAAATTTTAGTTAATGCGGATGAGTAGGAAGATCAAACCTGTAATGTTTGGATACAACATTAATAGTATCCTGCTTGACACAGGCACAACATTGTAAAACAATACGAGATGGAACAAGCACACAACTGTGTTAGGGAAGGCTAATGGTCAACTTTGGTTTATTGGCAGAATTTTAGGAAAGAGTGGTTCACCTGCAAAGGAGATCATATATAGGTTGCTGGTGCAACCTATTCTTGAATTCTGCTCGAATGTTTGGGATGTGTACCAGGTTGAATTGAAGTAATATATCGAAGCAGTTCCAAGGCAGGCTGCTAGATTTGTTACTTGTATGTTTGAACAACACATAAGTGTTATGGAGATGCTTTGGGAACTCAGATGGGAATCGCTGGAGAGAAGGCGACGTTCTTCTTACCCTATTGGGAAAATTGAGAGAACTGACATTTGAATCTGACTGCCATATGATTCCACTGCCACCACTCTACATTGCATGTAGGGACCACAAGGATAGGATACAAGAAATTAGGGCTCATACAGAGACACATAGATAGTCTTTTTTCCCTCACTCTGTTTGCGAGTGGACCAGGAAACGAGATGACAAGTAGTGGTACATGTACTCTCTGCCATGCACAGTACGGTGGCTTGTGGAGTATCAGTGTAGATGTTGACTGTAGCACAGGGGAAATTTCGCAGTGATTATGAATTGTATAAAGTAAATGATGCTGTAGAAGTGATCTCCTTATCAACAAATGGATCAAAACATTTGAGGAGACCAGTTCACCATTGGCCAAACTGAAATCTGGATGACCGAGGTCATCAAGAACGGGTGAATCTGTGGAGAGGGTAAATCGGTCTATTCATGACGATCCTAACCTCTTCATTCATAAGTGTTCAAGTTCTTAAAATGTGCAAAGGTCATCACTGCACTGAAATCTGAAAAAAGGCTTTAAACTGCATCCTTACAAAATCCAATTACTGCAAGAATTAAAGCCACAGGATGCCAGACAAAGGCTGCAGTTCCTTAATGATGTGACAGAATGCCCTTCATTTTAACATCATCTTGTTTTGTGATGAGGCTGATTTTCACCTGAACTGTCATGCCAATGAGCAAAATTGCTGCAAATGGAGTGCAACAAATCATAAGCAGAAGCATGAGAAATCCCTTCATTCATCAAAAGTTACTGTATGGGCTTTGATACCAGCTCAAGGAATGAATGACCTGTACTTTTTTGAGGAAAAGAGCAGTTGTGCAGTTACAGTGAATTCTGAATGTTATGTGATGATGTCAAATGACTTTTTACTGCTTGAATTGCAAACCTTTCCTGGCTATAAACAAAAAACATGATTTCAGCAAGTTGGAGCCACAGCCCACATGTCCAATGCATCTGTACTGCGAGTTTGTGAAATTTTCCCATAGCAAATTGATGTCCAGGTGGGGTGATGTAAATTGGCCCCTTTGCAGTCCAGCTTTGAGCCCCATGATTTTTTTTTTCTTATGTGGATATGGCAAATCTAAAGTGTATTTCAATAATCTGACTTCTCTAAAGTAATTGAAAGAAAATACCCGTAGCAAAGCGGCAGCCACATGCAGTCTATATGCCAAGCTGTCATACAAAATTTTGTTCATTGTTTAAATGAGTGCCGTAGGCATGCTGGGTTGCATTTGAATGATATTATTTTTAAGAAGTAAATTCCTGAACCATATATTTCAATAATAAAGAAAGATCTTTGAAAATAGACTTTAGCCTCTATTTTATTTTTACACATCAATTATAAACTTTCTTTTGAGATACCCTGTAAAGGCATTTAAATACTTACATGTCTAGTCTGACAAGGGTGGGTAGGTAGTTCACTGTGGTCTTACAGTATGAACCATTCCGGTGCTTGTCTGCAGTAATTTAGGGAATCCTCAGAAAACCTAAACCAGGATGGCTAGATTGTATTTATTTACTTCACCTTATGTTGATCTCAAATCATGAGCATGTCACAAGAGATGTGGAAGAGTCAAATACAAAGATAGTTATAAAACAATCATGATTTACATTGCCGATCTTTGTTTTTTTAAAGAACTTAAAAACACTAGATAAGTGAAATGTACCATATGCCTTCTTTAAATATTTACAAAAACGTACAGCAGTACTACATTTTTATATTTTATAATTTGGAAAGAGCAAAAATACATATCCAAAAACAGTTATCTGAAGAACATGTACAGAAGATTTCAGAAGATAAGTGTTCAGACTAGTTCATCACAAAAATAAGTGTTGCACCTTTATAAACTATAACCATTTGATAAGAAATAGAGTAAGTCATCTACTACAGTTGAATAATTTATCATAGGCAATTATTCAGTTCCTTCTAAGTACAAGTCACCTTTTAATGGATAAAATTCTCATATTTCTTTAGTTTAGTTTTAAATAGAGATTCATTTACTTTTAAACATCTTATCTGTTCAGGGAGATAGTTAAAAATTTTGGTGCCAGACCATTTGGCACACAGTTTTAATCTGCCAGGAAGTTTCATACAGCACTCCCTCCGCTGCAGAGTGGAAATCTCATTTGGCACATATTTGCACCACTGTCAGGTTCTTAAGTTGATAATGCTTACTTTCTCTCTTGTCTCACAGCTATGATGATTTCTATTACAGTCATATGAGGCAGGGTTTATTATTACCAAACACATAAGTGAATATAGGTATTAGAATGCAGTCCAGGCTATTGCTACACTGTTCATTCATTTCTAACTACCAGTCACTGGACATGGTATGTCTGTTTCCCAGTTCATATACTGCAGCTTCCTATTTGCTAGCCTGAAAAATTGAGTCTACATCCCACTATAACAATTGAGATGTTGAGCTGAGAAAGAGGATAAGATGTTAGTATTTACATTACATATATTTGGGAATAAGTTCCTTCAGAAAAGAAAAAAAAGGATAAAAATAGTGTGTTAATTTTACATGAAATGAATTGTTTTATTATCATTATTAGATCATTATTATTTACGTGGTACATTTTTTTTACTGGACCCCTTAGGATATACTGCTGGACAGGTATTTTTTAAGTACCTTTTAAATAATCTCCTTGGGCAGTTTATTGTATGGTTTTATTCCTTGGTAAAAAATACTGTTTTGAGTTTCATGTTTATTCTTTTTTGGTAAATGTATGTTCGATCTTGGTCTTATCCCATTGGTCATGAACAGAGCTGTTTGTGCAGGAATTATCAGTTTTATTTTGAATGTGTACAACTAAGTGGCAACTGTACTCAAATGGCTCAGTTAAACCACCATTGCTTTGAAGAGATCTTTACAATAAGCCTGACTCCTATTTTTTGTTATTATTCTTATGGCTCTTGACATTAATTCAAAAACTGTGTTCATAGTTTGTGCATTTGTTCCCCAGAAAATAATTCCATAGCTAAGAATTTTAATGCACACGTGAATAGTATGTAACTAAAAGACTTAGGTTTCTACTCACTGATGACAGGACTCTAAAGGCATAACATGCTTATGACATTCTGTTTGCAAGGACCTTGTCTTTGTGTGTCCGTGCCACCTCAACTAAGAATCAATATATCAGTGCCTTTTGTAATATTAAAGAGTTATCTGTACTGATGAATATTATTGCATGTACTGATAAAGAATCTGAATCTAAATATGGTGGTATTTCAGTCAGTGCTAAAATCTTGTGCTGACTTGGTAGTCCCCTACCCTCCCCTTCTGTAGAATTACCTTTATAACCAATCGTTGTAATTTCTGAAAGACTGAAGTATGTGGCATGTGGCAGTAACATCTATTTATAAAAGTGGAGGTAAGCAGGTGACCTGTAATTATGACCATCTCCCCTCCCCTCCCTCCCCATCCTTCACATGTTCTCAGAAATTTTTGTGAGAGTAGGTTACAACAGAATACTAACCAACTGTCTTTCTTCCATGAAGATTTCTTACTGAGAACACAGTATATAATTTCACAAAATCTGAGCTGATAGAACTCAACAAGAACAATTCCCATGTATCTTCTTTTTTGGTGATACTGGGGGGAGGCTTTTGATTAGTGGATCATAAAATTCTACTAGAGAAACAATACTGTTATGATGTTAGAGGCAGTTCCCTTGCATGGATGGAGTCATGGAGTCTTTAACTTTACTGTGGAAAACATAGTGACATTAGTAATTTATACAACAGGAAAAAGACTAAATTCAGAGTGGAGAAACATAAAATATCATGTTGCACCAAGTTTGGCGCTTGGTTTGCTTCAATTGTTGTCCTACATGTATGATTTATCTGGGACATTAGAGGACTAATCAAAACCTGTGACTTTGCTGATGACACAATTTCCCTGATAAAGAGCCGATAAACATTCGTACCAGCCATGAAAATAATGGACCAGGCACAAAACTTGTTCACCCCTATCAGCTTATCCCTTAACTAAAAAGAAAAAAGAAAACCTGTCTTATGTTGTTTCAAAAAGTAATACCAGTGCAGTACAGGTACGAGAAGTAGAGATCAATGGGCATATAATAGATAAGGCTCCATGTTTGAAGCTCTTGGACATCTAGATGCATAATAAACTGAGAAGGCACCAGCACTAAGGAATCTCTCTCATTGTGTTGACCTGCAGACACTTAGGAATCTCTCTGATTGTGTAGACCTGCTAACAGGGTTGTTAGCATTCCTTGCACACTTTCAATCAGTACTGTACTGTGGTTTAATTTTTAGGAGACATGCAGCTAGGGAGAAAAGATGTAGTATTCAGAAGTGTGCAAAAAGAATGCTGTAAAAAGTTGGTAGCTGAACATCTTACATAAGCTGCTTCAGTGACCTAAGAACTCTTACACTTCTGGTTGATAATAATAGCAAAATTAAAATGGACTGTGCAATTAATAATGCAAGACTAGACGCAAATTAATTTTCATTAGGCTCTGCCAACCTCTCAAGGGTTTACATGAAAATTTTCTACTCTGATTCAAAAGTCTGTAACTGCTTGTAGGCATTAGGCAGGAATTTGAAAATCCTCAAACATTCAAAAACAAACTAAAAGAATATCTCTAGCCAATTTATCACAATATCTGCACTTAGGGACGTAATGTCCATGTAAGTCTAATATTCATGTCGGACGACTTTTAAATGAGCCTGTCTGCCACTTAGTGATTTCTCTATGTGGTGAGTAGCAACATATCCATCTAATATTTTTATTATTAATATTTGTTTTATAAATAATTTAGGAGTAAAGGAGACCACTCGCAAAATGTCCGACGTGTTGAGTCGTCAACAGGCACTCACAAAAGAGAAAGAAACCTTGCTAGCTTTGGTAAAAATCCTTCATCAAGCTAGAGTACAAGTACACACACACACACACACACACACACACACACACACACACACACACACACACACACACCCACACACACACACCTGTGTCCTTACAATGTTCTGGCTGTACGCACAATGCCCATTGGGCTTGTGTCGACGACTCGCTGCTTCTGCTGGTCAGTGTGTAGTTCCCCTTACTCCTAATGTATTTATATTCTGCCAGAGCTTTCCTTATTACATTAATATTTGTATTAGATCTTGACTGTAAAAAATGTATAGACTACTGGTTGTGGTCTTGTAAAAGTTAGATAATTACTTGTTTGAAGTATTTGATAAAAACAGTAGCTGAGTGGAACAGGAGAAAGAGCAGTTGCTTTTCTTTTGTGAAGTAAAATTATGAGACAGAGTGGTTGGCCAGTACTCACCTTCAGAAGGAACATCAGTACTGCCAATAGACACATATAAAAATGTGCACACTATCCTAGTTTTCAGAATTAATAGTTCTTTTCTTGCAGAGGAGCTTTTTTCTTACAGAGGAGAAGGTGGACTGGTGAAGATTTAACACGAAAAGCAGATCACTCAGAGTGTGGGATGAGACAGCCCCACAAGTTGTGTCTATAGGTAGTACTGACATTTCTCTTGAAGGTAATTACTGGCCAACATTTATGCCTCATGATTTTAGAGTTTTCTCAAGAGAATTTTCCTTCTTGTTACATATGTAAATTAAACTGGAAATAATTCTCATTATGCCTAAGTGCATTAGCACTAGTCATGATTTGTTGTTAGCATACTTTATAGATGTGAACAGCAGTGATTACTTTGCCTGTTAATGTATAAGAGCTCATTCCACTTTTCTGAATGCTTTCTGCATTCATTTATGGAACATATTGTGTAAATGAATGAATTAATTGAAAATCCTGAGACATTCAACCAATCCTACTATGGTTTATCGTAATATTTGAACTCTGGGATGGAATTCCCAGGTAAGTCTTCTGCTTATATTAAACAAGTTTTGCCTTTCCAGGCTATTGGCAATTTATAGTGTTCTAAATAAAGTTTCATAAATACTGTATTTTAAGTATTAAATAAAAACAGCAGCTAAATAGTAGAAGAGGAGCAATAATGGCTTCTTTCAAAGTAGCTGTTTTTCTTCAAATATACATAAACATATATAAATTTATGAGTAATTCCCTTAATTATCACTATGAGTAGATTTATCCCGTTTTGCCCTTACAATAAACTCATTGTGTTGATCTAAAGGCTTGGCTGCTTGCTCATTTTGCCTATTTTCCTGTTGTCTTATGAAATCATGTGCTATAGTTTCAAGATGGTGTCATGCATAGGCATAGTAATAAATCACTCTGTTAAACTTCTGAATCTAATTAACTTAAACTGTATAGTGTGTTAAAAAAGAGTGATAAAAGATGTTTGAATGTGCTCAGTAATACATTTGTGGGCTCACCTGTTTTGTTTTGCAAATTTAAATACAACAAATCTCTCCTGTAAATGTTGCTTAACAGACTGTGACTGACAAAAAATTGTGAACACAAAACTTAATGGTGGTTTGTAAGGATCTGTGGTAGGAGCATTTAGAAAATAAGTTTCATTAATAGAAAATTATTTGCAGGACATTAAATCAGTATTAAAACGCCCAATATTGAAGAATTCTAAAAAATTGTGAAAGAGCCTTACAATCTTGAAGCAAATGTATTGTGATTGGAGGTACGCTCGACATTTACTGTAATGAAAGTAGGCAGACAATGAAGATTTTGAAATATGAACTTCAACATAATTCTTATACAATCTTCTTTGTTCCGTCTACTCCGTGGAAGGATGATTTAATAGAAAAAAAGTGTTCATATTGAAATCATGATCACCAACAGGAAACCACAAAAAATAGTAAATCATTTCCCAATGCCACTTTCATATCAACTGATAGCTCTGTAAAAGAGCATTTTACAACTCATGGTCTGCACCAAAACAAGCCATGGGTGCTAAAATAATAAAAGCTGTTCTGTCAACAAGTAATGTAAAAAAAAACATCCAAATTCCCATGGCAGCAGTGGTAAGTTAAGAATATCCAACCATACCTGTGCAAACGATGGAAGAACCAACAGGATCACTACCACAAACTTCAGGTGCAGCAGCAGCAGCAATCACGGAATCTCAAAACAGAGCTATGAAACCTATAACTACTGTACCCGAGCATTCATTAGCAGCAGTGTCAGAAACTTCATCTGTTGTTGACCTTCCATCAGTGGTTCAAGACCCTTCTTCAGTATCAGTCCTCCCACATCTTCAGCAGTGCAAGAGCCCTCACTACCAGATGTGTCTCCACCATCAGCAGTAACAGATGCAAACAGAAGAAGCACAAGAACCAGGAAATGCACAACTCTACAGGATTTTTGGTACATGGCCTCGGTTCCTGGACTAACTTCAGTCAGAAACCTGCAGGTACACTTCCTACAATTTCTACCTGCAATTTAAAGCAAAACAGAGGCTACAGAAAAAAAGAGTTTAGGAAAAGACAAACTTCATGTTTTTCACCTATGGTGTAAGAAACAAGATGGACCAGTTGTCTGTCTGCATTTTGGCAGCAATGCAGTAAACAATGCCCATATATCATGTTTTACTGAAGGTCATTTGAAGAAAAGGGCTGAGATGATACAACTGTATAAGTACAACATAGGAGCTTGTTATAATAGGAATTCAGTGGATCAGGTAGAGTTGGTTCAAATGGCTCTGAGCACTATGGGACTTAACATCTGTGGTCATCAGTCCCCCAGAACTTAAGAACTACTTAAACCTAACTAGCCTAAGGACATCACACACAGCCATGCCCGAGGCAGGATTCGAACCTGCGACCGTAGTGGTCACACGGCTCCAGACTGAAGCGCCTAGAACCACACGGCCACACTGGCCAGCTAAGGGTAGAGTAATAATATATGTAAGAAATAATATAGTGCACAAGTTTATAGCTGTAAGAAATTATTCTGTTGCTCAATATTTTGAGGCTTGTTGCATTGAAGTCCATGTTAATGCTCTGTCTGTTTGTATGGTCACTGTTTACAGAACTCCCCCAGGAAAGCTTAGTATATTTGTCAAGCAAGTAGAACTACTTTTAACTTGCCTGTTCTTAAAAACTAAAGAATTTTTCATGCTTGGTGACTTTAACGTAAATTTGGTTACTGGTAATAATGATAGAACAGATCTTTTAATGAGAGGGCAGTTGTTGACTTTCCCACAGGAGTGACAAAAGGACTGCACTAGTCTGATTGACAATATCTTTGTAGATAGTAACAGAATTGATAACATATGTGTAACACAAATCTTAAATGGCCTTCCTGACCATGGTGGGCAGATATTTAAAATGCCCTGCTAACAAGAGTAATTTTATTAATACATTGTTTAGGCTAACCAATGGTGAAAATCTAGAAACATTCAGCAGACATTTGCAGCAGTTAGAATTAGACACAGTATACAAGGCTAAAAATGTGAATAAATTTAAACTATTCCTGAATGAATTTGTTGCCCTTTTTGAAGCTGTATTTCCTAAGAGAATTTCAAAAAGTGTGTGATTACAGGAAACAATGGCTCATTAAGGTAATCAAAGCATCATGTAAAACAAAGAGAAAGCCTTATGTTTCACTCAGAAATTATAACAAACCTCAGCATTTGGAACACTACAAACTATACTGTAGCTCCCTAAAGAATGTAATTAAAAATCCAAGACAGTATGTATCAAATCTGAAATTGACAGCTCAAATAATAAAATAAAAACTATTTGGAACATTGTCAAGACAGGAAAAATTTCAGAAGATACAGACAGTATTGAAGTCTGTCATAATGGAAACATGGAAACTGAAGGTGATATAGTTGCCAATATCTTCAGCAATCATTTTTTGACAGTGGCAGACAAATTGGTTATAAGGGTCTGTACTTGAAGCCATGAACCTTCTTCAAAAAGCGATACAGAACCAAATTAATCAGGTTACATACATACAGATCATATTACAACTGACAAGACTGAGAAGGTAAGCCAAATGAAAAATAAAAATTCCATTGGAGTTAATAATATATCAATGAAAGTAATGAAGTACTGCTGCTGTCACATATTTAATGAGCCTATAAATCAGGACATGTCTCCAGTAGACTCAAATATGCAATTGTTAAGCCACAGCTCAAAAAAGGTGATAACGCCTGAGATTACTGAAAACCAGCCAGTTGCATTGCTAACAAATCTTTCTAAATCCTCAGGAAACTTATGTTCAAGAGAATCATGGATCATCTCAATAAACATAGAATTCTTAATAAAAATAGTTTGGATTCAAAAATAATCCATTTTCTCATTTGTCAACTATCTCCTTGAATCCATGAACAATAAAATGTTACCAGTTGGAATATTTTGTGATCTGTGTAAAGCATTTGACTCTGTAGATCATAAAATTATATTTATGAAGGTTGAGCATTATGGCTCCCTACTTGCAGACAACAGAACTATTCTAATAGAGGAAGTACCACACTGCAGTCCACTCGGCAACTACTATATTCAAAGAAGCTCTAGACTGGTTCACTTCTAATGGCCTGTCTCTCAATATTAACAAGACTCAGTTCATTCAGTTTCGAACAGGAAACAAAAAACTGGAAAATATTGAAATAAAATGTAGTGACAAAGAAATATTGTGAGTTGAGTCTTCCAAATTCCTGGTATTACACATTAACAAACTAGTCAGTTCACATCATCAACCTATGTAAAAGACTGAATTCAGCAGGTTTGCCATTCACTCAGTTTTATCTGTTTGTGACTTGGAAACCATCAAATTTGTGTACTTTGGATATTTCCATTCATTTATGATATATGGCTCATATTCTGGAGAAATCAGTCAAGAACAAATAAAGTCTTTTTTTGTACCGAAGAGAGTCATCTCCTTTTCTGAAGAAGATTAATGATCAGGAGTTGAATACAGTGATATGAGACTTGCTGTTAAGTTTCATCTACATAAATATCGTAAAAGCATTGACCAATGAAAGCCTTCACATGAAATTTCCATTTCTTTAGTAACACAGTTTCATTAAAAGCTCAATGTACACAGACCACTAAGGCAGCTTCTGAGCTGCCATTGTTTTAACAATCAAAAATTTTAAAACAATGGTAGTGTCATATGTCTCAATGAAACATCTGGTGGGACATTCGTAAAAGCAAGAGGTGAACCATGTATGCCACAAGCACAGCAAACTGGTGGATGCTCTTGCCTTAGAGGGCAGTCATGTGTTAGGGAAGCAGTACTCTGTTCAGAATCTTATTAAAGTGAGAAGCTGGGAGGATGTTATCTAGGATTGGAGATGTCCTCTAAAGCTGGACAGTTTGTTTTATGACTCTTCATATGTTGTTTAGTAGCCTGAAAAATGACCTTCCTCTTTAAAAGTGTGGCAATTGCCTGCAAGTAGAGGGTATTTTTTACAACAGTAATCTCTGTGACTTTTCTCTTCGGCCACTATATTAGCTCTTTTTTTGTCTGTTGCCTCTTGCGTGCCCTGCCACACAACACAATGAGTGTGCTTTCCATTTTTGGTGTAAATGGTGGAGAACATCCTGGACAATTCTCTCTTCTGGATGTATATGTGTCATTGTCTGTAGGGCACTCAGCAAAAACTGAGTAGGCCTATGTAAGAGACTTACCCCTTCAGTCAGTGCTCAACTGTTCCATTGCCTGCCACAGTGCATCCATCTTCACACCAAAAACTGGAAATTCAAACAGTTGAAGCTAGGAAAAATGACAGAACATCCAGAAGCCCCCCCCCCCCCCCCCTCCTTGTTTAGTCCAGTAGTGAAAACTAAAAATGATGCATCCAGCTGAAATACAGTAAACATGTGTTTAAAAACATATTAGATGTACAAGTCTTCTTATACCTCATCAGTTTTTAAAATCACACAAGGCTTCATTAATAACTAAAGTAGAAACTCATTCCAATTTTGTAAAACATTAGATTTGCCTCAGATACAGTTACTTGTTTGTTTGGACAAAAATGGTGCTCATCTCTGAGCAACATACATTTACTCAACAGGCAGTCAAATCATTGTGTGCAGTGATGTCAACTACACATTGTATAAATGTTACACCTAGACTATCTGCCTTCTGTTAGAAAGAGACTTTCGTCATACATTGGGAATGGGACTATTCCTTGTAAGAACCTGTTAGCAACCTTATGCCTTGGTGGTGCACAATGTTCAGCTTCCTGTGGTATTTAGTTAACAGACCACAGTCATAGTCAAGCAGGAGTGAAAAAAAAAAGCTTTATTAAATTGTAACATGCATTTCAGAGAAGTGGTTGTAATTCAATAAAATCTGAGAAAAAGGTGTGTGATAGTGCTTCTTGGGAAGGGATTAGTGCAGCAGCCCTAGAATTAGTAGAGATGCTTATCTCTGTTGACAACAAGTTCCTACATAATGTGACTAATATGGTTATAAATGGAGTTGTAGTAACATACCACTATAGCACTTTGTCGAGAGAATGTGGAATGCTGTGAAAACATAACTGTAATAAATAGAGATAGTGAATTAGGAATCTGCAAGTGACAATGTTAATAGAATATTGATAATGAAATAATCAATGGAAATAGATACATGATGTGGTGCTCCTTTATTTTTTGTTGCTTCTAGAGGAGCCCAGGGAGGCATATTCTGAATTTTTTATGTTTATAATGCCGTAATTTTAAGAATGTTTTTTGTATGCAGGTTGTTTGTGGCATGGTAATCAATACTCTGTATGATAAGAGAATATATCTGAGAGCTAGCAGCACTGCTGCTATTTTTCAACCACAAAGTGGACAAGGCTGCAGTTAGTACTGAAAGCACACCACAGTCACCTGAAATGTTGTGCAACACTGAGATGTTATCGTAGATGCTTAAACGAAATTATATTATGCAGTTGGATATGGTAGATGAACAAAGCAGCCATGCAAAGACCCCTTTAACTATTAGGGAACCTTTCTGGTCATACAGACTAAAGCAAACCACGGATGAAAAACGATGAACTACTACAAGGTGTGAGCACAAAAATACAGTTATTCCCAAGGTAGACAAAATTTAGCATGCAATTCATACTGAGCAAACAGATGCCAAGTATCTCCACATTGAATGAATTCATTCAAGAAGAAAAGCTCGTTCCATTCTGTCATAGATACTATATGCTTGGGCGGTGGTGATATGGTACTTACATTTCAAGAACTTTGGTGTCATCCCTTCATCCTGCCAGCATGACATAAATGCGAGAGAGGACATTTCCATTTTTACTCAAGGCTTCGTTACATCAGAAAATCTCCTCCCCCTGGAGGCATAGTACAAAATTATTGAGGCTTCCATGGCCACTTGTTGACAAGTTGGCTGTTGGCTTCTGTCTTGTGTTCTTTGGCCAACATTTGTTTGATAATTTTTTTGATTGTTCACTAGCATGAGTGCCTGGCCTTGTCAAAGCCTCAGTCCCCATTGCTAGGGGTGGCTGGAACCGAATTTGCGTGGTAATGACCAGAGAAGCCCTTAGGCATTGGTGTGCCAGGTACATTAATCTGCGCCCATGTGCCCGAAACTTAGAAATTGTTAAGAAGACTGTCCTGATGACTTTCAGTGTATCCCAGCTCAGTCCACCAAATTAAAACCACACTGTTTTTTTAACTTCTTGATTTTTTATGAAGTTGGAATGGGTGAGTACCTCTTGGCTGCATTATCTCCAATTGTGATAAAGTCTGGGCTCTTTGTATGTCACAAGCTACTCCTCAAGTTAATCAAATCAAAGTGATGTGGCCAAAACAGTTAACTGCATCAAAACCTTGTTTATTATATCACAAAGATGATGTAATATTGATCTACAAGTGGACAATACTAGCTATATCACGGCTAATGCTGCTAGTCCATATATGTGCTTTAACAATCAAAATATAAGAATATGCATTATTTTAAACATATTTTTTAAAGTTTACAGTTCAAATTTGATTAGTTTTCCAAAACAGGTTAAGAATTTGGTTCTATTATATGTTAAAACATTTGTAAATTAGTTAACATGCTGAAATATCATGATCATTATGGCCATGTTACATTAAAAAGTTTTAAACAGTAATACACGGTTGATTTTGATACTAATATGAATCCTGTGTCTTTATGATTACTGAATAATAATTACTATTACTTTCTACATACAAAGTTTTGTAAATACTGGTTGTGACATTTGTTTGCAGTGGTTTTTACATATTTTCAGTTAGTCATTAGACATATTCCAGCTTACTGATCTTCATCAATACAGTCAACTAATATCATTCCAGTGTATGTCCAGTTAATTACAGTTCACGTAAACGTCGAAAGATGGTATCACACACTTCAGTTGGCTAAGAATTGTAGTTTTCATTAAGTGCTCTCTTATTCTAGTGCTTTAAAGCTATAAAATAGTCCTAAAGATTTTCAACAGTCTACTGTTGAGTCTTAAACTCATTATTTTATCTAATGGGGAACCATTTCTCCAGAAATTTTGGTCCAAAGTTTCACCATAGAGTTTGTCGATAGATAAGGTTAACATACCATGAAACTGACCTGAATTTACAGTCTCATTCTTTTCCAGAATCAATCATGGTCATGATAGCCTTGAAGTTGAAAGTTAATCTGTGTGGAATGAAATTCACTTCACCATATTTTACATACCATTAACACACTTTTTCCCTTCAGAAGTTAGTTACAAATTATTGTGACCAGTTTTTAACATTAAGATCAAATTATTAGTGCATCTTTCCAAGCAATATCCTCAAAATGTGTAGCACTAACAGTACATTGATTAAGTTTAATGATTAACTGTGACACAAAAACAGTGTTCCTAATTACATGAAAATATCACAGTTCGCACTTAGTACAGCTTCTTTTAACAACAATTACACGCTAGTGGTCCATTTAAGTGAGTCCACCGCACAAATCACCAAGTCCAAAAGTAGTTCACTCCAATGAAAATTGCATTACACACACTCGTTAATTACAACACAGTTCAGCTCAAATCTTCATTAATTTAGGTCACAGAGGTCACTTGAAAATAATTAAACATTAAAGTATGGAAGTTTAAACTAACCAGTGCACATACGGAAGACAGCCTTGCATAATAGTGGTGTAAGTCAGCAACAAGAGTGCCTCTGACACAGATGTTACTCGTAAGCTGTCAAACTGCGAGCTCTATTTTAAGACTGAGATATTCTTAAAAAGACTGGCATAGGAACAGACCATTATTCTGAAAACAACATAATGCTTTAAAATCCAGCTAGGTTGGATTTTACTATTAGAACTAATATTATTTTGATTTATAGAAAATGGGGACTTCTTGGTCACATGCTTGATCTACATATATATCCTTATACTTACCATTTATCATTGTCCAGATGATGAGTTCCTTACACTTTTCAATGCACATGCACCCTAGATACAGTAAAAATGAAACTGTAAATAGTGACTGGAATACCACACAGATATGGCCTAATAGAAACGTCATGTGTCAACCAGGAAATTATTAAGGCCAACAGGCAATTTTGCAAAATATACAAAGCATACAGAAACACAAACTTCCTGGATGTGAAATTCTTGGAAAGGAAACACTTCACTAGGAATGGTATGCATTTAAATATTCGTGGGAAATAGTTCATAGGTTCTGGAATAAATGAGATGGCTGAGATGATGTACACAACTCAAAACGGAGAAGCGTCTCATCACAGATGATACCAGCAACAAAAAAAAACAGCAGAGAAACACAACCAATAGCAGTTACGCAAAATGCAGCAGTACAAACAATAATCAAAGCAAAAATGCCAACAACAGCAGCATCAAAGACAGCAGCAACAACAGAAATCCCAGCAATAGCAGGAGCAGCAGCAGGCATGGAAACAACCATCCATGGGGCAGCAAGTAGATGGAAAAGGACACCACCTTCCCATCTGAAGGATTTTTTAATTGCAGATATGACGAAAAAGAACCCACCAAGATAAGTAACGTTAAATGTCTATCAGTACTCCACCAAAATATTCAGTGTGTAAAAAAGAAAGTGCAACAGCAGGAAGTCGAGTTACAAATCTTAGACAGCATTGTTATCTGTATTACAGAGCACTGGTGTAAAGAAAGTGAAATCTTATATATTAAGCATGTTCTTATTGCAGAAACACAATGAAAGGTGGAGGATCATGTATTTATGTTAAGAACGGCATTGAATTTAAAGTCAGAAATGATATTATCATGCTAATTGTAGACAAAGACTTTGAAGTGTCAGCAATAGAGGTAGTTGATATAAATATGCCCAAGAAACTATATTATATGTATACCGTTCTCCCAGTGGTAATTTGGAGATATTCTTTTCAAAACTTATACAAAGCCTAGAACTAGCATTGACTCTGAAACATAATATACATTTGTGTGGGGACTTTAACATAAATACAAATAAAACAGATGACACCAGTAACACATTTATGAATATCCTACATAGTTTTGGTCTATCATCACTAGTCAACTGTGCAACAAGAATAACCACACATTCATCATCTACCATTCACCATGTAGCTACAGATGTAGGCGGAGAAAACTTTTATGTACTTGTCAAAAATCTGGGACTGTCTGACCATCTATGTCAGATTATAAAAGTAAAAGCTTGTGCAAAAAAAAAAAAAAAAAGAATCGAAACAGCATGTATATAAAAGAGTTTACTCTCCGTAAGCTTTGCAAGAGTTTTCCTTAAAGTTGGCATATGAAAGTTGGGAAGGAGTATACATAGAAATTAAAGTGAATAGCAAGTTCTCCAATTTTATGTCTGAGTTTAAATTAAAATTTGAAGAAACATTCCCCAAAGCATTAATTCCCATTGGAACACCTACCAACAATAAATTAATTGCTAAAGGAATTAGAAAAAAAGCTGAAACTTGTAAATACCTAAACTCCATTAAAAAGGACAATAGGGATACAGTTTTTGCACTACTATAAAAACTACAAAAGGATCTACAGGAAGGTACTCAATACTGCAAAAATAAATAAATAAATAAATAAAAATCAGCCAACGATAGGTTCATAAATTTAGCCAATAATAAAAGTAAAGCTACATGAGTTGTAGTGAAACAAGAAACAGGAACTGTGAAACAGAGGTACAAACACACAAATCAGGAACAAGGAAAACTTATAAAGTAACCCAAAAGAATTAGGAAATTATGTGAATACCTACTTTAGCAGCATTGTAAAGAACTTAAATAAAATTTTTCCAAAAAGTGCTAATCAACCAGTACAGAAGCATGTAGCAAACTCAATGGTATTGCTTCCAACTACTGAGGAGGAAGTATGCAATGGTGTAAGGCAATTACAGAACAAAAACTCGGCAGGTTTAGATGAAATCCGAATGTGTGTGCTGAAAAATGTATAAACGGTATCAAAGCTCCACTAACAGAAATCACAAATGAATCCTTAAAAACTGGTTGCTTCCCTACCTATCTGAAACATGCCAAAATTTTACCAGTTCACAAGAAAGGTGACGTAGAAAACTACGGACCAATAGCCCTATTGGAATGCCTTTCCAAAGTGATAGAAACAATAGTGAAAAACAGGCTTTTGAGCTATCTGAGTAAATTAAACCTCCTCTGCAATGACCAACATGGTTTCAGGCCTGGTAGAGGTACAGAGTCTGCAATAGCACAATTTACAAAAACAGTTTTAGAAGCACTAGATGAGAACAGCTATGTAACTTGCCATTTGCTAGACCTGTCTAAGACATTTGATACAGTTGACCACCAGAAGCTGTTGCATAAATTAGAGGCACTAGGAGTAAGGGGAGTGGTTCTCAAATGGTTTCATTCATGTCTAGAAAACAGAGTACAGTCAGTAGAGATCACCCATGTCTCCAGTGGATCAAAGAACATTCAGAAGCATATATCTGATCCACAATATATCAATATTGGGGTACCTCAAGGAAGTGTACTAGGCCCTGTATTATTTCTTGTGTATATAAATGATTTCCTGCAACATATCAGCCATAGAGAGAAGATATTGTTTGCAGATTACAGCAACATAGTAATCACCAGTAAAACACCAGCACAAATGTTAGAAAATTCTACTGAATTGTTGAGGGATGTTTACAAATGGTCTCAGGAAAACAAAGTAACTCTCAACATAAAGAAAACAAATACAATATGCTTTAGAATGAACAGAAAACAGAGTCCCTTAAATTTAAAACTAGGTAACATCTCAATAGATGATGTACCTACAACAAAATTGTTAGAGTTGGACATTGACAGCCAAATGAAGTGGAATGAACATGCTATGAAACTCTTGAAAAAGGTATCCACAACATGTTATGCACTTAAGAGTCCTTGTATCCGCATGCAGTAGTGAATGTTTGAGAACTGTATACTTTAGTTATGTTCATTAAGGAATCAGTTATGGTATTATGGGAAACAGTGCTCAGAATTTACAAACGGTATTTAAAATGCAAAAGAGAGCAGTAAGAATTATAACAAAAAGCAGTAAGTGGGCCCACTGCAGAGAACTTTTCAAAATGTTAGAAATTCTAACTGTTCCTTGTGAATTTATATTCCAAACCATAGTGTACATCAAGAAAAATATAGAAAATTATAGCAAAAATAGCAGTTTTCATAACTATAGTACAAGAACAAGTCACTGTCTTCACCTAGACAGGAAGAAAAACATAAGACTCAAAATAGCTTATTGTATGAAGGTGTGAAACTGTATAATAAACTGCCGCAGGAAAATAAAAGAAGCAGATAACATGTACCGCTTTAGAAAAAATCTTAAATTGTTTTTGCAAGAACACTGCTTTTACACTATAAGTGAATTCCTTAGTACTAAATGATTGTAAATAGCTTTTGTTTCACAATATTTTGATAAGGAGCAGAAATGATTGTAAGTAACTTATATGTCACAACGTTTAACTACATGTAACAACAAACTGTATAAATATATGAAATTACACAACTAACAACATCCATACATTTTAAAATGTCCATGGATGGTCCCCTAAACACACACACACACACACACACACACACACACACACACACACACACAGTATGATGAAAAATAGTTACAATACAGGAAAGTGAATGAAATCTACTTCATACCACTGTGTACCTTTTGTTAAAGAATCCTACTTTCTTTATTGAATCCAAAAGTCAAATTTTCAAAATGTTACTTAACATTTATCAAAATTACTATCATACCTGTGTTAAATCCTGTCAAAATATCCATGATACTTCTCATTTATTGCAGTTAACTAATTAGCAAAACATTTTTCTCTAGGTCATCATTATTTAAGAAATCAGCAACACTACTACAAACAACAAATTTGCAGAGCATGAAAACCTAAATATGCAATCATGTACATTCAGCACTTCATCATTATTTTATTATTTCAGTTCATTCCCTCTCAGAAGTGCTGTAAGTTACATACATAATGCTAAATGTTACCTCTGACAGTCCAGAAGTTTCACCATAACGAGAACCATATCTGTCTCGACAAGTTTAATATTATACCATTTATTCATCTCTGTTGTTCTCATCAAATTCTTTCTTTACCAATCAAGTTAACTAAAAGAGTACATCCACAAAAATGAAGCTAGTGCAGAGTGTGGTACCCAAGTTGCCTGCTTATTTCTCATATTTACTTCTTCACCCCCTATAATTCACTTATTCCATTATATATCTTTGTATTATCACTCCTTACTATTTCACTGAACAACAAACAAACACCTCCTTTGCTTAATGTACCAAAAACGGACTCTAAAGTACTGCAGTCCACAGTAAGAAACCATAATATTACAAGCCAAACTCTTCTTTCTGTAACATAAATTACCTTTCCTTATGTCAATACATTATTCTGAATGGAGGCCTGAAATGCACCACAGAAATAACCCTTTTCTTTGTTCCATAAACATTAATATAATAGGCAACTGTTTTTCTTACTAAAGTCTGAAGAGCCATAATATGACAGGTTTCAACTTTAGATGGACTTTTTCTACAAACAGTACTGAAACATGTAATATAATTAAGTTTTTCTCTCTTTCTGCTGCTATGTAAACTCTTATTATAGACTGTAAGCCTGCTAGTTACTTTGGACCTATAATGTTGTTTGTAAATACTTCTGACATCTGTTGTGTTTGACATTTACATTACTTTTTGGCTGATAGAAATTTGTTATTACTGACACAAAACTCTCGTTATTATTATATTTGAAAACAAAACAAGACAATGCATCACATAGTTGAACAAAACTTATATGTCAAACAGGCTTTCATCCTCTTGTGTTACTATGTTTCATTTAACAACACTCAAAAAACCAGTTCCTGAAATAAGAAACTGTTACACATAAAAACTGAGCAAAGTATAAGATAATTACTGTTCCTTTACCAGCCATTGACAA
Source organism: Schistocerca gregaria (assembly GCF_023897955.1). Classification (NCBI taxonomy): domain Eukaryota; kingdom Metazoa; phylum Arthropoda; class Insecta; order Orthoptera; family Acrididae; genus Schistocerca; species Schistocerca gregaria. Next base: position 248,703,010 of record NC_064922.1, on the reverse strand, counting down.
GATAGCAGAAAAGGTTGAGTGATTCAGGAAAGGGGAAGAATGAACTGACCTCACTTGGGGAGGCATTACATGGGGAGGCATTACCTGCTATGTAGTGTATCCATTACAGAGCAGTGGACCCCCACCTACTGGTGGATTCACCCTTAAACTGAGCCTCTGCCACATCATCTATTTCTGCAACATGGGGTGTATTTTCACTCTTACTTATCAAAACAGTTACCAGATTAGTGCAAAACATGAGAATAATTCCGAATGTTCAATCCCGAGCAAACACAGAAGCAATGAACATTACAAATACACTAAAAATTATGTATTTACATTTATATTGAATATTACTTTTTGGGTAGAGGAGGGATTCATGCCAGTGTAATCCGTGCAGTTGGTTGAACCACTGTGCCAAGGTGGCTTAGTGGCTAATGCACCTTCCTAGTAAGCAGGAGACTTGGGTTCGATTCCTGTCCTTAGTACAGATTTTCACTCATTGCTTCAATCTATACATGTAAAACCTTATCTTTATGAGACAAGTAAAGTCTCTGGAATTCTGTCATTTCCTCATCATCATCACGCAAGTTAACAAAAAATACAGTTAAATTTTCACTCATTCGCACTTCACTTTTACATAACGCAAAAAATTGCCTGCGCATTTCCTTCCGTCAATGATGATAAACTTTTTGGCATAAAACTGCCAATTTTTTCATATTGCTCAGTTAAATGGTCTTTCTCCAACATCTATCCAAGCTCTGCACAGAAAACTATTGAACTTTCTGGCAGATTAAAGATGTGTACTGGACCAAGACTTGAACTCGGAACCATTGCCCTTCGCAGGCAAGTGCTCTACCGACGAAGCTAACCAAGCGTGATGCATGACTCTTCCACACAGATTTACTTTTGCCAGCACCTCATCTCTTACCTTCCAACCATTACAGAAGCTATCCTGCGAAACCTGCAAGACTAGCTCTCCTGGAAGATAGAATATTGCGAAGTCATGGCCTAGCCACGGCCTGGAGGATGTTTCCATGTTCCCATAGTAGCAGAGTGTGCACTAATATGAAACTTCCTGACAGATTAAAACTATGTGCCAGATACTTCGGTAGCTCAGTTGGTAGAGAACTTGCCTGCAAAAGGCAAAGGTCCCAAGTTCTAGTTTCGGTCCAGGACGTAGTTTTAATCTGTCAGGAAGTTTCATATCAAAGCACATTCTGATGCAGAGTGAAAATTTCATTCTGGAAACAACCTCCAGGCTGTGGCTAAGCCACGTCTCTGCAATATGCTTTCTTCCAGGAGTGTCAGGAGAGCTTCTGTGAAGGTTGGAGATGAGGTATTGGTGAAAGAAAATCTGTGAAGACAGGTCACGAGTCTTGTGTGGTAAGCTCAGTTGGTAGAGCATATGCCCATGAAAGGCAAAGGTCAGAAATCTCAGTCCAGCAGACAGTTTTAATCTGGCACTAAGTTTCACATCAGCACACACCCCGCTCAAGAATGAAATTTTCATTCTAGAAAACAATTATTATATAATTCACTGGCAGTTTTGTGCTGAATACTTTCAGTAACCAAATTATGAACATCATTTGACCTTGTACTGAAGGTAGATTTGGACATTTCATTTACATTTTTGTTTACTTTCATCAACTTAATGAAAAACATCCCCTCTTCTTTGACAATGCCATCAGTTATCTTATGAGTACCATGAGTACTAATCATATTACTCCTACTCCTTCACTTCCTGTGGTTAAGTATCTCAGTAAGTGCATCTTAGTATCCAATAATTTACAAAAATACTGCTTAATGTGTTTTCACTGCACATAAAACTAAATTGTCTGCTATCAAAATCAATGTTCACATTCCACTTAAACAAAAACTCTCTGCCCAAAATAATGTTTATGCTAAGATCAAGTATCAGCAAAAAATTACATGACTTATAATATGTCACCAATAACCTATAACTCATACCCCTAACGCATAATCCATATCCCATAAATAACATTTTCTGCATAATACTTTTACGTATGTCTCTAGTAGCACCTATAATTCCAATTCCTGAAATATGCATTATCACTACTACTCCTTTTAACTGATTCAAAAAATACCTGGGAACCACCATTTAATTCACTGCCACCGTCCAGTAAACTCTCAGCAGGTACTCCATGGATATAAGCTGTAATTTCAGGATGCCCTACATCATTACTATTTACCATAGTGTCTTCTTCATGTAACAAATCATCTTGATCAACAAATTTATTTTCAGCTACAGTAAAGTGACAAATGGTATGACACTCTTCCCTATTTACATCTTCATTATTTCTTGACTCTTTCTCAACATTACTCTGCTCACTCACAACATTTATCTTCTCTTTCCTTGTCATATTGTCCTCACTGTCATAGACAAATTCAAATCTCTGTTCTTTTTCCTCCTGATCATTACTATTAAATTCGTCATTACTTTAATTATCATCTGAACTGGTACTTGGATCACTACTACTGTCACTGTGTTCAAAAGCTTTGTTAATCAGCTGTTCTCTATTTCTATATGCCCATTTGATCCCCAATTATCCCTGCATTTATTACAATTTCACTTAAGACCTGTTGTTCTCACTCAAAATTACTTTTACTCTTCTCAGATGATGATTTTACTCTCTTTCCCTTTCTCCCATATTGAAAAAAAAATATTAATATTATTTGTAGGAGTGGGCAAAAGAAACTCTCTCTCTCTCTATGAAGTTTATTTTCTAATTCCATAATTACAGGTTCACTAGACAGTTCTTTGTCCAGATGTTTAAGTTTATTAATACACTACTGAAAAAATCTTTTATAGTAATTCTTCTCAAATCATTCTTATCGTCACCCCAAAATTCACTCACAATTCTCTGCTGTTCATGTCTAGACCAATACCTGTTCAAAAATAATTTTTTAAACTCTTCCCATGACTTACATGATTCTGTAACTTAAGCTGCCCAACTATAGGAATCACCTTCCTATAACACATTTTATCACCCCAATTTCCAGGTAAGTTATTAAATTCTTTAATGAAATCAAGAGGATGTATGTCACCAAATGGTTCCACACAAGACGAGATTAATATTAAGGCAATCTACCTTGCCATCACAGTATTCAGTATATGAAACCTTCACATTTCATCTACAATATGGCTAGTCGAAACAAGGCCCCCGGAGTAGACAACATTCCATTGGAACTACTGACAGCCTTGGGAGAGCCAGTCCTGACAAAACTCTACCATCTGGTGAGCAAGATGTATGAAACAGGCAAAATACCCCCAGACTTCAAGAAGAATATAATAATTCTAATCCCAAAGAAAGCAGGTGTTGACCGATGTGAAAATTACCGAACTATCAGTTTAATAAGTCACGGCTGCAAAATACTAACACGAATTCTTTACAGACGAATGGAAAAACTAGTAGAAGCCGACCTCGGGGAAGTTCAGTTTGGATTCCGTAGAAACACTGGAACACGTGAGGCAATACTGACCTTACGACTTATCTTAGAAGAAAGGTTAAGGAAAGGCAAACCTACATTTCTAGCATTTGTAGACTTAGAGAAAGCTTTTGATAATGTTGACTGGAATACTCTCTTTCAAATTCTAAAGGTGGCAGGGGTAAAATACAGAGGGCGAAAGGCTATTTACAATTTGTACAGAAACCAGATGGCAGTTATAAGAGTCGAGGGACATGAAAGGGAAGCAGTGGTCGGGAAGGGAGTAAGACAGGGTTGTAGCCTCTCCCCGATGTTATTCAATCTGTATATTGAACAAGCAGTAAAGGAAACAAAAGAAAAATTCGGAGTAGGTATTAAAATCCATGGAGAAGAAATAAAAAATTTGAGGTTTGCCTATGACATTGTAATTCTGTCAGAGACAGCAAAGGACTTGGAAGAGCAGTTGAATGGAATGGACAGTGTCTTAAAAGGAGGATATAAGATGAATATCAACAAAAGCAAAACGAGGATAATGGAATGTAGTCGAATTAAATCGGGTGATGCTGAGGGAATTAGATTAGGAAATGAAACACTTAAACTAGTAAAGGAGTTTTGCTATTTGGGGAGCAAAATAACTGATGATGGTCGAAGTAGAGAGGATATAAAATGTAGACTGGCAATGGCAAAGAAAGCATTTCTGAAGAAGAGAAATTTGTTAACATTGAGTATAGATTTAAGTGTCAGGAAGTCATTTCTGAAAGTATTTGTATGGAGTGTAGCCATGTATGGAAGTGAAACATGGACGATAAATAGTTTGGACAAGAAGAGAATAGAAGCTTTCGAAATGTGGTGCTACAGAAGAATGCTGAAGATTAGATGGGTAGATCACATAATTAATGAGGAAGTATTGAATAGGATTGGGGAGAAGAGAAGTTTGTGGCACAACTTGACTAAAAGAAGGGATCGGTTGGTAGGACATGTTCTGAGGCATCAAGGGATCACCAATTTGGTATTGGAGGGCTGCGTGGAGGTAAAAATCGTAGAGGGAGACCAAGAGATGAATACACCAAGCAGATTCAGAAGGATGTAGGTTGCAGTAGGTACTGGGAGATGAAGCAGCTTGCACAGGATAGAGTAGCATGGAGAGCTGCATCAAACCAGTCTCAGGACTGAAGACCGCAACAACAACATGGCTAGTGGTGGCGACATAAAAAGAAGATTCCACTAATTTTACTTCACTGCCATCATCCAATGAACTTTTAATGATTGCTTTATATTAAGTCAAACATTTTAGTTCTTCTTCCCTATCTTGAATCTCAACTTCATCACAGGGCTCTTTCTTAATGTTTATCACCTGCTTACCATTTTCAGAAGCAATGTTTCCTTCTTCCTTATCACTCACTTTGGCAAACAGTCACATTTAAATAACAAAAATACTTTATCTACAGATTATTTGCACATTAAGTGCTGCTGCTATTGGAATTTGCTATCAGCTCACTACGCCTTCTCGTAATTCTGCCTTGTTGCTGCTTTCCTTGCATCCTAAAAGGCTGCCCTGCTGTTTCCTCATTGGCCAGTTGTGATGTCAGGCAGTCCTGCTCCCCCATTGGTTGAAGTTTTCTCCATGTACTGGTGTCTGCTTCATTTCATATTTCAAATAATAAAATTTGCACTTTCATAGAAATTTCCCTTGTGTTCTGACCCATTTGCAGTTTATTTGTAGTCTGAGTTCATTTGCAACCATACGAAATTATATTAAAATTGTCTAACAGTTGCTTCATCACTGTAATCAAATAGTTCACAGTTGCTTTTAATTGTTTGTGAGTTCCTTGTCTTGTGTCGCTCGGTAGGGAAGTTGTGATTATTGGCATATATGCACCCACAAACGACACATAAGATAGGAGAAAGATACATTTGAGGCCACCCTCAGGGAGGCTATTGAAAAAATCCCAAGAAGAAAGGAACTGATTATCATGGGAAGCATGAATGGAAGAGTAGAAACTAGAGAAACCTGTAGAATAGTAGGAAAACATGGAGAGGAAGAATATAATGACAATGGGGAACGATTGATTGCAATTTGTGAACAATTTTATCTAAAAATTACCAACACATTTTTCAAACACAAGGACATTCGTAAATATACTTGTCAACAGAACACTAAAGAACTTCGTTCTATAATAGATTATATTATCATTAGGCAGTACATGGTAGGTCTTACAGAGGAGTCCAGTGTGGATCAGACCACTATCTAGTAAAAATGAAATCTTTTTGGCAATGGAAGAATGCAAGGAATCATACAAGTAACATAAATGAAATGAACCAGACTGAGAAACCACCTTTTACCTTTTAATATTGACAGCCTACAAGATGAAAGTATCAGAACACTCTTTGCAGCCAGGATAGAAAGGAAACTGGTTGAGTCATTTGAAGGAAGTAAAGAGGAAATATATGACTATATAAAAACTAATGTGAAAATCATAGCAACAGAGGTGTTGGGTAAAAAAGATGGCAACCACAATCATGCAGCAGAGTGGTGGTCAGAGGAAATAGAGGTCCTACTTAGAGAAAAACGAAATTACCTTCAGTGGTTGAATGATAAATCGGAAGAAACAAGATCAATATACAAGGAAAAGAAGAATGAAGTGATGAAAAAAATAAGGTTGGCAGAAAATGAAGCATGGGAAAGAACATGTGACCAGGTTAATAGCAAATTAGGATTTGGGAGAGCAAACAAAGCATGGTCAGTATTAAAAGGCCTTTGACAGGATACAAAAACAAAACCAATCTCCAACTGATAACACAAAAGGAATGGGAAGAGTTTTCCAAAAATTATTGAATGAGGACAGAGCAGAATATCTAGAAGAAGGAACAATGGAAGAAAATCGAAATGAAGATGATGAGATCCAAATTTTAGAAAGTGAAGTACTTCAGGCATTGGGAACAGGAAAAAATGGTAAACCACCTGGACCACGCAATATCAATCTGAAGTGTCTGAAATATGGTAGTGACAAAATTGTGAAACTGAAACTGATAATACAGCTCTTCAACAAAATGATACATGGAGATTCAGTACCCAACAAGATGAAGCTAGGTTACATAAATACCATATTTAAGAAAGGGAATAGCAAAATTTGTTCAAACTATCGAGGAATTTGTGTTACAAACACATTAATGAGAATTTTTGTGAAATTAATTAAAAACAACTGGAAAAAAATTTAGAACCCAAGAAGAACAATGTGGTTTCACATCTGGGAGATCATGTGTAGACCATTATGACAGATTTTGGAGAAACACAGGGAAAAAAAAAAAAAAAAAAAACATAGGATTAATTTCATAGATCTAGAAAAAGCGTATGATACTGTTCCAAGAAAATTACTTTGGAGAGCACTACATATGGCTAACATAAACTCTTCCTTGAGTAAAATAATACAACAGATGTATAAAGATAACATTTGCCAAGTGTAATTTGGTGACAAACATTCAAAGAATTTAGAACAAGCAAAGGCCTTTGACAGGGCTGTTCCATGTCATCATCATTATTTAAAACATATATAAATATTAGCCTTAGAACATGGTTTCATAAATGTAATAGTATGGGATTAGAAATAAGAGATGGAGTTTACCTGCATCATTTATTGTTTGCTGATGATCAGGTAGTCGTAGCACAAGATGGGGAGGATGCCAACTATATTTGCAATTAACTAGCATTAGCATACAAAACTTGGGGTTTGAAGATTAATTACCAAAAACAGAATACTTGACTAATGAATCAGATGAGCTATACATTGAAGGAAAGAAAATCAAGAAGATAAACACTTTCTGTTATTGGGGATCTATTTTAGAAATCGACAGAAAATCAGAGTCAGAAATCAATAAGAGAATTAGTAGTGGATGGAAGGTCATTGGGATGCTTAACTCAGTCTTATGGAGCAGGAATATAATGAGCAGAACTAAAAAATTAATACACAAATCTATATTAGAGTGTGTGGTTCTGCATGGAACAGGGACCTGGACAATTAATCTGAAGCACATTAAAAAATAACAAGCTCTAGAGATGGACTTCTGAAGAAGATAAGGAACACCGAAAGGAGAATGGAAATAAAAGAAAGAATATATGACGTAGAAGATAGGAAGAAATTACAGTGGTATGGGCATATACGGTGAATGGATGAAGCCAGAATACCAAAATTGCTACTGAAGTGGGAAGCGGAGGGGAGGGGGAGAACAAGAGGATGACCTATGACCACCTGGCTCCTAAATGTACAGCACACAATGAGGAGAATGGGCGCAGAGAAAGAGGACACACGAGATCGAAACACCTGGAGGGATACTTTGAAAATATAGTTTAAGAACGTTTATTCTTTGTATAGTAGTTTCCGAGGAAATTATTCCATTGGAGATAAGCCACTGTAATGCGGTAAAGCTCAAAATAATAAATAAAATAATGATCCATCACTGAAGTGTTCGTGGGACTGTGGCTAATATTGTGTCGAAACTAGTTGCATAATTAATATACTTTATAAAAATTATGGCTGTTAGGATTCCGTATTTCTCCAAGTTCGTTTCATGGTTGTATGGTGGTAGAACGATATAAGGCGATGTGGAAAAGCATGATATTAACTCTCAGTCCGCATGAGCATGCCCCAAATTATCTTAGTAAAAACAAACTACACAAAGATGAGAAATTATTAACATTTACAAGAGAAATTACTACTCATAGAGTCTTCTTTGTTTAAATAATGTTTTGTAGGCTCTACAACAAAGGAATACTGTAGCTGCAACAATGCCATGCTGTTCCAAATACAACTGATGAAACCGTTCACTAAGGACACCTGCATGCCATTCTTAGAATGCCAATTCTATCAATTTTAACATTCTGAGTTGTTCTATTGGACATTGTATAATTTAATGTAGTTTCTTCGTTACTTTTTTATGCTCTTTACTGTGGCATCTTGTATGAATGTATCAGACTATTATCCAACTGCATTTACACTGCTATTTAAGAAGCAACGGGGTGGACAAAAATATGAAAACATCACAAATGCAACACATTACATTGCCTAACATGGCATAGGAAAATTGTTAGAGTTCAAAATTGCTTCCATTTGTCTCAGAATAGACAGAAGCAGGATCTCTCTAGTTTTGATGAGAATCAAGTACTATTCACCCTGAAAAACAGTGGCAAGATCTGGTAATGATGATGGAGATGGATAGAGATTATGCACACTGCTCTCCAAAGTAGGTCACAAAGGCTCAATAATATTGAGACATGATGATTGTGGTGCACAAAGGAGACAGGTTAATTCATCACTGTGTTCACAAAACCAGAATTGGATGATGCGAGCTATGTGAACAGGAGCCCTACCATCATGGCACGCAGTAGCACCATAGGGGAACATATGTTGTACCATGGGATAGTCCTGGTTAGCCAAAATAGTCATAAAATTCTTGTCAATAATGTCATCTTGCACAGTAACCATGGGATCCATGGAATATCACAATTTTGGCTGCCCACACCATCACCGAACCCCACCATGTTTTGCTCTTGGGACGTAAACTCAACTAGTAGTTGGAAACAGTGTGAAACAAAACTCATCTGCCCAAATGAGCTCCTTACATTGCTACAATGTCAAGGTTTTAAGGCTTCAGCACCACATTTTCCCATTATGGGCACTTACATCATTGATGAGTGGTTTTGGAATGTCAGGTCACCCTGCAACTTCCCGATTATGGGGCTTTCTTCACATTGCTTTGGTGCTGACAAGGTTCATGAGAATTATATTCAGTTCTGCAGTGACTTTCACAACTTTTGTCATCCTATTTTTCATAAGTCATTGAAACTGTCCGCCACTGTCACTCAACACACACTTTCGTCCATGTTGCCAAATAGCAGATGATTTTTTTTCTCTTGAAACACCATCACTTTGACTACCGTGGTTACAGCAACCACGCACCGTATGAGCACAAGCTATTTTCCCACATTCAAATTCACTATGCTCTGATATAATGAATTCACAACTACACACAACACTGCTCTGACCTCAACTGACACTTGTTAAATATTGAGGATAATGCAGAGATGCTGTTCATGGTCAAATACAACAGTGAAACTTGCAAGCTTGGATAGCATCTGCATTTATGTTCAAGCAAGCCCTTTCTGTGAAGTTGCCATACTTTTGCCTAATTCCTGTAAATGACTATTTTAAACATTCATTCAGTAACAAAGTAGAACTCCTTGAATTTGTAGACCATCTATTGACTCTTATAGCATATATTTTAATACAAATTATAAGATCTCTTGCCAATAGGTAAACTTCATTGCCAAATGTTTCTACATATATCCTCTAAGGGCTTTTGCACCTCTTCAATGTAGGTCAGTGATTCCCAGAACTTACATTTTTGCATCTGAACAGCTATTTCCAGCCCGTAAGTTGCTTTGATTCCTGCCCCATCTTGAAGATGCTTGTCATCTTACGGCATGAATTGCCACTTGCAAATAAAAATAATAATCCTGCACAACATCTGTTCTCTTACTTTGGATACCTTATTTTATAGTTTTCATTTGCAAGTATCATTCATTCGTATGATGTAGGGGTAGAAATCACTTCTCTAGGGTGGTATGTATCACCAAATTCACCCCCTCCCCCCATTTACATCCATGATCCTGCTGTTTATATGTCTACTTGCCCTATTCCATGTGTAAAATTTGGACCATTTTGAAGTTTTTGTATGTTAGTAATGTATTTCTAACTGTTGATACTCTTTAAAATTATTGCAAAACCTCATTACTTTTATGAAGATGGCCAAGATAAAACAATAACAACTTTCTAATAATTGAAAGAATGTGCCTTTACTTTTGTACATATCATTTTCTTGTGATAAATATCCCAATATTTGTAGTAACTAAAGTATAGGTGTAATAATGTGCCTGTACATCTCCTATCTTAAACTCAGACAGCTGCCTTGCAAAAGAAAAATTAAACCGTCTCTTTGCGTGTTTTTAACTTATCTTAGGCCCCTAAATAAGCATTTGTATTCTTCTAGATAGTCTTCCAAATACTCATCTCTATCATTCTAGACAGCAGTCCTTGCCATTAAATTACTTGTTATAAAATTTTATTAGAAGTTCATAAACATTATACGATTATTATAGTAATCATTTCAACGTCTTGTAGTTGCTACTTCAATATGTTAACATGTCATAACTTCCCTTGTCAATGTGAGGCATTCTTCAAGGAGAAAGAACAATCCTGACTATGTTCAAAAATGGAATTGAAGCTGCAGTGGAGAAAAGGAGGGGCTCACGATTTATTTCAGCCAGTGTGGATTACACTTTCCCTTCTAAGAAATGCTCTTGACTTTTTATCATTACGTAGGCATAAGTGTTTTTCGTTTTGGCAAGCATTACCACATGTAGCAAAGTTACAGTTACTATTAAATATGTATCTTTAAGTTAAAGTATAAATGAAAGATTTTGAAGGTACATATTGATAGTCACAGAAGTTATAAAAAAAAGGAAGTGGGTAGGACCATTGTGCTAAAACACAAAATATGAAAAAAAAAAAAACAGCAAATGACTCAGGAGCTTATAAGCATAACTACAGATTCACAGACTGAGAACTCCTCAATGTCTGACTTTTAAATTACAAATTTGTTAATCATATAAAATTTATATAGTCCTTCATCCTTTCCACTTGACAGATCAACAAGAAATATCCCTTTCTCGAAATACATTTTCTGGCCATTTGAATAACTTTAAAAGGATTCTCCTATAAATTTCCACTTGCACCACATTGGGCGATTTGCATGTCGGTGATGATGATGATGATGAGGAGGAGGAGGAGGATGAAGAGAAGAAGAAGAAGATCATGATGATGATGGCACAACACTCAGTTCATTATTGGAGAAAAGTCCCAACCCGTCCAGGCATCGAACCTGGATCCGTTAAGTAGGTGCACTAGTAGTTAAATGAGGACTCATTCAGGTATTAATGGTACCCAGGTAGTATCAGAAGAATTTGATTAAGGGTGGTTTTTATAAATTGTAACATTGTTATTGTTGCCAAGCTATAAATTCCTTCAAATTGACAAAGAATTGCAAACCACTGTCAGTAAGTAATCATCTACATTTTCCAACATTGTAAAGTAATCTTTAAAGCAGTTTATTGCTGTGGCAATATTTACTACCTTAATTGAATACAATTACCAACAAGCTGTTGCTACAAAAATGCAAGCCATTCCTCTTACCTTTTGGTAAACGCTCAGTATGATTTGCTGCTGTTAAATCATCTGATTCTTTAGATATTATTGGATATACTTTGTAATACAATTTTTAGAATAGTAGAATGTAATTGTGAGTGTAATATACCTACATAATCTGAAATGTCCATAACCTTTGTGTAGGAACCACACAAGATCTTTAATTGCTATTCACGGAATTTATACTCTCCAGTGCTTTGAATGTTGTTCTACTCTCCAAAATAAATTCTCTTCCGATAATATCTGTTTGGTTTTACCTTTCTGAGACAAGATTCTTTGGTCCCCATATGTAACAACAGGACCAAAGTATTAATCAGATCTGAGTCCTCTTATTTTCCAAGCTATCTACCATATTGTTATTGTAATAACATATGAGCATGAAATTTATTCTGACTCCAGGTCCTTCAGTTATAAATTTACTTGTCATACCTTATGGTAAACATGAATGTGCCTCAGGGAACATTTTGTGAAACTCTGTAATTAATTTCAAATTTGAATTCTGATAAAAATGTTCTCCATATATCATTATTTTAGAACCCCAAGAGAGTCTGAAATTCTTCCAGATTCCTAACAATAGAGATAAGTTCTTTCTCTGTTGTGAGATGATTCAACTTGTGTTTACTGTGACTGTGATTAGCAAAAGGTATTGCAAGATGTTCACCTCACTCTAGATCCCATTCTCTTCGGGACAATTTGCACCCATGACCCTGTGACTAATTTAAACACTTGGTTCATTTTGGGATGACAGCTCCTTGTAGTGCTTGCTTAATGTTTTACTGCGCCATCCTCCCACATCCACTTGGCCTTTTGTTTTATAAGCCTAACAATCTTGGATCATTCATGGCTTGCCCTTTTATAAAGCTTCTATGTAAATTAGCTAAACCCAAAGATTATCATAACTGTTTCACATTCTTAGGTTCAGGACTATCCTTGATAGCTGAGACCAAGTTATATTACAGCAATTTCTATAATATGGTCTAAAATTTTTAATGTTTGTCTCCCAAAATGTTACTTAGAAACTTTTGTTGTGTCTAAAAGCATTGTTTGGTAGACAGTATATCTGATGACTGAAAAGTGTTCATGCTTCCCCTTTCCTCTATCTTTATTTCCATTAATTCCAACAACACATTTTTCACTACTGGAAGCACAGGACAAGTAAATTTTTTCATACTGATGCTAGCCAAATCTGCAACATCAAAAGTTGTTTCACTATCAAAATCTAAATGAATATCCATCTTTATTCTTAAAATGTCACCAGATAAAATAGATCTTACCTCCTCCTCTTTCTACAGTAACCATTCCGAAGTAAAGACTGGATATGTGAGTGCCACTTCTTTTTCTATACACAGGCCTGAAGTTCTCCTAATTGTTCTGAAACTTGGCCTCTGCTCCAGAAAATGCAGTTTTCTGACAATTGAAGTGGGAAAGGGCTGTCTGTCAGGCTATTCAGATATTCACTGCTCTTATTTCTTGAATTGTTTGACTCCTGTCACGAAGTTAGTTATTCATCCTATTATTGTTAACTAACTTTACAGTATTTAGTCACATTTTTACATTGAAATCAAGGAAGATATAGATCTTCACTATTATTATCCAAATCATGGTTCTCCTCTTGAGCTTAGTCTCCTCGGTCTTTATTTCTTTTTTTGTTTAACTTATTTGCTTCTATAAAAATTAATAATTCATTTACATTTTTCCAGCCATGATGCCATCTCTCTTTTTGCCCTTGTAAATGTCATTATATGTAACTGTTGTTATAATAATAAAGGTTCAATAACTCAACAGCCAACTTTTCTTGTGTGTTAGATGGCCAGTATTAGTTTTTTAAATTTTTGTTTGAAGTCATTCTATGAAGTAAATTATTCTGGATGAGCCATTCCTCAATTGACAATATCTCCTTTGAGATAACTAAGAACAAAATCTACCTTTTCCATGTCATCCGAACACTTGGGTAAAAGTTCTTAAAATATTCTCAAAAAAATAGGATGAATATCTTTTTCTGGTTTAAATTTTGGCATTTTTTCTTTAAACTTGTCACAGATTCCAAACAAAATTATTCCAATATTTATATGGGAACCCTACAACTCCCTCTAGTTTGTTTATTTTAAGTTGTTCCTTAGTTCTGATTAGCATGTCAATCTGATTAGCATGTCATAAGTTTTTGAACCTGTTCTTTAGTTTTGAATGGCTCTTCACAAAGCTTTTGAATTTTTTCATCTGTTTTCCCAGGTCAGCTGACAAAGGAAGTATACTGACAGATGACTCAGTCTTTTCCCGAACCTTTAGTTCAGTGAAATCACTTATTAGTTCCTCCAGTGTTGCAAAAGTGAAATCTGTGATGGTACTTCATCTGAATCTTTGCTTTGTTCTAAAACATTAAACACTGCAGTAGTGTCTGAAATTTGTTTACATACTTTGCTAAATTCTTGTTCAGTAAATTCTGTAATTTGAGTTACATCTGTGTTTACTCCTCCAAATTGTTTTTGCCTTATTACTCATTAGACCTCACTGCTTAATTATCTTAGAATGTAATTTTCCTTGTATATTTAGTGTGGTCATTTTTAACACTAATATCTTATGATTATTCCAGTTTTTCCATACATGATTCAAGAGTATGTTGTTCTAACTTATTTGCTTGTTTATCTATTTTTATTATTTGTTATCTCTAATTTAGTATTTAGTATAATAGGTAATGGTCCAACAGTAGTATTTGCCTCAGCAAGACTTTTTCAGACCTAATACTCTGGGCATTTAAGTCAAGATTGGTTCGTTCTGTCTTATCATTTGTTGTACCTAATTTACCATTTATATCAATACTTTACTGTCCCACTTCAGCATTTAGATTAGAAATAGCTCATAAGATTTCTTCAGTTTTTATTGTTAATAGTAGCATACAGTAAAAGTAGTGATACTTGAGCACTTCTATAATATGTGACAATTACTAACACTAGTTTAAGAAATCACTACAAAAAATCAACTGTTGACTCTCACCACACAATATTAGGTAAGACATAAAATTTAAAATAAATAAAAATAATAGTAAAATAATATAGAAGTTTTTCTGGAGTAAGTAAAGTCAACCCGCTCTGCAGTGCAACACACAGTTATCAGAATTTTGATTGCAATGCACTATCTTAATGGTGTAGGTGCCATTTACTCATCACAGTCAGTCATCGTCCATCAAAGCACATGGCCGTTAAGCTTTGGTTTTGAAGTCTTCAAAAAAATCTTTCTATGTTATAATGCCAAAACCCTTAATAATATGTCAATAACAACATATTTCTTCGCAATATTTGCCTTTCAGTGCATGTGCACTTCCTTTTGTCAGTCGGGTATTTATCTGGTTGCTAAGAGCAACAGTACAGTTTCATGACAATTCTTCATGTAAAATAGTTTATTCTCCTCTAATATTTTCGAGAATATAAGAATATCATTCTTATTACTTTTTATATATGCTGCTGCTTTTTATCACTCTTTGTGGTATCCATAAATTTGTCATGCAGTTTGAGTTTTGACACTTCCAGCTATAATTTGATGGTGTTATGCACTAGGCACTGCAAATGAGATGTTCCTTTGAATTTGGATGTTGTATTATTTAATGTAGTTTCTTCAATATTGTTTAATGATCTTTACCGTGCTGGACTTGTAGCCAACTGCACTTATAATATTGTTTAGAGGAGCTATACAACAATTTTAAAGTTCCATTAAATAACATAAGAAGTCAATGTTGAATTCACAGCCCATCTATCTGACTCTTCAAGAATACAGCATCACAAAAATTATAAGAAAACCTCTTGTCTATACAAACGTTCAGTTGTAGAGCTCACACACGAAACATCGAATGAATACTGAAAGAACCTTTCACAACAATAAAGGAAATTCCTGGATGGAACAACACACAAAATAAAGGAAAGACAACAACTAACCAATAGCAGACTGATGTGTGGAGGAAAGAAACACAACATAAAACAGTATTCGTACTAGCTTTCCAGCTCGTGCCACATTCACACATCCAACCCACACAGACACCCATATCTGTATCTTAAATCTTTGCTCCACATGTCCATCTGCTATAGCTGAGAGAGTAGCCTTTCCTTTATTTCATGAAAAAAATTTTCATTTATTTTCTAACACAGGGTATACTTCATTATCAAAAGTTTCTAGATATATCCTCTTAGGACTTCTGTACCTCTACAAATCAGGTCATGAATCACCAGAAGTTATATTTTTTGCATCCGAACAGGTATTCCCTCCTGTGAAGTTACTGCGATTACTGTCCCACCCTGAAGATGAGTATTGACCCTCAGCATGATTCTCCACATGCAAAATGACCCTGCACAATATCTGTGCCCTTACTTACAATATCTTACTTTATAGTTTTCATTCACGAGTTTCATTCGTCAGTATACCAAGGATACACATCACTTCTCTGCAGGTATACAAATCACCACAATTTATTAAGTCTTCTATTGCTTTATTTGTAAAACAAAACCCTGGTCCATTTCTCTTGTTAGAAACATTTTACAAGCTTGAACTCACTCACTGATTTAGTGCTAGATGATAATAGCAACAATGTGCATCCAGAACAAACATTTTACAATATTGTACAAAACTACTACTGCACATTAGTATCTTTCCAGTCACAGTGATTATATTGGACACAGGTACATCCCTTTGAACACTATACACATAGAAGTCACATAAATGGATGAACTGTTTTATTATTGGTATATAACAATGATTGCTTAAAAATGCAAGTTCTGCGTGAGCGTGGTGGGGGGTGGCGGCACATCTGTGGATGGGTTTCAACTTTATGGATGCTCAGCAGTGAGGTTATCAGTGCACTGACATGTTTGAAAATAAACGAAGGTGACAAAATCGCTAACTTTGTTGCACACAGTGAGGACACCTACAAAACAACTCTTAAAATGCAAATTGTTGGTTACACATGTGAGAGTAATCACCTCGTATGTCTACACACAATGGATGCGTACCTGTAAGTCTGCCATCATTCTTTACAGGTGAACAATGCAAGGCTGAATTTCTTCACAGTGGTTAAATGTACTCTTTCACATGGTACTTGCCAGGTTCCTAGGGTCATTTCATTTCAGTGCTGGGGATGTTTCTGACATACATGTGTTTCCCCTGGACACTGTTTATACTGATTTCTGATTTGGAAAGTGCTTTTGAGTTGACATGGTTCCGCATGGATTACCAGTGCTTACACTTTTGCTAAAAGTGCATGTCACTTCCATTAGCTCATAATACCCAATCTGTGAGGGATGTTTTGTCAGTGAACAAGTAAGTGTTGGACAATCTTTCCTGGCTGCATGATTTAATAACATTTTTCTTTAGTCAAACACAAATAAAACAACCAAAGGAAGGCATTATGCTAGCAGTGAGGACATCAAGGATAAAAATGAATGGCTCCAGAATGACATACCCAAATTAATATAATTGCTAGGATATCTCCAGCAAAATGCAACTTTATTTTAGGACAGTAATAAATGATATAAAACAGTAAAACTAATGTTATCAAAAAATAAAATTTCACAGAAAATTTACAACATAACCTTCCATTTTCTTTTTTATAATATCAATAGCCAATTTATATTCAACTGGTATATTAAGAATTGGTCTGAAGAGCAAAATGCAAGTCATCTGAGTTGATATTCAACATAACCGACTGAAAAATGTCTGCTCTCGAGTGTTCTGTCAGTAGAAGACCATAACACCCCAGTTTGGCTATAATTGATAAAGTCTTCGTGCTGGAGGGCACTGATATCCCTGAAAACAAAAGACAAGAAATACTGTAGTTATTGTTCTATTGTAATAGAAGGCAACATTGTATCTGAGTAAAAATGAAGTCATCAACTGCATGTTCCTAAAAAGAATGGTCAACGACTTCCTGTTCTGTAGCTGCATGTGTAACAAAGGTTTGGAAAGAAATATCTATTCAGAATGAATTTGATTATCCTAAGGTAAAGAAAAGTAAATTAAAACAGACACACGAACAATGGCTGCTTAACACATGGGACCAATATAACATGCCGAGTTTTATTTTACTTTTCCAGTTGTAGGCATACTGTGAACAAGATTTTAACTTCAACCACTGCTGGGGAGGGGGAACTTGGCATCACAACATGTAAAAAGGATTAGTTAACGCCACTCAGTACTGTGGATGCTTTACCAGTTAAGTGAAATGCATTACTGAAACTATTTTTTGTTTCGTAATATGATTAGGACAAGAAAAGCAATATAATACTTCTGTAACAGCTGCTGTGATAAATGAACACACAAGTGAACATAATATTGGGTCAGGGAGAAAAAGGCTTATGTTAGCTGAATGACTGGCTTATCATCTATGTACAGTAAGGTAAATCTGTCCTCAAACTTCACTGAAATGCTTCACTATTGTCGAATCAGCATAAGAATATCCTGAAAGCTAGCACTGGTATTGCCAGCTTTCAATCTCAACTGCCTGTATTAAAGGTCTGTGCTGGCTGTGACTGGCAAAGTGATTGTTTTTCTGATGTCTTGTGCAATAACTACTAGGCAAGCTGATGGTATCTTGCACAGGGCGCTGTGGAATATACGTGTGTGAGCAATTTAAGACTTTTGAGTCTTTACTTACTCGAATTTATAACACACCTTACAATAAGAAACAATTTCCAGAAACTCCCCAATGTTTGATATGAGAGTGTGGACGGCTGAGTGCCTGCAACATATACATTTCCTCCCACAACAAATTATTAGAAGTGGTTCATATAAATAAACCTGTCAAGAAGTTATTTGCTATTGGCTTGTTTGCTCTAAGTGAAGGCCTCAATGTCATCCAGTTTTTGTCTTCTAATTGCAATCTAAATGCCATAGTATTAGCACAATCTAAATGCATTATGGAGAGCACAATATATCAGTGAAGTTCATATACCACAAATATAAGGAATTCTGTATACACTCCCAATCTTTTACTTCTGAGAACTGGGAATGATACTGCAAAAATGGCTCTGAGCACTATGGGACTTAACATCTTAGGCCATCAGTCCCCTAGAACTTAGGACTACTTAAAGTTAACTAACCTAAGGACATCACACACATCCATGCCCGACGCAGGATTCGAACCTGCGACCGTAGTAGTCCCGCGGTTCCGGACTGCAGCGCTAGAACCGCACGACCACCGCGAATGATACTGCAAATATGTGAAATACATAGGGGAAATACTGTTCGCATGATGGTGGTGTCAAAACAATGGCTGTTAATGGTCATGATATATAAACACACACACACACACACACACACACACACACACACACACACACACACACACACACACTTTTTACATTCACAAGGAAACACAAAGACATGAAAGGTACATATGAAGTAACCAACGACGAGAGAATGTCAACATCACAATTGTCTTAATCAGATTGTCATTTCTGTTACAACTGCACTGACTTCACCAATCTTCACTGTTGTCTTCATCATCTGAGAAACTACTATTCTCAGTACTGATTTTTCTCTTATGCCTCCTTCTTCATTTGATATTTGATCTCTTGATCTCATTCTACATTGGTTCCCAATCTTCTTCCCTTTATCTTGGGTTATTTGTGTGACAGCCTTGTTCACGTCTCTCCATGCCCCGTAGTGTAGATGTTTTATTTCATTCTGTGACATGTCCTTTACTTTAATCTCAGATAAGTTTAGTATCATTGAAGTAGCACATGTTCTGCATTAATGAATCAATTGCATATGGTGTTTTCTGTGGTTTGTATCTTTGCATACGGTGTTTTCTGTGGTGTGTATCTTTACTGTTTTCCTTCAACCAACCCAAAATTTTCTCCTCCCTTGTGAACAAGTTAGGCCTTATTTAACAAAAACAGAACAGTATGGAGCATTATATATTACAAAAAACACTACCAGATATGGTAGCAAGCGAGTAATGAACCATTCTTTAAATGTATCCTCAGTAACTTCTTCATGGTAATATAGTTTTTATTTTATTTTGACTGAAAAAGGAACTTAGTACCAGGCACAAAATCCTAATTAGAAACCTTTTTATCAATAATAAGTCATCTACCCTTTCCTTTAGGCACACTCATTGTTATGTGATGTGTCATCTGTCTATTAGTCTGATCTTGCAGATGCACGCAAACCCATGTTTCATCCATCCATGTTATATTCTCTGGATTGATGCCAATTTTTCTTAAAACAATAGAAAGGCTTGTCGCACTGCCCGTAGTAAACAAATTACTTTCTGACAGTGAAACTATCAAGATTTTATATGTAGTGTACTCTTTCCTAAGGTAATATGCATACACAATCAGACCACTATCCGGCAAGCTCGGGGATCTATCGGTGCTGAATTATCATCATTTTAAAAACTTGATTTAAGAAAAGGGATATAAGCAAAACCTATAGTTTTAACATACCAAACATGTAACTTTTATTTATTAAACACAACAGGTGAGATTAAAGTATCAAAAAATTAAAAGTATGTATTACTTTTCTGTAAACACAAAATTCAATTAAAAGCAGATTACTGTACTGTTTATTAAACTAGGTTTAAGGCTCAAAGTGTTAGAAAAGTTCAATATACAAAAATAATTTTTGGTACACCAGTAACAAAATAAAATAAGTGCCACTGATTTGAAAATATCAAGAACAAGCTAATCAATGAAAACTGGTTGGTTGATTTGGGAGAAAGACCAAGCTGTGAGGTCATCGGTCCCATGATGTAGGATGGCAGAAATCAAGGGAGGGATAACACAAACAGCACAGTCCAGTCAAGGAGAATGGACAATGTGCAAATGAAGAGGGGGAAATGGACATCAGGTAGCAGGAAGAGGAAAGAACAGGAGGGGTTGGATGGAAATGAGGAGAGCAAGGGTGCCCCAGAAACGCACGGATGATGGGAAAAGGCAGGGAGGACCTAGATGGTATGGAGGCAAAGTCAAGATCTCCATAACCAATGCCCACACTAACTGAAGGAGTGAAATTCCAGAGGAATATTCAAAAACTTGTTCCCTGAGAAGACAAGACACTTTTGCAAAGAAAGCCGAGGACACACATAACCAAGACACAACCATGCAAAGATCGTCTTTTAACATCATCTTTCCCTGGTGTTGGCCCTGTTGTATCGTGATAATGGTAGGAGGGTACATTTACTGCAAGTTGCCAAAAGGTGGGGGCAGTCCAGCAAAATATGGATCACTGTGAGAGGAACCCTGCACTTACAAAGAGGGAGGAGTGGGGAGGCGCTCACTGTAGAGTAAAATATCTATATGGCCTATGCAAAGACGGGAGAGGATGATAGATTCCCGCTGGGAGAGGCAGAGGAAAGAACGCCACATGGTGGGAAACTCCTTGACGGTGTGAAGTTTATTAGATGGGGGGTAGTTCCCCAAGAGTTGCCACATGATTGAGCAAAAAGAGATTTGATGTACAGCAGAAAATCTGCCCCTGGAGGAATCATCGAGAACTGGGGTAGACGGCCATCCCCCCAGTTGGAAGATCAACAAGTTCAATACCCGGGATATATATGTGGCCAGGAACCCAATGGAAATCAATTGAACAACCAGCATCACTAAGGTCAGCAAGAAAGTTGTAGATGGATGGCAAAGACCAGCAGTTTTAGGGCGCACAACTACAATGGTCATTAGCGCCCAGACTATGTTAGGAATGCACCGCGAGGCACAAGGTTAAAACAGCAACTAAAAGGGACAATACTATAAAAGACAGACAGGCAGAGGTTTAAAAAAAAAAGAGCATCATCAAATGTCCTTAGACATTTGTCAAGTTGATAAAACGAAGAACGTGAGCAGCTGCTCCTGGGTCATCCGCTAAAATGGCATCCAGAGTACATGGCAGGCCAAGATCAGGACGCAGTGTATTAAACTCTGGACAGGACGTTAAAATGTGGCGGACCGTCAGCAATTGCCCACATGGGCAGAACGGCGCCAGCGCAGCCGTCAGCAGATGGCGATGGCTGAACCGGCAGCGTCCAATTCGTAACCGGGCCAAAATGACCTCCTCCTGCCGAGAAGGGCGTGAGGAGGATGTCCAAGCCGTGGGAAGAGGTTTCAAGGCCCGAAGCTTGTTGTCCGTAAGTGCAGCCCAATCGGCATGCCACAGCGATAAAATGCACCGACTAATGACCCTGCTACAATCTGATGAAGGGACACAACAAGAAGCTGCCCGAGGCTGGAGGACCACAGCCTTGGCCGTGGCATCTGCAGCTTCGTTCCCAGGGATACCAAGATGGCCAGGAACCCACATAAAGCTAACAGGAGAACTGTCGTCCACCAGCTGCTGAAGAGAGTGTTGGATCCAGTGCACGAAAGGGTGAACCGGATATGGATCACTGAGGCTCTGGATGGCACTCAGGGAATCGAAGCAGATGACATAAGCAGAATGTCGGTGGCGGCAGATGTAAAGAACAGCCTGGTAGAGGGCAAAGAGCTCAGCTGTGAAGACCGAACAATGGCCATGGAGCCGGTATTTGAAACTTTGTGCCCCGACCCCGTCATTGGTCTCAAAGCCATCTGTATAAATGAAGGTCATATTAATGGACTTTGAATGAAGTTCGACAAAACAGGAGTGATATACCGAACCGGGGGTAACCTCCTTTGGGAGCGAGCTGAGGTCAAGGTGAAAGCGAACCTGAGCCTGGAGCCAAGGTGGCGTGTGGCTCTCGCCCACTCTAAAGGTTGCAGGGAGTGAAAAATCAAGGTGTCGGAGGAGGCGATGAAAGCGAATACCTGGGGGTAGCAGGGCAGAAACATACAACCCGTATTGACGGTCGAGAGAGTCGTCAAAATAGGAACGTTAAGATGGGTGATTGGGCATTGACAGTAGCCGACAGGCATACCGACAAAGCAGCATATCGCGTTGGTAGGTGAGTGGCAATTCACCGTCTTCAGCATGAAGACTCTCGACGGGACTGGTATAAAACGCTCCGATCGCAAGACGTAAACCCCGATGTTGTATGGAGTTGAGGCGGCGTAAGATGGATGGCCGTGCAGAGGAGTATACGAAGCTCCCATAATCCAGCTTGGAGTGGACGATTGACCGATATAAGCGAAGTAGGATGGTTCGATCCGCTCCCCACGACATACCACTGAGTACACGGAGGACATTTAGAGAACGTGTACAACGGACAGCCAAATATGACACGTGGAGACCAGCTAAGTATCCTGTCAAATGTAAGACGTAAAAATTTTGTTGTCTCCATGAACGGGAGAGTAACGGGACCGAGTCTTAAGGACAGTGGGAGAAACTTTTTGTAGTGCCAGAAGTTAATACAGACCGTCTTCTCAGCAGAAAAATGGAAGCCATTGGTGACACTCCAGGAGTAAAGACGGTCAAGAGAACGCTGAAGACAGCGCTCCAGGAAACATGTACTCTGCGCGCTGCAATAGATGGTAAAATCATCCACGAAAAAGGAGCCTGATACATCAGCTGGGAGGCAATCCATTATTGGATTGATCGCTATGGTGAAGAGAGCGACGCTCAAAACTGAGACCTGTGGCACCCCATTCTCCTGGTGAAAGATGTCTGACAGGACAGAACCCACACGTACCCTGAACTGTCGATCCATTAAAAAGGAACGAATAAAAAGAGGGAGGCGACCGCAAAGGCCCCATGTATGCATGGTGCGGAGAATGCCCGCCCTCCAACAGGTGTCGTAAGCCTTCTCCAAATCAAAGAAAACAGCTGCGGTCAGGTGCTTCTGCAAGAAGTTATTCATAATGAAGGTCGACAAGGTAACCAGATGGTCAACAGAAAAGCGGCGCCTGGTAAGTAGGTGTCGAGATTCGAGCAGCCAAACCATTCGCTCCATCACCTTACAGACACTGCTGGTAAGCGAGATGGGTCGTTAAATGGAAGGCAAGTGCTTGTCCTTCCCCGGCTTAGGGATCGGGACAACAATAGACTTGCGCCAGCATGCGGGAACATGACCCTCAATCCAGATGCGATTGTAAGTACGAAGAAGAAAACCTTTACCCGCAGGAGAAAGGTTCTTCAGCATCTGAATATGAATAGAATCAGGCTCTAGAGCGGAGGACTGTGACCGGGCAAGTGCATTTTCGAGTTCCCACATGGTGAATGGGGCATTATAACTTTCACGATTTGAGGAGTGGAAGTTAGGTGGCCTAGCCTCCTGTGCCTGTTTTCGGGGGAGGAAGGCAGTGTGGTAATGAGCGGAGCTCGAAACCTCTGCGTAAAAGCAGCCGAAGGCATTGGAGACTTCCTCAGGGGCCACAAGGACGTCATTCGCGACCGTCAAGCCAGGAACTGTGAGTGGACCTTAGTGCCACATAGCCGGCGCAGGCTACCCCAGACAACAGAAGAAGGAGTAAACTGTCGAAGGTGCTTGTGAAAGCAGCCCAGCTGGCTTTCTTGCTTTCTTTAATAATACGACGACACTGCGCACATAATCGTTTATAATTGATACAATTCGCCACTGTAGGGTGGTGTTTAAAGGTACATAAGCATGTCGACGAGCACGTAAAGCGTCTCTACATGCTGCGGTCCATCAGGGGACCGGTACGCGACGTGGAGAAGAAGTAGTGTGAGGGATGGTATATTGAGTAGCAGTGAGAATGACTTCCGTGAGGTGTGCGACCTGACTATCGCAGCTTGTGAAGGTTTGATCCTGAAAGGTCGCCCTGGAAAAGAAGAGCCCCCCCCGTCTGCTTTGGAGATGTTGCAACTAGTTGAGCACGGAGACGGGGGTATGATGCAGGAGATGGATAGCACACGGAAAGTGGTCGCTTGAATATGTATCAGAAATTGCATACCACCCAAACCGGTGTGCAAGTTGGGTAGTACATATAGAGAGGTCTAAATGGTAATAGGTGTGTGTTGTGTCCGAAAGAAAAGTGGGGGCGCCAGTATTGAGGCAGACAAGATTGATTTGGTTGAAAAGGTCTGCTAACAGGGAGCCCCTCGAGCAGGATGATGGAGAGCCCCAAAGGGGATGGTGGGCATTGAAATCTCCAGTTAACAAAAATGGTGCAGGTAGCTGAGCAATAAGTTGCATCATGTCTGCCCTGGTAACAGCAGACGACGATGGAGGGTAAATGGTACAAATGGAAAATGTATAAGTGGGGAGAGTAATTCGGACGGCAACTGCCTGCAGGCCGGTGTGTAATGTGATGGGATCGTAGTAAATATCATCCCGGACCAGCAACATAAGCACTCCATGAGCCGGAATACCTGCCACAGGGGTAGGTCAAAACGCACAGAGGTGTAGTGTGCCAAGGAAATTTGATCGCATGAGTGTAGCTTCGTTTCCTGGAGGGCTAAGACGAGCGGATGGTGCAAGCGGAGCAGCAACTTTAAGTCGTCTCGGAGTGAATGCTGTGAATTTTCCAGTGAATAAGTGCCATCGCGAGAAGAAAAAGAAAAAGTAGAAGCAAGAAGGGGTCACCTCGAAGGCCGCTGAGGCCCTGGCTTCGAGCGAGCACTGTCATTGTCATTGTCCATTGGTTCAATAGGTTCATCAGCCATCTTGTGAAGATGGCAAGGAGGGAGAGCTTCCTTCGCCGGTGAACGGCCAGATGTTCGGCTACCAGCGGTGTGGCCAGGCGAAACGGATGACGGCCTGGGGCGGCAACTGCTGGGTGGCGCAGGAGAAGAAATGCGCCATGGCGGAGGAGAACTGTGCTTCCTATGAGCCTTCTTGGAAGGTTGTTTAGTGGAAGTACCTGTCGATGGCTGGGAGTTCTAGGTACGTAGAAAGTCTGCACGGGACGGTTCCTTTTTGAAGGCTCATGCATCTGACTTCTGGGTCTTTGTCTTGGCAGAAGCTGATGAAGGTGCTTGTGTCTGAGGGGTGATAGGAGGAAGAAGAGACGTCGACCGGGCAATCTTAGCACTGGCCGAACGGACGACCATAGTGCTGAAGGTCAGATCGCATGTCTACGTCGCCACCTCCCTGGTACTCCGAGGAGAGGCGAGGACAGTACTGTATTTCCCTGCTGAGAGCAGCGTGGACTTCCTACTAGCAAATAGCTTGTGAGCAGCTGAGGAGGACACTTTCTCTTTGACCTGAATTTCCTGTAAACAGTGTTCTTCCTTGTAGGTGGGACAGTCGCGGGAGGACGCTGCATGGTCACCCTGACAGTTCACACAAAGAGGAGACGGAGGTGGACAGTCATCCTCATGGGCATCCCTGCCACAAGTGACACATTTATCAGCATTGGAACAAGACTGCCGAGTGTGATTAAAATGCTGACACTGGTAGCAGCGCGTAGGGGTCAGGACATAGGGGCGAACAGATGTAACCTCGTAGCCCACTTTGATGTCATTTTTGACCTTTTTCATGACCCTATGGACAGCCGTCACACCCTGCTCAGTGAGGAAAGACTGAATCTCCTCGTCAGTCAATCCGTCGAGTGATCTAGTATATACCACACCACAAAATGAATTCAAAGTGCGGTGAGCCTCCACTTGGACAGGGAACGTGTACAGGAGTGTGAACCGAAGCAGTGTTTGTGCCTGAAAGGCGCTCTCAGTTTCTAGTAACAAGGTACCGTTACGCAACCTGGTACAAGACTTGACAGATCCGGCTATGGCATCTACGCCCTTCTGGATAACGAAAGGGTTGACAGAGGAAAAATCCTTTCCATCCTCAGATCGAGAAACTACGTCGAACTGTGGGGCAGGCAGTAGTACTTTTGTCACTGGTGCCTGGTCAAGTTTCCGTTTTTTGTCAGAAGTCGAGAGAGAAGAAGAAGAAGAGAAATCCATTGTGGAGGAATCCCCCATGATTACCAGCGTCTCTGATAGCGCGCTCCTTCCTTGTGAGGACCCTCTCAGAGGGCACTCCCGCCTTAGGTGAATGTTTACACCTCAGGTCACACCTCCCGAGAAACGGACGGAGGGACCAATCAGCATGGTCGGAAGGTGTCAGCTCAGGCAATCACCCCTCCCTGGGCCTGGCCTTTACCAGGGGGTACATGCGTGCCTTACTTGTCTACCCAGGGCGGGGAATTACGCGTTACCCCGTCACCGGCTACGCGTGCGAATGCATGGGTCGGCCTTCAGGCATGCACTGGGAGGAAGGAAGAAGAGGAAAAAGAAGGGAGAGAGGGAGAGAAAGGACAGATTGTCTCAAACGCCGAGTTGGAGACCAGAGAAGGCAAGGAGAAGAGTACGTAAGACAGTGAGATGGAGAAGAACAAGGAAAGGAAGAAACCAGAAGAAGTGAAAAACCAAAATGACCGCAAATATAGGCCGTGGAACCGCCCGTCTCCGGATGCAGGTGCTAACTACCCCCTTGAGGGGGAGGGACTCCTTTTAGTCGCCTGTTACGACAGGCAGGAATACCGCGGGCCTATTCTAAACCCCGAACCCGCAGGGGGATTCGGGTGAATGAGGACTGTTTAATGAAGCAGAAGGCCAATAGATGGCCATCAATTCCGAAGTAAACACCCCACATACGGCAGACAAGAGATGGTGCTCCATGCCAACAGAAGAGCCATCAGTGTAAAAAACAATGGAACACCATTGGAGTGGTGGAGGATTTCAGACCTTGGAAGAGGTCCATCTGATTCCGGGGCCAAGGAACTAACTAAAGGGGGTGTGGTCGGGAGAGAATATGGGGAGGGGGACAAGGAAGGGAGATGAAAGTCACAGTGGAGAGTAGTGAAGTGGAGCCCACGTGATAAACCCGCCCAAAGGCAGGCAGCGACAACCCGAATCTACAAAAAGAATAAAATAGGAGGGGTGAGCAGGGGAAGTTCCAGTGTCAACCAGAAGACTGTCGAAAGGGTAGTGCAAAAGGCAACAGTGGCTAAATGGATACCATGATGATGAACTGGGTCCACAAACAGCAGGGTGGAAGGGGCAGCTGATCCATAAACTTGACAAACATAGTCCAGAGAAGACAGAACTAATGCCTAGTAAAGGCGGAGAAGGGCTGAACGATCTGCACCCCAAGAGATGTGGCAAGGAAGTGAAGAACATTAAGTTTGTGAAAACAGCCAACCTTCAGATGTTGGATATGGGGCACCCAGTAAGTTGTTTTCAAAAAGAAAAGACAAGGAACAGAACTGGGGAGGATCAGTCAAGATATTGGGCGTTATGGTAAAGCTCCAAATTAGGATACACTGTAGTACAGCAACAGAAATACACCACTCTTGACTTATGGGGAGAGAATCAAAAACTGTGCGAGAGTTTGCACATGAAAAGAGTGCTGGATGGCACCCTGGAGTTGCCATTTCACAGAGGCCACCAAGTGGGAGCTAGCCCAAATACAGAAATCATCCACATAGGTAGGAGAGGTGACCAACAGTCTGGCAGAGGCCACAAGTCCACAAGAAAAAGAAGGACATTTAATATAGAGCCCCGCAGGGCCCATGGACAGTTAAGAAACAGTGCCAACATGAACTCTGAATGACTGGTGGGACAGGAACCGGAAAATAAAAATCCAGAGGGGGGCCCGTAGACCCCACTCATAGACCATAAAGAGGATGTGATGGTCCATGCTGCATCGTAGGGCTTACGAAGATCGAAAAAAGCTACGAGATGGTAGTGCTGAGAAAAAGCCTGCTGAACTGTGGTGTGAAATCAAATCAAATGATTAATTGGAGACTGTCCTTCCCAAAAGCCACACTAGTAAGGAGATAAAAGGTCCTGAGATTCAAGGACCCAAACGAGCCATATGCAGACTAAAATTAGTAGGGGAAACACCATAAGACGACACAGGTCATGGTCGGCAAGAAATTTTTTCAAAGAGGAGCCCCTGGCTAGATGAGAAAGCACTACTCCACAAAGGGTAATAGACTTTAAAATTCCCAAGGAGAAGGAAGGGAAGGGGGAGTTACTGAAGGAGGGCACTAAGGGCAGCAGATGTAGGTGGCCTGTCAGGAGGGAGATAGAGACTGCAAACTGTGACCGCAGAGTCCAGGTGGACCTGGGTGGCAACTCCCAATGGGGTACGAAGTGCGATCCATGTATTACCATAGGGACCAATGCGCACATGCCATTGAACGCATTCAAATGGCTGACTTGATTCTGCCAAAGCACGGAACCCACAAAAGGATTCAAGGCAATAAGGGACTGCAACTGAATGGGCTGGATCCAATGATGCCCCTGGGTCACCATCGAGGACAGGATGACATCCATAAATATGAGATCAGGCCCATGTTGCGAGGGGGAGATGGCACCTCTGGGGGTACTTGCAGAGGTGTGTGTGGAGGGGGGGGGGGGGGGGAGATTGCTGTCCTGGGACTTTTCTACTTCTTCTTCTTCTTGAGTTAAGAAGGGTAGGGCACAGAGAGAAAGCAGGGTTCTGCAAGACCCGACATCGAAAGAGAGCAAGTGACCTTGGGGTGCACAGACTGTGTGTCCTATGACCGATTTGTGGAGCAGGTCTCTGGCTTGAAAGATGCTGGGGGGATGGGTTGTGGGAAGGGGCCCTATCACTGGTCAAATTTGTGACAAGCCTTGGTGTAAGATAAACAATCCAGTAACTAATAGTGTAAGTATCTTCTTTTGTTTCTTATTATCCGAGAAATCTGGTAAGCAGGGAGAGTGATGGTCATGACAATTAACACGCACAGGTGGTGGAACACAGGGTCTCTCTCCATGGAGTGTGTGTCCACAGTCACCACACAGAAGGACTGCTGTACATTGGGAAGACATGCCCGAAATGCAAGCAATGAAAGCACCTCATGGGTGGTGGGACATATAGCATCACATCATACCAATAACACATAAGCTTGACCTTCTCTGGGAGGGTATCTCCCCCAAAAGCCAGAATAAAGGCCACTGTGATTGTCCTTGCAACCTTTCTGCAAATGCCAGACAAAATGAACGCCCTGTCATTCCAGACTAGCCTGTAGTTCCTCATTAGTTTGAAGGATGAGGTTCCTATGAAAAATGACACTTTGGACCATATTTAAAGACTGGTGAGACATACTGGATACTGGGACATTGGCAACATGATCACAAGTACAAAGAGCTGCAGATTCGCCAGCAGAATTTTTGATCAACAGGGAAGCTGACTGCTTCTTATTGAGAGACTCCACTTCACCAAAATTGCCTTTGATATTTTCCACAAAAACTAACAGCTTCGTGGTGGTGAATGTGTCCCTGTCCATCCTAGTACCGACCAGGTAGTGGGAAAAAGAGTTTCACCCCAGAGAGAGTCTGGCCCCCTCCCAGTGTGTAGCCATGGAAGGGAGTCTGCAGAGTCATAATAAGCAGCATTCACTGATCCATTACCAACTGAAGAGACAGTCATAAAAGAATGGCCATATTTTTTGATCTTGTACATTTTAGATACAAAGCATCTGCTCTTATAAAACCTACTCCGATCAGGGGCTCTCCTCATGGATGCCACCCAGCCACAGCACAGGCCATCTGGAATGGTGGCCATTGCCACTAGTTCTTTTGCTCTGGGAACACAAGCAACCACTGGGGAGGCAAAAGCTCAGGTACCAGATGGGTATGTAACAGCCCCACCACTTGGACTGGCTACATGTGCTGGTAACCTAGTGAGGTGGAGGGGGGAAGGAAGGGTTAGAGGAATCTATGCTGTACATGTGAGAGAGGGAGTTCTTCCCCAAATGGTTCACACTATGGAGAGAAAATTTAGAAGGGGAAGTCCAACCCCAAAGGGGGACCAAAAGTACCAAAAAGGAAGGATGAAAGAAAAAAGGCAAGGGGAACAAAACTGCAAGGAATGCAGGAAGCCAGGTGGATAGGCAGGTCGATGTAAGTAAGAACACTGAGAGGAGAAGGAGGGGCAATGGGGAAGGAGCGAGGGCAGGACAGGAGGCCCATGAAGGATGAATGGGCTGCAATAGCTCAAAGCTCTGGGGGCGCCACACACACACACACACACACACTAGCAAAAGAACCGTGAGCTCCCTGAGGGTTAATGAAAATTGTAATCAAGAATTTGGAGCAATCTAATTGTAATTACTATCTTTAGGAATAACACACACATCTGACACCTTTGAAGATGTGGAATATGTAAAACCGTCAACTACGACCAATAGTTTATCTGAAATTTTCTCCTGAGGTCTCTGGAACTTTGTAGAAATGGTACCGTGTTCCTTGGATTTACCTCTCTTTTGATAAAAATTAGTTTGTATGATCTGCAGATTCATAACTTCAGGCACTGTATTGTTGGCTGCTCTCAGTGAATTCCACAAAAGTGTTTAAGGCTTCTGAAGCCTCAGCCCAAGAGATGCAAATTGTAGGTGTTTCTTCTTCATCATTTTCAGTTTCTGGTGCTTCCTGTGGGTTTATAACACTTCATAATATCACATTATCTGTCAGGTCTTCTTCGATAGCTAAATTCTGTCAATGTTGTTCCATCGCCAACTTCTTCTGCTGACACTGCACTCAGTTCATTACTGGACACAGAATTTATCACTTGTACAATTTCAGAGTGATCAGCTGTTGACTCCTTGTCATTTACATTTCTTTCCACCTCTGCTCCTTCGACGAGCTTGAGCCACATTTTCCTCCAGACCCTGCACAATGTTGTAATTTTCACGAAGGCCCAAGCAACTGCAGCCAAGAAAAGAGTGTCTTCAAAGTTAAAACTGTGTTGGACACTGGCACTGCAGTGCGAGCTTAGCAACTTTTGTACAAACATTCCTCTGCTCAGCACTTGAAATTTTGTGTGACCCCTCGGTCCATGGGTCGATCAGTGACATTACTTTGGCAGGAACATAAGTGAAAAATTTTTTCTGACAGACGCTTTGATTCTGGAGGGTGAATTCGGCAACTGTCAATGATGAGAACTGCCTTATGATTTGTAGGTCATCCTATCTTTCGAATTTTTATTTATTTATTTTCACAGTTGTAACAAAGTGGTGAAACAACCAGTCTAAACAACTCTGATTTTACCCAGGCATCAGTCTGTACATTGTAAATAACTGGCATATAAAGGGGGACCCAAAACAAATTGGAAATGTGATGCTGTGCATTCTGTACTTGTAGTACCAGGTTGTGCTACCAGAATAATGTTGCAGGACCTCTCCAGAGTTTCCAGAATGAGATTTTCACCCTGCAACAGAAAGTGCGCTGATATGAAACTTCCTGGCAGATTAAAACTGTGTGCCGGACCAAGACTCGAATTTGGGACCTTTCCCTTTCGCGGGCAAGTGGTCTACCAACTGAGCTACCCAAGCACGACTCACGCACCGTCTTCTCAGCTTCACTTCTGCCAGTACCTTGTCTCCTACCTTCCAAACTTTACAGAAGCTCTCCTGCGAACCTTACAGAACTAGCACTCCTGAAAGGAAGGATATTGTGGAAACATGGCTTACCCACAGCTTGGGGGATGTTTCCAGAATGAGATTTCCACTCTGCAGCTGGCATAATATGGTACTACGGTCACGAATGCCTATATAAGACAATGAGTGTCTGGCGCAGTTGTTAAGATCATTCATTTGCTGCTGCTAAAACGGCAGTTTATCAAGATTTAAGTGAGTCTGAATGGGTGTTATAGTCGGCACATGAGCGATCGGACACAGCATCTCCGAGGTAGCAATGAAGTGGGGATTTTCCTGTATGACCATTTTACAGGTGTACCGTGAATATCAGGAATCCGGTAAAACGTTGAATCTTAGACATCACTGAGGCCGGAAAAAGATTCTAAAAGAACAGTATCAACGACAAATGAAGAGATTCATGAAATGTGACAGACGTAAACTCTTCCACAAATTGCTGCAGATTTCAATGCTTGGCCATCGACAAGTGACAGCATGTGAACCATTCAATGAAACATCAATGTGGGCTTTCGAAGCCGAAGGCCCACTCGTGTACCCTTGATGACTGCATGACACAAAGCTTTACACCTCGCCTGGGTCAGTCAACTCGGACATTGGACTGTTGATAACTGGAAACATGTTGCCTGGTTGGACAAGTCTCGTTTCAAATTTTATCATGCGGATGGATATATACGGGTATGGAGAAAACCTCATGAACCCTGCATGTCAGCAGGGGACTGTTCAAGCTGGTGGAGGCTCTGTGTGGGCATGTGCACTTGGAGTGATATGGGACCCCGATACATCTAGATACGACTCTGACAGGTGACATGTACATAAGCATCCTGTCTGATCACCTGCATCCATTAACGTCAATTGTGCATTCTGATGGACTTGGGGAATTCTAGCAAGACAATGCGACACTCCACACATCCAGAATTGCTACAGAGTGGCTCCAGGAGCACTCTTCTGAGTTTAAACACTTCTGTTGGACACCAAACTCCCCAGGCACGACCATTATTGAGCATATGTAGGATGCCTTGCAATCTGCTGTGCAGAAGAGATCACCAAACTCCCATACTCTTACAGTTTTATGGATAGCCCAGCAGGATTCATGGGGTCAATACCCTCTAGCACTACTTCAGACATTGGTTGAGTACATGCCACATCGTTTTGTGGCACTTCCACATGCTCACGAGAGCCGTACATGATATTAGGCAGGTATACCAGTTTCTTTGACTCTTCAGAGTAGTTTATAGATGTCATTACAAATTTTAAAATTACGAGCCACCCTGCTGAGAACAAAAAAACTACTGTAGACAAGATTTAATTCCTTGTGAAAAAAACTGGGCTTTTTCAGTTAACATAGGTTCTGTTATTGGCTTTCCCTCCGCTGTTTTTAGTACTGAACCGCTTATACAAAACTTTGTCTACAGTTTCTAACTTTCGTTTTTTACGGTTTGCCTAACATCTAGACTTTTAACTCGAGCAGATTGCGACACAAATTTTTCTAGCTGTTATCTTTGTTTTTCAATGTCATATGTAGTTGAAGATGCAATATTACATTTACTCATAATATTGTTTCGGTTCTCACCTTTTTCCAATCTTCCTATGATGTCCAGTTTTTGGTGGATTGTCAACATCACATGCTTGTATTTTGTCATTTTAGAGGTATTTTTGCTCTGTTTGGAAAGGCTATTCACTATACGTACAAACTTTTTACTGCGTTGTAACCTATTTGATATCCGCACAAGTATTATTAAATAAAGTCGCACAGAACTGATAGAAATATAAGTACTGTAAATTTAGGTCTAGTGAATGAAGAATCGTTGATACTGAGACAAAGGTAACAATGCAACTGCCTTATCTCGGTGAGAATACAATCACTCAATGAGGCAGACCACTCTTACTAACAAGGTGCCACAGCAAATGGTCCAACATTACTCGAAGGCATGTGACTGTACTGCAATTCGAGCTTTCGTTGCTCTGTCAATTATGTTACTGGCTGCAATCAAAGGACAAACCGCTGCCCTATCCCTTCAAAGTAAGCAAGTAATCTGAATATAAAGCAGCGTGATGGATCTTAAAGCACAAAGCATATTCCAAACTTAGTCTTTACTGCACTAAAAGTAGCCCCTATTTCAATAAATGACAAGAAACTCAGTTACAGAATCCGCGTAATAAACACACGCAAACCTCTCCAACAGTATGTTCTTAGCACTGATTGAAAACAAGAAACACTTACATGGAACTCTAGCAACACTGAGATGCTGCTATCGTGACATTTAAAAAATTATGTAATGTGATAGTCAGACTTAGGCATGTGATGCTGCTGCACCCAGCCCACTGCAGTTGTCAGAGATCATCATATACCGGCTTGAATATAGGCATCATCTTATCAGATGTGATGTGCCCTTTCCTTCCTCTTCAACCAGTTAGAAGAGAACTTATGGCTTAATGTGGATCACATGCCATGGGGCTACTGGCATTTATCACATGGACAAATATTTTACAGACGTGAAAAAAGCTATAAGTGACAAGAAACACCTAAGAAAGTAAATTACAAATAGAGTTATTTCTCGTGTTAAGAAAGTAAGGTTACACATTAAAAACTGGGAAAACTACAGAAGTACTGAATAAATAATGACAGTTAGGTATAAAGCAGAACGGTTCCTTCCACAGAGACTGAGATAAATGAAAATAAATTAAAACCACCATGCACCAAATTCAGGCAGCTTTTCCTCATAATAGGCCTGTTTATATACCCATACAACAGCGAAGTTTTAAGTAAATAAGTGGAAACAAAATAAACACTTTAGGTTAGTAACAAATACACCATGGTAAATAGATGAGTTAGTATTTAACCAATAACCCATCCCGGATTCTTTAGAGAGGCGAACTGCAATGTACAAAACAGCTTCAAACATCCGATTACTTTGCAAATGAATTAATGTGTTAAATATTTGAAGTTATGCATGTACAACCCATTTTATGACATCAAATCTCCAGAAATATGTGCCGTACAATGATACAATTTTGCAGGTATGTTCAGTGGTATATGAGAATGCTGTACAAAATGTGCAGGTCTGGTACTGACATTTTACTGCACTAACACTGAAAATGCATGAGGGACAAACTTTTTTTACTTTTAGTGTGTGTGTGTGTGTGTGTGTGTGTGTGTGTGTGTGTGTGTGTGTGTGTGTGTGTAGGGAGGCGGAGTCAGAAAAGGTTTGAAATTCTGTCTAAAGGTTATTGAAAGTTGCTAAAAGCTGTAATTCTCAAATACTGGACAAAATAGTCTGAATACTTCGCGCATCATGAGTCACATTTTCTCAGTGTGTCATGAGTTACATCTTCTCAATACATATACAGGGTGGTACATTGATCGTGACCGGGCCAAATATCTCACGAATTAAGCGTCAAACAAAAAAACTACAAAGGTACTATGGTTGGCCCACTAGATGGCGCTGCCATAGGTCAAACGTATATCAACTGTGTTTTTTTAAAATAGGAACCCCCATTTTTTATTGCATATTCGTGTAGTACGTAAAGAAATATGAATGTTTTAGTTGGATAACTTTTTTCGCTTTGTTACAGATGGTGCTGTAATAGTCACAAACATATGGCTCACAATTTTAGACAAACAGTTGGTAACAGGTAGGTTTTTTAAATTAAAATACAGAACATATGTACGTTTGAATATATTATTTCTGTTGTTCCAACGTGATACATGTACCTTTGTGAACTTATCATTTCTGAGAACACATGCTGTTACAAATGATTACCTGTAAATACCACATTAATTTAGCTCAAAATGATTTCCGTCAAACCTTAATGCATTTGACAATACGTGTAATGACATTCCTCTCAAAAGCGAGTAGTTCGCCTTCCGTAATATTTGCACATGCATTGACAATGGGCTAACGTATGTTGTCGGTGGATCACGGTAGCAAATATCCTTAAACTTTCCCCACAGAAAGAAATCCGGAGATGCCAAATCCAGTGAACGTGCGGGCCATGGTATGGTGCTTCGACAACCAATCCACCTGTCATGAAATATGGTATTCAATATCACTTCAACCGCACGCGAGCTATGTGCCGGACATCCATCATGTTCGAAGTACATCGGCATTCTGTCATGAAGTGAAACATCTTGTAGTAACATCGGTAGAACATTACATAGGAAATCAGCATACATTACACCATTTAGATTGCCACCGATAAAATGGGGATCCTTCCTCCCACAATGCCGCACCAGACATTAACCCGCCAGGGTCGCTGATGTTCCACTTGTCGCAGCCATCGTGGACTTTCTGTCGCCCAATAGTGCATATTATGCCGGTTTACGTTATGGTTGTTGGTGAATGACACTTTGTCGCTAAATAGAATGCGTGCAAAAAATCTGTCATCGTCCCATAATTTCTCTCGTGCCCAGTGGCAGAAGTGTACACGACGTTTAAAGTCATCACCATGCAATTATGATGTACAGAAATATGGTACGGGTGCAATTTATGTTGATGTAGCACTCTCAACACTGATGTTTTTGAGATTCACGATTTTCACGCAATTTGTCTGCTACTGATGTGCAGATTAGCTGCGACAGCAGCTAAAATACCTACTTGGGAATTACCATTTGTTGCAGGTTGTGGTTGACATTTCACATGTAGCTGAACACTTCCTGTTTCCTTAAATAACGTAACTATCTGGCGAACGGTCCAGACACTTGGATGATGTCATCCAGGATACCAAGCAGCATAAATGGCGCATGCCTGTTAGGCATTTTGATCACAATAGCCATACATCAACAAGATATCGACCTTTTCCGCAATTGGTAAAAGGTCCATTTTAAAATGGGTAATGATACAAATACCATCCACACTGGCAAAATGGTACATGATACCACGTACTTATACATTTGTGACTATTACAGTGCCATCTATCACAAAGCGAAAAAAGTGGTCCAACAAAAACATTCATATTTATTTACGTACTACACAAACATGTAATAAAAAATGGGGGTTCCTATTTTTTAAAAATGCAGTTGATATCTGTTTGACCTATGGCAGTGCCATCTAGCGGGCCAACCATAGCGCCATCTGGTTTCTCCCTTCAAGCTAGATGAGTTTCGTTCTTTGTAGTTTTTTTGTTTGATGCTTATTTCGTGAGATATTTGGCCCAGTCACTATCAATGGACCACCTTGTATACAGTCTATAATTTTAATTCTTTACTTGTACTGGTTGTTGGTTGTTTTTGGGGAAGGAGACCAGACAGCGTGGTCATCGGTCTCATCGGTGTGCGGAAGGATGGGGAAGGAAGTCGACCGTGCCCTTTCAGAGGAACCATCCTGGCATAACCATCCTGGCATTTGCCTGCAGTGATTTAGGGAAATCACGGAAAACCTAAATCAGGATGTCCGGACGCGGGATTGAACCGTCGTCCTCCCGAATGCGAGTCCAGTGCCTTACCACTGCGCGAGTCCAGTGCCTTACCACTGTGCCACCTCGCTCAGTTTACTTGTACTGTTAAGCCTTTAATGTAAGAGTGTGCTTCTTAATATGCAGATTATGGCACCATTTTAATTTTTTAAAGTCAGCCAGAAATTGTATGAGATACTGAAACTCAAATTTTTATTGGTTTCGGTTGTCATTAGCTGGGCAAACTGCAATTAGGACTGGGTGTTGTTAGCAGTTTACTAATACAAATAAAGTACCAAAACACTACACAGGTTTATCATGTTCTGTTATTTACTACCCTTTTAACACTTCAATGTCATTTTCAGAAAATAAGATACACACTGTTCATTTATAGATGTATGTAATGTTCGCAACTTTCTAAAAAAGTATGTGACAGGGAAGTGTACAACATAAATTTTTATCATTTGGAAGTAATAAGATATTGAAAGCCACAAACTTTTATTTTCATGAGTGCTTCTTTACAGAGAATTCTGTATTTAATCTATGAACAACATTTATCTGAGGACTATTTTTTTATGGCATCAAAGGTCATTTCTCGCATCTTAAGTGGCAACTTCATATTTTGCCAGTCATCCTGCTGTGAGCTGCTTCTCGTTATAGCAACCCTCCATCTATTTTTTCCCTGTTTTATACAGTTACTTTCATCACAAGAATGCATTTTCAATGTATTTGTGGCAGATTCTCTGTCAGTAGCCTCTTCATGTGACCATGTCCTGTTAATTACTTCTCTATAGCACCACAACTTTTTAATTTCCCTTTTTCTGTTATTTTCTCTCACTGTAATTTTATCCTGTAAAGTCAGCATACAATTTCATCTACAAGAATAGGCTTATTCCTTGTTTTAGGTTTTTTACTGAGAACTTACTCTTCTGATTGATAAGTGGGAAGCACACTCCAAGTGACTTTAACATAAGGATCTTTGTTTTTTTTTTTTTCTTAAAGTTAATTTCACAAGATACAGTTTAGCTGTGTCATTATGGGTTTTCTTAGTCCCACTATATGAACCTCACATTTTTCACCTCTTCTCTGTGCATTTACAGTAACATCTGAACATTTTTTTATTTTGTAATTTCTAATTACAATCTTTCCAGTCATGATTTATCCACTAGAGAAAAATATTGAATAAGTATACAAACTTAAGTGTTACGACTATATATATTATATTAAAAACAAAGATTCCAAGACTTACCAAGCGGGAAAGCGCCGGTAGATAGGCACAATGAATAAAACACAAACACACACACAGAATTTGAGCTTTCGCAACCGGCGGCTGCTTCGTCAGGAAAGAGGGAAGGAAAAGGAAAGATGAAAGGATGTGGATTTTAAGGGAGAGGGTAAGGAGTCATTCCAATCCCGGGAGCGGAAAGACTTACCTTAGGGGGGAAAAAAACGATAGGTATATACTTGCGCGCGCACACACACACACACACACACACACACACACACACACACACACACACACACACACACACACACGCATATCCATCCATACATACACAGACACAAGCAGACATGTGTGCTTGTGTCTGTGTATGTATGGATGGATATGTGTGTGTGTGTGTGTGTGTGTGTGTGTGTGTGTGCGCGCGCGCGCGCGAGCATATACCTATCCTTTTTTCCCCCCTAAGGTAAGTCTTTCCGCTCCCGGGATTGGAATGACTCCTTACCCTCTCCCTTAAAACCCACATCCTTTCATCTTTCCTTTTCCTTCCCTCTTTCCTGACGAAGCAGCCGCCGGTTGCGAAAGCTCAAATTCTGTGTGTGTGTGTGTGTGTGTGTTTTATTGATTGTGCCTATCTACCGGCGCTTTCCCGCTTGGCAAGTCTTGGAATCTTCGTTTTTAATATATTTTTCCCATGTGGAAGTTTCTTTCTATTTTATAGACTATATAAATAAAATAGAAAGAAACTTCCACATGGGAAAAATATAATAAAAACAAAGATTCCAAGACTTACCAAGCGGGAAACCGCCGGCAGACAGGCACATGAACAAAACACACAAACACACACACACAATTACTAGCTTTCGCAACCGATGGTTGCTTCTTCAGGAAGGAGAGGGAAAGACGAAAGGATGTGGGTTTTAAGGGAGAGGGTAAGGAGTCATTCCAATCCCGGGAGCGGAAAGACTTCCCTTAGGGGAAAAAAAGGACAGGTGTACACTCGCACACGCACACACACACACACACACACACACACACACACACATATCCATCTGCACATACACAGACACAAGCCTTGTGTCTGTGTATTTTATTGTATTATGCATTCCAGTATTCACCTGAAATGGTTGACAGAAACCACGAGAAACCTAATCAAGTTGGTCCAATAGCCTTTCGAGTCCTGTTCTCCCTCAAATAAAAATTTATCAAATGTACCTCAGTGCCAAATCCCACAACACTGTGTATGCAACATGAGGCTCTGCCCTGATAATAAGACATACTGTATCTGCCCTGATAATAAGACATACTGTACATTATTTGATTTGTATGGAAAAAAAGAATAAGAAAAAGTTGATATACATCAGATGTAAAGGATGTCAGAAACATAATAAAAATACTTGATCTATTTCATTGGAAAAATGAAAGCATGATGTTCATGTACATCAGATCTTCATTCTGCTATCCCCAGTAAAATGATCTGCAATTCTCCTTAATCATTTCTTGAAAAATGACACAAATGCCATAACAAACTCTAATTGCCACATGACAATGTGTCTAAATGAAATAAGTGATATTATTATTATTATTTTATTGTCAATGTATTCTGTAGTTAAAGACTGTCCACAGAGAGAGATCAACAGACTGATCACAATTCATCCATTTTATATGCATTTTTGAGGCACATTGTGATAACTATCAAAAGCAATTGATACGCTTGTCTTAAGCCATATTAAAGGTTCACAAATGAACAGAAATATTAATACTATTCGCTCACTTGACATGGCCATCATCATTTTATTTTGCATGGTATGTAGTTCAGTGGGTAGGAGCCAGAATAAAAACCAAAGTTCTGGATTGAGTCCTCTATCAGTTCTATGACTCTTTCAGTCACATATAACTTCTTTTGCCTCTGGCAATGACTTGCTGATGTGAAAAACATCCAGCTGCACCATGATTTAGAGTTCATGTTAAACTACACCGGTGTCCAAAATTAAAGCAACAAACCACTATTACTCTGTCCTGCATCTAATTCATGATATAATCATACAAACTGCAATCGTGCAATTGTATCCTGCACAAAAGATGGTATTCTGGTCACCAGACAACCACACCAACGATGACGTCGGGGC
Organism: Schistocerca gregaria; assembly: GCF_023897955.1. Lineage (NCBI taxonomy): Eukaryota > Metazoa > Arthropoda > Insecta > Orthoptera > Acrididae > Schistocerca > Schistocerca gregaria. The sequence continues at coordinate 248,662,323 of NC_064922.1, read as the reverse complement.
ATCTATCAAACGGGATAGTGTTTGCTGGGTAGTCCCACATCCACAATCGCTGTGTACACGGTCACAGACAGGGCAGTATTGCAGAGAAGATGCTACCAGGTGCTCTGCAGTGGAAAGCCATGGGAAAAATGGAAGCAGGAAAGTCGCAAACTGATGTGGCCCGATGGCTTAATGTGAATGGTTGTGTTGTTTTTCGGATGTGGCGACAGTTTAGAGAGATCAAAACTGTATACACAAGATCAGATCAGGGCCGACCATGTGTAACATCAGAAAGAGAGAACCGTTATTTGGCATTAAGGGTACGACGGTACCACCTTCGTACTGCACCGCATCTGGCATCTGGCCTCACAGCATCCACTGGATATGTTGTAGCAACAAATGGTGTACAGTAGGCTTTAGCAGAGTGACTTTTTTTGTTACAGACCGTCTGAATGTGTCCCCCGAGGCATCTTCAGAGAAGGGAACATCTAGAGTGGAGCCATCAACATGCCACCTGAACAGTCTTGACAGTGGGAAATTCTTTTTTCACAGATGAGTCCTGATTTGGTCTGTATAATGATTCTTGATGGATTGGCACTATTTAGGGACCCAACCATTGTGGAAAGAGACTGATTTGAGGATGATCCCTAATGGTGTGGGCACGGATTATGTTAACCATTCAAACACCTCTTCATGAAACTGTATCGTTAAATAGGCAAGGTTTAACCACTGCCAGGTAATGTGATGAGCTCTTGGGACCTCGTGTGCAGCTGCTGCAAGGTGCTGTGGGTCCAAGACTTCGTATTGCTAAACGATAATGCTCGACCTCAGAGCACATGTGGTTGATGTTTTCTTATGAATATAAGCTATTGCACACATGGCATGGCCTGCTCTTCCCCACTTGAATCCCATACAGTACATCTGGGATGCACTAGGGACACAAGTTGCATCACGTCAGCATCCATCAACCACTCTCCAAGACTTGCAAGCAGCACTGCAAGAAGAATGGGAGTTATTGCCTCAACACACGATTGATGACTTCATTCAGAGCATGCCCAGTAATTTGTCAGTCTTGTATTGCTGCCATAGTTCACACCCCATAATGAGTGCATTAACCAGTTGTAGGAATGGGTGTGTAAATCTGTTAGGTTGGAAAAAATGAAGAACATTTTTGTGTACTGTTATGTATGTTGCAGTTGCTTACGTTCTGTATTCTTCATATTGTTTCTACTTTACTATCACCTGATTATACTGTTTTGTGGCAAAATAAATGCAACCTTACAAAATTTTGGTTTGTTGCTTTAATTTTGGACACCTCTGTACAATCCCTCCCACGTAACTTGCAGAAATATGTCATTTCAAATGTCAGAGGAAGGCAAGTGTATACAACCTCCAACAATAGGACCATGCCTAGCAAAGTTACCACAGCACTGAGGACAGCATTAACCTTGAGATCTGTTATCACTACAATTCTAATGGGTGAGCTCTACCCTCTCCCAGCTAAAGAATTTGAGATAGATACTTGGATGAGAAATACTTAAGAATCCATCCTAAATGACACAATTACAATCTACTTACCATAATATCTAGGACAGGGTAGATCTACCTACTGACAACAAAAAATCTGACAGTTGATAAGGCCACAGATAGATCCTGCTGACCACAGGGAGTAAGGCAAGACGGAAAGAGAAAGATCTTTTGGCAGAGTGGGGTGGGGGGTGGTGTCATGCAGAAAGATTGACTTTTCCTGAACACAGGTGGAAACAACCGACAGGAACAGCATTCCCCTCAATTTGCTCGTATCACCAGTAGGAGACTCTCTTCACAATTATAGTGTGAAGCGAAATTGTGATGATGATGGTGCATGTTTCAGTTTTACATCATGTAGATTATGATGTCTCAAAGTTCCTTGGTGTTTCTTGTTACTATATTTCTTAAACTAATTGTGTGATACATGTACTTACCAAATTTTCAGATGAGTGTTTTTTCACTGACATTTCTCTGAATGGAAATTTCTTGAAAGTTACACTAAAGTGAAGTATTACGCACTGATGCAAAGAAAGTAAAAGATATATATTTGTCATCTAACTAATGGAAATATTTTTATGAAACTTATTTGAATGCATTAAATCTGATATACAAAAGAAGTACTGCTGAGTCTCAATAGCTTGAGATGAATGGAACCACGTCAAACTACTGAAAACATGGACTATAAATTTATGAGAGAAAAAAGAAACAAAATGATGCTGAAAAGAAAATAGTTTACACAGGTGTCTACACTGGCAAAATAAAGGTTATAACTTAAGGCTGGTAACAATTTACTTCATGCAATAACGGTAGAGCGTCTTTTGCTTCGTGAATCTGCAACATTTTCCTGCGGTTGGTGTCATGTGTGGCCTCACGTGCAGCACCGCTATAGGAGTGACCCATCATGTCAATTATAGAAGAGTATTCTGATTAAATCACAGAATCGGTGATCACCCTCATTGTCAAACTTTCCATTCCTGTGTTAGGCCTACTTTCCTGTAGAATTTTTCTCCATGACTTAGAAATTGTATCTGATTATCTTGCTCCAAGACTCACTGATCCAGCACAGAATGTCCTTCACAGTCACTTTCTTTAAAGCTCCTGCAATGCTTTCATTATCTCCCAAATGCAAAACTGATTGTACCCAGTCGCTCATGACACATTTCATTCAGGTGTTCGACAATTCCCTCATGCATTTGCTGAATCAAACTGGTAATCTCTGGTGAGAGAGACAAGGTGGGCACACTACAGTTCTTCCACACTTGCAGGTGAGGATGCATTATACATTGTCAAAATAGCTTTTCATAACAGCCCTTTCCCTTTAAAACGTTTTTGCACTGTGGTATAAATAAGTACAAAAACAAATTTTTAATGTTTTTCATCAAGGCATTATTTTGGTGCATGTAGATAAGCGGAAGAGCTGCCATGGTGAAATTCTTGGAATTTTCTTGGCTTGTCAGACATCCCAATCACAAACAGTATTACTTTTTTGTTTCATGTTGCATTTGAAGCTGTCATAACTGTGAGCTGCTCTTTACTTTTTTTGTGCCCAAGAGCACTTTTTTCTTCATGAGAAGCAAGCATTTTTGCCAGTAACATTTTGAAGTTTAAAACAGTTTTGACACAGATGTAAATTTGTTCATTAGAGAAATTTTCTTCAGTTATGATTTTTTAAAAACTATACAATACATGCCAAAATTGCCTCAGTCACCAGAGTATTTTCCTCCGTATATATTTGACACATCCTATACCTCTTCTTTTATCTGTTGAGGCAATCCGCACTAGTGGCAAAACCGTCATCACCCTCCAACAGCTGCCTTTTTTTTTTTTTTTTTTTTGCAAAATGGAAAAAAAGGGGTTCCTCCTGGAAGACTCGGCCACAAATCAGAACCCCCTTCTGTCTTTGTTGCATATGCCAAGTTAAAAATACCTTACTTGTTTTTTTGCAAACACTTGATTCTTCACAGTATTTTCATTTCGGCTAAGAGGGCTTTCAGAGCATTTCTTTTTAGAAAACTGTACCAATTTAAGTCAGTTTCTTCACTAGTCAACAACAGTGACATTGTTTACCTGTATTAGAGAGCAAGTTTTTTTTTATTGTAGCTCCTTTGTCAACTTGTTTCAATCATTCTAACTTAACGTTCAAAGACACAAATTTTGTTTTCTCCATTGCAGCACTCATTTTTAGAAGGGGTACAAATGAAAAAAATCAAAAAAGAAAGCAAAACAACATTGTACTGTAATGACTATGACAAACACCTAAAATACTATTTCCAACGAAAGGATTGCTTGTGTAAACACTTAAAAACCTGGAGAAGTATATTTGTAGTGTCACTGACACAGACACAACTAAGGGGGAAGAGTGGTTCAACAGAAATTGCACTATGAGCAGATGAGGGAAATGAATTGATGACTGATACCCTGTATTATTATTATTATTATTATTATTATTATTATTATTATTTCTTTCTTATCTCAGACGTTATGTCTGGTCAAAAGTAGAAAGTGACACGGACCTTGATCAAGTGTGACTTCCTTTTAACTGTACGGTATATGTTATATTGCATTTAGGAACTTTCGGGTAATTGAACATGTACCAATAATTACGGATTTCTATAGTTGTATATATAAGTTAGGATGTAGCTGTATTGCATTGATGTACTGGTGGATATTGTGTGGTATGACTCCTGTAGTTGATAGTATAATTGGTATAATGTCAACTTTATCCTGATGCCACATATCCTTGACTTCCTCAGCTAGTTGGATGTATTTTTCAATTTTTTCTCCTGTTTTCTTTTGTATATTTATTGTATTGGGTACGGATATTTCGATTAGTTGTGTTAATTTCTGCTTTTTATTGGTGAGTATGATGTCAGGTTTGTTATGTGGTTTTGTTTTATCTGTTATAATGGTTCTGTTCCAGTATAATTTGTATTCATCATTCTCCAGTACAATTTGTGGTGCATACTTGTATGTGGAAATGTGTTGTTTTATAAGTTTATGTTGTAAGGCAAGCTGTTGATGTATTATTTTTGCTACATTGTCATGTCTTCTGGGGTATTCTGTATTTGCTAGTATTGTACATCCGCTTGTGATGTGATCTACTGTTTCTATTTGTTGTTTGCAAAGTCTGCATTTATCTGTTGTGGTATTGGGATCTTTAATAATATGCTTGCTGTAATATCTGGTGTTTATTGTTTGATCCTGTATTGCAATCATGAATCCTTCCATCTCATTGTATATATTGTCTTTTGTTAGCCATGTGTTGGATGCGTCTTGATTGATGTGTGGCTGTGTTAGATGAAACGGGTGCTTGCCATGTAGTGTTTTCTTTTTCCAATTTACTTTCTTCGTATCTGTTGATGTTATGTGATCTAAAGGGTTGTAGAAGTGGTTATGAAATTGCAGTGGTGTAGCCGATGTATTTATATGGGTGATTGCTTTGTGTATTTTGCTTGTTTCTGCTCGTTCTACAAAGAATTCTCTTAAATTGTCTACCTGTCCATAATGTAGGTTTTGTGGAATTTTGATCGTGTAAGTGTATTGAGTGCTTCTAGGTCTGTGTTACTCCATTTCACTACTCCAAATAAGTAGGTCAATATTGATATAGCATAAGTATTTATAGCTTTTGTTTTTTTTCTTGCTGTCAATTCTGTTTTCAATATTTTTGTTAGTCTTTGTCTATTTTTTTCTTTTAGTTCTTCTTTAATATTTGTATTATCTATTCCTATTTTTTGTCTGTATCCTAGATATTTATAGGCATCTGTTTTTTCCATCACTTCTATGCAGTCGCTGTGGTAGTCCAATATGTAATCTTCTTGTTTAGTGTGTTTTCCCTTGAATATGCTATTTTTCTTACATTTGTCTGTTCCAAAAGCCATATTTATATCATTGCTGAATACTTCTGTTATCTTTAGTAATTGGTTGAGTTGGTGATTTGTTGCTGCCAGTAGTTTTAGATCATCAATGTATAGCAAATGTGTGATTTTGTGTGGGTATGTTCCAGTAATATTGTATCCATAATTTGTATTATTTAGCATGTTGGATAGTGGGTTCAGAGCAAGGCAGAACCAGAAACCTGGTACAACATAACAGGCAGTCTCCTTTGTATATTCCACGCTTAATCTGTATTGGCTGTGATGTGATATTATTTGAATTTGTTTGGATATTAAGTGTGGTTTTCCAATTTTTCATTACTATGTTTAGGAACTGTATCAATTTAGGGTCTACTTTTTATATATTCCAATATTTGTAGTAACCATGAGTGAGGAACACTATCAAAAGCTTTTCGGTAATCAATGTATGCGTAGTGCAGCGACCTTTGTTTGGTTTTAGCTTGATATGTTACCTCTACATCTATTATCAGTTGCTCTTTGCATCCTCGTGCTCCTTTGCAACAGCCTTTTTGTTCTTCATTTATAATTTTGTTCTGTGTTGTATGTGTCATTAATTTCTGTGTAAAGACTGAAGTTAATATTTTGTATATTGTTGGTAGGCATGTTATGGGGCGGTATTTAGCTGGGTTTGCTGTGTCTGCTTGATCTTTAGATTTCATATAAGTTATCCCATGTGTAAGTGTATCAGGGAATGTGTATGGGTTTGCAATGTAACTGTTAAATAATTTATTAAAAACAAAGATTCCTAGACTTACCAAGCGGGAAAGCGCCAGTAGACAGGCACAATAAAATAACACACAAACACACACACAAAATTTCTAGCTTTCGCAACCAATGGTTGCTTCTTCAGGAAAGAGGGAAGGAGAGGGAAAGATGAAAGGATGTGGGTTTTAAGGGAGAGGGTAAGGAGTCATTCCAATCCCGGGAGCAGGAAGACTTACCATAGGGAGAAAAAAGGACAGGTGTACACTCGCGCACACACACACACATATCCATCCGCACATACACACACACAAGCAGACATTTATGTTAAATAATTTAGTTAGATGTGAATGTGTTGAGGTGAACTTCTTTAGCCAGAAATTTGCTATTTTATCTTTTCCAGGGGCTTTCCAATTGTGAGTAGAATTAATTGCTTTGGTGACTTCATGTTGCAAAATTATCACTTCAGGCATTTGTGGTATCATCTTGTATGTGTGTGTTTCTGCTTCTATCCACCGTGCATGCCTGTTATGTTGTACCAGGTTTGACCATATGTTGCTCCAGAAGTGTTCCATGTCTGCTATGTTTGGTGGATTGTCTATTTTAATGTGTGTGTTATCTTTTGTCTAGTAAAATTTCTTTTGGTTTGTGTTGAATGTTTGGTTTTGTTTCCTTCTATTTTCACCTTTTTTGTATCTTCTTAGTCGTTTGGCCAATGCTTGTAATTTCTGCTTCTTTTCATCTAATTGCTCTATCGCTTCTTGTTGTGAGATTTTACCTAACCTTTTTCGTTTTTTTTCTGACATTCGATGTCTTATAAATTGTGTTAGCTGTCCAATGTCTTTTCTCAGGTTTTCTATTCTGATCTGTAGCCTGTGTTGCCATGCTGGTTTTGTGGGTTTCTTCTATGTGTTGGTTGGTTCTGATCTCTGCCTAGTGTGTATATTTAGTGTAGTGAGTGCTCATATATAAACCAGTAGTTGTAACTCTTCCATAGTTGTGTTTTCATTTATTTAGTTGTGTATGATTGTGTTGATAGTTTTTATTGTTGTTACGACTTGTGGGTTATTTGGCGGTCTATGCAAGAATGGTCTAATGTCTGTATTTGTGTCTTTGTATTCTATATATGTATTCTATATCTAGCATGTGTGTCACTTCGTGTTCTATTTGTACTTGTTCTGGTGGCAGTCTTAAGATTTCGTTTTCCTCTGATTGTTTAATTGATGTGTGTTGTTCTTTGTTTGTTTGCTCTGGGATGTTTGAGTCCATTACTGTATTTTCTCCACGGGGATTATTATTATTATTATTATTATTACAAGGCTCAGATTTATGCGAAACTTGGAGTGTTGAGACTTTACTGTAACATAAATAAGAGTCAGCAGGCCACAGAAAAGACACTGTTACTGATGGAAGTGGGTGTGATTTAAACAGAGGCACTGCATTGTTTGTGCTTGACTTTTCTCCACAATGCCACATTGGTATCAACATACGAAAGAGTCCAAATGCAGGAGCGTATGGACCCTGGAATTTGTGATATTTTAGCCTTTTTTAACTACTAGTTGCATGTTTTAATTTGGTGATCACAGCACTCTGACTTACCATCAAATGTCGAGAGCGTTCTCAAATAGGTATACACTTTCTTGAAGGTGCATTTTTCAATGCCCGTGTCCTGCACAACAGCGGCCACAGATTTTAATAATAACTGCTCCATCACACTAAGATTTCTGAAATGAAAAGGGGTACTATATAGTGAAAAAATTTCAGTTGTTTATACTTCAGAAAGAGAAACATCAACCTAAGATAAAAGCTGAGATCAGCCTATAAAAATATAGTTTAATAGATTTTGTCTGCTTATTTTACTTATAAATTGAATGTTTGAAAACTAATTATTGCAATGTTAACCCATTTTCACACATGAGAAGTTAGCTAATGGTGACATGGAGTTGTAAGAGTATCAGGATTTCACTTCCTGTTATTTCACAATGAGCACCCATTATATTGCGTGAAACACAAAATAATGTATGTAATATTTTGGCAACATGTTACAAAAGGCTGAACCTATAAAAGGCACAAATGTGCTCTACATCACAAGCAGAAATGTGAAAACACCACATTGTATTTTTCATTTTCACTTTAAGCCCATAAATGGTGCGCTCTCGGAAATGCATCATTATTGGTATGATTTGCTGTAATAACGTGACAAAAAATGTCACACTAGTAGTTAAAGACTTTTTGTATTTAGTTATTTTCATGTCATAACTTACCTGTTATCCTATTATAAGGAAACAGCATATTGAAGATCCATCAAAAAACATAATCCTTTGTAGTATTTATTACAGTTAAATATCCATTAATAACATATTAGCAATTAAAGCCTTCAGAAGATCACAACATAAAGTCATTCGGTGTAGAAGCTGGGGTGTAACAAGTCAATTTTGTGGAACAACATGTTCCACTTCTAACCACTCAGGCTGTTTTCAGAAACCAGAAATGTTTTTTAGGTGGTGGTTAAGTGTGGAACATCTCACTGTTCATGCTTTGGTTTGCTGTAAGTGCAGACTGGGTGCAAAAGACATCAGCTTAAAACATCGACAATGCACGACGGTGATTGTGCATCTCCACCTGCTGAGCAGGCCTGTTTATGCTTTGGTGTTGTACCTCGGCAGTGTCTTGGACATCATGGAGCAAAGGCAGCAGTGATAACGCCAACACTGGAACGACTTGGGATTAAGCATGAGAACTGTCATTCTGTAATATCAAATTGCTACAGGAACACATGTTTTAATCTACTGTGAGCTGTAAGTTGAGAACAATCTGTTCACCCACAGTCATAAATGAGGTTGTACAGTAGAAATGTCATGATTATAATACAGGAGAGCTATTGCAAAGCTGATTACGTAAGTTTACTAGCTTGAATACAAAGGAGTTCTCTTTCAGGACCCGTCCATTACAAAACGTGTAGAAGTCACAGCAAGTCCACTGCATCGAATAACTTCAAAAACAGTGACTACAAGATATTTGTACAGTAAAAGTTGGCACATGTATGAACTGGGTGCATGATTATACATGGAGTGGAACACATTGTAATAAAACTACGGTTGATAATCTTTGAAATTCAACACAGCGGAGTTTGTAAAGGCAATGATGAAAACTTGTAGCAGGTTTGCCTTTTGCAGTGTCCTAATTTTTTCATCTTCATATTTTCTAAAATGTTGTGGAATTTTCTTACTAAATGAATAGAAGTACTTTCTGTAATACTTAATGTTACATAAACACAAGTATGCTGGCTCTTGAGTTTGTCCGATTTTGTCAAGTTTTATATGCTGATGCCATTACTGATTGGACATGGGACTTTCCTTCTTATCTTAAAAACATGTTCATGGAGATTGAACAGGGTGTAGAAGCAGACAAGAAGAAAGTTCCCAAATTTCCTGGTTAAAAATACATTTTTCCTGGGTAAAAAAAACATTTTTTTATGTTAAGAGACAGTATACTTTCACACAGAGCTGCGAAACCTATCAATCTTTTGAATGGTAAAGGTTTTATGCACCTGTGTAGAACTTCCACACTTCTGGGGGGGGGGGGGGGGGGGGGGTTGCAAGAGATCTGTGATGTGCAGCAACATATACATGGCATATTTTCTTGTTACGAAAGTATAAATACGAATTCCATCAAATACAGCAGAATAGTTTCCAAAGCAATTAAATCAAGATCGCAACAGCAACATCACTGTTCAGCAGCACAAACACACATATAGGAATAAATTAATGGTTTAAATTAACATACATACAGTATAGCTACAAGCAAAGCTAAGCATTCATATATATGCATGTACACTTTAAGGGATATCAAACACAAATGTTCCAGCAAAATTTTAAATAATGCCATAAATTTCTGATCTTCTGGACCTGAAATTTTTCTAACAAGAGAAACTCCCAATCACACCCCCCCACCCCCCATCTAGTGATAAGTTATCCCATTGGATAGCCGTCCACAAACTGACTATAAATCAAACATGAAAACTGGAAGGTGGTGTACTGAACTGTGAGAAAAAAAAGTAAAATAGAAACAGTGATCAGTTAACATTTAATATGTGGCACCCGCGTAGAACAAATAGGAGGTATGTACGTCTGGAGGTCCCTTCATTACACCTCACTGTTGCAAACAGACATTATGCCACGGCACATACAAAAATTTGACACAGCAAACACACACGTCAATGACCAGACACACAATTTGTAACGTCAGTGACCAGACACACAGTTTGTAATTTTGTGTGTGTGGAGGGTGGCAGTGGGGTGGTGGGGGAGTATATAGATATATACAGTGTACAAGAGGTATCTGAACCCGGATCTTCCCCTTCATAGTTTAACACTGTGACCACACAACCATGATGCCACAGTCAGTAATGTTGCTCAACACTGCACATATTAAATTTGGACCATTCACTGTTTCTATTTTACTTCTTCAGTTCAGTACACCTTCTTCCTGTTTTCATGTCTGATCCGAATTGTGTTTTTGGTGGACTATCCAATGGGCCAACTTACCACTAAATCTGAGAGGGGTGCGATGGGGAGTTTCCCTCATACGTGGCTGGTCCTCCAAGTTTTAAGTTTTGTTTTAAAATCAAACACTCTGTGATTTATGAAATTCATCACGTACTCACATGTAACATAATTAATATTTCATAAAAGCAAATTTGCTTTGAGAGTAATGTTTCTCAAATCACCATTCACAATATTCTCCCATGACCTGTTAGAAATAAGTTTGTTTGAACAGTTGCTAGATGGCACCAGAAAATAGCGTTACTGTGTATGCACAGCTACAATGATGTAGGAAGTGTGCATGTTCTGCTCATAAGCCTTTCACCTCTTTTCTGCTTGGAGTTTCATGCATATTGGGGCATCACGTGACCATGTAGAGGGATCCAGTCAGGAGAGTCAAACTATAAAACAAGGAAGTTAAAACACACACAGTAAAAGGCATGAAAGGTTAGACCAAATCTAAAAATTGGAAAAAGAGAGTGACCTTTCGAAGGGGGAGTGGTCATGGGGTCTCAGACTGAGAAAATGTGAAGAGAGGCCCCAACCACAACCACCCTGCTTCTGCTCCAGGAGTAAAGCAAAACCTTTTATCTGGAAATAACAACTTTCGCAGAGGAAACTGAGGACCAGTTCAACCATCCATGGATTGTCTGCTAATATTAAAATTAAGGAAGACTATACGTAGCACGAATATGCGGGATATTGTCAGTCTGGTTCCACAATCATATTGTGGCGGTGGTTCATTACACAGGACACAATGGATGAGCCTGGCATGACCAATGTGTGGATGGCATAAAGCAGTGGACTCCTTCCAAGAGGAGCAGAAGGAAGATCACCGAAGTGCAGCAGTCTCCTTGATTGTGCGGAGTTTATTACTGAGAGCAGCAGCGCACCAGATGTCATATTTGTACAGGGGGGAATCCCCGCTTCTGTGAGGAGACTGTCAATGGGACTAGTGCGAAAGACACCAATAGCCAGACGCACCCCACAATGGTGAACAAGATCAAGTATTTCCAGGAAGGAGCCGCTGAGTCATAAACCTGACTTTTATAATCTAGACTGGACAAGACCAGAGCACTGTAAAGATGGAGAAGAATAGCATGGTCTGCACCCCAAGATGTGTGGGCCAGAAGGTGGACAGCATTAAGCTTCTGTGTGCATGAAGTATCGGATGGTGCCTTGGAGCTGGCACTCAGTAGGCATTACCAAATGAGAGCTGCACCAGGTGCAAAAATTGCCGACATAAAACACTGCAGTAGCCTGAGGGCCAACGGAAGTTACAAGCCCATTGCTGGCTATGAGGAAGTGTGTGACACTTAATACAGAATCCTGTGGGTTACCATTCTCCTGAATCTGAGGAATGCTGAGTGATATGCCAACTGGAACGTGGAAGAGCCGGTGTGATAAAAAAAATCCCCAAAAAAATATGCAGGGGGCTGCAAAAGCCCCAGTCATGGAGCTAACTAAAATGCAATGTGCCAAGCTATGTCATATGCCTTATGTAGGTCAAAGACAAATGTGACAAAGTGCCGGGAGTTAGTAAAAGCCAGTCGGATTGCAGTTTCAAATCTGAGTAAACGGTCAGCTGGAGATCGTCCTTCCCAGAAGTCACACTGATAAGGGGACAAAAGGCCCCGAGATTCGAGTACCCAAAATACAAGCAGTTTACAAAGTACATTCGTCAGGCTAATTGGGCAGTAGCTGTCAAAGAAATGTGGGTTCTTCCCTGGTTTAAGGACGGGGACAACTATACTGTCTTGCGACTGTGAAGGGAAGGCACCCGCGAGCCAAATGTCGTTGAAGATCCTGAGTAGATATTGCCTCTGTGTAATGTCCAAATGCTGGATCATCTGGTTGTGGATGGAATCTGGGCCTGTGACCATGTCACAAAGAAGTAAGAGCCTGCAAGAATTCCCATTCAGTGAAGGGTTCATTATAAGGTTCAGCTTGGTGAGGGCTGAAACAGAAGGGGGTCTGTTCAACTCTGTGTTTCTTCTGGAGAAAGGTGGCAGGTTAGGAATAGGATGCCGATGCTATCACAAAGTGTTCTGCAAGGACCAATGGATCAGTAGACAGAACACCTTGGAGGATAAGCCCCTCAACAGTTGACTGCCACTGGTGGCCCAGAAGGCTACAGAGCTTGGACCAAACCTGCAATGTGGAGCCGTTTGTCCCCAGGGAGGACACACAGTTCTCCCAGCATTCCTTTTTTACTCCTCTTAATAAGGTAATGAGCCTTAGCACAGACACTTAAAAGTGAGGAGGTTTGTCTGGGAAGGTGTCATTTAAATTCTTGCACTGCCCGCAGGCAGTCCAGGACAGCGACTGCTACGTCCTTGGTCCACCATGGTACTGGTCGACTATGAGGAGGACCTGTGGATAGGGGAACATCAGTGCTAGCAGCATGAAGAATAATGGCAGAAATACCCTGCACGACCGGATCAGTGCAGTTCGAGAGAGAGGTGTCAAAGTGCACAGCAGGCATATATAAAGGCCAATTGGCCCTGCAGAATGTCCAACGTGGTGGCCCGTAAGGGCCTGGCAGTCGCAGGAAATGACAATCACTGGAAAGTGGTCACTGTCACAAAGATCATCACCGACTGTCCAATGTAGGCAAGCCACAAGAGCAGGGGAGGAGACTGTGAAATCGAGATCAGTAAAGCTTACACGAGGAGCACTGAAGGGAGTAGGGGAACTGTCATTGCGAAGACACAAATCAAGGTCTGTAGTAAGTTGGTCAAGTAGAAGACCCGTACCCGTACTTACTCACAGGTGTGGTGTGCACTGAAGTCCCCAAGGAGGAGATACAGAGATGGGAATTGCTGTACTAAGGCAGACAGTTCCACATAAGGATGAGGCCTACTTGGAGGGAGGTAGACATTGCAAATGGTGATTGGTGCACTTATCTGCACTATAACTGCTATCACTTCCAGGTTGGTATGAAGGAGGATCCAGTCCCCCTACAGAAGCTATCCTGGGACTGGCACAGTTCCGACAGAATCCTCAATAACATAAAACTTTAGAGAGTGGTCATCACAAAAGCAAGTTTCTTGAAGAAAAGAACAGAACAAAGAGTAGGAGGAAACAAGGAGTTTTTTCTGGGAGGTGGCAATAATATCGACTGCAATTCCATTGGATTATCATGTGGTGAGAGTCCAAGTGAGACATAAAGAAGCCGAGGGGAGTTCAAGTCACTTGGTCGGTGGTCTTCAGAAATGAGGATGGGCTGACATCCATAAAAACTGGGTCTGACTCGGGATGAGGTGGAGGGGCAAGACCCTCCGGGTAGCTGGAGAAGCCATGTCCTTCGACTTGTGCTGCTGCTTCTTCTTCTTCTTCTTCTTCTTCTCCTCCTCCTCCTTCTCCCTCAGAGGGAGGGAGGAGGTGTTATCAGTAAGGGAATAGGTGGCAGTAATGTCAGGATTGGACAGAGAGTGTGTGGGGCTTTGGGGACTTCGGAGTGTGGGTTTCTCCTCCAGCCAGAGGATGCAAGCTTCCTGTCCTGAGAATGCAGGGAGAGGTGTTCCAAGATGGAGCCTCATCCCTAGCAGGAGCCAGAGAAGAGGACGTTTTCCCTGGCCGAGGAGGAGGAGGAGGAGGAGGAGGAGGAGGAGGAGGAGGAGGAGTTCCTGGAGGGGAAGGGACGGGAGCTGCCGAGGGTGAGGAAACGGAAGGGTGCAAGTTGTTGGCAAGGGGGAGGGGTGAGGAGGGGAAGGTGTAACTGAGGCGTAAGTAGAGGAGAGATTTACAGGGTGAAGTCTATCAAATTTCTTCCGGGCTTCAAAGTAGCTGAGATGGTCAAGGATCTTTATTTCCTGAATTTTTTTCCTTCATGTACACTGGTGAGTGGGGAGAATGGAACCAGAGCAGTTTACACAGGCGGTGGGGTGCAAGGGCTCCCCACATCAAGAGGGCGATCACAGTCACCACAGGTGAGAGTAGCATCACATCACGCGGACATGTGGCCGAACTCGAGGCAATGGAAGCAACACATTGGAGGTGGAATGTATGGTTTCATATCACATCTGCACACCATTACCTTTACCTTCTCGGGTAGGGTATCCCTCCAAAATGCCATGATGAAAGTGTGTTAGGGTCTCTCTGGACACGCTGCACGAAATGAATGCCATGTCATTCCAGATTAGCCGTAAGTTTATTGAACTCGTGAAGAGTCTGTTTCATACTGAGTGACCTGTGAGGAGCAATAGCCAGTCGCAGGCACAGAGGGAGACTGGCTGACTGGCAGAAGTTGTTTTTATCAGGAGAAAGCCACAGCTCATCTTGCTTCATGACTCAACTTCACTGAACTTGTCCTCTTTATGTTTCTCAAAGAAAAGGGGATAGGTGGTGGCAAAAGTGTCCCTGTCGGTCCTGGTACAGACTAGTAACCATAGAAAGGGTCTCATCTCAAGCCGGCACATCTGGCCCTCCTCCCAGGGCGTATCCAAGGAGGGTCAGGCTGGAAAGGCAGAAACAGGAATTGGGACAGAACGACGTTAAGGAAGAGACGCGGCTGCAGTAGAGCGGCAAGGGAGTTTAACACATTTCATGTGCCAAACATCCGCCCTAGTAACACCCACTCTGAACAGGGGCTTGCCTTGTGGGTGCCACCCAGCCACAGAAATGGTTGCCAGGCAGGATGGTCGCTGCCAGAAGTTCCGATGCCCTGAAAAGATGGGCAACCACACCTAGGCTTGCACAAGACATTCACAGCAAATGTACCAGCAGTGTGATCCCTGTGGTATCAGGGGGCTCAGCCAGATGGGTACATAACAGTCCCACCAAATGGACTGGCTACCGAGCTAGTGACCTAGCAAGGAGGCAAAAGGGCTTTGGTGAGGAGGGGAAGGTGAAAAAGGGAGAGGGGAGGGGGAGGGGGAGGAGGAGGAATCCATGCCAAAGATGCTAGGGAGGTAGTTCTTCCCCATCTGGCTCACTCTACATATTTCAAATTAGAGATGGAGGTCAAAGGCCTGAGGGGACACAAAAAAAAAAAAAAAAAAAAAAAAAAAAAAAAAAAAAAAAAAAAAAAAAAAGCCAAAAAGGAGAAGGAAAAGCAACCAACCAAAACTGCAAGACGAAGCAAAGTCATGAGGATACCCTGGCTGACATAAAGAATAACACCAAGAGAAGGAATGGAGGGACAAAGGGAAAGGATGGAGGACAGGGAAGGAGAAGGAAGAGGAAGGGAAAGCAGCCCAGAAAAGAATAAAGGCTGCAATAGCTCAGGGACCCATGTGCACCACATGTACCCACGAAAGAGCTGTTGGCTCCCTGGGGTGACAAATTATGAAATGTCAAGTGCAAGTAAAGACATAACTTGACAAAAAAATTCAAGGATTTCTGTATTTCTAAACTTGTGAGCAAAAATCTTAAGTACTAACATCAACATCTTTTGCAATGAACTGTTCTTAGAAGGAGAAAGCAAGTCAAATGTTATATGTGTTTCATTAAGATCATAGAGGTTATTTTATTCCAATAAAACAAAACACATTTGGTGACAAAACTACATATTACATTGGAATCGCAAAACAGATTTAAAATACCATCACTGATTTCAGAAATAAACTCAGAAAAAAGTAGGCCTCTTGAAAGAAGTGTATAAGGCAGAAGAGAGTTGTGTAAACCAGCACTATAGGGGACTGGCAATAAAATGTTGATTCTACTATCTTTGTTGTTGTCGGTTATTGCCCACTGTGTTATGTCTATTTATTTTTCAGGTATTGTGTGGGTTTTCTTTCATGAAATATGTGAGTACATAGTGTACAAACTGCCAGCGACTGCCACTATTTTCTTCCTCTTATCAACCGTATTTTCTAATATGTAAACTAGTTTCAAAGTGTCAAAATGTAACAGAATAAATAAAGTCTATAAAATGCTGCACTGTACAATGTTGTTGCGGTGACACCGTCCATGAAAATCTGCTGCATTACACCACAAACAAAGAAATGTTCTGAGAATTTTCAGTTCTTGTTTCTCGTTGTCCTGCACTTTCATCACGCCTCTAATTACTGTGGTTTCTGCAACATACAAAACTTCTGCACCAAGAACATTGCACCTCCTTAAAATGTGCCCCCTGCCATCCAAGAACAACAGACTCCCTGCAACATTCTATGTCATTCTGCATCACTGATCAGAGATTAGCAGCAGCCGGACTAGGAAATTACTGTCACGTGCATAGGCTGCTCCTAACACCACAAGAAAGATTGGCTGTATTTGGGGTGATGCCATGACCAGAAAGCATGAACTCCTGACAAATATTGTCGCAATGTGTTCAGTGCTAAATTGCTTTTCTGCACTACTGTGGATGACCATTGTCAGTGACCTGGGGAGAAATTCCATTAGCTCAATCCCCACTAAGCCAATGCTCCACATGATTTATCATGGTATGTACAGCGGCATGGCCTCTGTAAAGTGTCAAGAGCTGACTGTCTGCAAGCCACAGCATTTAAATTCCCACGAGTCTGCACTACCAGCAGCTGACCTTCAGACCACAACAAGAAGCCAAACACCGCTGAAGACTGACGTTCATCTCCAAACTCCCCACCACTGCTGCTGTCCAGTCTGCCTTTAACGTCACATTTCTAGGGACAGGTCCTAGTCAGCATAACACTTTTGGACTTGGAGAAGTTTTCAGAGGTGACTATTGAACTCAAACAAATTTTCATATCCCGTGTTGGACATGGGCTTTAGCTCAAAAACAAGCAATGACATACTACGCACCACCAGGGTGGTGACTTTGCTTGTGTTAGTGAATTCAAAGTTTAATCAGAAATAGAGTGTTCACATAATGACAATGATCTGGTGCCAGAGACTAGTGAAGAGAAATAATGTTTGAATGAACAAATCGTGTTACAGAAGGATGTATTCACAGGTGCAATTCTGGATACACCCCAGTCATCCAAACAGGTTCAGTAAGCATTTGAGCAGAATTGCTAGCAAAAACTAAAACAGCATGCTTAACTCTTCAGTGTTGTCATTTGGAATAAAGAAAGTCATCTGTGAACAACCCAAAAGAGTGAAGAGGATCCATTAGTTACATCTGCCAAAGATGTTAATGACTTTGTTCTTACCCCTTTTGGATGAGTTGATAGCACAACTTATGAAAAATGCACAGAGTCAAATGCTCAAATAGAGTTAAAGAATAGAGGTTGGCCTTTGTAATGTGAGGTGATTGGAAAAAAAAAGAGAAAGGAAGGAGGTTGTTGTCTTATATGCCAACAGGGTCATTTGTACAAAAGGCACTTACACGGATGATCTCTTCTTTTTGGTCATGGAGTTAGAAGCCTAAATTCATGAAAAATGAATCCGGGAACTTCGAAGATTCTTCTGTTTCAGAGAAAAACAAATCTGAATGAACGACTAGCTGCAAATAAGTTCACTTGTGTGTGTGAAGTTTGGAAGACGTTTGTTGGAAATTGCTTTCTTAGTTATTACCTTGAAGGTAACATAACCATTCATGACTGTTACTCTGATGGAAAAAATGGTACAGGTTCAGCAAATTTACATGCAACATATCACCCAAATATACTTTAAATTCTGGGTTGTTGCTGGTGTAGGGATAGAGTATGTGTGCAACACGTATCCATACCTCATTAAATATGAAAGGATGGATGGGGTTGAAGAAATCAAACTACTAGGTCATCAGTCCCTTAATCCTCTGTAAGTCAAGCTGGGAAGAGTACACAGAGAGGAAGTGCACAAAAGACAAATACCAATGGACTCAATTGTAACTGAGACTCAAAAAAGCCAAAAGGTAGAAACAAGTAGGAGTGAAAGAGGGGTAAAATGATGAATGTGGAAGAGTTGCCTCACCCAGAAAGCAGCTGCAGGTCCCCACTATACACTATGCAAGAGGAGAGAGACCCTCTGCATCGGATCAGTGCTTCCACACACTCAGTTACCATGGAAAAACTAGCTACAAGGACAAGATAAAATCTGAGGGAAGAGAACAATGATGACGAGCCTGTCAGCCAACGGCACATGTAAAAGAATAAAAATTTGGGAAGGTCAGGAGCCAGGCTGCACCACCAAGCAAGGATGGCAATGGGGCCATCAGGTCAGAGCAGGCGATGGGGCACCCATCCCCTCCAGTCCCTCAATCAACCAACGAGGCTAATGTGCCCTAGGTCACAGAAAGAAGTGAAAACCAATTTCACGGGTAAAATGTAAAAGGTTGTCAGCAAGTTTAAGGTTTGGCCAAATTAGGGCAGTCCAGTAGGATGTGGGCCACTATGAGACGGGCTACACATGGCAGTGGGCTGCGTCCTCATGTCAAGAGGATGTGGGCACAGGTCAGCCAAGTGTGACTACCACGTTGCTATATGGTCTTGGTCTCCTTTATAGTTTGCAGTTTATTCAGAGAAACCAGGGCACACTAATCCACATTCCATGCCTCCAACAACTGTCGGCACAGTCAACCAAAGGTCCAGTTCTGGCACCTCATCTCCGAAGTCTGCATCCTGCTAGCCAACTTGGTTAACCAATCAGTATGTTCATTCCCTGGGATCTCAATGCGTGCAGGGGTCCAGACAAAGATGGCCAACTGTCCAGCATGTTGGACATCATACATGAAATCCTGGATAGTCACAACCGATGGGTGTTGTGGGTAGCACCAATCTACAGCCTGACGACTACTCAAGGAGTCACTGCTGATTAAGAACGACTCGGTAGTACAAGAATGAAGGTGACAGAGTTTGAGCAATGGCCACCAATTCTGCAGTGAACACACTGCATCTGTTCAGCAGGGAGCACAGTTCATTGCATCCAGCATGTCCGTAGATAAAACTGGTTGGTCATTGACCATAGAGTTGTCAATGTACATCACGTCTGAAACTGGAAACGCATCAATGACATACAAGAATAGACGATGAAAAACCATAAGGTTTGTTGAATCTTTTGGTCCGAAGGAGCTGTCCAGGCAGATCTGAGGTTGGGGCACACACTATGGAGGCACTTGTAATGTCTCCATGACAAGAGGCGAAAATGGAGTTCAGAGCAAGGACTCTGTATACGTACTGTGATTATGGCTCCACACCTTAGTCTCTGTTGTGGGAGGTAGATCTCCCTACCAGGAAAATGAAACAGTAGTTCAGATGCTCAGATGAGCAGTGAATGTGTATTGCACGAAAGTAAACAGTAGTCTGGATGCTCAGATGAAGTGTGAATGTATATTGCATGGTTGACCAACAGTTGTTGGCACCCAATCCATAGGGGAGCGACGCCAGCCTCCTCAAGTGGGCTGTTCACAGGGCTGGTCCGAAAGGCACCTATCACAAGCCAGATCTCACAATGATGTATCGGATCCAGCATCCGCAATGCTGAAGGTGATGCTGAGCGATTTGTCAGACTACCATAATAAATATGTGACAGAATCAGAGCTTTGTAGAGCCACAAAAATATAGAGCAGTCTGCACCACAGCTGGTGTTACTGAGATAGCAGAGAGTATTAAGATGTGACCAGAATGTCTGGTTAAGTTAGCAAAAATGAGATAGTCATATCAACTGAACATCAAAGACCAATCTCAAAAAATGAGAAGACTCCACCACATTGAGGATTTGGTCCTCAAGGTAGAGTCCTGGTTGACAGTACAATGTTGACAGATGTGCATGATATCTTGGCAGCAGAAAACCTGAAGCCATAGATGAGAGCCCAGGATTATGCCTTTCCTATGGCACCATGCAGTGGCATTCAGCAACATCCACAGCTGGGGCAATAGTGGATACGAAAGTCAGCATACAGGGAGGGTTACACTGTAGACCCCATAGCTGCGGCTAGACCATTTATAGCCACTAAAAAAGGGGCAGACTCAATACAGAGCCCTGTGGGATCCCGTTCTCTTGTATATGAGGAGTACTGATGGAAGCACCATCTTGAACTCGGAAAATACAGCGAGGCATGAAGTTCCGTTTAAAAATCAGTGATTAGCCCCAGAGACTCCACTCATGTAAGATAGCGAGGATGTGATGATGCTATGTCGTATTGTCAAAGACGAAAGTGATAATCTGTTGATACTGGGCATAAACTGGTCCAATAGCAGACTCCAGGCAGACCAAATAATCAGCAGTAGAACAGCCTTGGCAAAAACTGCCCTGGGACAAACACAAAAGACCCGGAGACTCGAGGTACCAACATGGCTATATGACTGACACTCTCAAAGAGGGTTTGGGGAAAGTAGTAACAGGTGCACCTCCAACCACCAGGGAAGTGGGTGTAGTTGGACGGCTCCGAGGGCCCCACATAAAAGACGCAGAAGACGATGGCACAGCCACTACGGTGAACGAAGTCATCGTAGCAGTATCGTACTTCATTGTCATGTTGGCTGTAGATGATTGTATTTTTTCTTGGCCTCTTGATATGTGAGGCAGTCAAGGGTCTCATATTACTGGATTTTCTTTTCACATTTGAAAATGATGCAGTCTGGTGAACAGAGGGAATGGTGCTCCCCATAGCCGACAGGTGGGAGGAGGGGCACAAGGAGCATTCATGTGCAACTGACTGCCACAATCCAAAGGCTAGACTTGTGTTGCAATGCGAAAACATTTTACCAAATCACGCGTTGTTGTAGCACTGCAGGGGATGACGAATATACAGCTTGACATCACAGCAGTAAACTGTCACCTCGGCCTTCTCAGGCAATAAGTCACATTCAAAGGCCAAGATGAAGGCTCTAGTATTCACTCTGTTGTCTTCTGGTCCCCACTGGAAACAGCCGACATAATGCACACATCGTTGCCCCAAATTAGCATGCAACTAGTCTTCAGTCTGTAAAAGGGGATCTCAAAGGAAAATGATATCCTGTACCATATTAGGACTTTTATGGGGGTTACAGTGACAGGAGTATCACTCAGCATGTCAGAGGCAAGCGGTGCTTGTGACTCACTTAGGGAGGCTATTTTAAGCAGAATGGAGCAACTTTTCATTTTTGAAATCGCTGCCACTTCCTCTAACCTGTCCTCGAGATGCTCAATGTCCTACAACAACCCAAGTATTGGGTGGAGTTTTCCTCGCCTTGTCTCTAAGTCCTATGTTCCACTCATGGCATAGCCATGGAAGTGAACATTTTGGGAACAGCCACCACTGGGAGAAAGTTTAATTCGCTTCATGTGTGAATCATCCGCCATGGTGTCACCCACTCTGAAAGGGGCCTCTCCCCACATGTGCTACAAGAACTGTTACCTGGCCAGTAAACCGCTGCCTGGAGCGGTCACATGCTCCTTGACTAGTTCAGGCATTAAACAGTGTGATTCCTGCATGGTCATGGGACTACCACCGTGCAAGTACTTGACGAGCCCCCACAACAAAATGGCTACTGTGTTGTGTTTCGAGCCTAGTACTGTTGCAAAAAATAAGTGTGCAGAGAGAGAAAGGAACAAAAGTGCCAATACGCCATGCTGTCCAATTTTCCTTGCACAGTCCGCACTTCCGTTAAATTTAGAAAAGAAGTATCAGATCACACCCAACAAGGGGACCACATAATTTACTAATGAATAGGTGTAGAAGGCCAGAACGTAAAATATGAGTGTCCACAACACAAACAAGATCCAGACACAATCAGCACCAAAAAGACCACACAATGGAAAGGTAGAGACAAAAAAAGAATAGTAGAAACACAGATTTGCAGCATGTACAGGAAAGTACCATTGCAAGGACTGGTGACCTGTGGTGGCCAGACAAGTACAAAAGAGATGTGAGGAATCTTGGGGAAGCATACCTTGGTAAGGTGAACACACATCTGAAAAATAAGCCACGAAAAGAGTACATTACCCTGTACCTTATAGAACCATTCCTAAACTAAGGAAGAAAATGACAGTAGATAAAAAATTCTCTCTTTTCAACAAACTAAGAAGCTACAAGAGAAAATCATCATTAATAGGAACAATAAACAAGGTTTGTCATGTCACCCCAGATGAAGTGAAGGAATCATTTGCTGATGTATATTCCATCACTATCCTCTGACTGATTGGCAACCAGGACTGCTCCTTGACTCTTTACTAACAAGCCTTGTTCTACCAATAAGAGGAGGATTGACCCAGAGACCCAACGACTTCGCTGACCCTCATCAAACTAGTCACAGGCTACTATAAAGTAACTACTGAAAATGAGTTTATGTCATCAGACTATCGATTTCAAAGAAATGAAGGTCAACGGTTATGATGCAAGAACTGTTTTGAACCAATCATAATCATTAGATCCCTGAAAATACGAAAATTTTATGTGCACACATTGAGGCTATTACCAATTATTTTCCAAAAGTAGAAAAATTAGTGATTTCAATCTGTTGAAGATATCTTTGAGAAGCAACTCTCCCTCGATGATTTGAGTTACAGCCATGTGTACATTGATATGAATTGCATCTGTTGGTTTTCTTAATATAACTTAGTGTTGTGGCAAAACAGTCCTTGAGATGTTTATTTTTGTTTGGAATTTTGACGTAGTTAGACTTTGGGGCATGAGCATGTGGAATTCATCAACACTGAATAGGAATGTTCAGTAACAGATCTTGGCTTGTATTCTGTAGCAAAGGTAAGTTAAAAACTTTTTTTTTGTCTTTGGCTGAAATGTTTATTTTGCTTCTGATACAGTCATTCTTATCTGAAATTTATGATGAAACCAATATCTGTCTGAGACATTAGCAAAGAAAGTATGTATGCATATTCTAGCTCAAAAAAGTATTTGTCTGAAAGCTAGCAAAGTTTCTGGTCTTGTTTGTAAGCCTGTTAATGAGTTAACGACTCCGTTACTGTCCCAGTGTTACCTTTACTCCTGAGTTATTTACATTGTACAATAACTTTACATCCTAAATGAGTGTCAATATGTATGATTTGTCTAGTTACTAAATTTATTGTTACTTACTTTATTATTTGAACAACGGGTGAAGAAAACATCTCTTGCAGTGCTTTGTCAATGTGTTTCATAGTTACCATAGAACTATTCTTTCTTGGGCTATTTGTACATGTTGTCAGCAGAATATCAGATTCAGCAATCTCAGTTGCTCTTCGACATATGTTTAATGCCCGCCTTGCATCACCAGATACTGAAGCCACTTTCCTGAAAGAGTACAGTGGATGGCCATATTGATTCTGCCTACATTAACACATGCATAAAACACTGCTAGTAATCAACATTTTTACACCTTCAACTAGAAGTACTTTTACTCATCTCAAGCAAAACATAAGAATTGACACCATGTAACCATACGAGACTTTTTCTATTGCATAAATGCCACTAATTCACTTTCCTTTGAACCATAAAGTCATTGTGAATAAGATGCTGTATTACTAAAATAGATTTAATCAGCATGTTAAACTGAAAAAGAAAGCAATATGAAAATTTTTGAAAATTTCAGAAACTTTTGTTAATGATAAACAGGACAAATGACAACTCAACAATATAAGAAGAGTAATTATAAAAAGATACTAGGTGCAGCAGAATAATACTCAGTTGTGAAAGATGTTGTTGATCCAATTGGCTGATTTGATGCACCTCTCCACACTACCTCAGGTTGTAGTCTTACAACTGATCCCTTCTTTAAGTCAAACTGTGTCATAAATTTCATTTTTCTCCAATTTGATTCAGTACCACATCATTAGTTACTCAACCCAGCCATCTAATCTTCGCCATTATACTGTAGCACCACATCTCAGAAGCTTCTATTTTCTTCTTGTCTGAACTACTTATCATCCATGATTCACTTCCGTACAAAGCTACATACAAATATCTTCAGAAAAGACACTGTAACACTCAAAAATTTATATTCAGTGTTAACATATTTATCTTTTTCAGAAATGCTTTTCTTGGTGCTGCCAGCATGCATTTTATATCCTCACTAATTCAGCCATCATCAGTTATTCTGCTACCCAATTTGCAAAACTCATCTACTACTATTAGTGGTAACAAATTTCCTCACCATTGCCTGATTTAATTGAGTTTCCCTTGTTTTACTTTTGTTGACATCCATCTTACAATTTCTTTTTTTGATACTATCCATTCCATTCAACTGGTCTTTGAACTCGTTTGGTATCTCAGACAGAATTACAATCTCACTGGCTAATCTCAAAGTTTTTACTATTTCTCCTTGCATTTTAACCCAGTTCCCAAATTTTTCTTTGGTTGCTGCTTGCTAATGTAGAGACTGAATAACATCGCAGATAGGCAACAACTCTTGTTCCCTTCACAAACACTGCTCCCCTTTTGTATCCTTCGACTCTAATATCTGAAGTCTGGTTTCTGTCCAACTTATAAATAACCACTACTCCCTGTATTTTATCCCTGCTACCGCCAGAATTTCAAATAGTGTATTTCAGTCAACAGTGTCAAATGATTTTTCTGAATCCACAAATGCTGTAAATGTAGGTTTGCTTTTCTTCAACCAATCTTCTAAGGTAAGTCATCAGGTCAGTATGGCCTCACATATTCCTACATTTCACTGAAATCAAACCTGTTCTTCCCCCAGGTCAGCTTCTTACACATTCCTCTGCAAATAATTTGTATCTGGGTATTATGTAGCCATGACTTATTAAATTGATTGTTCGGTAGTACTCGCACAATATTAGCACCTGCTTTCTTACGAAGTGGAATTATTACACTCTTCTTTAAGCCTGAGGAAATTTTGTCCATCTCATATCTTCCATAAAAGGTGGAACAGTTTTGTCATGTCTGGCTCTCCCAATGTCGTCCATAATTCTTAGGTAATTATCTACTCACTGACTCAATGATAAGTTTGAACATCACACTGTCTTAACTTGCATTGCCCTTTTGGATGTGTTATCCTTTGGCTACAATCTGATCTGAGGATTTTGTTCCTCAGCCAGTTATGTGGGGGATCCTGATATGATAAAATACCAAATTTCCAATGTTATTTTCACTTTTCCAACACAATTCTACTCTTTTTGTTTCTAAATTGTTACTATTATTACTTCTAACACTAATACTTTTGTCAGTATGGGAATCATAAGCTTTACTACACTTCTGTTGTGGTGCTATCAATATTGTTCTTGTCATTTGAAGATACAGCCTTCTATTATATGACAGCTTACCTCTAACTCAAAAGAAAATCAATCTTTTCTTTTAAAATTCCTCTTTGCACCTGATATCTAAGGTCTCCACACAACCTTTGTGCACTAAATGAAAGTTAATACACTTTCTCCATACTGAACTTTCCAAATCATAATACAATCCAGGATGGAATAACAACAATACAGAAATAATAGATTGCTATTCAGCCTCTAGAGAAGGCGTCAAGTCACAGCAAGTACAATGAAAAATACTGCTAAAATACTAAAGCTTTCAGACAAAATCCTCCTCCTGCAGTGGAAAACACATAAGCAGTGTTTCTCATTGTGCCTGCCTGTGATTCAACAACTCCTTTATATGATGAATAGCAATCTGTCATTTCCATATTGCTGTTGAACTTCCCAAATAATTATTTCCACATCAAATACCCCTCTGCATATATTAAAAAACAAGCTACTGCTTTGCACCATGTATATGGCTTACCTGGCAACAAACTGAACAGCATCTGCATCAAATGCATCCACACCAAAAAGCCGTGCCTTAACAATTTCTTCTAATTGCTTGTAGGTGTACGGTTGGAACGTGAGTCTTGTCAAGCCCTTAAAATATAAATAAATCACAAGAGTAACATAAATAAACTTCAGCATTAGTGTCAGCCAAGACATGATGATCAAAGTTGTCTACATCTTTGTATCATACTCACTGCGCTAATACACAAACAAAATCAATCATGAAATGAATATTACAGAAACTGAAGTGTTAACTGATTGAAAATAACTGAAGAACACAGAAAAACTGGTTCAATTTATAATATTCAAAGTAATGTCTTTCTGTAGTTATCTGCAATAATTCAGTGATTCGTTCATTAATATCTGGAAGACTATCACAGTATAAGAAATTATTTAAGTCTCTGTGAGTAATGCAAGGCAGAATCTAATAGTGTTCCCAAAATGTTAGCAGCAAGACACCTAGATCATTTGCAAACTTAGTTATGAGCAGCACATTTAAAATACTGAATTTGAATTATCATGACAACAGAATAGTAGCTGCATGAGAAACCATGGTCTCTTATGTTATTGACGCTTTAGCACCAACGGTGAAGGCTCTGAAAAGTTGACTTGCAAATAAAGAAACCACATTTTTTAAAAATGTAAAAATTGCCTATAAACTACAGTGTCAAACATAGTCAATGGATGATGCCAGAACTCTTTGAAAAATACTAGCACAGCCTAGGTGCAAAAAATGGGAGCATGCAACAGAAAAATTCTATAATTTGTTGATTGCTGTCCGGCACACCCAAAATGTGTGAACTTACGAAATGGGAAGTTAAGAGTTCTTGCCAATGAACTGATTCAGCAAGTTGCAACCCTTTAATTTGGACATTACCAGTCCTTTTAAAACACACTATAGAAGATTCATAGTATATGTGTGCTTGTTTGTGGGTTGGGGTGCTCAATGATGAGGTCATCAGAACCCATACAAAATTATTAGAAACAAATGTGGTTAAAATGGGAAAGAAATGTGGCAAACAGGTAAAAAGCAATTCAAGAAAAATCACATCCAATATCGCCAATGATCACCTTCACAATCACACCAGCTCATATCATGAAGATAGCGTTAAAATCAGCCAGATGTCCTAAAACTTAGGTAAATCGAAATAATACAAGAGGAAAACTAAAATAGATTCACAGGAATATGGGGCTGACTGATCACTTACCAAAAACACGGATGAACTAGCCACCCTGTTAAAGAAGGCTAGGTTTTTCAAAACAAGTTGAGGAAATGTATTCAGCCTACCAAATGTGTGTAGCATAGATAGACTGTCAAAGTATCATCACTTCATAGAGGGAAAAGCTGCAGTTGGAACATCCAGTGCATTATTTCCTCTATAATGACGAGCATATTTTGCCTACTGAAATTATGACGGTTGAAGATTTGGTCTACTCTCATTTGCAAGGAAAAGGGAAGTGACCATAGTGATAGTGACAATAATAGTGGAGCGTCTTGCATTGCTGATTTAAATGCTGCGATGAAGATGAAGAAACTTATTTCTGCTGCGGATGTGGACAGAAAACTTTCCACTGTACTTATGAAATCTACATCATAAAAAAACTTCACCATTAGATATTAAAACAGAGGACAATTTTGGATCTTTGGTGAAAAATCTACAAATGTGTTCATATGTAAAATTTAAGTAAGACTACTGATGCCCAATTAAATGCCAGTGCAATTAATAAAATGGCTTACTGGTGTTTTATAAATCATGTACCTAAAAAGGAATTTCCCTCCTTTTACATTTTCCTCCAGTTAATAAAAAAGTTTAAAACAGGAGCTTCGTTGCACTTAGTAAGTGAATCTAAATTGCAATTACCTATCAATACACTGCTACAGACATCAATAATAATAATAATAATAATAATAATAATAATAATAATAATATCTTCTACAAGATCTTCAAGCGCATTTTGAACAAACACAGCCACACAGGTTTGCAGTTGAAAGATTCCAAAGGGAAATTAACCCACAGTGACTAAGATAACTGCCAGGTTCTAACAAGTCATTTTGAATTTTTCCTCAACTGCCAGATTCTAACAAGTCATTTTGAATTTTTCCTCAACTGTGAGGCTCCAGAGACTGCATTCATTTCTGAAAACAATATAAACATCCATCCAGATTTGTCTTCACTGATGAAGGAAGAAACCAAGATCATCCAAACACTAAAGGCCAAGACAATGGGTGAAGATCAGATGACATCTGAACTATGGAATTGTGCGGGGGATAAGACAATCCATAAACTTGTTGCACTTATTCAAGAGATTTCATAAGGCAAAAAAATTGCCACATGGAAGTGCCTCTGCTGTAATTTCTCTACTACATAAGGGAACAGGACAGATACAAACAACTACTGAAGCATCCCTCTTAGCTCTACAGGATAGGACAGAACAACAAATCAATGCACAGCTGGGGGAATACCAAGGGGGTTTCAGGAAGGGACCTTTGTGTACCAGGCAAATTATGAATCTGATGTCTATCTTTTGATATCTGAAACTCAGGACGAGGGACATTGTGGTAAACTATCAATTTCAGGAACAAATATGATTCAGTTGATAGTACCACACTATTTCAAAGCCTTGAAGCATTTAGCTTAGATAACAAGACAAAAGTGATAATTCAACATACCCTAATCAATGCCATATCCAAAGTAAAGTTCAGAGGAAATGTGTCTAGTGTCTTTGAAATCAGGGCAAGAATGAGACGAGGAAACAAACAATCACTCCTGCTCTTCCAGTGTGTTTTAGAAAAGGTCATCTGAGAATGGCAGAAAGGAATGAACAATTCAGAGACAGAAAATGAGGTAATGGCTAGTAGGCAGCAAGTACAGGGGTTGGACAAACATATGGAAACACCACAAGCACAACACATAACCAAATCTAATATGGTACAGAAAACCTGTTGGAATTCACGACAGCTTCTAGTCATCTCAGAATTGGCAAATACGGTCCTGTATGGTTTTCAAGGGAATCTTATATAATTTCTAATGCAAAATAGTGGCAAGTTCAGATAACAGTATTGGAGGTGGATAGCAATCATGCACAATTCTCTCAAAAGCGGATGACAGAGGGCTGACTGCTGTCCCGGGAAGATGCAACAATTAATCCTTGTGTCCATAAAACCAGTCCTAGAAGATGCAAGCTGTGTGAACAAGTGCCCTGTCATTTTGGAACAGAGCATCACCAAACATTTACCATGTGATGGACTTTATCAGCCAAAATAGTCACAGAACTTTTGACAGTAATATGACCATGCAGAGTAACAATGGGGCCCATGATATGGCTGCCCAAATCATCACCGACTATGTTGTGTTTCACTCTTGGGATGTAAACTTGCCAGTCCAGGATTTTTTGGCACCATTTTTCCTGTGATGGGAATTTGCATCACTGATGAGTGGTTTTGGAATTGAGTTTGCCCGCAATTCTCTTCTTATAGCTCCATGTTGTTTTGGTATTGACCAGGTTTGCGCATGCAACGTTCAGTTCTGAAATGACTTTTGTAGTTGACATCCTCTTACTTTTTGCCACAATCCTCTTCAATGACCATCCATCACGATCATTCAACATACACTTTGGTCCTACTGGAACGTAGAGGATGATGGTTTTCTGCTGTCCCTGTGCGCCATATAAATCTTGGACATGGTGCCTTTTGAAACATTGGAAACTTCAGCTCCCTTGGTTATGGAAGCACCCACCATAGAAGCACCAACATTTTGTCCATGTTTGAATTCACTTAGCTCTGACATAGTGCACTTGCAACTGCACAGAACACTTTTTGGCCACAAGTGACACTTGTAATGTATTGAGGGCACTGCACAGTTGCCGTTCAAGTTCAAATACAACAGCACAATCTGAAAACTTGACTATTGTCTGCATTTATGTTCAAGTGTGAATTTCTTACAGTATTTCCCTATTTTTGTCTAAATGCAATACATGAATCTTACAATCGACTGTCTAGCCTTTGCATATGAGCTAGTGATCTTCTCAGACTCCACAGATATAGCAGCAAAACAGCATAATGAAATAAAAACATTGGCAGTACAGCAGGGTTGGCTTCAAATCTCCTTTGAGGAGATGTACTTCATGATAAACATAAAATCAGCACCACAAGAACTGGAGCTCAGAAAAGGAAAAATTAAGCATGCCCAAAAGTTTAAATACCGATATGAATGGATAGAGCCTAACCTCAGAGAAAGAAGCCTTTGTATCATGCATTAAAAAAATGAAAACGGCCTATCAACTAACTAAAGGCATCCCGAATAACAGATCTATAATCTTATACTAAAAAATTAAACAATACTGCAATGTTATTACACCAAAAGCCCTATAAGTGATAGAGACTCTTACAGTGAACAAGAAATGTCCACTGGAGAAACATGAGGAAAAAAAGGAAGATTTTGGTTTCCATCAAAGTAAAAAGATAGTGCAGAAGAAGGCATCACAATCATGAACACGTGGAGAATGTAAGTGATACAATTCAGAATAGAAGGACTGCTTTTAACAGCTATGTGACATGACTGAGAGCAGGAAGGACAACTAAAAGGATACTAGCATACTTTCAAGATAAGAAAACCAAAGTGTCATGGCTCACAGAAGTCGAAAAGATTTACAAAAACTGGAAATTAGTCCTACGGAAATGTAGGAGCATTAAGAAATAATTATGAATACACAAAGGTTTCCAGAAAAAGCCAAAGCTGAATACAGAGAAGGTGCGTACCCAAGAGAGAAAAGAACACTGGAATTGACTGAAGGAGCACTGTGCAGTAACTAAAGTTCACAAAAAGAGAGACAGCTGAATTGACATGGTCAATAGTTGACTGAAATAAAGAAAGAATAATAATAAAAATGTGTGTGTGTGTGTGTGTGTGTGTGTGTGTGTGTGTGTGTGTGTAGGGAGGGGGCAGGTGGGTGTGTTGTCCTTTTAATTAAGTAAAACTAAAATTGTCTTTACATAATGTACTACTAAATGAAATAAGGATTAGCTGGATAAGCCTCAAAGCATATTGTCATACAGCACTTTTCCCAGAAAAGTATGGTTACTGAACTTCTGTAAGAGCACAATAAGGGAACATCTTGGATTTAATAAATTTTTAAAATGTGTGTTACATGTGCCTCATTATTTTCTTAAATACATAAGCTGTGGGTTGCCTTCCTGTCAGGAAATAAAATGCTTCTACACACAGTGTATTGAACTGATAGTAGTATTGCACTAGTTCTATATACTGACTACTCTATTTGCTAGAGGAGGAAACTGCATGTCAGTGGGTAATGTCTTATTTTTAGCTTGGCAAGTGTTACTTCCTTCCATGACTATAGCTGGTAAGGTAATTGCCACACACTGTTTACTGTTATAATGATAAGCCTTCCAACCCCTCAGTTTTCCAATGACACAGTCTCCTTCTGTCCTACAGCAAACTGAGAGCCCACCTGGGATGCATCAATACATCACAGCATGTCATTTATCTACATCTACATGTCTACATCTACATTATATTACTCTGCAATTCACAATGAAGTGCCGCACAGAGGATTCTTCAAACCATCTTCAAGCTATATCCCTAGCGTTCCACTCTCGAATGGCTTGTGATTTCCCATATTTTATTATGATGATCATTCCTCACTGCGTATGTGGGCACTGTGAGCGTACCACCCATTTGGCGAGGACCAGTCGAGCTATAACAAGGTATGTACCACCTGTGAAGGACAGGGTAACCTACAGTGAACTGCCAAGTGCTTGACAGTCCCAGGTCAGAGCGAGGACGTGCGCTGGCAGAATGCGATTACATAGCTGTTGGCAGCTTGGAGAAATTCTGGCTGTTAAAACTTGGTAATGGTGGCAACTCGCAGATCCAGTGTACATCCGCTGCCATGTAGAATAACATTACAAAGATTAATAAAGATAGAACCAATGAAAGTATAGAAGAGCCAGCAGGTTCACTTTAAAGGGAAAATTTTGCCAATGGTGACTGTTGAGATGCACCACCTTTACCATAAACACTTTTTACATTAGAAACATTTGAATAATTACGATAATGTACAAACTTTGAAAATTGTATTTCAGTTACTTGTGATTGCAACAAATAATATATCTGTAGGATGGTCTTGTCGAGCTCTATCTCATCACCATAACAAAATTATGATTATGATGCCCAGTTTTTTAAGTTTATTTTTTCACTAAATAAAAATTAAATAAGTAAAAGTAGTGGCAGTACACTAATGGAGATGAGTAAGGAACATTACGAAAATTTACATATAAATTCATATATTATATGTGTATTAAATGTTGAAATGGTGATTTTTGTACTTAAATTACATTAAGTGTCTTGCTTGACTCACACAGTAGGACACCAAGGGCTTAAACAGGCGGCAGCCATCTTGGATTGGGATTGTGTGATCTCAAGTCTTGTTGAGATAATATTAGTGTCAGATTGCAGCACAGAAGTTGCAGTGCACGTATGGTGAAATTTTTCTGAGTATTGAGTTTTTGACTTTTAATTTTCCACCAAGTTTCATGGTCTTGATTTTGAATTTTTCAGCAATATACGCTGCCAGTACACTTAACTTGTAGAAATTTGCCAAGTTTACTTCAAGACTTAAGATTATTTAGAGGTTGTTTGGACTTGGAACATTTTTTGCGTTTTCCTGCTTTTGTGGATTTTATTGTTTCTGTGGATATAGTCAGACAGTTATTTGAACTTTTGTCAAGATTCGTTAGATGAACTTAGAATATTTCTATGGTGAGATGAAGTTGAACTAGTTTTGCGTTGAACCACACTTGTGGACTCTGATTTTATTTCATGGTGTTGGATCCACTCAGTCAACTAGACTTGTGATTTATTGATAAGTGCGATAGTGGGGAATTGTGTTTTGGTCGCATCACTAGTTTCTTAATATCGCCCTTCCTTTTGCGATCTATTTAAAAAATTAATTGTGCGTTCATGAATGCTATTTGCAAAATTTAAGCCCTTGGTGTCTAAATCTGATTTTGTTGGTACAATTCTTTTTCACGTGAAAGTAAAAAACAAATCTTTTTATTCACAGAAACATTTCGTGTGAGTGTGTTGCTCTTTTAGTCAGCAACTCGCAGCACTTTATATACATACAATTCAAATTTATTGACTACAAACAGAACGTTTATATGACGAATGCTTGTGCTGGCCCCAATAGATGATAGCAAAGCCAGATTTACTGAATTCCAGCCTTACAATGGGGAGGCATTCTGCTTAGCATGTAACAATTGCTTCACATCTTCCTTTATTGTTTTGTGTACTGGACATTATTCGTGCGAAATGCATATGGGAGCTTATAGAACAAGAGACAATTCATGAGCTATAATTCTTTCTGTTTCATTATCATAACCCATCTTAAAACTGTAATTTAGCCACATTATTCATCGGACAGTTGCAGCACCAATAGAATATTTTCGTAATCAGAGGAGAAAGTTGGCAATTGAAATTTCACAACAAGATCCTGCCACAGTGAAGAACACTTTCGTTTTAATGATTGGCAACCCAGTTTACATATCATGTCCATGGCACTCTCCCCCCTATTTCATAATAATACAGAAGGAGCTGCCCTTCTTTGAACTCTTTCAATGTCCTCCGCTAGTCCCTTTTGATGCGGATTCCACGCAGCACCGCAATACTCCGGAAGAGGGCAGACAAGTGTAGTGTAAGTACTCTCTTTAGTAGATCTGTTCCTCCTCCTAAGTGTTCTGCCAATAAATCAGTGTCTTTGGTTTGCTTTACCCACAACATTATTTATGTGATTGTTGCAATTTAAGTTTTATGTAATTGTAAACCCTATGTATTTACTTGAATTTACAGCCTTCAGATTTGTGCACTTCATTGTGTAACCAATTTGGCAGATTTCTTCTAGTACTCACATAGATGACTTCACACTTGTCACCATTTAGAGTCAATTACCACTTTTTACACCATACAGATATCTTGTGTAATCAGTTTGCAGCTGGTTTTGATTTTCTGATGACTTTACAAATGGTAAATGACTGAATGACTGCATCATCTGCAAACAAACTAAGAGCATTGCTCTATGAATATCGTCAGCTGCATCACTGTATTCTCCACTT
Source organism: Schistocerca gregaria (assembly GCF_023897955.1). Lineage (NCBI taxonomy): Eukaryota > Metazoa > Arthropoda > Insecta > Orthoptera > Acrididae > Schistocerca > Schistocerca gregaria. The sequence goes on along the minus strand of NC_064922.1, from coordinate 248,628,019 downwards.
TAAAATCTACAATAGCTAGGAAAAAATGAATATTAGGGGTTAACCTCCTGTCAACGTTGAGGTCATTAAAGCATCAGTACAAGATTCAATGAGGGACAGAATGGGGAAGCAAACCAGCTTGTTCTTTTCCTTTCTTAGTCTGATTCAAGGGAATCATGGAAAACCCAAATCTGAATGGATGGATGTGGATTTGAGATGATGTCTGTCTGAAAGCAAGGTGAGAGTCTTACCACTGCACCAACTCTCTCAGCAGCTGAGAGGTAAGCTTCAAGTGAGGTTGCTGGGTAAAATACCACAGACACTGTAATGAATATGCACATTCACCATGCTGTGCCTACACAGAGGTCACAGTGTTATGTGGGACATTAATCTCAAGACAGCAGGCTTCTTAGTAAGTATTTGTTCTGGAGGACACATTTTAACTACAATATACACACTTCATATTCATGCTTGAGAAGTAATAATCAGGCCAACAAAATCACGGCACTGCAATGTACTACTATTCACTGTTAATAACATATGACAAAGGCACACATTTAATGACAATAGATATCGAATTTCAATGAAAATGAATACTATAATTACACTGTAAAACATTTTAGCTACATTTTCACAATACATAGTACACTTTATATTTTAATTCACTGTGTAATGTTCCTGTTAACTTATTGACCAACAGATCATGTGAAAATATAGAACAGAAAATTCCCCCACCTGAAGAACTTTATTTTCTTAATGCTCCAGAACACGTCTACAATTACATTTCAGTCAACATTTGCTATATGTAATTAATAAACAAAGAACATGGCTGAGAAGAATTATACACAATGAACAAATCAAATAACCTACACATAAAGACAGATGGGTAAAAGCTGACACACTACAATTTCAGTAACTAATTATGCCGATTCATCAATAAGCACAAACCTATTAACAACACCACTCACAAAACTGCGAAATAACTTTTGTCAAATACTAAAATTCTTCAAAATAAGATACTTAACAATGAGTGGTTGTTAACTTTTATACTGAGTAAAAAAAAGAGATTCGCCTCACAAGTTTATTGTAAAAGAAAAATAATAACTTTTCATTGCTGACTCACCAAGCGGCTAGTAACTCGACCCATGAGAAGTCTCTCTGGCAGATCCATGGTATTGGCTATGGTAATTACTATGAGGCGACAACCAGTAACAGAAGGCCATTCCAACATATTATAGATAACATCCTGTCTCCGGGTACAGAGCATGTCCAACTGTATGAAGAGAAGTAATGTAGTCTTGGCAAGAAATCAGAAATTCTGCAGGCAAATTTATTAACATGATTAAGAGATTGTGATGATGAAAGAAGAGGCAATTCGAGACCTCTTCTCCTTCGCCATTTTACATTGGCTACTAACTGCCACACATGCCCATCACTACCATTAATTCTTGGTTCTATAATAGCTCAGTATTAATGATCTTTCCTAACTAACTTAATTTTCAGCTTGTTATATGAGGGCAAAGTTCTAAATCTGAGAATAAAAAAAGGCACTTAAGAGGGGAGAGGAGGGAGGAGGTGAGAGGAGAGAAGCAGAGAAGGAGAAAGGACAGGCACGTGCATTGGCAGACAGTGGCTCACAATGAGATTGAGGGGACGTGTAAAGCAAGTTGGTGATAGGACAGAGGGGGGTGGGAACTGTTGGGCGAAGGGTGTGGAGGACAGTAGGTCACTGTGCGCTGAGGCCATGATAATTTTGGGAGTGGAGAATGTGTCGTAAGGATAACACCCACCTGTGCAGTACAGAAAAGTGGAAGGAAGGATCCAGATGGTCCATGTTGCGAAGCAGCCACTGCAATCAAGCATGTTATGTTCAGCTGCATGTTGTGGCTCAGTGTGACCTACTTTGCTCTTGGACACAGTTTAGCAGTGGCTGTTCATCTTGGTGGCCACCTGGTAGGCAATCATACCAACATAAAAAGCTGTGCAATGGTTGCAACTCAGTTTGTACAAAACATGGCTAATTTCACAGGTGGCCCATCATTTGATGGGCTAAGATAAACCTGTGACACTACTGAAAGAGACTTGCTGGGTGGGTGGACCGGGCAGGTCTTGCACCTGGGTCTTCCACAGGCATGTGATCCCTATGGTAAGGTGTTGGGATTGGGAGTGGCATAAGGATCGACTAGAATGTTGTAGAGGTTGGGTGGGCAATGGAACACCACTTCAGGAGGGGTGGAAAGCATGTCCCTTGTTTCGAAGCATGGCAAAAGATAAAGCCCTTACAAAGGACATGGTTCAGCTGTTCCAGTCTGGGGTGGTATTACGTGACAAAGGGGGCACTCATTTGTAACTGGCTCTTGGGGTGATGGGAGGGCTATGAGTGTGTGGGGGAAGTGGCACAGGAAATATGTCTGCAGACTACCTACAGGGAATAAAGCCTGTCTGCGAAGCCCTTAGTGAGACTTCCCGCATAATTGGCAAGGGAATTCTTGTCACTATAGGTACACTGTCCCTGAATGACCAGTCTTTATGGAACGGATTTTTTGGTGTGGAAGGGATGATAGCTGTCAAAATCAGGTATTATTGGTGGTTGGTGGGTTTAATGTGGATAGAGATGTTGATGGAACCACCAGACAGGAGGTGGTCAACATCCAGGAAGGTGGCAGGCTGCGTAGAGAACCATGTGAGGTGGTGAAGGAATAAGGATAGATTATATTGGCACTAAATCCAGATCAAAAAGATATCATCACTGAACCTGAACCAGACCAGGAGTCTGAGGTTTTGGAAGGTTTGCCCTCGATGGCCCATAAGCAGGTTGGCATAGGGTGATGCCAGACAGTTGCCCATGGCTGTGCTGCAGATTTGCTTATATACCTTCACTTCAAAGGAGAAGTAATTATGTGTTATAATCATGTTTGAATAGAATAGAATATTTTTATTAGCCTTTCAGTATATTTTCATACAATTGGCTTTGTCAAAGTTTACAGAGGGTTTTAGTTTCAGTACGATATTCAAATAGTTACAGAAAGGGGAGAAAAGGAACTAAAGACATTTTCTTGAGCATTATGTAAAACAATGTTTTAGTCAGTGATTAAATACACACATAAGAAAAGAATCACAGTAAATAACTAGCTTATATAATATCAAAACATTTTCTTCATAACTTAGGTAAAGCATATATTTTGATGATTAGTTTCTAAGAATTCTTCAGTTGTATAGAATTCGTTGTTTTTTAGCCAGGTTTGCAATGTATTCTTATATTTATTTAGTGGTACTGTGCAAGCTGAGCATGGTAACTTATTGAAAAATTTTATGCTTAAGTACTTATAGTTATTATGGACTAGTTAGGTGTATGAGGAATGAGGTAGTGGGTTTAGAGTCTGAAGGACACTGGGAAAGACAGTGTTTGACTGCAGCAAGACCATGGGCATGAGGGATGTTGGTGTATAGGAAAATGGCATCAACAGTGGCCAGTAGGGAACCAGGAGGTAAAGGGTAGATGGTGGAGAGTGACTGAAGAAGTGGTTGGTATCTTTGATGTGGAAGGCTAGATTATGAGCTATTGGTTGGAGTTTTTGGTCAATGAGGGCAGAGATCCTTTCATTGGGAGCACAATAACCAGCTGCAATGGGGCATTCAGAACTGTTAGGGAGCATGGTGTGTGGGGTGTCATTGGGGAGAGGAGAGAAATGGATTTGAAGGGGGTAAGATTTTAAGCAGGGATTGGAGGTTATGTTGGACTTCTGGGAGGGGATCACTGTGATCAGAGTCAGACAACTGGCAGATGCCTTCTGCCTGGTAGTGATTGCAGCTCAACACGAAAGTAGTGAAGCCACTGTCAGCAAGTAGGATGATTATATCAGCATCTTTTTGAGACATTTATGGCTGTTCTTTCCTCTGCTAAAAGGTTGGTGTTCTTTGAAAGAGGCCTGTGGAAGGATGGTGAGTCCAAGTTGGTGGTAAGAAATTCCTGGAAGGTGACCAGGGGGTGGCTGGGTGGGACAGGGGATCATTGTTGGATGATGATATGACCTGGGAAAGGCAGGATTCAATGTTGGCATTAGATTGGCTTTGGTTGGGGACAAAGGTGAAGAAGTGTTTCCATTCCAGGGTTCGGGAGGAGGAGTGTAGGTCTTTGACAAGTCCAACATGGTTCAATTTTGGTGTAGGGCTAAAGGTAAGGCCTTTGGAGATGGCTGAAACTTCTGTTGGTCTGAGGAGTTTGGTAGAAAGGTTAACATCAGTGTTCCTGGATTGTTTAGGTTCTGGATTTGGAGTGTTGTTACAGAAATTTGGGGATGTGGAAAGTTGAAAAGGTCTGCCACGCAGGATATGGGTGGTATGAGGAGTTGACGAGGAGTGACACTGTGGGTAGGACAAGGGTTGGATAGTGGTGTCCCAAGGTAGCAATAGGATGTCAGCAGGTTGGATAACTTACAGAGATGGTGTCTGGAATGCTCTTCCGGGTGCTGAGGAACAAGGGATTAAATTTCAGAGGTGTGATGAATGTAGTAGGGTTACACAGTATCAATATCTTGCAGAGGGGGCAGAGGTGGTTCTGGGATACATGAGCAGCTAGGGAAATAAAGGTCCACCCAGACAAAGTCCCACTTGCCTGGGTAAGCCTTATACAACTGAAGTACAGAAGATTCCCCAGAGGTTGCCTGCTAACTGATGTTCCTCTTCTGCAGCCATGCAGCTCATCAACGTGCAGCACACCTTGAGAATGAGTTTTTTAATAGAGCTTCTTATCATCCTTATGTTCTGGGTGGTTAAGCTAAGTTACCCATTCCACATGATACACAACATTCCACCACCAAGTTGCATGGTGGTCAGTGGAGCATCTTCACAGCTTATGGTACAGGAGGACTGGTGACATTCCCCAGTTCAAAGCTCAGGAAACCCAGGTTCGCCAAGCCTGTACCTTGGAAATAAGTGCTAAGCTCCCTACGTAGCTTGCCATTTAGTGTGACCCAGGTGCACACTGACATTTATAATGAAATGTGTACCAATACAAAAATAAATTTTCATTTGTATCAAAGCACCATCTATGCATCAAACATAGAACTTATTACTTTGCTCTAGTATGGCACTTTATCAAAGAAAACTCATTTTAATTATGGCATCCTAAGCAACATTCCTTTTCCCTCACTTTACATTATCACAGATAATGTCAATGAAGCTTTCTCTATTACTTATTTTTTAGTGTCAGGCTTGCTAACCTGCTTCTGTAAATTACATCAATGAATGCTTCAGAAAAATTATATAAAAGAATCTTTCAACATAAAGCTAAACATTATTTTCTGCTGGATACAAGCACTGCAGAAAGTCAGAGCAAGTGAGGAGTGTCATAATTCTTGCTGTTAAGGTTGACCAGTGCCTTGCAAGCTTATGCTTTTAGATCCTTTACACCTTTACACTGAGACAAATGAGAGTGAACAAAGGTATGTGAGCATTAACAGAACAATTTCCTAGTGTTCATCACAATTCCCTTGTACCTGTGAACATGGGTTTGTACTGGAAGGAACACAACAGAAAATGATAGAATGAATATTGAAGCATACAAACACTGTGGGAACAAGAGTGGCCAACTGTGACTGTAACCAAAGAGAACCAAATGCTATTCCCTCGCACTCGCCTGCCATTCCCGTGTAGGAGCAGTCTTGTTCGCTGTTGTGTTTGCTTGTGTTATAGAGTAAATCATGCCTTAGATGTTATAACCAGAATATTTTTTATCAGGCAAAATACATCAACAAATCTTGTTTTTAAAAAAATGTCAGAACAGCATCCCTCAACTGGATACACAACCATATATTTGAAATGAATGCACTACTTTTTAAACAAACATTAAAACCAAAAATAATAACACACTAGTAAACCAGTCTCTCTCTTATAAGGTGCAATTCTTGAGTCACTCTTGCTGAAAAGCCAAAAGTGGAGCAGTGCAGAAAAATTGTCTAGAACAAGAGCTGTAAAGGATCTTACAGCATTAATAGAATGAAGACAGTCACATCTGAAACATTGCAGTCTTGAGGGACACCATTCTCTTGCACATAATTGTCTGCCAGAATTTTATAACTAAGTATACAGCAAAAATCTACAACAAAGAAGGAACTATAGATAGATTATTAGGTGTTACAAAACATCCATTCATGGAGCTGTCTGACAGTAATGTACTTCCAAAGAACAATGTGTAAACTCAGAATTCTTGAAAGTAATAGTTCTTTGTAATTTTTCTCTACCCAATGACAGCACCTTTAAATTTACTAAAATACCGAAATTACAAATTTCCAAACACTTCTGATGTGTTAATTCACCATACTAAAAAGAAAAGTTACAGAAGATAACATTCAAAAATTCTTTTACTCCCAAATTAAACCTCAAAACGAACTTTTTGTTACTTAATGAGAGAGAAACAAATTTAGCATAACCTGCTATATGGCTGTAGTAATCAATGCACTATAAAAAAATTAAAAATAAAAGCAGAATTGTCCCTTTAGTCAAAGAATGTTACAGACATTAAATTTTATGCTAGACTGTCATGTATTCTTGATGATAAACATAAAGCAAGAGAAATTTTTTAAATGTCTAGGCTAATGAACCAAAGTTGGACTAAGAGATATTCTATGAAGTAAATACATATGACATACAGTGAAACACGATATCATTTTCTTACCTCATCAACTAAAAGAACTGTTGGCAAGTCTTTCTTGCTTGGTTTTGTAAATTTCTTTTCAAGTATCTCTTGAGCTGTTTGTGTGGTCACTTTCTCACCACCCAGCTCTTTTAAAATTCTAACATATGCCTGTCTTGGTTCTGTTAGCTGAAGTCCGTTTATTTCAATGAACTGCAAGAAAATTACCTTATGTCAATACAACAAAGAACAACAAACGCGTGTCATCACAAAATTTATCAAAATACACCACATTATTGTTGTAATCACTCTATGAATCCACAATTAACTGCAGCAATAAGGCACTGGAAATTACACTTCTCAAGGAAAAAAAACATTTTCTATTAAGTAAGTAAAACTTATAAATGTTTTAAGATAGTACTCAGCTTTCAAAAGGAGGAAGTAGATGACAATGACAAATCAACAGAGGAGGAAATGGGGGCCATAGAGGACAGAAAAACATGAGGACAAGTGAAACAATGACTAAGTTTTAATGGCTGTCAATATGCTATTTGCCTACTACAAAAATCTATTCATAATATAGCACTGCAGCTATTAGCTTTACTTAGCAGCCTTTGAACCTAGAGAACAGTACAGTTCTAGTCTGCAATTACACCATAGGTTTGGTATAAAAGTTAATGGCTGCACATACTGCTATCCTTTTACAATGCCTAGCAATTATGCAAGAAGCAAAACAATCAAAAGTGCAAATATCTGCAAAATAGTGAACACTGTCTTGGGAAAACAAGTAAAATGAAATTATGGTAGCTTCTGTTTATAAAGAGCAATCAGTCCATATATTCCTGAAGAAACAAACTCCTAAATGCAATATAAAATGTAACTTGGGAAAGCCTAGGAAATACTCAAAACACGATTAAGAAGTAACCATTATTTCATAAATAGTACAATTATTAGTTTTTCCTCATGAGTCCCACCACTAACAATGTATTTGTCATTTACATTGAAAGAACTGCAAGCACTGGTGTATAAATGTGACACATCATCAGATTCCAAATACATTACCGTATCACTTAAACACAAACAGATTATTTTGGTGGCCCGTGTACACTTTACGGTTCCAAGCTCGATTTTTCAATCTTGGCATGAAAAGGTAATCAAGGAAGTAGCACACTTAACATTGACAGTAGCATTAATGTCAGGAAATATTTTAAAACAAGGTTTCAATTGCTTTTTTAATTCTTTATTTTTACAACAGATTATTCATAGTCATTTCTGAATTTGTTGTAACACTAAATTTATTTAAGTAAGATTATTCTGGTTAAATTGTATTAATTATAATTAATCATTATTTTGTAATTCATTATTATTATAAAAGTTAGTATTTATTATTCGAGAAATTTTATTATTCACTGTGAATAATGTGGTACTTGTATTACTGGACCATATTAAGACTTGTTCCCTCATAAAGATAATATTTTAAACATTTGAAAATCTACGATATTAAGTAGACGAGATCACATTTTTTCCTAAGAAACATTCTGCAATAACTTTATATCGATAAAAATAATCAATTTCAAAACATAATGTAACTAGTTGTGTGCCCGCTGCTTCGTTCGTGTGGACTGCGTGGTCTGCACAGATTTTATTTTGCTTTTTTATTGGAACTGTTCACATACTGCAGCACCTTCAAATCTGCTCACCCTAATTGAGACCACAGAACCATGGTCTTTTTCAAATGTACCTCTGATCAAAAAGCAATTCTGGTAGCTGCAGCCAGTTTTTGTTTTTTCAATCCTGCCTTTTGAGTTCTTGTGGTAATACTTTCATAGACATTTTCATCCTCTAATGCGTTACCACTAAACAAGAGTTGAAATATCAATTTTTGTCCCTATTTCACTCTCCTAGGGGTTGAATTTCAAAAGACAATGGAACAGGTCTTTTTTTTAAAATTTGTAACTGAGAATTCAAATATCAGTTTTCATAGATGTAGTTTTAAAATGTTACAGCAGTTCTCTGATGATAATTTATTGTCAGAAAAACTCTTTCACAGGGTGTATTTCAGTTAAAATACACTTTTCCCACGTGAAAACACAATTTTTTCATGTTAAGTGACAGTACATTTTCCCTCAGAGTTGTAAAACTTATCAATACATTGGCGTGTAAAAGTTTTATACATTAGTGTAGAACTTGACAGCATTTTAAGGAATGAAACACAGCAAAAAAAAACAATGTGTTTTGGAAAGTGCTTTGATGGGCAATAACATGTACACTGTGTATATTCTTGTTACAAAAGTATAAATATGAATTCCTCTAAATATAACACATTAGTTTCTGGAACACTGAAATTGAGATTGTGATCTGCTTTTGTCAGCCAGTCAAGGCTCATGTCACGTTATATCGCCAGCCAATGAAAACTGATATTTAGAGCATAGGACATGTGATGTAGTCAGCCAATAGCAACATCACTCTTAAGTAGTGCAAAAAAAAAAAAAAAACCTAGGAAAAGTTAATGTTATAGCATAGCTACAAGCAAATACTCGACAGTTTTTATGCCCCCCCCCCCTGCCATAACTCTCCCTCTCTCTCTCACTCCCCCCCCCCCCCCCCCCCCCGCCCCCTCCAATACTAAATTGGTGATCCTGATGGTTACGAATGAGTCCTATCATGCTATCCCTTCTTCTAGTACAATTATGGAACAGATTTCACTTCTCCCCAGTTCTGTTCTGTATCTCTTCGTTTGCTATGTGATTGAACCCTCTAACCTTCAACATTCTTCTGTAGCACCACATTTCAAAATCTTCTATTCTTTTTTGTTTAAACTGTTTATTGTCCACATTTCGCTTTCACACACTGCAACACTGCATACAAATACCTTCGGAAAAGACTTCCTAACACTTAAATCTATTCGGTGTTAACAAATCTCTCTTCTTCATAAATGATTTTCTTGCCATTGCCAGTTTACATTTTATATCCCCCCTAATTTGGCCATCATCAGTTATTTTGCTGCCCAAATAGCAAAACTCACAAACCACTAAGTGTCTCGTTTCCTCATTAATTCCCTTAGCATCCCTTCATTTAATTTGACTACATTCCATTATCGTTGTTCTGATTTTGTTGATGTTCATCTTATATCATTCTTTCAAGACATTGTCCATTCCATTCAACTGCTCTTCAAAGTTCTTTTCTGTCTCTGACAGAACTACAATGTCACTGCCAAACCATGAAGTTTTCATTTCTCCTCCCTCACCTTTAATGCCTACTACATATATTTTTTTTGTTTCCTTTACTGCTTGCTCAATGTATACATTAAATAACATCAGTGACAGGCTACAAGCCTGTCTCAGTCTATTCTCAGCAATTGCTTCCCTTTCACACCCCTCGACTCTTATAATTGCTGTCTGGTTTCTGTACAAGTTGTACAGGGCCTTTTTTTCTCTGTGTGATTGGAGAAAGCTTTCTCCAAGTCTACAAATGCTATAAGCATAAGTTTGTCTTTCCTTAACCTATCTTCTAAGGTAAGTGGTAGGGTTAGTATTGCCTCGCATGTTCCTACATTTTTTTAGAATCCAAACTGACCTCCACTTTTCCATTCTACTGTAAAGAATTCGTGTTAGCATTTTGCAACCATGACTTATTGAACTGAGACTTCAGTAATTTTCACTCCTGTCAGCAGCTAATTTATTTGTAAATGGAATTACAACATTCTTCTTGAAGCCTGTGGGTATTTCACCTCTTTCATGCGTCTTACACACCAGAGGAAAGAGTTTTGTCATGGCTGGCTCTGCCAAGGCTACCGATAGTTCCGACAGAATATCATCTATCCCTGGGGCCTTGTTTTGACTTAGATCTTTCAGAGCTCTGTCAAATTATTCTAGCAGTATCATATCTCCCACCTCATCTTCAACTGTGTCCAGTTTCCTTTCTATAACATTGCCTTCAAGTTCATCTCCCTTGTATAGACCCTCTATATACTCCTCCCATCCTTTAACTTTCCCTTTTTTGCTTAGGTCCAGTTTTCTGTCTGAGCTCTTGATTTTCATACAGCTGCTTCTTTCTTACTCAAAGGCCCTTTTAATTTTCCTTTAGGATTTATCTACGAGAGTGGTTTGAAAAGTTCTCGGAATCACCATGAGAGGTCAGCGCTACTGCAACGAGTTGTTCATGTGATATTCATTGGATTGTTGCCTGTAAACATATGCCATGACAGTGCTCTTGGAAGAGAGCTGTGGCGGTGATGTGGCTCTGTTGTTCCCACATAGTGATTTGTGAAGAAGGAAAAAAAAAAGTGATTAAGTACTTTGTAAAGAATGGTATGAAAGCAAAGGACATTCAAGCCAATTTCCAGAATACACTGCGGGACTCTGCTCCTATATATTCAACTGTTGCCAAGTGGACGAATGAATTTAAATTTGGTTGGGAGAGCTTAGATAACGATCCCGCAATGGTCAGCTAAGATGTGTCACTACTCCAGAAATCATTGCGAAAGTGCACGAAATGGTCATGGAGGATCTTCGATTCAAAGTGCATGAAATTTCTCATGCTTGCCAGATATCATCTGAAAGGGTATATCACATTTTAACTGAATAATTAGAAATGAAAAAATTATCTGCAAGATGAGTGCCGCACCTCTTGACACTGGGTCGAAAACGCATTAGAAGGGACATATCAGAACAATGTTTGCCCCATTTTAGGAGAAAGGAACAAGATTTTTTGAGCCGGTTTGTGGCCACGCATGAAACTTGGGTGCACTACTATACCCCAGAGACAAAACAACAGTCAAAGCAGTGGAAACAGGCTGAGTCTCTACCACCAACGAAAACAAAGACAATTCCTTTGGCAGGAAAGGTCATGGCATCAGTGTTCTGGAATGTGAAGGGGGTTCTCTTTGTAGATTATCTCCCCACTGGGCAAACAATTACTAGAGAATACTATGCTAACCTCCTGGACAAATTGCAACAAAATATACGTGACAAAAGGCCAGGATTAGCAAGGAAGAAAATCATCTTCCATCAAGACAATGCGCGCTCGCACACCTGCCGTAGCAAAATTACACGCACTAAGGTATAAATTGTTTCCACACCCACCTTATTCTCCTGATATGGCTCCATCAGACTTCCATCTCTTCCCAAAACTGAAAATTTTTCTTGGTGGACGAAGATTCACTTCAAATGAAGGACTGATAATTGGAGTTGACAATTATTTTGCAGGCCTGGAGGAAACTCATTTGCAAGATGGGATCAAGGCACTGGAACATCGTTGGACTAAGTGCATTAATCAAGAAGACTACATTGAAAAATAAAAGAAGTTCCTGTGATGTAAGTACTTTTTTCCCTATTCCGTTCCAATAACTTTTGAAACCATCCTCATATCTTTCCCCTAGTGAAATATGCTTCTAAATCCTTATATCTGTCATCTAGCCATTCCTGCTTAGTCATTTTGCATTACCTGTCAATATCATTTTTTAAAGCTTTGTATTCCCTTTCGCCTGGTTAATTTGCTGCATTTTTAAAATTTTCTCCTTTCGTCAGTTAAATTAATTATCTTTTGTGTTATCCAAGGATTTCTACTAGGCCTTGTTTTTTTTACCTATTTCATCCTCTGCTGCCTTTATTATTTCATCTTGTAAAGCCACCAATCTGGCTTCTACTGCATATCTTTCACCTGTTCTAGTCAGCTTTCTAATTTCATCTGTTTTAATCTACAGTTCGTAACCAATAAATTGTGGCCACAGTGCACACCTGCTCCTGGAAATGTCTTACAGTTTAAAATCTGGTTCCTAAAGCTATAATGATTATATAATCAATCTGAAATCTTCCAATGTCTCCAAATCTCTTCCATGTATGCAACATTCTGGTATTATTCTTAAACCGAGTGCTAGCAATGATCAGATTATGCTCTGTGCAAAATTCTACCAGGTGGCTTCCTTTTTCCTTCCTTTCCCCCAGTCTATATATTCACCTACTCCTTTTTCTTCTCTTTCTTTTCCTACTATCGAATTCAAGTCCCCCATCACAAATTTTTGTCTTCTTTATTCAGAATAATTTCTCTTATCTAAACATTCATTTCTTCAATCTCTCTATTACCAGCGGAGCTAGCTGGCATATAAACTTGTACTAATGTGGGAGGCATGGGCTTTGTGTCTAACCTCACGATGATGATGCATTCACTATGCTGTTCATAGTAGCTTACCTGTATTACTATTTTCTTATTCGCCCTGTTTCTCCCACTATTATAGTCTGTTAAAGGTTGAATTTCCAAAAATGATGAAGACTTTTTTTTAATTTCTGACTGAGAAACCAAATACCGATTTTCTTATTCCTACCTTCAAAACTGCCCAAGAGCAATATATTTCCAACTAGCTTTTCATCCCCTCTTACACCCCATTAGCAGTAGAATTTCAAAAAGTTTCTTCTTAAACGATTCCTACAGTATAAGATCAACAACTTCTGTAAATTTTCAAGTTTCTATCCTTGGTGGTTTGGGCTGGGTGATGATGAGACATTCCGGAGGGCTGAATGGAACGCCTCTCCAGTTTGTCTGACGAACCGGTTTCAGGCTCTGTCTCCGGCTGATACTGATGTTCGGCCGGAGATGTCTGCTTGTCCTGTTCCAGAGGTTACCCCTCAGTCTGCAAGATCCAGGCAGTCGCAGAGGGTGGGCTTACTGGTAGTTGGGAGCTCCAATCTCAGGCGCGTAATGGGGCCCCTTAGGGATATGGCAGCAAGAGAGGGGAAGAAAACCAATGTGCACTCCGTGTGCATACCGGGGGGAGTCATTCCAGATGTGGAAAGGGTCCTTCCGGTTGCCATGAAGGGTACAGGGTGCACCCATCTGCAGGTGGACGCTCATGTCGGCACCAATGTGTGTGTCGCTATGGATCGGAGGAATTCCTCTCTGGCTTCCGGCGGCTATCTGATTTGGTGAAGACTGCCAGTCTCGCTAGCGGGATGAAAGCAGAGCTCACCATCTGCAGCATCGTCGACAGGACTGACTGCGGACCTTTGGTACAGAGCCGAGTGGAGGGTCTGAATCAGAGGCTGAGACGGTTCTGCGACCTTGTGGGCTGCAGATTCCTCGACTTGCGCCATAGGGTGGTGGGGTTTCGGGTTCCGCTGGATAGGTCAGGAGTCCACTACACGCAGCAAGCGGCTACATGGGTAGCAGGGGCTGTGTGGCATGGACTGGGCGGTTTTTTAGGTTAGATGGCCTCGGGCAAATACAGAAAGGGCAACAGCTTCAAAGGTGCGGGGCAAAGTCAGGACACGCGGGGACCAAGCAGCAATCGTTATTGTAATTGTAAACTGTCGAAGCTGCATTGGTAAAGTACCGGAACTTCAAGCGCTGATAGAAAGCACCGAAGCTGAAATTGTTATAGGTACAGAAAGCTGGCTGAAGCCAGAGATAAATTCAGCCGAAATTTTTACAAAGGCACAGACGGTGTTTAGAAAGGATAGATTGCATGCAACCGGTGGTGGCGTGTTTGTCGCTGTTAGTAGTAGATTATCCTGTAGTGCAGTAGAAGGGCATAGTTCCTGCGAAATATTATGGGTGGAGGTTACACTCAACAACCGAGCTAGGTTAATAATTGGCTACTTTTACTGACCTCCCGACTCAGCAGCATTAGTGGCAGAACAGCTGCGAGAAAATTTGGAATACATTTCACATAAATTTTCTCAGCATATTATAGCCTTAGGTGGAGATTTCAATTTACCAGATATAGACTGGGATACTCAGATGTTTAGGACGGGTGGTAGGGACAGAGCATCGAGTGACATTATAATGAGTGTACTATCCGAAAATTACCTCGAGCAATTAAACAGAGAACCGACTCGTGGATATAACATCTTGGACCTACTCATAACAAACAGACCCGAACCTTTCGACTCTGTAAGTGCAGAACAGGGAATCAGTGATCATAAGGCCGTTGCAGCATCCCTGAATATGGAAGTAAATAGGAATATAAAAAAAGGGAGGAAGGTTTATCTGTTTAGCAAGAGTAACAGAAGGCAGATTTCAGACTACCTAACAGATCAAAACGAAAATTTCTGTTCCGACACTGACAATGTTGAGTGTTTATGGAAAAAGTTTAAGGCAATTGTAAAATGCGTTTTAGACAGGTACGTGCCGAGTAAAACTGTGAGGGACGGGAAAAACCCACCGTGGTTCAACAAGAAAGTTAGGAAACTACTGCGGAAGCAAAGAGAGCTTCACTCCAAGTTTAAACGCAGCCAAAACCTCTCAGACAGACAGAACCTAAATGATGTCAAAGTTAGCGTAAGGAGGGCTATGCGTGAAGCGTTCAGTGAATTCGAAAGTAAAATTCTATGTACCGACTTGACAGAAAATCCTAGGAAGTTCTGGTCTTACGTTAAATCAGTAAGTGGCTCGAAACAGCATATCCAGACACTCCGGGATGATGATGGCTTTGAAACAGAGGATGACACGTAAAGCTGAAATACTAAACACCTTTTTCCAAAGCTGTTTCACAGAGGAAGACCGCACTGCAGTTAATTCTCTAAATCCTCGCACAAATGAAAAAATGGCTGACATTGAAATAAGTGTCCAAGGAATAGAAAAGCAACTGAAATCACTCAACAGAGGAAAGTCCACTGGACCTGACGGAATACCAATTCGATTCTACACAGAGTAAGCGAAAGAACTTGCCCCCTTCTAACAGTCGTGTACTGCAAGTCTCTAGAGGAACGGAAGGTTCCAAATGATTGGAAAAGAGCACAGGTAACCCCAGTCTTCAAAAAGGGTCGTCGAGCAGATGCGCAAAACTATAGACCTATATCTCTGACGTCGATCTGTTGTAGAATTTTAGAACATGTTTTTTGCTCGAGTATCATGTCGTTTTTGGAAACCCAGAATCTACTCTGCATGAATCAACATGGATTCCGGAAACAGCGATTGTGTGAGACCCAACTCGCTTTATTTGCTCATGAGACCCAGAAATTATTAGATACAGCCTCCCAGGTAGATGCTATTTTCCTAGACTTCCGGAAGGCGTTCGATACAGTTCTGCACTGTCGCCTGATAAACAAAGTAAGAGCCTATGGAATATCAGACCAGCTGTGTGGCTGGATTGAAGAGTTTTTAGCAAACAGAACACAGCATGTTGTTATCAATGGAGAGACGTCTACAGGCGTTAAAGTAACCTCTGGCATGCCACAGGGGAGTGTTATGGGACCATTGCTTTTCACAATATATATAAATGACCTAGTAGATAGTGTCGGAAGTTCCATGCGGCTTTTCGCGGATGATGCTGTAGTATAGAGAGAAGTTGCAGCATTAGAAAATTGTAGCGAAATGCAGGAAGATCTGCAGCGGATAGGCACTTGGTGTAGGGAGTGGCAACTGACCCTTAACATAAACAAATGTAATGTATTGCGAATACATAGAAAGAAGGATCCTTTATTGTATGATTATATGATAGCGGAACAAACACTGGTAGCAGTCACTTCTGTTAAATATCTGGGAGTAGGCGTGCGGAACGATTTCAAATGGAATGATCATATAAAATTAATTGTTGGTAAGGCAGGTACCAGGTTGAGATTCATTGGGAGAGTCCTTAGAAAATGTAGTCCGTCCATCAACAAAGGAGGTGGCTTACAAAACACTCGTTCGACCTATACTTGAGTATTGCTCATCAGTGTGGGATCCGTACCAGATCGGGTTGACGGAGGAGATAGAGAAGATCCAAAGAAGAGTGGCACGTTTCGTCACAGGGTTATTTGGTAACCGTGATAGCGTTATGGAGATGTTTAGCAAACTCAAGTGGCAGACTCTGCAAGAGAGGCGCTCTGCATCGCGGTGTAGCTTGCTCGCCAGGTTTCGAGAGGGTGCGTATCTGGATGAGGTATCGAATATACTGCTTCCCCCTACTTATACCTCCCGAGGAGATCACAAATGTAAAATTAGAGAGATTCGAGCGCACACGGAGGCTTTCTGAGAGTCATTCTTTCCGCGAACCATACGCGACTGGAACAGAAAAGGGAGGTAATGACAGTGGCACGTAAAGTGCACTCCGCCACACACCGTTGGGTGGCTTGCGGAGTATGAATGTAGATGTAGAAATGAGTCAGGCCCCATTTCATCCCCTTTGGAGTTGAACTCCCCAAATCAGTGAAACACACATTTTTTTAAAATTTCTAACTAAATTCCTATATCAGATTTCATAGGTGTAACTTTAAAATTGCTTTAGTAGTATTTTAATGATTTATTTTCAGAAAAAAAACACGTCTCCCATGACCTGGGGTTCTGGACGGCTTTTCCAAACTCTCCGCATTTCGTAAACCTCACTAGTCCTTTCCATCCACCCCTATTTCTTTCCCTTCATCCCATATTGCAATAACTCTGATAGATTTTTTTTTTTTTTCTGGCAGAGCATGGTCACATTGGGAAAAGTAAAAAATGCAAAAACTGAATTATGTGAGATATGAGATCTAAATTATAGATCATTGTCTGCAGGGAATATTCACTACATCCTAGGGCTCACCGTATCTTTCATATTTTCAAAATAGTGTCACAGAAAATGAATTAACTGCATTTTGTACTTTGTGTCTCCAAGCAGTTAACTTTGTTCTTCTGTAAACTATGAGATAACAAGTGTCAGTGTACAATATGCCAATTTCAGTTCTATTAAATAATAGTTAAGTGTTTATTAACTGGCAGTACAGTCATCCACAGTGCTCAGCAGTGGTTTTGATGTATAGTACTTATAATAATGAAATGCTCAACTGACAGTACCACCTTCTATTAGGACATAAAGGAAGTAACAAAACGGTGATGTAATTTATGGCAAGTTAATAATTCCACAGAGACATGCAGATCATACCAAAATTAGTAAATAGCATCACACAATAAGTTTGAGGTTATATTTCAGCTGAAGAATTAAACATCTCAGTGCTTACTCAACCAGTTTGTAAAATATGCTACAATAAAAGAATTTTAAATATCTACCAGAGGTTGTCAAATCCTTTATCCAATATGAATTTTATTGCATCATGTATCATATTACATTACTAGCCAGATTTAGCCTGTGGCCACTTTCAAATGCATTTTATTGAGCGAGAGAGAGAATTTGCAGATATAGTTCTGCATATTACATATTGCATGCAGGAACATATTTTGTGACATGCAACTTAATTGCTGTTAATAAATACTTCAAATGCTTGTACGTCCTAGCTTACTGTATTTAGCAGCATAATGGTTCCTTTTTCATCAACAGAAATAAATTATGTCTACAGATGTGAGGTCACACATGCTGCTAATTACATTAAGCAAGGACTTGTTAACAGCAGCGTAGTTATATGATCTGTCACAAGATGTATTCCTGTATGCAGCAAGTGAGATGCAACACTTCCATTACGGAGATTTTAAATGCACGTGTGTGTGTGTGTGTGTGTGTGTGTGTGTGTGTTTATAAATATAACACACACATCATCAATGCAAAAGCATTTGAAAATTGCTGCTGGCCAGCACTGGCCAGTAATTTAATACAGTTCACAATGCAATAGTCATCTTGTAGAAAGAATTTGACAGCCTATGGTAATGGCCGATTTGAGAACATCCCCCCCCCCCCCCCCAAATGAAGAGAGTGTGTGTGTGTGTGTGTGTGTGTGTGGACACACACACACACACACACACACACACACACACACACACACACACACACTCTTCATTTGATGCCCCCCCCTCACCCCCTTTCCCTTCCCACCTGCCCTCACACATTAGTTGCCACTCTTTGGGCTGTTGGTAAAACCATTAAAATAAATCTACATCTAGGGCACATGGACACCGGTTGTTTTTCCTGTAAATTATGTCACTCTCTGTGTAAAAAGTTCACATGAGGGCAGCCCTCTCAGCTTGGTGTAACAAGCACTGCTTGCGCCTCCAATCCGCCCTGCCTATGGTGGATATTTAAAATGAAGGTATGATGGACTGTTAAAGGTACTTCCAGGCAGAAAATGTTTTACGGTGCAATGAACAGAATACTTCACAGTCACTGATAAGTGTACAAAATATGATTCTTTTAGCCCAAAGTAGCTACATCCTGCCAGAACTTTCTATACTATATGCATTAAACTATTCTTTCGTGAGAATGTAGCAAACAGATCCTGAATATTCAAGAATATTAATAAAAAATGGGTATGCTTATGCACAAAACATACATTTCTTTTTCACACAAAATAAGAAAAATATCTCCAGATGAATACGTGAAAGGGATTGTAGGTTTATAAGGACATGCAGATGGTTATCCACTACAACGGAAACTGAGCCGACAGTAATTACTTTGTCACACCTCTGTGTTTCTCGAGCACTCAGACACTATAAATCCGATGAAATCACAATGATTCTTTTGTTGCAGATGAATCTGGTACTTCAACACAAGCACCACAAATTAAAGGAAATAGATGGAAGTAATATATCATTTGGAACCAAAATGTAGAAAAAAATAAACCACGATTACTACAGAAAATAAAAAACCACATGATGCAAATTGTTCAAAACATTTGAACCGCAAGTGCAGTTTTTTAAATACACCAAACATTTTCCTGTGAAAAACAGAAAGCAAATCTGCTGCACATTTTGGAAGCTAGAAAAATGTGTGTGAATGCCTAAGGGACCAAACTGCTGTAGGCATCGGTCCCTAGACTTACACATTACTTAAACTAACTTATGCTAAGAACAATACGCACACCCATGCACAAGGGAGGACTCTAACCTTCGGCGAAAGGGGCCGCACAGTCAGTGACATGGTGCCTCTAAACGTACGGCCACTCCGTGCGGCTTGGAAGCTAGATGATGATCAGAGACAGAAATGTTATAGTCTCTGCATGAGAAGTACTTCAGGAAGAATAATTTCTGTGAACCATGGTAAGCACTGTCAAGATTCAAAACATTATTTCTTTGAAAAAAAAGAAGGAAAAATATTTAGAGTTGTTAGGGATTTTTCCTAAAAACTCTTCATATTAATGACAAGTTAAGGTTGATTTTTAAGACTTGAAGGCAAGTGTGGCAGTTTTGATGGTGAGGATCGCAGAAGAAAACATCCCTTTGCTAACAAACCAAAACCATAAGTCACTGAGGGCATTAAAAGAAGTATTATATCTTTTCCAGTAGTAGAATCACATTTCTACGTCTACATCTACATGACTACTCTGCAATTCACATTTAAGTGCTTGGCAGAGGGTTCATCGAACCACAATCATACTATCTCTCTAATATTCCACTCCCTAACAGCGCGCGGGAAAAACGAACACCTAAACCTTTCTGTTCGAGCTCTGATTTCTCTTATTTTATTTTGATGATCATTCCTACCTATGTAGGTTGGGCTCAACAAAATATTTTCGCATTCAGTAGAGAAAGTTGGTGACTGAAATTTCGTAAAAAGATCTTGCCGCGACGAAAAACGTCTTTGCTGTAACAACTTCCATCCCAATTCACATATCATATCTGCACACGCTCTCCCCTATTACATGATAATACAAAATGAGCTGCCCTTTTCTGCACCCTTTCGATGTCCTCCGTCAATCCTACCTGGTAAGGATCCCACACAGCGCAGCAATATTCTAACAGAGGACGAACGAGTGTAGTGTAAGCTGTCTCTTTAGTGGACTTGTTGCATCTTCTAAGTGTCCTGCCAATGAAACGCAACCTTTGGCTCGCCTTCCCCACAACATTATCTATGAGGTCTTTCCAACTGAAGTTGTTCGTAATTTTAACACCCAGGTACTTAGTTGAATTGACAGCCATTGCTGAAAAAATCGAATGTTTGTACACTGACAGTTGGCCCAACACTGCAACAACGTATGGCTTACCATAATAAATGTGCGAAAATGCAAGGAAACAAACTGGTTTGCAAATAGAATACAGGGGAAATTGCTAAAAAGATTACTATATATTTTATGAATCTATAAATAACCAGTGTAGTTTGAGTCGGAAAACATCAAAATGCATCAAACAATGATAAGTTACTGCTTTAGAAGAAATATTATGAACACTACAAAAGAAAAGAAAATCTTTATACAGCAGAAGACAAAAAATCAGTTACAGTTTCATAACAGCTGCTTCTTATTTGCAGTCTGTACTCTTTACATCATTTTCATATGTGAGCCAACTTTTACTATGGCAAAAGGTTATGCACTTACAATTTGCCAATACATGTATAAATATGACTCACAAAAGAAATTCTACTTACTGTTCAGCTTTGAAATAACTGAAAGGAAGGAAGGGTGACACATTAGTTAAACTGATTCTCTTCCCTTCTCGAACACATTCTTGAGGTCTCACTGTATCCTAATGTGTGTGAAGGTCAGAACTGAAACCAGCACTTAGTAGCTACATTTATACTGAATGTGCTTTCACGTCAGAAAATGCAAGTACTTAGAAACCGTACATTCATTAAGCAAAATTCACCCTAGGAAACTACAAAATGAGAGAGACTTTTTGGCCTGCACTAAACTGAAAGAGATGAAATTCTTAGTACTGCCAATAGACACATATAAAGCACAAGAAACTATTGAAGCTTTCAGAACTATTAGTTCCTTGTGGAGGGGGCAAGAGGTATATAGGCTGGGAAAGGTTAGAAAGGAAAGGCATGTCCTCAGACCTCAGAGTAAGAACTGCTGTGTATTGGCTGCAGTTCCGGTCCTCACACATATCAGAAAGCAGTGAGAAAGTATGTCTTCAAGAAGGGAAGAGATGTAATTTAAGAAACATAAACCAACTTCTAATGCAATTGAATAGATAAAAAATTACTCACCATGTGATGGAAGGAGAACACACATATAAATGTATTAAAGTTTGCAAGCTCTTGGCGCCAGTGGCAGCTTCTTCTGGTACAAAGATTGAAGAGGAAGGATAAGGGGTGAAGGAAAAGGACTGGTGAGGTTTAGGAAAAGGGGTAGAGTTCAGAAAAGTCGCCCAGAACCCTGGGTTATGGGAGACTTACCAGCCAGGACGAGAAAGGAAGACTGAATGTTGGGGACTGCACTAGATGAGAGTTGAAAACCTGAGAGTTTAAAGGTGGAAGACAGGACAATATTCACAACAGAGATTAAAGCCAAACATGGTGCTTGAGTTAATAGGCGTGGAAAGCTAAGTTAACAGTATGTGACAGAGCTGAGGTGGGTGGCAAAAATTAGATAGGTCAGAAAATGAAAGGTATAGAAAACTAAATGGGGGTGAAGAAAGGAGTAGTTACTTTGAAGAAACACGGAGACTGAAGGAATTAACGCAAATTAAGGCTAGATGATTGGCAAGAACCTATGACATGCTGTAACACCAGTCCCCACCTGTGAAATTCTGAGAAATTCGTGTCTGGAGGAAGAATACAGATGACTATGTGATGAAACAGGCACTGATGTCATGATTGTCATGTTGTAGAGTATGCTCCACAACAGGATATTGTGTGTTGCCAGTACACACCCTCTGCCTTTGCCCACTCATCCTAACTGAAAGTTTGATAGCAGTCATGTCAAGATAAAAGGTTGAACAGTGTTTACATAACAGCTAATATATGACTTATCATTTCACAGTTGGTTCTCCACTTGACAGTACATGTTTTGCCAGACACAGAACTGGTATAGATGGTGGTAGGGGGGTGGATAGGGCAAGTCTTACAGCAGGGCTGGTCACAGGGATAGGAACCACAGGATAGGAAGATGGTGCATAATGGGCAAGGGATCTGATGAGGATATTGTGAAGATTGGAACAGCAACAAAAAAACCGTACTAGGTGTGGTGGATAACATGCCAGACAGAATGGACCTCAATTCAGGGCATGATTTTAAGAATAATCAGTACTAGGATTGGATGTGATGGCCTGCTGGAAAATCTGCTGGTGGTGTAATGATGTCCAATGAAGGCTGAAGTGAGAACAGTGGTGTGTTGTTGTAAGCAATGCGCATCTGAACAAATTTGTTTGCCTTGAATGATAAGACTGTATGAAAGGGAATACTTGACATGGAAGTGATGGCAACTGTTAAAATCTAATTACTGTTGTTTGTTAGTAGGTTTAACGTGAACAGAAGTGTGTAGCTGACCTTCAGTGACAATGAGATCAATGTTAAGGAAAGTGGCATGGGATTCGGATTAGGATCATGTGAAATTTGGTTGGGAAAATGTATTTAGAGATTCCAAGAAATTACAAGAAGTATTACCACGTGTTCCACCTTTAAGCTCTCATGTTTTCAAATCTCATCTAGTGCAGTCCCCAACAACCGGTCTCTCTTTTTTATCCTGTCCAGTAAGTTTCCCCTGACCCTTGGTTCTGGGTGTCTTTTCCTAACTCTACCCCTTTTCCTGAACCTCACCATTTCTTTTGCTTAACCTCTCTTTCTTCCCCTTCAAGCAGAGGGAGCCACTGGCTCCAAAAGCTTGCAAACTGTAATACCTTTGTACGTGAGTTCTCCTGCCACTGCTTGGTGAGTAGATTTTTTATGTATCCAGTTACATTATATTTTCAAAAGCTGATCATTTTTGTTGATGTATACTACCTTCCATGCTACCTCTCCTTCCATTTAATCAATTTCAAGCTAAAACAATGGGTCCCTTTCATCCAGAGATCTGAGTGATGTGTCCTTCCTTTTTAACCTTAATCAACCTGTACCTCTCTCCTCCCTGAGCAAGAAACTATTAATTCTGAAAGCTCAACTGGTGTCTTGTACTTTCATATAGGTTTATAAGGAGTACTAAGAATTTTGCCTCCTGAAGACAGGTAGGTAATGGCTGGAAATTCTGCCTCATAATTTCATAAATCAGTAGTGATCAATTCAATACAAAATGTCGATATATATCCATGTTTACAGCAAACAAGACTGGCTATCAATATTCATAAGTGAGAATTCAGCTAACAGGGAGTTCCTGTTCAGTAAAGTGCAAGATGATATCTGAAAATACAGTACAACCCCACTTTTACACTTTTAAAAGGACTTCAAAAAAATGTTGTAAAATGCAGGAAAATGTAAAATGTGGGAAATAACGTTTTATGCTGTGAAAGTTACATATAGGATGGCCCCTTTCATTTTCGCACTGTATTACATAATAGGCATCAAAATCCTTCAAGGACTTGTTTATTATCAGGTAAAAATCACTGATGTAATGGTAAATGATGACTGTCTGGGAAATAGAAAGGTTTAACTCAATTTCACATGTCATAATCGATGTTTTTGGCAAGCTTGCAGCCATCATTTATTACTTAAATAATGAAACACTGCTGTAGTTATGTATGTTTTCATGCTTAGCTCGATACGCTTTGAGAATTTTTTCACGTTGTCAATGGCAAATATTTACACAAGTATTTTGTGTGGCATTTGTATATGTGTTGTTCTATAGTCTCTTTATAGTCTCTCGCAATGTACTTGTCTTTTTGAGGTCATCAGGTACTGTGCCTCCTCAATTATGCAGATGAACCCCCAACACATTAAAACTATGGTGTACACTGTTTGTGTAACATAAAAAAAATCCATGTGTAAATACTGCACCTGACAATGAGAATAAATTCACATTTTGTCGCCCATGAAAAATACACAATTGGCACCATGTTTAAACCAGAAATATTACAGCAACGCAAAGGGAGTGAGGATGTACATTAACGCTCCATGTGGCCAAACGACAAAACACACTAAATATGATTCTACAAAGGTGTGGCAGCAATCATAACAATCACAAAATTCCAGAATGAGATTTTCACTCTGTAGGAGAGCTTCTGTAAAGTTTGGAAGGTAGGAGATGAGGTACCGGCAGAAGTAAAGCTTTGAGTACCGGGCGTGAGTCGTGCTTTGGTAGCTCAGATGGTAGAGCACTTGCCCGCGAAAGGCAAAGGTCCCGAGTTCGAGTCCCGGTCGGGCACACAGTTTTGATCTGCCAGGAAGTTTCAATCACAAAATTACACACGCACAGTAGGGACAGTTTGGAAATGGTTATAATAGGTCATGATATCTTTATTCGAACAAACCTTGACCACCTAGAAGCGTTATTGGGAAATTGGTTTACAAAATCTGATTTTGGGAGCAAACATGTAAATGGGGAGCTAGTTACTCCCATCAGCCACCACGCTGAGTAGAGCTTGGCAGCGGCAGGAGATACTGCACGAATTGCTCCAACTTTTACACATTCTCCACTCCAAATCTGCTGAGCAGAGCACCCTTGTGTTAAGAAACTTAACCACATAATGTTTACAAACACTATTTGGTGGCCAATCTCATGCCAACATAATCTTACGCCAGTTTTCTCTCCACAAACATATACTGTAAATCGTGGGAAAATAAAAAAAAAAAAAATCATGTTGATGCAAAACTGGGTGCGAGTTAAGATTGTGGACATAGCAAACTGGACAGGAGCGATAAAGAATGCAGTGAACAGTAGGTAAACCTTAATTCTGGGAACATAAAAGTGGAATTATACTGTAATTGTGCACATTCAGTTTCCTGAGAATGAATGACTTCCAGCATTATGAAATTGTTAGGGTTTTTTTGTAACTAATCAGAAACACAGTAATTGGTATTATAGATGTGTAAGTAAATACCATTACAAAACAAGCAATTCAATATGTTTCCCTAAAAAAATCAGTATGTAAGACCCTTTTCTACGTTTTACTAACAGTGATGATTTTGCCTGTAAGAAATAGATAAGAGAATCAGAACTCACGAGGTATCATAAATAGTTAATTAAAATGCATCTAACCACATGTATAATGTAATAAAAGTATCAGACACTCATTTAAAACAAAACCAAATTTTTCATACAAAATGAAACTCTGAAGTTCATGTATCTCAAAATTATCAGTTTTAATTTAGTGTCATTTCCCACTATAGGTTGGTCTTTATCTATCGTTACATATTCATCTAGAAAAGGTGAAGGAAGAGTTTCTCCCTTCATCTAACAGAACAAAAGTTAATAAACAATGACAAGTTATTATCCATATAGTATGCAGAAACCTAATTAACTCAGTCTCACTTGACTTCATGAGTCATATCTGAGAGTAATGGACACTTCGTTTAACAACCTGTTTCGAAACCATAAGTACTGAAATATGTAGGGCAGAAGATATTACCTCATGAATTATTCATGTATTACATTATGACATTGTGCCCTCATATAAAACTGGCAGGCTGGAGGAAGGGGAGTGCAGGCAGTGGCGGAGAAGAAAAGATTGCATCATCCCACCATTACAACCAGCAACATATTGGCTGCAACTGTAGGCCATACGTAGTACCACTAATATTTTTATAGCAAACAACTGTGATCACTGACATGAGTAACATGATGCCTGAACTTGTGCTATTCACTTGCAGATTGAAATACAACTGTGGCTGAACAAAGAAAGTCAACATGGGGAAAATATGATAATGACACACGTATCTACTATTCTGTTGTTGTGAGTATACTCATCCATCCTCCCCCTTCATTTATTTGATTGCAGTTAACAAAAACAGCAAAACACCAACAAGGAAATCTAGGAAGAGAAAATCCAATTCAGTATCTTTTAGTATCTGTCATCTTTCAATAATTCACTTATAATCAAACACTGAGAACTTATCAGCAAAATAATATACATAGTAAGTTTCCTTACTTCAAAACAAGACTTATCATAAAATTTTTTACTCAGGCATTCCATCAGAAGTCTTAGGAGATGCAACAGTTCTCCAAAAGTGACTGTCTGTACTATGCTTGTTTCTCCTCTTTTGGAGTACTGCTGC
Organism: Schistocerca gregaria; assembly: GCF_023897955.1. Classification (NCBI taxonomy): domain Eukaryota; kingdom Metazoa; phylum Arthropoda; class Insecta; order Orthoptera; family Acrididae; genus Schistocerca; species Schistocerca gregaria. The sequence continues at coordinate 248,601,701 of NC_064922.1, read as the reverse complement.
ACAATGTGTGATACTTACCAGATATGATTAACGGAGTACACTGAGAAAGTTCAATGAAGGCCAGCACATTTTGTATTATCCAGAAATATGTGAGTGTGTGTCTCAGTAATAATACAAGTTTTGGGGTGGACATTACTAAAACAAAGGAGTTTCTCGTTGCTGTGGGATCTTTAAGGTATTTCAATCACCTACTTTCTCCTCCAAATGTGAAAATATTTTGTAGACATCTGTTTACATAGGAAGAAGCAATCATCATAATACAATAAGGGGAATCAGAACTTGCATGGAAAGATAAAGGTGATTATTTTTTCCACACACTGTTCCAGAGTGGAAAAATAAAGAATTAGTGTGAAGGTGGTTTGATGAATCCTCTGCAAGGCACTTGTGTGTGATTTGCAGAATAGCCATATAGAAGTAGATGTACTTCCCTGTTTCAGGTACTTATCACAAGAAACTTCAAACGTAACTGAATGGAATGGAGACAACAAACTCTTGATAGATAGTTTGATAAACTACAATAAATTAACAACTGGAACACTTTATCATGACTTGCCTTAAAGTTTGTAAGTTTGCTTCGTTGAGCTTCCATTTGTAGCTCTCTCATCACAGAGCGTACAGTTGCTGTTTTGCCTGTACCTGGGACACCGCTGATGTACATACACCTGGGGAAAAAAAATACAGATTGATTTTATTTCTTTTTTGATGTTCTTATAATTGTGGTTGACATATCTGCAACATACTTTTTAAATTGGCATATTCCAATAGATATGGACACTGTTTACCACTTTCATTAAATGAAATAACAGGAAGGAAAAATTAAGTGAAATGTAAGCCCATTTCAAGAAAACGTCATTGTCACAACGAAAAAATTAAAGAACAAACTAATATCAAATCTGTCAATTATTAAAGCACTTGTTTCATAGAAAGAATATAGAGATATTAAATAGGTGAAAAATGGCTGTAAAGCTCCTGAAGACAAGAGAAAGTTGCTCAAAAAACACCATCAAGAGCAAGTACAGTAGACACAGCATAGAAGGTAAACATAAAAATTAAAAGTAATGACGTTGCAGAACAAAGAAGAGGAATTTAAGCTGGAGCTAAGCAATGTGTGAGTGGAGGGAGAGCCAAGCCTGTGTCAGACAGTTTTTGTCCCTGGAGCCTGGATACACTGATGTTGGGGAGAGGTATCTGTATGACTGAAATGGTGACAAATATACATTTGTACATATGGTGCAATAAGACAGGGAAAATAAAAGCATAATAAACAGATAGTCAACATTTCAGGAAAGGAGCAAGATTTGGGGAAACTTCAGGTAGTTAACGAGAAGGGTAATGGTTACATTAACAGAACCACACAGTAGCTGCACAAGCTGCCATGTTATTAAGATTTTGTAAGCAGGTGAGATATGTTTCACAAGTGATCACTACAAACCAGAAGTGTCAGTTTTCTGTAGGTTTGCATATTACAAACCACACATTTTGATTAAGATCCCAGGAAACAGAGCTTGTATGGAAAATTTGATAAACTGTTGAAAGTGGATCGAAAACCTACTGAGAATAACTCCTGAAAAGAGCATCCAGAACTTACTGTTACGGACAGGAAAATTTTGTATAAATGATAAAGCAACGTATAACATCAAACATTATTGTTTTACCAGCATAATGCAAAATCAGAATTTTGCAAAATCTCATGAAATTCAGCATTTTCCCACGTTTGCATGTAAAAATGTTGTAAATCTGGTGCGACAGTTTATTAACACTGATAACTGAAAAGTACTGAATGCTGAAATTGGATTTTGATTATTTCTCTTTCAATGCTGAGGACCAAGTAAATCTATAAACGACAGCTGATTCCCCACACAAAGAAGTATGGCTCCAGATGTGACATCAAACGAAAATATCCTACTTCCAATAATCTCCATTTGAGTAACAGTTTTAGTTGGCTCCGCTGGCATTTCCCGACACTTTTGTTCAACCTAACATACAAAAAAATTATGCCTTTTGTGCCATCTTTAATGTAGTGCATCATATGAGCTACATATTTTTGTAGTGTATAAGTATAGATATGAAAAACATGAAATACTTCACTTTAGTCATGCAAACACATTACTTAAGGTGTCGTCTGATTACCTTGCAAAATAATCTGTGTTCTATACAACAGGTCAATTATCATCATAAACATCATTCAGAAAATAGTAGAAATGATACTGAAATAAACATTCTCAGTGTTCTATTTTACTGCCAGAAACATATCTGTGTGTCATCAAGTGTCCAATTCTCTGCTCAGCTGATAGAACCAAACTCAGCAGGCAACGTGTTGATTTGTGAGGCTTAAGTGACGTATCTGGTGATTTCTACTTGCATACTACAAAAACATGCAGTTCAGTTGATGCATCACACGATCTCCCCAAACAATGTCGTTCTTGGTACAACGTGTTGCACAAAAATACTGGGAAATCTGACATCAGAGGATAAAACCATTACCCATGTTCCTCGTTAAAATTTAATATTGCCTCATAAAAAATAATAAAAAAAAAATTTGATGATTAAACCAGCAAACTGTTGATAAAGCAAGACTTTAATATTATTGTATGGAATTGTGGGAATTTGATTTGTTTGATATCTGATTCTCTCTCTCTCTCTCTCTCTCTCTCTCTCTCTCTCTCTCTCTCCCTCTCTCTCTCTCTTCCCCCCCCCCCCCCCCCCCATCTTCCCATTTCTTTGTGTGGCTTGGCTGCAATGTATTGACACAGTCTGTAATGCATCATAATTGTTCATACATTTCATCACTAGAAGCTGTGTAACAATTGCACTTTGATAGCACTAAAAATAGGTATGTTCAGTGTCTCTGACTACTACCTACAAGCAGTAGAGACTGACAATTCTCACAAAACAAGAAATTTAATTTAAGATTCCACAAGGTACTGGGAACAAACACACTGGGCTGCACCTTCAAATTAGGCTAAAAACCCTTATGGCCACAGATTCATGTAATCTGTCTTCACAGCACTTGTTTCAACCCTTGGATAACAATGAAGTCTATTAATGGTGACATGCCAAAGAGCCTGTTACATGTACCAAGAAAGGCAAGTTCGGCTGTGCAAGATATTCTGAAAAAGTACAAATCCCTTCCTAATTTAGTGAAAAAAGCAAGCAGGACATACTAATACTGTCAAATGTCTAGTGGTGTGCTGAAGGCAGTGTGGTTTTCCATGTTCAAATTTAGATTTTGGACAGCTGTTTTGAAACAATAATGAAGTGTTGATGGATCAGTGGTATAATGTCTCAGAAGATAGCTTTGAAGTTCTGATAATGCTTTCTTTTGAAGTTTCAAAAGTTTATGGTTGCAAAGTTAATAGAATGTCAGAAATTAAAACTAAAATTGGCATAAAATAACAAGAAGCTGGTCAAAAGAAAACCACTTTTTCCTGTACCCACTGACAATAAAGCGACAAATTTGTCTAGTTAGTTGGTTGGAATTTAAGGGACTGGCCAAAGAGGTCACATCAGTCCATTGGTCCAGAAGTGGTTCGTTTGGAGTTAGTGATGTCCACCAGAAATTTGATTGGTTTAAGATGGTACGTAGGAGTGGTAAAATCTAGTCACTGAAAGCAATATTGATGCCAGAACTGAATAATAATTTCAGGAGAGGTAAAAGTATACAGGTCACACCAGTATGTAAGTCAGAGAAGATGAGGGGCTTTCAGGGCTAGCCTGTGGCACCCACATCCAAGCCCATGCCAGTCTGTTTGAGGCAGTTAAGGAGTAAAAGATGCCTCCTACTAGGGAGAAATGTAATAGTAGAAGTAAGAAGAATTTAACTGACATCAACTGGACCATTAATAATAAAACAAGGTTAGAGAAATAGGTCAGCAATGGCTGGGCCAGGATTTTAGGAAGTCGTATCCTGATGCACGGCCAGCACATCTTGGCACAGTGTTACACCGTCCGAGTTATCTGGATACTTCCCACCAACACCAACCTATCCGAACTCCGGAGATGGGAACTCGCCCTTCAGTATATCCTCTCTTCTCGATATCCGCCAGGCCTCAACCTCCCCTAATTTCAAGTTGCCGCCGTTCATACCTCACCTGTCTTTCAACAACTTCTTTGCCTCTGTACTTCTGCCTCGACTGACATCTCTGCCCTTACTCTTTGCCTTTAAAGATGTCTGCTTGTGTCTGTGTATGTGCGAATGGATGTGTGTGTGTGTGTGTGTGTGTGTGTGTGTGTGTGTGTGTGTGTGTGTGTGTGTGTGTGTGTGTGCGCGCGCGCGTGTGTACACCTGTCCTTTTTTTCCCCTAAGGGAAGTCTTTCCGCTCCCGGGATTGGATTGACTCCTTACCCTCTCCCTTAAAACCCACATCCTTTCTTCTTTCCCTCTCCTTCCTGAAGAAGCAACCATCGGTTGCGAAAGCTAGTAATTCTGTGTGTGTGTGTTTGTGTGTTTTGTTCATTGTGCCTGTCTGCCAGCGCTTTCCCGCTTGGTAAGTCTTGGAATCTTTGTTTTTAATATATTTTTCCCATGTGGAAGTTTCTTTCTATTTTATATAAACACACACACACACACACACACACACACACACACACACACACACACAGAATTTAACAGTTGTGTAGTGATAAGTCGGTACAAAAAACTTCGTCCTCAGGTTGTCTCTTTGTAATTTAACACACTTTATAGTCTGTATCGAATCTCTGAATGTTATCAAAGAATGATTAACGATAAAAAAAAATACAGAATGTATTAAACAGCTGGCATGTGTTTCTTGATGATAAATGTATTCTTAAATGTTAAACTGCTGTCGGTGGGAAAACAAAAAGTTTATCGTCACGTGTAACAACATTATAGACAGACTATAGTTTTGTATTCTGCTCTTTTTTTTTATCTACTTTTGTACGACTACACTGCTGTGAAAATAAAATGAGAACACTAACATAAAAAAAATGAATAACAAAGAATCAATGCCCAAAATGGTGGAATCATTCGAATCTGATACTTGTAGATTGCTAGAGAATCCACAACTCTTGGAATTGTGGAATCAGAATCAGAACATGACACATCCCTAACTGAAATCATTAGGGATAAACTTTTTTTACTCTCATTCCAGTTATCCTAAGTATATATCAGTGCTACAACTATCACTGCAAATATGTAGTAGGTCAAAATTTCTACAATGTAGGAAAAGACAGATTCCTACTTCTGATAAAGAAGACATGTCAAGTTGCAGACAGGCACAATTAAAACACAGTCACTTATAGCTTTTGGCCACAGCCTTCAGTGGTTACTTATTTAACTGGAATTGGCAACAATGGTCTGGCCATCTGACAGTCATTCATGCCTATGTGGCTGAATGAGAAGCAACATAACCTCGTGTCAGTGTTACTCATGGCGTTGTAGAGAATAAGCTATTGAACAATTGCAAGATGGTTAAGAAAAAAGAAAGGACTACAAACAGTCACATTCTAACAAAATGGAAAAGCACATGGGAAAGTATTTCAAGTAACCTCATCATTTGAAAAAATTGCTCGAGTTTGGATAGTGATTGAGAACAACTTTTTAATTTTTTTTACGCTAGTATAGTATAAGTAAAAATACTACCTACAGGCTAGTTACTTAACATAGGCTATACTTTATTTCAAAAATTACTTTTAAACATGAGTGTCATTTTCTTTTATTTTCATTATGTACTACTCCATGAATTGATCTTATTAAAAATGTAAAAGTTGTGTTTACAGTCCAATTTATTTCCACTAATAACTCTCCCCTAATTCTCGAGCAGCTTTTTCAACTTGCTTACCCAGCTGTGAGAAGCAGTGTTGCAAAACACCTTTTCCAATACAAAGTATCAGCTTACAATTTTTTTATAAGTGCCGCTTATCAACTAATCTTTAAAATGCATAAATGCCTGGGCAACACCATTGGCCCGGCCAATGAGCCTCTCGGCAGTGGACCGCCAGCTGCTGCCCCTCTGGCTGCAGCCCAAAGCTGCTCCCGGCCTCCTGCTCTTTTGCCTCTTGAGACGCAGACATGGCCAGCCTCCTTCACAGAGGTTGCGCCCTACTCTTTTGGCACTCACTTCTCCTTCTGCTCCTCACACCTTACATTTTTTGCATCTTTCCACACTGCCTCGTTATTGTGCTCCACACACATGCCACGGCAACATCCTACCTGTTGCCTCTGGCCTCCCCCTTCAGCCACCATCTCTCACCTCTTCTCTGCTCCTTCACTTATTTCCTTTCTGCGTCTTCCTTTGGTAAAATCACCATGCTGGCTGGCTCCTGTTCTCCTGGTTTGGTATCCACTGCAGCCAGCCACCCTGTCTCCGATATGGCCTGCCCCATTGCTACAGACGCCAGCCTGGTTCCCACAGAAGTAGCTTCTTCTGCACCATGTGGGTGGAGAGGTTTGTACGGTCGCACAATGGCAAGGTTTTCAGTGCCCGCTCAAAACCAGATTCAGATGGGTGTCAAGAAAATACCCAGAACAGGATGATAAAACAGAACATATATCACAGGTAACAAAGGTTGGAAAACTACATGCATACTCACACTAAAGCATGGAATGAAGCATGGCGTCAGCAACAAAACATGGACCACACAGGAAGAAAGTGGTAGAAGGAGCTAAAACAATATAGCAGATGGGACTGGCTGGCTGACGGCAAGGAAAAAAAAGGGAGGAGCCAGCCACTCTGTAATAGACTAAAACCTTCAGCCTAAAAGTTTAGGCCAGATTCCAGACACACAGCAAAAATTTAAAACCCTAGGTACACTTGTCTCATCATCAGCTAAAACAGAGGGCAGATCCCCACCAATTTTTGCTTCTGCCCTTGCATCACAGTATAAAATGCATTCCATTAAAATGTGGTGGACAGAGATGTGCACACAACAAGCATCACAAAATGGGGGATCCTCCCACCGTAATAGAAAGCTATGTGTGAGAGGACAGTGCCTGATCTGAAGATGTGTGAGGGTCATTTCTTCCCGCCTGAGCAACTGACAGGAGGAGCGCCAGGGCAGAGTTGTTGACTACACCAATTGCAGCTTACCTGCCGTCACCACCAGCCATTCTTCCTCCCACAACTGCATGCACTTCCTGTGGAGTGCAGAAATAACAGATAGCAAAGGAATAGGACACTGCGCCACATCCTGCTCTCTGCAGGCCTCCTTGACAGCCTGATCGGCCTGTTCATTGCCCCATATTCTTACACGACCAGGCACCCAGTAGAATGAGACCTGCTTACCCTGCCATTGGAGCAAGTACACTTGGTCATATATCAGTTGGACCAACTCCTCAGCTGGGTACAGATTCTGCAACAATTGTAAGGCACTAAGGGAATCGGAGAAGATGAGAAACCGAGTGCCCCGAATACGATTCATCTGCTCCAGTGCCTTCAGGATCGCGTGGATATATGCTGTGACAATGGTATATTCAACAGGCAGGCGAATCCTGTTGATCAGGGAACACCACAGAACAGCCAAGGAAATTCCGTCGTTTGGAGCCATTGCTGTACACGACAGTAAAACCATGATGCATATCTAAAATGTTACAAAATAGAGAATGGAATGTAAAATCTGGCAAACTATCTTTCTTAAAATTAGTCAAATCCAAAATAAGTCTGGGTTTCTGGTGCAGCCAAGGTGGAAATCTGCTCCAACCTTGACGTAAAACATTAATACTAGCCATATCCATCTCAGAAACGCAATCCTGTGCACGAATCCCATAGGACGTCTTTGATCGTTGCCAGTTACGAAAAAACCGTGCCAGAGGAAGCTGAGCAATGGTATGGTATGCACGCGTGTATGGTGTGGATATAGTTTTAAATGCCTGGCGCACCGTAAGTAGCCGTCACTACATATGAAGTGGTGGTTAACTAGCCTCTTCACAAAGGCTAGGTATAGGGCTTGTCCTGAATGCCCCAGTGGCCAACCTAATCCCTTCATGGTGCACAACGTCCAACATCTTTAAATTAGAAGGTCTTGCAGACCCATACACCATGCACCCATAATCGAACCGAGATTGCACAAATGTCCTGTAAAACTGCAGCAGACAAGTCCTGTCTGCTCCCCATGTACTGTGGCTACGACATTTTAAAATACTTAAAGCCTTAAGTGGCCGTTTTTCAGGTCTCTAAGATGAGGTAATCCTGTAAACTTTGAGTCAAAAATGAGCCCTAGAAATCTCAGTGTCCTTAAAAGTAAGGACAGTGTCCCCTCATCCTCAATTCAGGAAAGGTTAAAACTGAACGAGAACAGTGAAAAAGAACACACACGGACTTCATGGTGGAAAACTTAAAACCACTCTTCTGCACCCATTCATCCAAATGTATAAGAGTAAGTTGCAACTGATGCGTTGTTATTGCGAGGCTTGAAGAAAAGGAAAACACAGAGAAATCATCCACAAACAAGGAGCACGGGATAGGACTTTTCGCTATGGACGTAATGCTATTAATAGCTATGGCATAAGACATCACACTTAAAATGCTGCCTTGACGGGGACCGTTCTCCTGCTCAAAGCGATCAAACAGGACATCACCGAGTTGGTATCTAAAATAACGTGCTGAGAGGAAGGACTGAATAAAAATGGGAAATGAAGATGCTCTAGGTTGAGACACTTCCAAGTACTATCATAGGCCTTCTCGATATAAAAACTACACCTAGAAGGTGATGACGGCATAGGAAAGCTTGTTGAATAGCCACCTCCAGGAGGGGAGGGCAAGGTTATCAAAGGTGGAACGAAACCTTCTGAACCCATAATGAAAGCGACTAAGGAGTTGCTGGGATTCTAAGATCCAGACAAGGCAGCGTCTGACCATCTTCACCAAGGTCTTTCCCAAGTAACTAGTGAGGGCAACACTATGGTACATACTTGGGCATGTGCGGTTTTTCCTAGGTTTTATAAGAGGAATTAAAACTGCCTCACACCACGAGTCAGGAAAGCGACCCGATGCCCAAATGGCATTAAAAAGTGTGAGGAGGATATCTTCATTGTGCCTTGTGAGGTGCTGTAGCATACTGTAATGGATCCTGTCGTGACCAGGGGTTGTGTCACGAACTGCAGACAATGTTGAATCCAGTTCCCACATGGAGAATGGGCAGTTTTAAACTTCATTAGAGGTGGACTGAAAGTCCAAACTACACCTATCAGCAACCGCTCTATGGCACTGAAAACCTGGATCCTGACTGGTTGTTGCAGTGACTGTGGCAAAATAGGCCACCATAGTCTGGGCAATGTCTCATGGATCTATGTGGAGAGTACCGCTATTCATTACAGCAGCCAGGGGACACCTCCCTCCTCTCCCAGAAATTCTCCTGATGGTCTCCCACACAATGGAACGTTTGGTGGAACGACTAATGGTGTTCAGCAACTGTTGCCATAACCTCTTCTTGCTCTCTCAAATAATTTGGCGACATTTTGCCCTCGCCACTTGAAAGTCTGCAACACTCTCAGCAGTTGGACGACACTTGAACCTACGTAGAGCCACACGCGTGATCCTGATTGCAGAGTAGCATTCAGCACTCCAGACAGGTCTTCTGGTGGCCTGTGGAATGGATGCTGCAATGGCGTGGTTTACCATTTTGGTAATATGATCCACCCATGCCTCAACATTCGCACAGTGTTCAAACTGGGCCAACTGGTTATAAAGTGTCTAGTCAGCTCTACTGAGCACCCATTGCGGTGGTTTCCTTTTGGGGCCTACACCATCTGGCAGGTGAATCCAGATCGGGAAGTGATCACTTCCGTGCAAGTCATTGACCACTTCCTATTGAACACTGTAGGCAAGAGCTGGAGAGCAAAGCGAGAGATCAATGGCAGAGAACAACCCAGTTGCTGTGCAGAAGTTAGGGCTCTGTCCCGCATTTAGCAAGTATGCACAGGATGACAGGAGAAGTCTCTTAATTGCTCTACCCCTGGGACAGGTAACTGCAGAGCCCCAAAGCACATTCTGGGCATTAAAATCACCACAGTTTATGAACGGCTGGGGGAACTGCGTAAAAAAGTCAGTGAGGGCCTCTTAATCAACTGCATCATGTGAGGGCAAGTAAAGGGAACATACAGTCAATGGATGACGCACCTGCACGGACACAGCAACAGCTTGTAAAGTCGTCGTAAGTGAGAGAGGCGAGGAGTGGCAGTCCGTCCTGATGAAAATATCTGTGTCTCCTCTAGCTCTCTCTCCATGCAGGTTGTCCTTTTTGTGGAGTGTATAGCCTTGTAGTGCAGGGAAGTATGAGGGACGGAAATAAATCTCCTGGAGACACACACACACTGGTCTACCCTTAGAGAGTAGACGGAGTTCCTCCACATGCGTCCTGAACCCCTGCAAGTTCCACTGAAGTATGGGAGCCATCTAAGGCGGGGGTTGCACCTTCATCCTGTTTTCTGACAGGGTGGGGGACAGAAGCAGGTGGAGGGGAAGTCGTGGGGCGAGATGATTGCCCCCCCACACGTCATACTCCATCAGCTCTGGGGAAGAGTCAGAGGAAGCATCATGTAAAATGACACTGACATGATCAGACAGTTTACCACATGATTGGACCTGCTGTTGCTGCCTTATAGGAGCATAGGAGCTTTTTGCGGTTTGGTGGGCTTCGGTGGAGCCAATGCGGGAGTGGTAATGACCATTCTGGGCTTCTGAACAGCCTCAGTTGTTGGAGGCACCAGCGGCTGGCCCAAGTTGGCCACTGTACCTTTGTCTGCCATTTGAGTAGAGGCTACAGGCTGCGAAAAACTTGCTGCCTCGCAAGTGCACTGACATCTGCAGGTGTTAGTGCCAACACTCGCCACCACCGTTTGTGTAAAGGCATCTGCTTTTGGAGTAGGATTCTGAACCATTGACGGAAAAGATGTTGCAAACATGGGAGGCTGTATCGACTTTTAGATCTTTTTGGCCTCACCATAGGGGATAGGCTTGGTTGTTTTAATTTCTTGGACTTTGCATTCCTCTAAAAATATTTGGCAGTCCCTACTCCAAACAGGGCGGTTTCCAGAGCAATTGATACATTTGGCTGGAGACGGGCAACCAACTCCTTCATAAGCGGCCTTACTGCAGTTGCCACAAGTCGCTTCGCCTTTACACCCTAAGGTGGTATGTCCAAAACACTGGCATTTAAAACAGCGCATTCAGGTCAGGAAATAAGACCCCTAAGACAAAGGAAGCCAGCTTTAACATATTCAGGAAGTTTTGTGCTACTGAAGGTCAGAATAAAGGAGTTGGATTTGATAAGATTGCCGTCAACCCTCTTCATGATATGTTGCATGTCAACTATACCTTCTGGAGACCACTAACATTGCAGTTCATCCTTGGGAATGTTGACTAGATCCTGGCATGTCACAACACCTTTGCTATAATTCAAGGTGCTGTGCAGTTCAGTGTCTATTGCGTATGATGCTGGGGGAGTGACAGGTCGTCATGTGCTCTCCAGTGGATAGATGGGAGAAGGCCAGGACTGCAAACCCAGAGATCAATGGCTGTATATTTGCCATGTGCCACGCTGAAATGTGTTGGGCCTCTTAAAAAGGCAGAGATCGAGTTGTGACCACAAATTTTCGACCATCCTACATTGGCCAGTAAGCATGGCGCCCTTCACAAGGGGTTATGCGCGTTAAAATCTCCCAAAAGTAGGAAAAGTTTACAGAGTTGATCAATCTGTGCACCCAATGTGGGAGGGGTACTGCACCATCTGGAGGAAGATATACATTGGAGACAGTTAATTCATGTGTCGTCCTTATCCTGACAGCCACAGCTTCAAGAGGGTCTGAAGGGTCACAGGTTCACTACATACTGAGTTCAGGACATAGACGCAATCTCCACCTGACACTCTATTATAGTCACTACAGTTCCTATAATATCCTTTATAGCTGCAGAGGGCAGGGGTCCGCATTGCGCAGAAAGCAGGTGTAAAGCTTAACAGTTGCTGTAGTTCAGCCAAGTGGTGGAAAAAACAGCCACAATTCCACTGGAGGATTATGTAATCGTGAGACTGGGAAGGCATGAAACAGTCAATGAGGCAGTCTACACCTCAGGCTCACCTGCTGCCTCCAGATCAGTACCTGTGCGATGGACATCCATTGTGTCTGACGGCCCAGCGAGATCTAGGTCTTCAACATCTCCACTTCATCCTCAGACACAGTGCTTGTAGGTAGTGGTGGTGTGGGTGCCACCGCAGTGCCTTGGTTCTTGGGGGTCCTTTTCTTTTTAGGCTTCTCTCACTGCTGCTTAAGTTTGTCTGGCTGGGAGGGCTTAACTGATTCAGTCTCAGGGACTGACGAGGACCCTGAAGCCCTACAACCAGCTACTTGTGGTTGCTTCAGCCACTGGAGGTTGTCAGCTTTCCACTGGTAGGAACCTGGGAAGGGAGTGACCCCAGGGATCCCTTCCTGGTGAGAGTAGCTGAAGACGACTTGCACTTATCCGAAATGGTTGGGGGGTGGGGTTGCTCCTGAAGTTTGTTGTGCAGGAGTAACAAGGGGGAAAGTACCCCCCACCATCAAGGGGGCAGATGGAGTCTGATGGCTCTGAGAGCCAACTTTATGTGGCAGAACAGAAGATGGTAGAACTGTTGTCATAGTGGCATCGTAGGTTGACGTCATATGCACACGGTGTAGCCTCTCATATTTTCTCTTAGCCTCTGTGTAGGTCATTTGTTCCAGGGTCTTGTATCCCATTATTTTTCCTTCTTTCTGAAGAATCTGCAGTCTGGTGAGCAAGGTGAATGGTGCTCTCTGCAGTTGACACAGATGGCAGGTGGTGCACAGGGAGTACTGGGATGTGAAGGATGTCCACAATCTTGACAGCTGATGCTGGCAGTACAGTGGGAAGACATATGGCCAATCTTCCAGCACTTAAGGCACTGCATCGAGGGAGGAAGACATATGGCTTTACGTTACACCGGTAGACTATCACCTTGACCTTCTTGGGTAATGTGTCACCCTTGAAGGCCAAGATGAAGGCACAGGTGGCAACCTGATTATCCCACGGACCTCGGTGAACACGCCAGATGAAATGGACATCTTGCCACTCTACAATGAAATGCAGCTCATCGGCAGACTGCAAAAGAAGGTTCCTGTGAAATATGATATCCTGGACCATATTTAAGCTATTATGAGGCGTGATGGAAACAGAAACATCCCTCAGCTTGTCACAAGCAAATAGTGCCCATGACTGGGCAGAGGATGCTGTTTTGATCTGGACTGACACTGACCGCATTTTGGACAAGCCCTCCACCTCCCAAAACTTGTCCTCTAAATGCTCCACAAAAATTGAGGTTTCATTAACAAGAAAGATTCCTCATCAACTCTTGTACATATGAGGTACCAGGATGAATAAGCTATGCTGCCATCCTTAGCCTGGCGTTCCTCCCATGGTGTGGCCAGAGGCTCAACAATAGCAAGCACCTTCGGGGGCTGCTACCATCATCCACAGACAGTACCTGCAGCAACAAAGGTGGCGATGCTATCAGGGACTGCCTTGCATCCGCGTGCCATGCGCTTAATAAGAGCCTGTGAATATCCCTCCGCCATGGCATACTTAAGATGTAATGTGAACTCCATTAGCCAGCTGCAATTGCCGCTCCATTCCAAGCCACTTGGGACCAATAAGCTGCATTGTTCTGCTATGCCACCCAAAATCCACCAGCACTCTCCCTGGGTCCCAGTGCTACAGTGTAGTCATGCACCAGCGACTACGTCATGGCCCAGGTCCCAATATAATTTTGATTTTGCCACTTTCATACTAGATCACGGACAATCATTTTCTGCTACTATTATCTTTTGTGGAGTTTGACTTTTCTGTTGTGAGGCTGCAACAAATGTTCACTGTGATACAAACTGTGGAAAAATTACTCATCTGTGTGCAGTACACCTACAGAGAAAAACTTATACTGTAAGACTACTTTCAAAATGTCCTGCAGAGACTCCCCCCCCCCCCCCTCCCCTCTCTCTTTTTCAATGGATCAAACATGATCACCAACACCTGTTTGCTATTTAGTATTTATAATTTCTGCAACGTCCTTGAATTATTATGTTTGTAATGTATGTATATTCTGGAACATTTGATGTTTGTATAAACACCGTCATTCTGGAACATTCAATGGTTGTAGAACTAGCTTCGCTCTCCGTACAGGAAGCCAGTTTCTTCTGGCTGTATTCATAATAAATGTGTTTTCAGTGCTGTGTGTTGCATTTCATTTAGGAACCTGATGTTGAATTTGAATGTGGTTATGACATGACAGTATGACACTAGGACTGTAAACAGCATATACAATGACTTTATGACGTAATAGTAGTACAGAAAAAAAGTCAAGTAGGAAGCTACATGTACCTGTATACCCTAAATATGCTAGAGCACATTAATTATCTCTTGGGTAATGTATAGTTTCAGAATGAAATAAAGAACTTTCCATTGTACAGCTACTTCTATTCCATTGCTTAATTAATTCAGTAAATAATTAATTAGTTCACTATTAAAATATCTTCACATAAACTCTCTAATGAGTTTTATAACAATAAAGTTAGAAGTCACAAAATAATTCCCATAAAAATTGTTTGTCCTTGTTTAGGGTTTAGAATTGAGTTTTATATTCTGGTGCATAATTCTATAACAATAAATAATGTGAAAGAATTTAGGTTATTGCACTTCACTTTTTTAAATAATTGGTGTCAAATGTCATGGCTTAGGATCTGTTACAGATCACATGTAATGGTTACAAGCACTTGAAAATACTGAAATTTTGTTTTATGTATGAAGCCTGCAAAAACTGGTGTTTCATATCTTTACAGATATATTTGAGGACAAAGCACTGGTAATAAGAGCAATAGCCAAGCAGCCTGAGGCTACTGTACATGTCACAGACACTTTCTGTATTTGGGAGTTTGAATAACACTTACTAGATTATTTTGTATTATTTGACAAGAGAATGAAAGTTTTCACAAAATTTGTTTTGTTTTATTTTAAAGAGATCTTATGTTATTTTCTGTATTTTTGTCACAAAATATAGTATTTTTTTTTCTTAGGAAAAGTTATGCCACATAAAAACATGCAATCAGCACGAAGGATTAAACATATGTTATAAATGTTCATACTCACACATGATGATCACTTTTTCCCCTTGTTCACAATGAAGTTCATTTTATCGAAAAAATTACGACAGCTTTCAATATATTGCTAAAGAGAAATTTCATGACAGTTTCAGTCTCTCACCAAACAGTAATAAACACAATTCGAGCCTAGAAATGCAGACATTGAATGTGACCTGAATGCAAGGTTCATAGCACATGGCCACAAGCCTCGTTTGCATGGGCTTTTCTTCTCAAGCAGGCCTAACGATAAAACTCGCTAAAGCTTTCATTTCTTGAGAACTATTAAGCTGCGTGACTGATGTTTACAAATAGAAGTCTTTATTTTTGAGGATTTTAATGATTCCATATGACCCAATACAAGTCTTGTATTCATGACCTTCCATTTTTTTTTTTTTTTTTTAAACAGACGTTTAATGACAAACTCTTTCACACTAATTACTTACAAGTGGTTCTCAGAGCTAGTTTCTTAAAGCTTGTCAAAACCAGTGGGTGGTAGGGTATGGACCTCCCTAACTTGCCTGGAGGCGTTTTTTTTCTTTTAAGATGGTTGATAGCATTCTGCTTTATTCTCATATTACATATGGTATTTCTCCAGTGCATTGCACCTCAATTTAATTTCTTTTTATATCTTTAGCTATACTCGGCATAAGTTTCTGTTTCCTTCTCAGAAGTATGAAAATAATTCCATTTTCAGTTTTTAGTTACATTGTATACTCAAATAGAATATGTCAATAAATGCTTCTCGAAATCCTGTCTTCAGGTAACAATGTGTTTTTAAATAATTTGTTTGGTAAATGGTAGGTGAATTTCCAAGAAATGAAACAGAAATAAAAGCGTAGAAAGCTGAAATGCAACATCCTTGTTTCAATAGCTACAAATTTAAGCTGCAGTGTGACATACCCTCCAACTCCATCACTGAGTCTGCTCTTCACAAATCGATAAATATTATCAAATTCGGTTTCCCGGCAGGGCAGTCTTCTGGGAACTGAGGAAACATGTAGCCGACTCATAGCAAGCTTAAGAGTACAGCTTGGAGATGACACATCACTGCATACTAGATTTTCTTGCACTTGTGTTGACTGGCGGCGTTTCTTCGGTGGCTTCTGACATACAAAGGACAGATTTCCATAATATTCTCAAAACATACAGAGAAAGCACTATTAAGTTTTGCCATCACTATACATCATCATAAGATCAAAAAGAGTGGAAATTGGAAAACAAATACAAGAAATTTGGCAGTTCACACAGCAGCACATTATGAACATCAACCACAAATTTAGTTGTGTACAATGGGTTCAACAAAACAGTGCATTATACATAAAACTACATATCCTGCAAACTGTTATTAGAACAGAACATGGTACTTCAAAGTGATCTTAGAAATGGACTCTCATACACAAAACAAATGGAGCTTTCTCTTTCTTTCAACAGACATATGTAACATTTTTTTTACAACTATGAACGGATCTACTACAGGCAGATAGTTTTGGAGGGAGGGAGGGAGGGAGGGAGGGAGGGAGGGAGAGAGGGAGGGAGGGAGGGAGAGCACAGTAAACATTGTTTTAACATTTAGAATGATTCATTAATTATAACAGTTACAGGAAGTGGTACAGAATCAATGGCTGAATGATGTTATCTATCTCGTCTCATAAACACTATTAAAAGTCAATACACAAGACCCAAAACTGTTGTAGAAATGGGAACTATAATCTCAAAGAAGATGAAGACAAAGGCATAAGACAAAGGTACTATATTTCTCCAACATTCTTTAATATATACATAGATGAAGTGACCAGTAAATGGAAAATGTTGAAGAAAAAAAAGGAGTATTTTTAGATCGTAATACTAAACATGTAAATTTTATATGGAGATGAGCTAACTCTTGATTGCAAAGAATGAAGATAAAATTCAGATAATGTCCACCAGTTGCAGCAGGTACCCTCAAATTACTATCTAAGATTGCCTGTAGATAAAACGAAAGTAATAGAATTTCAGAGCATACAACCAATAAGACCAAAACTAATCTTTAATAATAAGATATACATTTTAAATATTTAGGCTGCAGCATCACATGTGAATATAAGCATGGCATGGATCCAAAATTAAATTTACTTTCATACATGGTATGATCCTAAAGAAATTGCAGAAGGTAAGAAAGCCAGCTGAAGTTTTACCATAGCAGAACCATCCCTTACTTATGGAAGTGAAGCATGGGCAACAAGATACCAACAGAGTAGAATACAGGCTCCAGAAAATGAGGTTTTCAAGAAAAGTTGAAGAATAAAGAGAAGATAATGAAAGAAGTGAGGATATAAGGGGGAATTTAGGTTTATATAACCTAAACTGAAAAGTAATGGGAAACCGGAGCAATGGGAGGAAAATGTAGAATGTATAGGTCCAGGCATTACTAAAAAAGTATTAATACACTAGAAGGAGAAATGTACTATGGCCATCCAAAATGATGGAGAACTGAGGCAATTTGCATTACGCATGAAATGACGAAGAAGAAAGGCAAATTATGTGTGGTCTATGGTTTTCTTCTTTGCAAGAATTGGCACTTCATAAATGATGAACCGTATTAAAAGTTAACTAACACCTCACACACTGACAATCTATTAAAAATTGGTGCCAATTTCTATTACTTTTATCCATGGATCACAAAGTATTAGAACTGGGAGGAAGAGACCAATGGAAGTGGCAAATCACACAGTTGGAGTGAAGATTATGAGAGAGAATTCGGAAGCATGATGACAGAGATGGAGTTGGTGTGCAATTAGGGCTGACTGAGATTGAGGTCATGATGGTTGAGCAATGTAAGGATGGGCTGTAATGACAATTCCTATCTACATAATTCAGAATTCTGTATGTGTGTAGGATCTACCTGATATGGGACTGGAATAAATTGTGCTAGGTGAGGATGCACAGGGCAAGTCTTGCATTTACATTTCCCATATTGATATAGTAGGTGGCAAGGGGTCGGAGATAAGTGTGGCATAAGGATGGGTCAGGATCTGTAACAGATTAAATGGCCAGCAGTATACGTCAGTGGACTAATTTTGTATGGTAGTGCCTGTCCATGAAGGCATATCAGCATATTGGGCAAGATACTAATCAGAACTACATATATATAATCCATGGATCCCTACACTGATGGAACATTTCAGACATACTATGATTGCTGGAAAGTAGTTTGCTTGCTGTGCACCACCATGTCGAGTTGCTGCACTACACCGGACGAAAGAAGCTCCCACATGATTTTAGGAGGTATCTCATGACTTTGTGGGTAATTTCAAGCCAAGTAGTTAAATTCAAATGGCTCTGAGCACTATGGGACTTAACATCTATGGTCATCAGTCCCCTAGAACTTAGAATTACTTAAACCTAACTAACCTAAGGACAGCACACAACACCCAGTCATCATGAGGCAGAGAGTAGTTAAGTGAGCCTGTTATGAATGGTCACACGTTCTTATCAAATTAAGGAAGTTGTGAACCATTTGGTTATCATTAATCTCATCTCAGGCCAGAATTATCAAAGTTTTAAACTAGAAAACTCACACAATAGTATTAATTTTTAGATAAGATCTTGCCATGTGCAAATAGTACTTTCGTGAGACACTAGTTAATTTTTAGACATTTTATCCCAGTTCACATTATTGGCCCCCAGGTCATTATTAGTTTCTTCCCCACTTTTTTCTACACCTGGCTCACTGAGTGATAATTCTTTGTATATCTTTGACAAAAATCTTTTGCATCTACTCAATTGTAGTATGACAATGTGATTTGACTCTTAGCATGTAGAACTTCCCAAATGCTGGGACTCCATAAATGTCCCTCTACATTCTGAAAATATAACCATGGGTGAACTTGTCATTGTTTTTTGTTGAATGACCAAAAATATCTATAGTTCTGTATTTCTCCCATTTCATAAAATTTCAGACAGTGGTTTGTATTCTTGGCAGATTTAGACCTGAAGATACATGTGTACTGACATAAAACCTATATTTGCAAATAAAGCACCTTTATAAGCTATGTGGCTTCTGGAAACACCTAATCATTCTGGAATTTAATTGTTATAATTTTATGATAATTTGAATGGTTATTGAGTGTTGAGAGTTATTTTTTGTTATTCACGATGTCTCTAAGTTGTGGATGTGCTCCCCAAAACACTATCTAGATGAATCAGTTGCAATGAACTCAGTTTCAGTTGTGATACTGTCTACAAAAAGACAGACCCAATGTATGTACTGTTATGGTTCTGGCAGTACATGGCTCTACAGTGCCACCAAGTGAACAAAGAAAATCAGAAATCTCCCATGATTTTTACCAATCCTTGTGTCAAGAATGTTCTCTGAGCAGCCAAGCACAGCATCAGAATGCTGTGGCATATGTGATCTTTTTCGTTAACCTAAGGATATTCCATTGAAACCCCACAGTAGTGTTGTAATGGCAATTGTGTTCTGAGTGTTATGACAAATGCAACTTATCACACTAGCAGAAGGAATTTTTTTGATTAAAAGTACTGGACGTCACACAGAAACACAATGCAGACTTTAGATACCAATGAAAAGAAACTTTATACTAATGAGTGCCCAGTCATTGCATATAAATATTTGAGGAAGATGATTAGTAAGATTATCTAATATTAGTAATAACTCTTGTCTTTATTTAAGCACTTACTTTTCCAACGGTAATATTTTCCTTCAGTGCTTCCCCTACGTCGTCAGAGTTTTCTATATCTGAACTGGGGTCACGATGAGTAGTAGTTCTTCTTTTTTTCAGTCGTTGACTTTTGGATGAAGATTTCGGTGACCCATCTGATATTTTCTGAGAGATTCGCATGTCTTTTAATTCAGCACAACTGGATTCTTGGAAATCTTTCTGTACTTTCGCCTCTTCATTTTCATTTGAATCTTCTGCATACTTCCATTTCTTTAGCTCAATATTATTTTTTACACGCTTTGATTTCATATTAACAGGACTAGAAACAGATTTTGAACTGTCCCCTTTATGGTAATTATATTTTATGGAGGGGCTTCTCTCATTCACTCTAACATTAATTTTTGTTGGAGAAGAATAAAACATAGCTCCAGTGACCTCCGAAACTGAGGAATTATTATGTTCAGAAACTGTTCTCTCTTCCATCTCAGCTTTAGAAGGAGTTCCTCCTACTGTGATGCAACAAATACACTTACGTTTCTTACAAGAACGAGGAGTATTTTTTCTAGATGGAGACAACGTCTCATTTACATTAGGACAAGAACTGTCTATTTGATTACAATCTAATGAGCTCTTTTCTGAAGAAACATCATCTTCCCTATTAATTAGCTTGGAAATTTCTTCTGGTTTTAACTTGTCAAGTGACTCATCAAATAAACGAGTCTTGCACTTCCTTCTGTCTCTGGTCCTTTCCATGTTTTCACTGTATTTAACACTGCTGTCATTCTTTAGATGAGAGTGCCTTCTTTGATTCGAGTGGGGACTAGTTAAAAGTTTATATTTTGTTCCTGACAAGACAGGTGACATGCTGTTCTGCATTTTACCACTGTAAAATGTTTCAATCTAAATACAAAAGGTGTCTTTCCGTGTTACAACTATGTGCAAAAGTACCCTCTACTGTCACCTATATACAAGACTGTGCAACTAATGTTTTATTTTTTCTTCAGCACCACACTTTTTAGCCACAGTGTAGAACACCTGGAAGAAAAAGAAAGGTATTGCATTACATCAATGAACTGACAATTGCGTGGGGGTTTTAATTAGATTTTAATGTCGCTGAGAGAGAGGGAGTTAATTTTCTATCATCCTAAGCATAGGTAGAATACATTTTATGATCACTGCACTAATGACATGGAGACCGATGGAACAAAGAGCCCTTCCTGTGGTCAATGAATGACAGAGCTCAAAGAGTGAACAGCTAGCCAGAAGCAAAATCCAGAGTACAGCAACAGGAAAGTTGTTGTAAGAGAGTGTGTGTGTGTGTGTGTGTGTGTGTGTGTGTGTGTGTGTGCGCGCGCGCTCGCGCGCGCGCTAACATTCCAAGGAGTTATCTCAATTGAAAAAATGTCAGTACAGGTAAGGTCTATCCTATTGGAGTTTTGAGATCAGTTCCTGTGCTTGCAAAAAATAACAATGAATAAAGGATGGTTCCACCTTTTTGTGTTAGAGAAAAACAATAATTTGTATACTTCCAAATAAGCAGATCCATCCTTAATTCGTTATTACAGGTAAAGTTCGTCACACTGTTACTGGAAAGTATCGAAGGCCTTAGAGAATAGTGAAAACTGCCAGACAGATGCGGGGCCACAGGTATGTACAGACACTTTCATGTCAATGTATGCATCCATGTGACATGCCCGTGAGGGTGCACTCCATTGGCGAAAGCTGCAGCCTCGATAAGAAGCCCGAATATCTCTGACTTTTCCTCTATACCAATACCTGGACTGGGTGGGGAATCTGAATTACTGTCTAATACTTCCCCACTCTCCCCCTCCATGTATTTTAATTGGCAGGTAGAGGCTGGAAATGGCCCAGCCCTTGTCGACCCATCAAAGAAGGGGAGACAGGGTGCTGTAACCCCTGTCAAAGGTTCAAGCAATATTTTCTTGTCCTGATCAGCTGGGCTGAATATTGACACTGTCTAGGTTTGCTGGCTGATCGATTGTTTTTGAGGAACTGCTAGTTCATACCCACAGCGGATGGAGTGCTGGCCACAGTTCAGATTAGGACAATAGTTAGGCCTCCATGGGTATCTCAGTTTGAGAATGCTCAGTCTCTGCTAATTGCTCGGTGAGAGTATCTCCTCCTCGAGTATTGGTGTAAGCCAGAAATGACATAGAAGATGGTAGTGGTTCCACATCCAGTGGCTCCCATCACTGATCATGGCAAACCCCCGCTGGTGCCTACAAGGCAGACAGGCTGTTGAGTGGACTTGTCCTGGGAGTGGCTGCATAAGCCACGCCCACTTCACTGCTGAGGTGGAGGGGGTCACTACAGCTCCTTTTGAGTAGGGTTACTGAATGATGATTAGTGATCAGGTGAAACTCAGTACTGTAGAGGTATACACAAAACGTCTTGACACCATATGTGATACCTAATGCATCTTCATCTATTTGTAAGTAATTTCACTGCACTGTGTTTTATTTTTGGTTCTGTTTTGCTTAAGGGCGCAAAAAACAACTGGTGTCACATGCATCCAAGTCAAAACTATAGAACATGAAGCCATACAGAAATGGAGGTCCTAAACTAAAAATTAAATGGCCTTCGCCATATTGCTTTGGCACCCATGTGTCAATTGCTAAAATGGCCAATAACTCAGACGGCAAACCCAACCGGAAACGTAAATGGTTAAAAAATGGGCATTCCATCAGGAAGTGGCAGACTGTTAAAACTTGGGTGCAATGTGGACAAAGCGGTGGGATGGCACCACTTATCAAATGACGATGGCTAAAAAGGCAGTTCCCAATATGCAGCCTAGTTAAAATGACTTCCTCCTGGCAGTTGCATTTAATGTTTTAGATCCAATGCAGTCGCCTGTTCTATGCCAATGGGATATTTGTGGAACAGCAATCCATGAATGACACAATCAGACTTCAGTGGCAAGTGTTTGCCGGACTGAATGTTGCTAAAGAAATGGCTGACCTAAGGCTCTTTTTTAAGTTGCAAGAAGGCGGCGTGACACACATCTGACCACCCAAATTTAACTCCTTTTTTAATCAACTGCTTAAGCAGCTAGGACATCTGGACTGTGCTGGAACAAATTTTGCATAAGTATTAACATTGCTCAGGAATTACTGTAGCTATCTGAGGTTCTTTCAAACTTCTAAGTTACTGTTTGAATCCAAGTTACTGTTTGAATCCATATGCTCTTGTGTTGGTGTGAGCCCCTTCTTTACTTAATGTACATCTTGGGTGCTTTATATTTGGCTCCACGACTCCTTCAGGTTCTAGCAACCTCCTTTGGGAGCAACAGCAATTAAGGGTTACCAAATACAGATGGCTGTCACAGTAGTACTGCATATGAAGTAACCAAAATAAGTCAACATTGTGGCAAGTACATGATAACAGTAGAACTCATATGGGAACATACCAACTGGATCATAGTCTCTTCTATGCACAATACTTCAATATACATTCATATGTACATCACATTAGTAACATTGTACAATATGCAAGGCACAAAAGCTTTTTATTATGCATAGACATTCACAAAAAATAGGTGTTACGGCACTCCAACACAACTCACAATGGAGCAAGAATAGTAAACGCTACCCTACCTGAATAAAATCTATGCATTCTTAACAGGGAAACAAAGGATAGCAAAACGAAAGATATCCCTGTAGTAAATAAGGCTTGACACATATAGGAGACTCGAGTGTTGACAAAGGTTGCATAATGTAATCACAATAAAAATCCATGCAGACAACTTAGCAGATGATGTTTCTAACAGAAAACTCTTGCTCCATAAAGCAGTCTGGGAGAGATTGCGAGAAATCATATAATGTTATCCTCTGTGAAACTTAACAGAAAGCAGGGACTACAAATCCATACACCGACTGAACTGATACAGACAGCCCAGAAGACAGCAACACCACACACAAACAAAACAAAAAAACACTCAAAAATTCCGTGGTCACACAAACTAACAAACTTAAGAAGACAAAACAGATACACAACATGTGGAGATTACCTTGCAAAGCTTTAATGGAAAAAACAAACCACGTCAATCTTCGCAACGCTGCAACAAAATGATGGCATGTGAACATACGCTTGGAGAGGCACTGCAGAATACTTACTGCAAAAACTCCGGCCTGATGATGAAAAAACAGATCTACAGATGCACATCAATCTTTGAACAAAACTACAGCTTGACTACAGAAATGAAACCGTCACTTGCAGTTTTAAATGAGAGGTTAGCCCCTGGGCCTGATGGTGTCCACATGGAAGTCCTACAGCAGTCCGCATCACTCATTAACCCCTTACTAATCAAAACCCTAAATAAGGCCCTGCAGCTGGGAAGAATACCTGGAACATGGAAAACAGTGAACACTGTGATCCACAAGAGAGCCACAGTTAAAGATTCAACCAATCAAGAGTTATACTGGTCAATTTCTTTACTGAACACACTTGCTTAAGTGCAGGAACACCTCCTGAGTGACAAACTATAGTCACATGGGACGCTAATGGGACTTAGCTATCAGCGATCTGGATTTCAGAAAAACAAATAAATTGACAACAAAATAAACCAAGCACTCTGCACAGTAGAAAACACACACATCAGAGGTGCATTTTACAATCTATGGTGGCACAGAGGCTTATTTAGGCCTAGTTAGACTATGCAGCCACCTAGGGCAGTGAATTTTAAATGTGCTTTGTAAGCTATTACTGTTTTTTTTTTTAAAAAAAAAAAAAAAAAAAAAACATTTTATTCACAACTCTTGAAAAGAGAAGGCAAATTTAACTCACAATGAAATGGAAACAGGAGACATTTTGTTTTAGTAATAATGTTACTTTGTACACAGTGACCATTATTAATTTTATTCAGTGTCCTGCTTTCCCATGTGGTATACATTAGGAAGGAAATTCTCATTGCTCTCATTGCTCAGAATTAAGTTTTGTGATGGGAGATGCCACTAGCACTGTCATAGGAGTAGCCCATGTCGACAATCAATGATACTCATCCAAAATTCACATTCAAAGAAAATACCGCCAGTCATTGTAACAGCTGGTCACTTGGCCACCAGTTCAGTTTAATTTGAAACTGTCATGAATGCAGCTGTTTAGAGTTTAGTTTGTGATTTATATTTTAGTATTAATTTAAGTGAGTGACAGTCAGAGAAGAGAAAGTTATCCTTGGAACTGGGAGATCGAAAAAGGGTTGACAATAAATAATGAGGAAATTGTGAGAAAGAGCTGAAAAATCAATGTGTTATTTAAAAATAAAACACAGCCAGCTAGTTCTAGACTGAAGTTCTGGGTTATTAGGCCGCATCATGTTTCTTCTAAAATGTTCGACATTTCGATCCCTCTGCTGGGATCTTCCTCAGGATCTTTTGGTGTCCACTACTCCTAGAACACTGCCAGAGACAAGTGTCGCATCCACTTATAAAGCGGAAGTTTTCTAATGTTCGTGCTGGAGAATTGATAGTATTGGTTAAAATTCATAAGGCTACCATTGGTGGGCCATAGTCATAGGTTAATATTCCTGCTCTGAGGCAGAGGAAGGGGCGTTGGTAGCTCATTTCCTGTGGATACCATTGGCAGACCATCGTCATTGGATAGAAAGGCACTATTCCACACTTATGCTGGAGAAGGGTTATCGGTTGAAATGCTTGCTAACGCTATTGGTTGGTCGTCATCAATGGCTAGATTCGAAACGGACAGAGCAAGAGAGGACAAATGTTTACCCAAAATATTATTGTCCGCCAAGATGACTTGCAGCGCATTGTTTATGCCACTCACACACTGTGGCTGCTTATTTACTTCCTTGATGGCAGGGAGCCACGATAGCATTGTTGGTCTCACAATACTTGTAACAGTAATTCCTGCTGTTACAGTTGGAATTCCCACTGACTTCTTGCTGTTGCACAACTTGAGAAACTCAGGATCTATGTCTCACAGTTAATAGGTGGGATGTGAGAATGTCCTCACTGCCACTTTTCTACCCTACATGACAGAGGACGAACACAGTTTACGGTCACTTGCACTGGTGGATGTAGGGGCTGGAAAAATGTATAGATCCAAATAGAGAGGTCGGGGCTCTAACACAGGATAATCTGACATACACATCACCATTAGCAATGGTTCTGATAGGAGTAGAAAAGTACACATATCACAGCTTCTTTAAAAATAATGGTTGGCAAATAACTAAGAATACTGTACTATACACAGTCCAGTCTCATTAATATGGCCACCACCTATGTTCAATGTCAACGTGCAAAAACTACTCACAGATGGCAGGTGGCAGCACTAGCAGTGCAGATTACATAAAGTGTGTCGGGGGACGGGGAAAACAATGCAGCCGTCGTCATAATGCACAAAAAGGAGTGATTTATCTAAAATCTAAAAGGCATGTAATTGGCTTTCAGGCCAAGGGTGGAAGCATTTCCAAAACAGTTAAGTTTGTAAACTGTTCATGTGCCGCCATAGATAAAGTATACTGTGCCTGGCAAAATGGCAGTATCCAAAACCAGTGCTGAGGCAACTGCGGTTCACTACAGGCCGTAGATGGCAGAGAGCAACAGCAGCAGCAGAATTGCACACAGGCAAATAGACATGCAGCTGTTGTGCAACTGACCACTCAGATGAACCAACAGGGTACCAACAGCATCCCCACAATGACTGTTCGGTGACCGTTGCTGCGTATGGGGCTCCATAGCAGGCGCCTGGTTCATGCACCCATACTGACTGCTGTTCATCCGTAGCAAATGCTGGAATTTGCATGCCAATTCTGCAACTGGACATCCACTGTGTGGCTTCTTCAAATATGTTTTATGCTTCATTGGACAGATGGCCTTTGGCATGTATAGTATGAAACATCTGAAAGCAATAATCATCCGATGGGTCCTGGCTGGAGGAGGGAGCATTATGGCCTGGGGAGTGTTTTCATGGCATTTCCTGGGTGATCTTGTCATTATGGAAGGCACAATGGATCAACACAAGTATGCACCTATCTATTGGGAACACATCCACCTCTACCGACTGTTTTTCTCGGCATAATGACATCTACCTACAGGACAATGCAATGTGTAGACAGCGAGCAATATACGTATATGATTCAGAGTACCAGGATCAGTTTACTGTACTCCCCTTGCCACCAAACTCCCCAGATTGAAAACCAATTGAGAATGTGTGGGACCACTTTGATCGGAGTGTTCAAGCCATGGATTCCCAACCGAGAAACCCAGCAAAGCTGGCCACGGCATTCAAGTCGGCATGGCCCTGCATCTCTGCTGGTATCTTCCAGAACCTCATTGACACACTTCCTGTAAGTCTTGCAGCAGTCCGCACAACAAAATGTGGTTATTCAGGCTTTTCATATGTAGACACATTAATGTGACTGGGCAGTATACTTCCAAAATAGTCACTTTAACTTATCAATTTTATCTCAACTGAAATGCATTCAGTAAACATTATTTCAGACTACATTGCTAAAATAACTTGTAAGTTGATGGCTGAGTCACATGTGGGGTAGGATGGAAGCCACAGTCTTCTTGCAACTGTTAATGCATGATATTTTTCAATTTACATACTGAATTTTATTAATAAATTTTTCATAACTAACATTTTTAGGTAACTACAATCATTAGATCAAATGGACAATATCTGAAAACAAGCTCCTACTAGAATAGAAGATGCGTGTAACCACAAGCCAACATTTTTATAACTAGAAGAATGATTAAGTCACAGGAACTACAAGTGTAAGAAAAAGGTGTAACTGAACAATGTATTTCTCAATTTTAAATTTCAAAAAGCAGGAAGGAAGATCGAGAGCATGGTCATTTAAAATGGATTACAAAAATACTGGTAAATTATTCGGCCATGATTTTTTTCAAAGGAATCATTCTGGCACTTGCCTGGAGCAATTTAAGGAAATCGCTGAAAATATAAATCTGGAAAGTCTGATGAGAACTTGAACCACGACTGTCCTGAATGAAAGACACATATTTTAACTATCTGAGCACACTGGTTGGTTTAAATGATAAAGCAGAGTAATAACCTCATAACACAACAAACTTATACATATTTTTTTGTTATTTTATGGAGCTTTTTTTCCAGGGGCAGATGTGGACTCTGACCACAATCTATTGGTTATGAACTGTTGATTACAACTGAAGAAACTGCAAAAAGGTGGGAATTTAAGGAGATGGGACCTGGATAAACTGAAAGAAGCAGAGGTTGTACAGAGTTTTGGGGAGAGCATAAGGAAACAATTGACAGGAAAGGGGGAACAAAATACACTAGAAGAAGAATGGGTAGGTTTGAGGGATGAAATAGTGAAGGCAGCAGAGGATCAAATAGGTAAAAAGACGAGGGCTAATAGAAATCCTTGGGTAACAGAAGAAAAATTGAATTTAATTGATGAAAGGAGGAAATATAAAAATGCAGGAAATGAAGCAGGCAAAAAGGAATACAAACGTCTCAAAAATGATATCGACAGGAAGTGCAAAACGGCTAAGCAGGGATGGCTAGAGGACAAATGTAAGGATGTAGAGGCTTTCCTCACTAGGGGTAAGATAGATACTGCCTACAGGAAAATTAAAGAAACCTTTGGAGAAAGGAGAACCACTTGCATGAATATCAAGAGCTTAGATGGAAACCCAGTTCTAAGCAAAGATGGGAAAGCAGAAAGGTGGTAGGAGTATTTAGAGGGTCTATACAAGGGCGATGTACTTGAGGACAATATTACGGAAATGGAAGATGATGTAGATGAAGATGAAATGGGAGATATGATACTGCGTGAAGAGTTTGACAGAGCACTAAAAGACCTGAGTCGAACAAGGCCCCCCGGAGTAGACAACATTCCATTAGAACTACTGACAGCCTTGGGAGAGCCAGTGTTTACAAAACTCCACCATCTGGTGAGCAAGATGTATGACACAGGCGAAACACCCTCAGACTTCAAGAAGAATATAATAATTCCAATTCCAAAGAAAGCAGGTGTTGACAGATGTGAAAATTACCGATCGATCAGTTTAATAAGTAACAGCTGCAAAATACTAACACCAATTCTTTACAGACGAATGGAAAAACTGATAGAAACCGACCTCGGGGAAGATCAGTTTGGATTCCGTAGAAATGTTGGAACATGTGAGGCAATACTGACCCTACGACTTATCTTAGAAGAAAGATTAAAGAAAGGCAAACCTACATTTCTAGCATTTGTAGACTTAGAGAAAGCTTTTGACAATGTTGACTGGAATACTCTCTTTCAAATTCTGAAGGTGGCAGGGGTAAAATACAGGGAGCGAAAAGCTATTTATAATTTGTACAGAAAGCAGATGGCAGTTATAAGAGTTGAGGGACATGAAAGGGAAGCAGTGGTTGGGAAGGGAGTGAGACAGAGTTGTAGCCTATCCCCGATGCTAGTCAATCTGTGTATTGAGCAAGCAATAAAGGAAAAAAAAAAATAAAAGTTTGGAGTAGGTATTAAAATCCATGGAGAAGAAATAAAAACTTTGAGGTTTGCCTATGGCATTGTAATTCTATCAGAGACAGCGAAGGATTTGGAAGAGCAGTTGAACAGAATGGACAATGTCTTGAAAGGAGGGTATAAAGCAAAACGAGGATAATAGAATGTAGTCGAATTAAGTCAGGCAATGCTCAGGGAATTAGATTAGGAAATGAGACACTTGAAGTAGTAAAGGAGTTTTGCTGTTTGGGTAGCAAAATAACTGATGATGGTCAAAATAGAGAGGATATAAAATGTAGACTGGCAATGGCACGAAGAGTGTTTCTGAAGATGAAAAATTTGTTAACATTGAGTATAGATTTAAATGTCAGGGAGTCGTTTCTGAAAATATTTGTATGGAGTGTAGCCATGTATGGAAGTGAAATGTGGATGATAAATAGTTTAAACAAGAAGAGAATAGAAGCTTTCAAAATGTAGTGCTACAGAAGAATGCTGAAGATTAGATGGGTAGATCACATAACTAATGAGGAGGTATTGAATAGAATTAGGAAGAAGAGGAGCATGTGGCACAACTAGACTAGAAGAAGCGATCGGTTGGTAGGACATGTTCTGAGACATCAAGGAATCACCAATTTAGTATTGGAGGGCAGTGTGGAGGGTAAAAATCGTAGAGGGAGACCAAGAGATGAATACACTAAGCAGATTCAGAAGGATGTAGGCTGCAGTAGGTACTGGGAGATGAAGAAGCTTGCACAGGATAGAGCAGCACGAAGAGCTGCATCAAATCCGTCTCAGGACTGAAGACCACAACAACAACAACAACAACAACAACAACATGGAGCTATTAAACTAAATCCTAAAATGGAAGGTGCACATTAGCATTAGTGTCTCTAAAATTGATACTGTTATGCTACCAGATGTTACAAGGAAATAAAGTTATCCAAATAACGATAATTGGAGTCAGCTTGCTTTTGAAGCTTTGAATACATAGGGCAGGGAGCAAACAGACATCACCAGATTCAGCTGTCAAATATCCTATAATAACAAATTTCATCACATTAAAATAACCACAACCACATAAAACATTACAAACTTGTATATGACCCAATACCACTCTGACAGAGACAACTGTATTTCCACACGAAAAATTCCAATGGATATATTTATACAGACACTATAGATAAAATATGCCCATGATGGAACAATCAAGGATGTTCGAATCTACTATTTCTAGCTATTACTTACCGGCAGCAACTGCTCTGCCGAAATTCAATTTCAATAGTTTACAGTGCATTCAATCCACAAGAAGTTACAAAAGATGAATGATAGTTCACTTTGATACAAATTTGGATACACTTGGAATGGTGAAATGAGAACCCCTTAAGCCCCATCTACTCCCAACCTTTGTTACAGCATTCTCATCCTTTTGAAAGACCCAGGTGCAGCACTTTTCCTATGCACCCTTCCCAGCACATCTAATTTCAATTCCATCACAGGCATATCCTATGCAGTCAGGAACAGGGTCACTGGTGAAAACAATCATCCCTTACAGGCAACAGAGTACACTGATGGCCACTATGAGCAACCACTCTGAAGACAGCTGAGTTACGCAATTCCACTAGCAAAGGTGCTACCTGTTTTGTAGTGTGGCCAGCCTGTTACCATGAGCGTAACACATGTACAGAATACCACAGTACATAAATAAACTGCACGACAGCGGAAGTCTTCTCCAGTCCTCAATGGCTGAAAAGAAGATGACTGGCAGGTGCCCAGCATAGTAAATGGTGAAAGGCTGCAGGCCCAAAGTTCTTTAATAAAGCAATCATGGAATATATCAGCTCTACTGTAGCTTTCACACAATATTTTATGTTGGGATGACAATCAGGCGACTGTCCACCTGAATGAATAGCCACCACCAAGCTGTGGTCAACAGCAGATTGACCATTCAGTGGCAGAACATGCCGCTAAGCACAACATGCTCTACATCAGTTGCTGCTTAACATGTGGCGACATCAGGATCATCTCCACCACCAACACCAGCTTCTCTGAATTGTGTACATGTGACAGTGATCTCACAGTACCTGGCCTTAATCTCTACTAGTCCCTGCCTCACACCTGTCTCCACTTTGTCCCCATGACCCTTACTTCACTCATTCTACATTATGCTTCTCTCTGTTGTCTTTCACTTTCTCTGTTCACTCCCCTTACAAATACGTTCTTCCCAGTATATTATATGCCTTTGCTTCTTCCATTATTTGAAAGATATAGAGTCTTAACCTTTTTCTGTTAAATAACATATTTTACTAAACAGAACATTTGAGAAATACAAGCTACTGCACTACACGTGTGGGCATATGCAGACACCAAATGTTCATACTGTAATGACTGAATGAATATAGAATTAGTAACAGTAGATAGTGGATACCTAAGCATGATGGAAACTGGAAAGGTTTCTCCATGTTTGATATGGTATAGATAGAAGGCAGAGAGCTTCTATGAGGATCTTAAATGGCTGCACGTATGAACTATTTCCAAGTTACCACAGTCTGAGCATTGAGACATGTGAACATGACGGAAGTACAGTGCATCAGCCCCAAAAGTCTCATCAAATAACTGGATTGACTGTTGATACCATTATGAGACACCTATATCTCAGCACTCCTCCTCATAAACCCATCTCTATTAGAAATGTCACTGAGAGCAGCATGTCTAAATTCCGCAGCAACATGCTATTGTCAAAGAGGCAGATTCCATAACCAGTCACATACTATCTCTCTTCCTGTAAGTTTCCACAATGAACATGGATTGAAGGATAGATAGATGATTGGACAGATGGATGGATGGATATGTTGGTGCGGGTGCACGACAGCAAGGTCTTGAGTGCCCACGAAAAAACAATTTGAGACAAGTGTTGGTAAAATACACTAAACAGTACAAAACAGCATGTAAAATATAAGTAACAAAAGTTGGACAACTACTTGTGTATCCACACGCAAGCATGGAATGAAGTATCATGTCAATATCAACAGATTAACTAAACAGCAAGAAAGTGATATAAGGAGCTAAAACAATATAGCTGATGGATGTGGCTGGCTGACTGCAAAAATTATAAAGGAGCAGCCAGCCTCTCTGCAACACAGTAAAACCTCCAGTCTAAAGTTTGGGCCAGAGACCAGACACGTTACAAAACTTTAAAACCTTAGCCACACTCGTATTGTTATCAACTAAAATAGAGGGCAGATCCCCACCAATGTCTGCTTCTGCCCTTGCGTCTTGATATAAAATGCATTCTGTTAACATATGGCACGGAGAGATCGGTACAACCCGAGCATCACAAAATGGGGGATCCTTGCGCCATAGTAAACAACCATGTATACAAGGACAGTGACCTATGCAAAGGCATGGGAGGGTAACTTCATACCACCTGGGCAACTGGCAGGAGGAACTTCACCAGCCACAGCTGTTTGTCCATTACTACCTGCCATTCCTCATCCCACTACTGCATGAACATCCCGTGTAGTGCAGAAATGATAGCCTGCAAGTGAATAGGACACTGTGCTGCATCCTGTCCTCTGCATGCCTCCTTGGCAGCTCGATCAGCCTATTCATTTCCCCATATCTCAGCATGACCTGGCACCCAGCAGAATGGCACCAGCTGTCCCTGCTGTTGGAGCAAGTACAGTTTGTCACGTATCAGCTGGGCCAGCTTCTCAGCTGGGTACAGATTTTTTAACATCTGTAAGGCACTAAGAGAATTGGAGCAAACGAGAAATCTTTTGCCCCAAATAAAATGCATCAGCACCAGTGCCTTCAGGATCGTGTGGAGCTCCGCCGAGAAAATAATATACTCATCATGAAGGGGAATCCTGGTGACATGGTCAGGGAACACGACAGAGCAGTCAACGGACTTCCCTTGTTTGGAGCCATCAATGCACTACTGCGAAACCGTGACACATATCTAAAATATTAAAAAACAGAGATTGAAACGTAAAAACTGGTGTACTATCTTTTTTTTTTTTAAATTGATAAGTCTAAAATTAGTCTGGGCCTCTGGAGGAGCCAAGGTGGAAATTGCTCCAACTGCGATGTAAAACATGAAGACTGGCCACACTCATATCTAAAAGTCAATCCTGTGTGCGAATCCCACAGAGCCTCGTTGCCCGTTACGAAAAGCCTTTCCATTGGAGGCCGGGCAACGGTATGGTATGCTGGAGTGTATAATATTTAATATATCTGGCACAGCATAAGTAGCCGCCATCTGATGTAAAGTGGCAGTTCACCAGCCTCTGTGCACAGGCTTCATATGGGGCTTGTTCTGAATGCCCCAGTGGCCAATCTAATCCCTTCACGGTGCACCACGTCTAACATCTTTAGCAAATCAGAGAGAAGTCATCCACAAACAAACAACACTGGACAGGACTTTCCACAACTGAAGTAATGCTATTAATAGTTATGACAAAGACTGTCACACTTTAAACACTAACTAGAAGGACACCGTTCTCCTGTTGAAAGTGATCAGACAGGACATCATCGACTTGGTATCGAAAATACTGTGGTGAGGGAAAGAACTGAAGAAAAATGGGAAGACAAACATGAAAACCCCATTTGTAAAGCTGGGCATTGATAAGATGCCTCCAAGTTGTATCGTAGGCCTACTTGATGTCAAAAAATGTATCTAAAAGATGATGCCAGTGCTGGAAAGCCTGTTGTACAGCCACTTCCAGGAGGGCCAGGTCATTAAAGGTAGAGCGGTACCTCCTGAACTCACACTGAAAGCAACTAAGGAGTTGCCTTGATTCTAAGATCCAGACAAGGCAGTAGTTGACCATCCAATTCAAGGCCTTTCCCATGCAGCTTATGAGGGCAACACTACAGTAACTACTCGGGAACGTACGGTCTTTCCCAGATTTTAAAAGAGTAATCACAAATGCCTCAGGCCAGGAGTTGGGAAAGTGACCTGACTCCCAAATGGCATTAAAAAGAAGTGCAAGGAGGATATCTTTGTTTCGTCTTGTGATGGGCCACAGCATACTGTAATGGATTTGTTGTAACCAGGGGGTGTGTCATGAGCCTCAGACAATGCAGAATCCATCTCCCACATGGAAAATGGGCAGTTGTAATCTTCATCAGCGGTGAACGGTAGTCCAAACTGGTCCTCTCAACAACTGCTCTATGGTGCTGGAAACCTGCATCCTGTCTGGCTGTTGCAGTAACTGTGGCAAAATGGGCCACCATAGTCTGGCCAATGTCTCTTGGATTGGTTTGGAGAGTGCCGTTCCCCATTACAGCAGTCATGGGGCACCTTCCTCCTCTCCCAGAAATTCTCCTGATGGTCTCCCATACAACAGAACACTTTGTAGAACGATTAACGGTGTTCAGGAACTGTTACCTACCACAACCTCATCTTGCTCTATCGAAGAATCCGGCAACATTTCACCCTCGCCACCCAAAAGGCTGCAAGGTTCTCTGGCAGTTGATCGGCACTTGAACCTATGCAGAACCGCACACCTAGTCCTGATTGCAGAGCGCCATTTGTCATTCCAACAAGGGACAGGCTGCCACTTCAGTAGTCCCGTGGGGTGTGGAATGGATGCTTCAGCGGCATGGTGGATCACTTTGGTAATATGATCCACCCATTCCACAACATTGACACAATGTTCAAACTGTGCTAGCTGTCCATGAAGTTTCCAGTCTGCTCTACTGAGCACCCATTGTGGTGGTTTCCCTTCTAGTTCCACTACCTGGCATGTGAATCCAAACTGGGAAGTGAGTGCAAGTCATTGACCACTTCCCATTGAGCAGAGGAAGCAAGAGCTAGAAATCAAAGTGAGAGATCGATGGCAGAGAATGACCCAGTTGCAGCGCAGAGGTACGTGCTTTTCCCGTACTTAGCAAACATGCACATGACGACATGAGAAGCCTCTCAATCGCTCCACCCCTGGGACAGGTAGTTGCAGAGCCCCTAAGCACATTATGTGCATTAAAATCACCACAGAGGATGATAGGGTGGGGGAGCTGCGTAAGGTCGTTTAGAGCCTCTTCATTGAGTGTATCATGTGGCAGAAGATAAAGGGAACATACTGTCAATGAATGAAGCACGAGCACTGATATAGCAACTGCTTGTAAATTCGTTGTGAGTGAGTGAGGCAAGGAGTGGTAGTCGGTACTGACAAAAATACCTCCTCTAGCTCTCTCTCACTCGGGTCATCCTTCTTGTGGAGTACATACCCTTGTAGCTCAGGGGTGTATGACTGTGTGAAATTAGTCTCCTGGAGACACAGACGCAGTGGTCTACTCTGAAACAGTAGGCGAAGTTCCTCCACATGCGTCCTGAAACCCTGTAAGTTCCACAGAAGTATGGGAGACACCTATCAAGGGGGTAGCACCTTCCTTCATCCTGTCTCTACACAGGGGTGGAGAGACTGCAGCGAATGGAGGTTCAGTCATGGGGCGAGATGATTGCTCCACACATACCACATATTCCATCAGTTGTGGTCAAGAGTCAGCAGAAGCATCAGGTAGAATCATATCGACATAGTCTGACAGTTTACTGCTCGATTTCATCTGCTGTTGCTGCTTTACAGCAGCTTCTTGCTGTTTCGAGGGGTTTGCTGGAGCTGGAGTAGGAGGCGTAATGGGTGCGGTGCTGGACTTTTGAACAGCCTCAGCCGTTTGAGGTGCCTTGGACTCACCCTTTTTGGCCACAGTGTCTTTGTCTGCTGTTCTAGTGGACACTACAGGCTCTGAAACACTAGCTGCCTTGCAAGTGCATTGGCACACGCAGGTGTTAGTGTTGACACTCACCACCTCCATTTGAGTAGAGGCATCAGATTTGGAATAGGCTTCTGAAGAATTGAAGCAAAAGATGTGGCAAATGTGGGAGGCTGCATGGACTTAAATACCTTTTCGGCCTCACCATAGAGGATATGCTTGGTTGTTTTTATTTCCTGTGCTTTGCATTTCTCTACAAAGAACCTTCACAGTCCCTACTCCAAACAGGTTAGAGCAGTTGATACATTTGGCAGGAGACGAGCAACCAACTCTTTCATGAGTGGCCTTACCAGTTGCCATACATCACTGGCTTTTGAAGCAGCGCATTTGGTTTGGGAAATAAGGTGCATGCTAAGGCGAAGAAAGCCAGCCTTAACATGCTCAGGAAGTTTTGTGCTACTGAATGTCAGGATAAAAGAATCAGATCTGATAGGACCCCCATCTATCCTCTTCATGATGTTTTTCATGTCTACTAGACCTTCTGGAGCCTACTCACGTTGCAATTCCTCCTTGGGAATCTCGATGAGATCCCTGAACATCAAAATGCCTTTGCTATAATTCAAGGTGGTGTGCAGTTCAGGGTCTATTGCATACTCTCCGAACTACTTAGCTGTTTGTAGGTTAGTGGCTTGCTGGGAATTGGAAGTTTCCACTAACAGTGTCCCATAGCGCAAATGATTCACTGATTATATGGAGCCACAGATGCCCTCCAAACCCTTCTGTATATAGAAGGGCGAAACCTTTTCAAAAATACCCTCCTTCCATTTCACTACTAAAAACACATTCCGAGGACCAGCATGCACTCTGTTACTGGATACTGTACTTTTCGAATGAACTTGTCAATCAGGACTTGTTACACGAGCCCTCTTGTTAGATGGGGTACCTTCCAGTGGTCCACCCTTTCAGCTGGGAGGAGGAAAAGGAAATTTCAGAAGATCCATTTCAGTCTCACGAACGTCCAAGGTGCGGCAGGTTCCCCGGAGGTTTCCAGCTAGCAGCTGTTCCACCTCAACACCCATGGATCTCATCAGAGCGCAGCAAACCTCAAGACTGAGGGTTTTTTTTAATACAGATTTTTACAAATCTCACGATCTGGACAGTAAAGTCAAGATTTCCATTCCCTGTGACACACAACTTGGTGGTTGCCGAAGCATGCCCAGAACTTATGGTGACAGAACTGGCAGCTCTGACCTATCCTCGTCTCAGGAACCCTGAGGTCACCAAGCCCCTACCCCGCAAAAGAATCCACAGTGAATAATTATCTGACTGACTCCCAAGCTTTAACATGGCTGTCTAAACTATATTCAACACATGTTTAGAGTTTTCATGAAGAACTGCAATTACTGATGGACAGTCGGTTGGTTGGTTGGTTGGTTGGTTGGTTGGTTGGTCTCTCTCTCTCTCTCTCTCTCTCTCTCTCTCTCTCTCTCTCTCTCTCTCTCTCTCTCTCCTGCAATGTTCCATTATTCACTGACTCACTTCCTGAAATGTACTCTCAGTTGTACAAAATCTGCTTCTCCTTAAAATGGGGCTGGCCATTAAAATTGCAGCTGCAGAAAGGACACCAAATAACATAATTTTTTCCTATTGTATATATACAGTACACTGTTAAGAACACATGAATGTAATATCAGGTATTCAGGGCTATACAGTGAAATTTAGTACACACAGCTGCTACCTCTCACAGCCTCAACAGCTGCACGTCGAGTAAGACATAAAGACAAATTAAGCTCGGGTGACAGCTAAAGGTGCATCATCATCACATTACAAATGTTATCACCGGCTGTCCAAATTAATGGCTATGCAAATCCGAGGTAACTGTGTTGCATACCCAGTGGCATCCCATTCCACCGAACCAAATGCTTTGCCACATGAGAGGGATAAATGCAATGTGACGCTTTTCGGAACTGAGACACATCTGGAAAGACGAGGTGTGACAAACAAAATTACCTCCTAACTCAAGATATGTGTATGGCTGTTCAATATTAAATGACCAAACAAAAATTGATGTTGCTCATAAGTACAAGTATGGCATTAGAAATACATCAATTCCAGATCTGAATGACAGTCATGGTACTCACAATGTGAGCACCAAAATTGTGGAATGATAAACTGTGGTCTCAGCAGAAAATAATCCTGTCACTGTGTATTTCTGACATAAGCCGATAGATGTTTCTCTTCCTCAGATGAGGCACAATCTTCTCCCAAACAAAGCAACATCCAAATGTGATTTCTAAATGAGAAACCCACTGCATAATCTTTACATACAAAAAAGATATAGATGGTGTTACTCCTCCTACCTACTATGTAAGCTCATAGCATTTTTCATAGTCTAAGTTTAATAAGCACAACAGATGCACATATCACAGACTTCAGTCACCAATAATACATTCTGCTTCACTATTTAAGACAGTCTGCCAATGTTGGGGTAACTTATCAATTCCATGACTGTAGAAATCACGCGGTTTTGAGGCGAAGAGCTTGTCGAGTCATGTTCGAATCGCTTCATCCAGAAAGGTGAAATCTGAGGGCACAAGATCAAGGAATAAGGTGAGTGTTGAATGACTTTCCAACCCAACTTGCGTATAGTGTTGTTTTCTCAGTCTAGTAGGATGCAGGCAGGCGTTATCATTGAGTAGCATCACTTCTCACAGCCTTCCTGGTCACAGCTCTTGGATTGTGTCTGCAAGACATCTCAATTGTTGACAATAAATTTCAGCAGTGATTGTTCGCCTCAGGGAACAATTTGTAGTACGCCACACCATCGCTGTTCCACCAGATGCATGACATTATCTTTTGTGGATGTTTGCTGGTCTTTGTATGGGAGTTGCTGCTTTGTTTGGACTCAATAATCATTTTCTTTTCCTTATATTAGCATAAAGACATCATTTCTCGCCACCAGTAACGATACAGGATAGAAATGATTGGTGTTATTCATGAGTCATCTGATGACAAGCAAGCAGAGTTGTACATTTGGCCACCCACAATTTCTGTGAGTTTGGCTTGGAACATGTGGTACTGCTGCACCTGATTTTTGAACCTTTCTCATTGCATAAAAATATTGTATGATGGTGGAATGATCACAGTTCATCACATTTGCTACTTCTTGACTACACTGGCATGGATCATAGTGAATTAATAAGTTTAAACTATTTTCAACAAACACTGCAGGTCTTCTGAACGTGAAGAGTCACCAATGTCAAAACAATCCTTCCCAAAACAAGAAAACCATTTTCTGGCCGTGCTCTGCCCAATCATATTATGCCTATAAACAGTGTAAATATTTCTGGCTGCTTCCATAGCTGTCACCCCTTATTGAACTCAAATAGAACAATAGGAGAAATGTTCCAATTTCTCCATTTTCTAGCATCCACAGCTCCTCTCAGTATCTCCAAATGACAAAATGACAATATGTAAACTCAAATAGCAACAGTGAATTACAAATAAAAAATAACAATTGCTAAATAAGTCCTTAGCAACCTGAATACCAACACACAAAACAAAAACGCTACAAAGTTATGCACCAACCTAAAATATCCTAGCAAACAGTATTAGCTCATTAATGGTTAGCAGTGTAATAATCTTGCCTCACTGCAGTCATTACTGGGCTTACAGTAACAGCCAATATTTACTCACACACAGTAAATATCTTGTCTGGCAGGGAACACAATCACAGAACAAGAAAGGCAGACCATGCGTTCACTACTATAAACACTGTAGTGAATGGGTTATCAGAATCAAAATAAACACAAAGTGACAAACACAAATAGACGTAAAAGTATACATGCCTACTAGTTTCACAGATGTGAAGAGACTGAATTAATGTATGAAGACACACAAGAAATTACTCAGTTTGTGAGACACATATTTAATTGTAATGGAAAGCTGAACCTGATAGCATGAAGAGACAGAAAAACAGTGTAACACATAATGGGGGGAAAAAGGGGGAGGGGGAGTTACTTGTTACAAATTGATACAGTACACTATATAATCATTACAAACCCTTGGTTTCAGGAACGTGGCAAAAGATCAAGAAAGATTTGGAGACACCACAAAGTTTCATACAGAATACATAGTGGTATTTTGAGAAAAATTGAAAAAACCCAGATAACATACAAGTTACTAAAAGGTAAGAAATTAAGGAGATGAGATCTGGATAAGTTGCAACAATCAGAGATGGCTCAATATTTCAGTATTAGGCAGCAACTAACTGAAACAGGGAAAGGAATGTAACAGAAGAGGAATGGGCAGCTATGAGATATGAAATAGTAAAGACAGCACAGGAAAAAACCTCATAAAAAGAAAGAGGCTCAACAGCAACTCTTGGACAATACAGGAGATATTAAATTTAATTTATGAAAAGTGGAAACACATATGAAGCAACTGAAATACAAATTGGAATATAGATATCCAAAACTGAGACCGATAAGTAGTCCATAATAAGTGTTTAATGTCCTGTCGACAACTAGGTCATTAGAGATGGAGCACAAGCTTCGATTAGGGGAAACGGAAGAAGGAAAGCGGCCATTTCCTTTCGAAGGAACCATCCTGGCATTTGCCTTAATTGATTTAGGGAAATTGTGGAGAACCTAAATCAGTACAGCCAGACGGGTTTGAACCATCGTCCTCCGGAATGTGAGATGCAAGTCCAGTGTGCTTATCACTGCACCAACCCACTCAGTTTGGAGAAAAGAGAAACAGCTGTACATCTATCAAGCACTCAATTGACAAGCCAGTATTAAGCCAAGAAGAAAAGGTTGTATGAGGGAAGGAACATCTGCAATTGCTATATGAAGAAAGGAAACTGCTTCAGGTTGGATTTCATTGGAACCTTTGTGGACAGTGACCGATTTAATTCAAAGAGGAAGTCAGCAATAAGTTGTGATTCAATCTGCACTTTATTGCAGACCTAGATTTCAGTTACAAGATGGCAATCGCCAGCGCATATGAAGTGAGACACATGTGCCCTGATGATAATTATCCTGTAGCTGAAATCTAGACAAGCACGAAAGTAAAGACTGAATTACGACTGACTGCTGACTTTCTTCCCATTTGAAAGGGAAGGTGACAAAAATATGATGCAAAAGTAAGAGGAAACAGACACAGATTAAAAGGGTGATACAATGCTATAAGAATAATTTGCACAGCACCCAGTGTATTGTCAATATAGGATGTGGGAAGAGACAGCTTTTTTAGCAGATTTGCTGTTTGTGGTGGCACACTCTAAAATTGAGTTTTGATGTCAGCAAAGTGGTTGTATTGTGATTTAGAAAAGGTTGTTTTGTGGGATAATACACTGGATATGGCTTTGAACTTTAAGAGTCATCGATAATGGTTGCTACAACATACACCATTAATTTTAAGCAATAATACGGTGCTTTAGTACACTATATTATGAGAAACCATTGTGAGACAGGAATAAAAAGGTGAGGGTTGCTGCATCACATACCAGTCACAGTCTCCTGTGGATTCTTTTGGGTTTGGTAGGGTAGGGGTCAACTGTTATTTTGAAATTTTTGTTTCCTATAGAGATTTGAGGATAAAATATGACTGTTAAACATAAACTGGAATTTAAAAATGATGAAACTGTGGTTTGCACTAACATAAGAGGGAAATTGGGGGCAGTTAAATTATTGTTTTTTGGGAGCAAATAAACGACAGTCTTTGCCTTGCACGCTCATTTAGAATAATACTGATGACAGAAGTGTTTGATGTACAATTTCTTCTCAGAGTTTCTTAAAACTTATGGAGAAGATTTACAGACCAAAGTTAGTTTGTTGAGCTGAGGAGGGGAGGGTCGTCATAAGATGTGAGTATTGTGATTGTAGTTTGGAATTTGGGGTAATGGTGCAGTTTTCTGTGCTACTGTTTGGAGGGATTTGGGAGAGGAGCTAAGGGAGGAAGTTTTTAGTTAGTCTGGCTTATCCTGAAAAGATTATTTCAATTTTTAAAACTTAATTTTAGTTTTATTGGTGTTTTTTTAGTAGGCATATGGGTATCGAGAGGGAGTTTCAAGTGTGGGAAATGTGCAGTTCTTTGGAAGAAAGTAGATGAAGTATATGTTTTATTTTTTGTGGCTCTTTATTTATTTACTGAATGGTGGTATTATTTTGTGGTCAATATTTTTTGTACAATGAAGTTTCTTGATTAGTTAGTTAGCGGTACAAGATATATGTTTATATAGTCATAAAATTTGGTTTGTGTGCACTGTTTATTCGTCATCAGTGTATATTGTGTTCATTTTAGGTCATGTGAATTCACCAACTAGCAGAAATATACCTCCCCCCCCCCCCTCCAAGCTCCTGCTTCACATTAGTTGGTATAATGGAGTTCAGTAGATACACTGATTCTTTAGTATTTATGTAATGTGGGGTCAATGGATATTTGGATTTGGTTCATATGTAAAAGAGAGTGTGTCCCACCTAAAGCCCCCAAGTTTCCATAGGTGTCTCATTAGTTACATATTTGTTGTAGCATTATTTTGATGTATTTTCAGTTACAAGATTGGTGTTGTCTGTCTGAGATGGATGCGTGTTTAGGATAATGGTGAACATAATGGATGTAGATGAAATGCTTGTTTCTGTCATTTTGACTGTCTACAGTCAATGGCAATGTTTCAGCACTGCCACATGAATTTTTGCAGGCTTATCATATT
Source organism: Schistocerca gregaria (assembly GCF_023897955.1). NCBI lineage: Eukaryota > Metazoa > Arthropoda > Insecta > Orthoptera > Acrididae > Schistocerca > Schistocerca gregaria. Next base: position 248,559,063 of record NC_064922.1, on the reverse strand, counting down.
CCTGGAGATTCTAACAGTTGGCACTTAAACATTAGGATTTGCTACCAGTCAATTAGTTAACCACAACCATATCTTCTGCTTCCACATTTGTAGGCTTCACCAAATCGCAATCAAACTGTCACCTTCCAACCTTGGGCTGCATTAGAGATCAGTCTGTCACCACAACCAAGATTTCACGTGGGTCCAATATGTAACTTCAGCCATATATTTTTGTTTTATGACCCTCAAGGTTCTCCTTCATAAGGGGAACCACAGGACACTGGATGAGCGCATAAACAAATTAACTAGTAACTTTATTTTTGAGTTATCTTTGTACCAGATACAAGTCCACCACTTCTTGAAATCTAATGTCATACTTCTGATTTTTTTTATGATCATCTGTAGGATAGTCACGTTCACAAGTGTAACCACCAAACATAGAACCTCAATTTTGTTTCCCCATAGATCTTTCTCATCGTCCTAACCACAGATTTTGTGCGCATGTATTTTTTCCAATACTCATATTCTCACTAAATAAACCAGCGACCTTCAGCTGTCACAGTCACTCCACTGCCGAAATGAAGTTCAGCCCATATATTGCAATTAAGCCTAGTACAGGGTGCAAAACAGTATGAACACATTAAAAAGATTAGTAGCCACATCACAAAATAAAAACCTACAAGGAGAGGTAGTGAAGTATAACTGAGGGAAAGGTGCATATCCCAACAAAAAAACTGCCTAATGCTTGAATGCTAGAAGAAGGAAAGTTGTTCTCATAACTATCTTTTCTTCCATTGGGTTAATTCTATACCACTGTGTGAAATGCTGTATGACATTTGGAACCGCAGAAAATAAGCATTGGTTGATGGAATCTGAAGTAACAATGAGCCACTCAATTGACTCATAACGTGCAGATCCAAATAGCCTGAGTTATAGCCTACCATCAGCAAGGACTCTGATAGGAGTAGAAAAGTGGACAAATCCCAGTATTTTTTTTTAAAAAGGATAGTTGGAACATTAATTAAGAAATCTGTATTATACTATCAAAATTGTCTGTTTAACATAACAATTCCATAACAACGAGGATGTATTCTGTACATATCATTTCCAACTACACCGTTAAAATAACTCAACAGTTGACATTTGAGACGTGTATGGTACATAACTTCATTAAAATTTTCCGCCACTTAAGCTTGTAAGCAACTACCATCATTTGATCAAATGGACGATATTTGAAAACAAGTTGTAACAATAATAAAATATGTATGCAACCACAAGTAATCGTCGCAACAGAGATACATCGCCACCGCCATACACATCATACCATGCAACATTTGCGGGAAAACAGTATACCTCTACATTTATTTCTCAGTTTTCAATATTCAAAAAGGAGGAAGTAAGACTGAAAGCGCGGTTACTCAAGGTGTAACACAAGCCGGGATTATATAGGATCGGGAAGGAAAGCGGCCATGTCTTTTTCAAAGGAGCGATGCTGGTATTACGCTGGAGTCATTTACGGATATCACGGTAAACCTGAATCTGGATGGGCATACAAGGACTTTAGTTGTCCTCCTCTCGCACGCGAATCCGAAATGCTAATCCCTGCGCCACCTCGCTCGGTATAAATATTCGCATGCGAATCCAGTGTGCTAACCACTGCGCCACTCGCCCGATTAAAATATTAAGGCAGAATCATTTAACAGCATAACAAAAAAAAAAACCTAACACATATTTATTTGGTTATTTTATGCACTTCTTAAGCTGAATTCCGAAAATGAAGATACATCAGCACTACTGTCTCAAAAATATATGTCGCTAGTGTTACGCTATCATACGTTGCGTGAAAATGAAGATACAATATCACATAATTGGAATCAGCTCGCTTTTTAATCTCTAAATATCAAGGCCTGCAAGCAAATCGATAGTACCTGATCCAACTATCAAACACTCTATGATAGTAAATAATGTCACAGTAAGATCACTGCAACATTAAATATCACACACTTTTACACAACTTTCACACATTGCTCTCTTGGAAGCAGACGACTGTATTTTCGCGCGCGAAATTCCAATGAGTATTTAAAAACCTACCAAAGATGTAAGTCCACATTTGATGCAAGTGTCTCGCGCCAGTTAACAGCTGCGTACGCTGTCGCTTTGGACAAGAAATTGACATCACGTGACCATACTCAACCAGCTCCAGAAAACTCCTGATTGTGCCTGTAAACCATTCTGAGAGTAGCTGCTAAGACGGGTGCTACGGTCACCTACTTCCATATAGCTTGCTTAATCTGATTTCGTTTACTTCATTTGTTATTTTTTGTTTCTTTATATTTGCTACTGGAAATTAATATCGTTTTATAAGTTTATGCTGTTAAAGAGATGTATATAGTAAGCAGGTTCAAAATTGTATAGGTTACAGCAGTTATTCGGAGGTGAAGAGCACTCCGCGGGATAAAGTAGTGTGGGGAGCTGCATCAAAATAGTCTTCGAACTGAAGACAACAGCAACAACAAAAAACATTATTATGGCAATGGTTGTCACTGTTTTAATAGTCTGTTATTTTTTGCCCATTTCATTAGTTTAAAACCTAGTCCCCAAGATTCAAATAGATAGAAGTAGAATACCTAAACTCTGAATAGGGACTTACAGGTGTTTTTATGATTACATCCTTTATGATTCTAACAGCCTTCTCTGTGTTGTGAAAACGCTTTTAGCTGCTACCAAATTACCCCACAAGATAGCCTCATATTTAATGGGAGAAAGGAAGTAGATATAACAGGTATTTTTCACGTGACATCTATATTTTAAATAACATTCAAGATGTTGCTATTTACGTTTTCCGTCACGAAATCAGAGATGGATGTAACAAGTATGCTCTGTCAGATGGCAAGTCATACACCTTAATCTCAAATTGGCGTGTAGAGCACATGCTCAGCAGGTATATAGAAGCTGTTTAAAGTGGTTTCATCCTTCACAAATTAGAAGCCATTGTAAGCAAAAACAATTGCGTACACGCTACACTTCCTTCTGTTAAAATTTTCTTACTGGTATTAATCTCTGTAGAAACTATAATGGTCACTAACAATATGTTGTGGTCTGATGACTGGTTTGATTCAGCTCTCCATGCTACTCTATCCTGCACAAGCCTCTTCATCACTGAGTAACTAGTGCGACCTACATCCTTCTGAATCTACTTACTGTATTCATCTCTTCGTCTCCGTTTACAATTTTTACCCCCCACACTTCCCTCCGGTACTAAATTGATCTCCTGATGTCTCAGAATGTGTCTTACCAAAAGATTCCTTTTCTCATCATGTTTTACCACAAATTTCATTTCTTCACAATTCATCTCAGTACCTCCTAGTTAGTTATGTGATATATCCATCAAATCGTCAGCATTTTCTGTAACACCAGATTTCAAAAGGTTCTATAAGTATGCCGCTGATACATTTAAAATTTGAAAGAGAGTATTCCAATTCTCAAAAGATTTCTCTAAGTCTACAAATCCTATAAATGTAGGTTTGCCTTTTCATAACCTATCTCCTATGAGAAGTTGCAGTGTCGGTATTCCCTTGCATGTTCCTAAATTTCTCCAGAATCCAAATTGATCTCCCCTGAAGTCGGCTTCTACCAGTTTTTCCCTTCTTTTGTAAAGAATTTGTGTTAGTATTTTGCAACCATGACTAATTAAACTAATAGTTTGGTCATTTTCACACTTGTCAGCAACTGATTTCTTTGGAATAGGAATTATTGTATTCTTCCTGAAGTCTGAGAGTATTTCGCCTGTCTCACGCATCAGGCTCGCCAGATGGAAGATTTTTGTCATGGCTGTCTCTCCCAAGGCTATCAGCAGTTCTAACAGAACGTTGTCTACGCCCAGGGCTTTGCTTTGACTTAGGTCTTACAGCACTCAGTATCATATCTCGCACCTTATCTTCATCTACATCCTCTTCCATTTTCATAATACTGTCCCCAGGTACATCTCCCTTGTATTGACCCTGTATGTACTCCATCCATCCATTTGCTTCCCCTTCTTTGCTTAGGACTGCGTCCCATCTGAGCTCTTGGTATTCATATGTGTGGTTCTCTTTTTTCCAACAGTCTCTTTAATTTTCCACTAGATGTTGTCTATCTTTCTCCTAGTGATACACACTCTAAATTCTTAGATTTGTCCTCTAGCCATTCCTGCTTAGCCATTTTGCACTTCCTTTCAATCTCATTTTTTGGATGCTTGTATTCTCTTTCACCTGCTTCATTTACTGCTTTTCTATATTTTCTCCTTTCATAAATTAAATTCATTCTCTCTTGTGTGATCCAATGATTTCTCCTAGCCCTCGTCTTTTTATGTACTTGATCCTCTGCTGCCTTCATTTTTTTCTGTCCTTTCTTCATCTGTGTATTCCTTTCCCTCATTCTCGTCAATCGTTCCCTAATGCTCCCTCTGAAGCTCTCAGCAAACTCTGGTACTTTCAGTTTAGCCAGGTCCTATCTCTTTCAGTTTCCTAACTAACAATATCTTTGTGAGAAAATAAAACAACCAGAGGTATCAAAAGAATACTGACTAAGTGACTGAATCATACAAACCTCCCTTCACAGTGATTTAAAACATTAATTGTATTACCATTATATGCATAAAATATCTGATTCCAAATGAAACAAACTTTGGGTGACTCACTATCACAAAAACTTGATGTACACAGACATGACGCTACATATGTAGTAATTTAGATTTCGCTTTCTGACTGAATAAATATTAATATTTTTAATTTCGCTGGTTTAGATATGTCTATGAACCACCTCTGCCAGTGGCACAGATGCCTAGAAAAATATGAGAGTTTCGAATAATACACAAAACACTAACAGAGGAATGTTTATGAAATCTGAAGTTTCTTCACTTGCTTTAGACAAACAGTTACACAGTGTTAAAATAATTTATTGACACAGAGTGATAATTGCATAATGAAATACCTATATAAATCTATTTAAAGTAATCTGAAATGTGCCAGTAACATATAGTATTATCTCATACTAAATTGGTCAGAAAATATTCGACACTGTAATACATTTTTCAATATTTGACACTCAATGATAATTAACTTGCCCCTTTACGTTACAACAAGCGTTGACCACTGTTTTATCTTGAGTTTGCTTCTAGAATGGGATGACACACATGTGTACAAAAATAGCAATCTTACATTTTCTTTCTGTCAGATGAAAGTTCTTAAGCGTAACTGAACGTAATTAGCACCATATTTTCCCTTTAGTATCAGTCAGCCATTTCAGTACACTACCTAAATTGTTTAGTGTAGATAGATAACTGAGGGATCAATATGAGGAGAAGTAGCAGCTATGAATATACACTCATATTTCATATGGAAATAGTGTTCTGTGTTAGCTGTTCATCTGTCGTTGCAGCCAGACATATTCAGCAGCTAGTAACATGAGGCCTTTTTCCGGTTTGAAACGTCATCGTTGAGTAGAAAAGTATTCATTGCTCAAAAACGTGTAATAAGAATAATTGCTGGAGCCCACCCACGGTCATCCTGCAGACGTCTATTTAAGCATCTAGGGATCCTCACAGTATATATATATATATATATATATATATATATATATATATATATATATATATATATATATTCACATATGAAATTTGTTGTTAATAATCCAACCCAGTTCAAAAGTAATAGCAGTGTGCATAGCTATAACACCAGGAGAAAGGATGATCTTCACTATGACGGGTTAAATCTTTAAATCTGACTTTGGCACAGAAAGGCTTAAATTATGCAGACACAAAAGTCTTTGGTCACCTACCAAACAGAATCAAAAGTCTGACAGATAGCCAAGTAACATTTAAAAATAAATTAAAAGAATTTCTAGATGACAACTCCTCCTGCTCATTAGCTGAATTTTTAGATATAAATTGAAGACAAAAAACTTAAACATTAGTGTCATGCAAAATCTTGTGTAATGTAATATCTTGTACAGACATCTTTTATTAACCTGACACGTTCCACATCATTACAAAGTCTCGTATTCATGACCTATGGAACAAATATTAATTTAATCTAATCTAATCTAATCTAATGGAGCCAGACGTTTTACTGGCACATGACACTCCTCACATAGGAACAATCAAAGAGGTTTGAATCCATCGAGGTAAAAAAAATGAATGTACTATTTTAGCTGCCTATGTAGATACTGGCACAATCGCTGTGCCCAAAGTTAAAACTTTCAGTAGTTCACAGTGCATCCAAGCAACAAAACTTTATATGAGATGTATACCCAAAACAAATATGCTGTCTGACTGGTGCAGCGCCAATGAACTATCTACAAATATAGAAAAAAGCAAGAATTAAATAATTCCTACAAAAATAGAACCTTAGACAATGAAGAGCTGCCCATTGAGTTTCTTGGCATTGTGTTACAGAATAACCTCAGCTGGCAGGCACATATTAGTTATTTCATGCCATAAATTTCTAAGGGTCTTTTTTGATTAGAAAGTTGGAAAAGACAGTAGACAAAAAAAACCTTATTTCTGTATACTACATCTATATTCATTCCCATCTGACCTAAGGAACTATCATGAGGGGTAACAGCTATTATTCCAAATACTTCTTTATAGCACAAAAAAGCAGCCAGACTAATCTGCAAAGTCTCACCGAAAGGGCATTGCAGAAATTTATTCATCAGGCTTGGTGTTAGGCATATATATTTATCAGTGCCTTTTAAACATCAAGAAAAACATATCCAATCTTACCGTAATTTCTTATGGACATAGCTATAACACAAGACAATCCAATGATATAAAAAAGAGTACTGTTTTTATTCTAACGCTGGAAACAATTTTAAGATCACATCAGATAAGTTGTTCAACAAACTACCAAGCTAAATTAAGAGATTGGTGCTGAAGAACTTTAAGGACCCTGCAAGAATTTTTTAACTCAAAATTTTTACTCTTTGGAGAATCCTATAACCATAAATTCTAAATGTACCTGTTTATAATTTTATCATAGTTAAAATTGCCTATTTTGGTGTGTATTTATATCTCCAGACTGCTTATGCAGTCTTTACATGTGTAGAATTGTATTTGTTCATTGGCAATAAAAATAAAATAATAATAATAATAACACTGATAATATGGCTGTTCACTTCGAAACATATGTGAATACACCTGGAATGCGAAATGAGATGCACTTAATGAAACAATCTGATGTGGCTTCATTCACTAATCATGCAGGAATTACCATAGCGAGATGTTATGAAAATCAATAAAATCTGCAAAAACAAGAAAATAAGAAATCGCATCAGTGGAAAGGTGAGTACTAAACATCATAGCAGAATTGAATACTTCTAGTGATGAGAAACCGCAATGTGTAAATATTCTGAACCTCTTCTTTTAAGCCTGCACAAATATTTTGAATACTACAGTTCATATTAAGAGCCAATTACTGGAACTGGGTTGAATTTACCACCAGTTTATTGGAACCTGGCTCTTTATGTAAGTGAGAAATCATGTGAAGGACCTATATTGTCCAAATACACACAAAATGCAAGAGGAAAAAGGACATGCACAATAACAGTACTGTCAGATTGACATGGAAAAGAAGTGTAAACAATTATGGTAGGGTGATCAGACGTCCCATACTGGTCCTTAATGGGATCGTCTCTTATTTAGCTTAAGAGTCTGCTCATCCCAACAAAATACATACCAGAGGTATATGTCCTGTTATTCACTAATCAGCCCACATATTGTGAAGCAGCGTATCTTTGAGGAAAATCAAGCATAACCAAATGGAGAACAAAAATGGTCATACTCAAAGATGAAAAAAATTTCACTTTTTCATGAAACAAAACTGAACAAGTGACGATTCCTGAAGTACTTTAGTAGGTCCTATGTAATGCTTTCGTATGGTGATCACAGAGACTTACTAAAAAAAACTAGGTCACTCACTGGCGCTAGTGTAGTGGTCCCATACTGCAGCTACAATTTGCAGAGAAATGCTGTGCTTGCACTTAGTGAGCTATGTCAAAAATCTTATAAGACTTTGTATACATAATGACTTAATAATCTGCAAATATCGTTCATGACGTCTGTGTATCATGTTACAAGCAAGTGCAAAAATTGAAATGGTTAGTTCATGTTACATTGGCGATTACAGCGATCGTAGTCCAAGGTATCTGAAGGAAAAATTCGATAGAAACGTGAAAATGGAGGTAGTTCAAACAGTGCAACAGAAAGATAAATTAAAGACCGAAAAATAAACAAGAATCTAGAGTGAAAAATTATGATAAAATAGTGTCACTAACTGCTACTTCGTAAGTTACATGCAACAATCTTCATTTTCGTAGTTACTTGAGAGAAACTAGCTTTACACTCTTAAATAAATATCTGTAACTTTCTGTCTCTTGATGTAGATGTAATACATAAAACTGGTAAATGACATTCATTTATGAAAGATTGAATTAATCAGTAGGAGCTCTGAAGTAAGCATCCTTTTATTTGATCTCCAGTTTCCTTTCTTCTCTCCCATATCCTGCAAATCACTAAGCCAACATTTATACACATTTCTGCAAATGGCGGCTTCAATTCGGGAACAGTTGCCTCACTTCCCCGCTTTGGTATTGTCGAGGCTTGGATGAGTTGTTTTCTTTCTGTATGACATTTACGTTAGATATGAGGTATATATCATGTTGGAATGACATGGAGGTTACAGTGTTGCACTAGGGTGATGTGGTCTAGTACCATGGCACCACTCTCATAGAAGTTCGCAATTGGCTCAGCAAGGCCCCAGTAAGTATAGTAACAAAAATTTATGTGGCCTGGATTGGATGAACTGAGCGACGAAGAAGCTCCCTTGTGCCGGCAGGAACTCGAAGATCAGGTTGGTAGCGGAAGTCTGCTACCTGGGACCACAGTGAACAGTCATATCCATGGTCGCTCCTGCCAGTTACGTTAATTATTGCATTATAAAAGCAGTTTGGGAGTGGGGGCCACAGTGTAGACACATCGGTATGGCTCTCGTCAACTGGTGAGAAATATCATTAAAAATATAGCAGTTGTCGGCCAGTCTGTATCGTAGTCAAGGATGAGTGTTGAAAATAATTAAAGTGTTATTTACCCTCAACTGCAGAAGTATTCATAGCTAATATATTTTTGTGAAAGTTATTTAGTGTGCAGTTAATTGTGATGTGATTAAAACAACAGGAATTGTTAAATGGTACCCATTAGAAAAATTATACTGTGTTTTCATTACTGCAAGGAAGCAGTTAGATATTTCTTCAAATTATCACTACTCCAGTGCTATCTCTACGACTGCGCTACAAACCCACAACCAAGTGCTTCCACTGCAGTTAAGGTACATCCTTGATGGCGCAAGAGTAGTGTATTTCAGAAAAACCGAGAGACGTGACAGATTTGCACATCTACAAAGGCAACCTCATGTGTACAGTTACTCTATTCCAATTAGAGGCCAGGAAACATCTTGCCAACACAAGGAGAGTGTTGCATGTGCACTGTCAATTGCATAAGGTCAGCGCATTTAGAAGTGTGGTTCTAGATCATTAGAGTGGCAGATTGCTATATTTGATGTGATATACTGCCAACTATTCACAGTAATACGAAAAGAAAGTGTGTATTTACTGACAAAATTAAAGCTGACGAGAAGAAAATGTCTAGTGCCATAACCTGATTTCCCAGAAACTTCGCTCAGTGGAAAAGGAGCCAAAATAAGCAGACACATGTTTCGGCCTTCTCGCTATTCTCGACCATTTCTGAGAAAAAGACCTTCAAAGTTATAGACATAATTTCGATGTCTTTTAGCGCGTCATAGCCTCAGCCTAACTGTAGGAATAATTTCTAGTATTATGGCCTCTCACTTTTTGATCCCATTTTCAAAAATCCAATTAGTGATTTTATTCAATAGGTTTATTTTGTCACCTATCTACCCATGTCCATAGAAAGTTACTATACAAATGTTTATTAAAAAGTTAGAGAGTGCACGGACGTTATATTAATTGTAAAATTGCAACTGGGTTTCACAATAAGTGTCATAAATTTATTATTCAATATATGTGTATATGATATTTTCAGATGTTAAAATCTATTAAAATTCTCATATCCTTATATATAATTCTTATATCAAAAGTTAATCCTTGTATTTTATTCTTACATTTATTCTTTGGAAAGATTTGGTTATTTTCCTTGGATTAATTTTTTGAAGACTGGCGCTTGCAATTGATTATGAATCAAGACACATTAAATTAATTTCACAAAAAATAATTTCAAATAATTTTTACATTCATTTATTATTTCTTTCTTTTAAATTCTCCACAGATATAGCTAGTGAATAAAAAGAACAATGTTATTTCAATACACATTGGGAAATAATCATACAGTAATCTTCTAAAAAAAAGACAGTAATTGGGTTTCGAGTGTAGTGCACAAAAATGTGAAGCCGGGATTCTAGCCATGGCACCACCCCTTCAGTTGAACTATTTACACGCTAAAAGGCACATAAAGAACCTTGACAACTCTGACCATCGTTTTCTCAGAAATGGTCGAGTGTCTATGGATAAGCTGAGGAATGTATTCCCTTATATTTACTCCTCTCCTACTAAGCAAAGTTTCTCGGAAACCTGGTTACCACACTTGCTCTGTTCTCCTCATGGGTGTCCACTCTGAAATAAGAACATCAAAGTCAGAATTTACTTTGAAGTTTGTGCAAAAGAACTCTTTCCTTCGACCATTGAGGTCGATCTGATGTTGTACAACACATTTAAGTGAAGAGACATGATATAGCATAGCAGGCTGGGCCTAACTAATCTGCTGTTACTGCATTCTTGTTAATAACGATTTTTTTCTACCCATTTTTTAATTTTCATCTAAGCATCTATGACTACCTATAGATCATTTTCTTTTTATAGATCATCTGGTCATATGTTTTGCCAAGCAACTAGTAAGCCTCATGAAGGCCTGCCTGATGGATACTACAGCAAAGGTAAAAATTGGAAATAAGATGACTGATGAATGAACCATTCAAAGTAAAAACTGGGCTATGGTAGGGCGATGGACTATCACATGTTCTTCTCAGTCTTGGATTAGAGAAGGTAATGGGAGAGGTGACATGTAATGAACTCACAAGAGTCCAGACCGGGGATGTGAACATCAAATACCTCAGATACATCAATGATATATTGCTCCAACCTGGGTTGCAAGAAGGATTAGGGGAAATGGCTGACATTCTAGGAACAAAACCGAGGAAAATTGGACTTCAAATCAACTGTGACAAGACGGAATACATGATTCTAGACCGTAGACATAATGAAACTGAAGAACCACTTCCACCCTTACAGAGAACTGAAGGCTCTTATCATCAAGTCAAGGAATTCAAATATCTGGGCGTAGTATTCAGAGATTAACCATCCAGTAAAATGGAAATACAGGCAACATTGCAGGCAGGCAATCGCTGTTACCACGGCCTTAATGCTCTCCTCAAAACCAAGACATTTCAAAATAAACATCTACAAAACACTCCTCATCCAGTAGTACTGTATGGATGTGCCATCTGGAGTACAACCTAGCAAGATATGAAAAGACTGATGACATCTAAAAGGAAAGTCCTTCGTAAGATTTTTTGACCAGTTTCTGATAATGAGAGTGAAAGTGGAGGATTCATCAGAATACAGAGTTGTATGATATTTACAAAGAGCTGAACATGGTGGCTATAATGAAGACACAATGACTCCAGTGGGCATGGTACGTTGCTTGACTGCAGGACAACCGATGGCTAAAAACTGTGCTCAACACCAAACCACCAGACAGAAGGCCTGTAGGGAGAAGTAGAACTCGATCATGTGACTGTGTATCCAAAGACCTTCAGAGAGTGGGACTGTTGGAAGAATGGCAGAAAGGAGCGGAAGACAGGCTGAAGTTGAGGCAATCTCTCAAAGCAGCACGTGGTCCATTGGGTCTGATCACATAAACAAACACACACACAGATATGTCAGTTTTTGTTTTATGATACACACATTTATATAATTCTCTAACACTGCTTTTATAAGCATAGGTTTGTGTTGAACACAATATTATTATTAAACTATGTCTCTTTTGATGAAGCAGTATTTAGTGTCTAAATTTCCCAGTCATTGCTTAATAAATACAGTATTATACATAGCACTAAGATTTTAAATAGTCACACTGGTCAAGTCATCATCTCAGCATTCATAAGTTATTCCATTGAGTAGTAGTGTACTTTTCATGTTCAGTACATCCCTACGCTTTAGTTTATTGTATAATTTCATTTCCATGTACTGGGATGTCTGTTGGTAGAGATTTAAGTGGGGCTTTGGGAGCATGAATTTTTATTTGTGCCTAGTGTTGGAGATATGTTTGATACAAATATCTGCACAATGCAGGATGAAGATACTTACAGGAAACTTCTGCATGACCCAAGATCAAGAAAAATGAGGAAGACATCTGATCCTCTCCAGCATTCTTCAGTGGAGAACCGTGTAATCAAGAATCTTCTCCCACAGGCACCTGGACCACCTACTGGGTACACTTTACCGAATGTCCACAAGGACGGGCCACCATTTTACCTCATCATGTCCACCACTGGTTCACCAACATAGAAGCAGGTGAAGTACTTGGCCAGACTCCTCGCACGACATGTGGGACACTGTAAACATAATATTAAAAACTGTTGGCTTTTTCTAACGAGTTTTCTTTAATCAGCAGGATTCATGGCGTATTTTGAGTTCCCCAGAAAATTAAGCCACTTTTCTGCTGTTTATGCCTGTTACCCAGTTAGTACATCAATTGCAGATCAAGGCTGTTTAATTTAGTGTCAAAGTAATCTACATGTACTTGCTAGCTCAGAATTTTGTCCAATTTTAGTCCCAAGAATTTGAAGGACTGAACTTCTAACATGCCTTTACTTTTTTGTGTGATAATGATGTCAATGATTTTTGATTGTTTGGTTTCAAAATGTGTAAACAAGGTCCTTTAAATTTTAAGTTTAGTAATATTTTGTTGAAACCATACATCTAGGTTGTTTAGTGTGTTTTTGACACAGTCTGGACTTCCTCTGCATCTTCTTTTTCAATTAGTACTAACGTATCATCGGCAAACATGACTGATTTTGAGAGGTAAATTATTTACATAGAAGAAAAACAAGAGTGACCCTAACATTGAGCTTTGAGGGACTAATTGTGAAATTGTATTCCACTGAGATTCTGAGATGCATACTTGATGGTATTAGATATTATGATAACTCTTTGCTTCCTGCTTGTCATATGAGACCTGAGCCACTGGAGAGCACCTTGTCTGATGTCTAGTTTATACAGCAGCATGGAGTGATTTACTGAATCAAATGTTTTTTTAAGATCACAGGAGATAACTGCACTTTATTGCGTTTGTCCAGTGACGAGCTGGATTTTCATTGAATTCATTAATTGCATTAATCGTCGTTTTTCTTTTTTGAAATATATATTGGTGTTTGAGACTAAATCATGTTTGGTGATAAAATTTGTTATGTGCACTACAGCTATTTTTTCAAATACTTTGGATAAGACTGGGAGGATAGAGATAGGTTGAATTACCTATATCTTATTTTGATCCTTTTTTTGTGTAGTGGTTTTACCTATTCATTCCTAAGTACATCACAGAAGTTGGCTCTTTCAAATGACTCACTTATTATTAAAGAGCGCGAACCCTCTGTAATGTTACTTCCGTGACTTCAACAGGTTTATCCGCACATATGCGGCAAATCATCAAACGAAGTGGATTGAGTTAGTACCTCCATTCGAGAAAATACTTAATAATATGCCCCATGAATCCACTGGGTGCACATCAAGTGAACTCATGACACAGGATTCACCTAACGAGTAGTGGTTAAACCCTTAGCCACGTATTCCATGAGTTGTAAACAGAGAGCAGAAGCTACAGCAAGCCCTGCTCGCAATGTAGGGAAATGCAACCATTAGGAAGAAGAAGCACAATCACACATTAAATAAACTCTACACACACAACAGAGGAGACTTGGTGACGTTCAAGAGTCGTCTCAACTCCTCAAGTACCAAAAAACGTCAACAGAAATGGTTGTTCCCGCACAAGGACTTAAGACCGTTTATATCAAGGGTTACTTAAGGGTATAAGTCTAAAATATGTAGTGTGTATAGGTAGATGTAAGTTGTATGCCTAGTTAGAAAGATTTATTTCATGTTTATTTGATTTTATACGTGTGCTTGTTAGACATAGAGTAGTTGGTAAGTGTATATATGAGTGAGTTTGTAACAGAAGGAGAATACTGCACTTAAACAAGTGCAGTGATGGAAAAGAGATTAGCAAATGAATCTGTGTAAGGACGCTCTGCACAGAATAAACCTTGAAAAGGGAAGAAGCATTGTGCATGGTAGTCAGACGCGCACATTAACAGCGAATCGCTGTACAAATGCGAGAATTGGCATAATAAAATATTTCAAACAGAATAGTATCTCTTAACTTCCACACTGATTCCAGCTTGAAGGCGCTTGGGGGTACACCCCCGCATAAGCAAGGCAGCTGCAAATGCAACAATGACAAAAGTTTCTCAATCAGTGTTGAATGAATAAATAATACACATGTTATAAAACCTGCTGAACTCACCGATCCAGTATAAATAAGAGGTGACAACTAGATCAGTGACTGAATACTAAGTGATAAATGGACCTAGAATGAATTCAAATTGTACCATATATATATATATATATATATATATATATATATATATATATATATATATATATATATATATATATATATATATATGGTACAATTTGAATTTTAAATAGATATATATATAATATTAACATGTATAATGGAAAGCATATTTATTATGTAATTCTAGTAAAATGCAATAAACAATCTTCCAATTTAAAAGTGACTATCCGAATGCTCAAATAGTGAAAAGACGGATAAACTGAACTATGAATTGAAACGACATAGAAGTGTGAACAGTTAACTGTGCAAGAACGCAACATGTGTGACTGTGTTTAACAGTGGAAGACTGTTCCGAAAGTATGGTGAACAAAAGAATAAGCTCAAATGGTGTGCCTTTCCCAGAAAACAATTTAGATGCGAACCATTATAGACATTCACAGTGTGGATAAATGTTTCTGCAAAGAATTGAGACTTCTGATAAATGGAGCCATAGCAGTGGACTGTGAAAATGCGCTATATGTACCACACAGCAAACTGTGGTTTCTGGCCTGGCAGATGCACGCTAGAAACGACGCAGGACAAGTTGTATGAAGCGAAAAGTGTCACCGCGACGTACTCAACTGAACACTCACCATAGCGACAGTGCATACTGCAATCAAGTGAACACTTAGCTTAAAACTACAGTTATGTTAAATCAGTGTTAACTATGTGAATTCGAATCAGAACTTATTTCAAGACCTGGAACTCGTTCGTTTATAAATTCTTACAATGCATTCCATAAACAGTGAACATGAGTGACTGTGGAGTGTTTGGGGAACTAATGCTTTTTCTTCCAGCACTTATAGCAGGTATATTTACTTTATTATGCTGATGAATTTATGCTTGGTGAAGTGTTTACATGTTGCGCGGCGTGGCGAGCGATCGGCGGTTGTCCTGTCAGTGCAGCGGGAGCGGCGCCCCACCCACCGACCGGCAGCTGTTCACGCCTACGTCACCGCTTGGGTCAACGGACCGGCGCCAGCTGCAGCAAGTGGTCACGCTCGCTACCGTCTACGCCAGCAGTGACACACTGCCAGACCAGCAATAAACCGCCGTCCGCAATGTTTACTTCGATCAGATCCGAATATGTAGTAGTCGATGATAAGCTTATACACCATGTAAAATTGTAACAAACATAACTACTCAAAAACATAAAGACTAAATAGCTATCTGTAGAAAAGAAAAAAGACTGTTGTACATTATGTAATTTCATGTTTCAATGATGAATTTTTGTAATGTAAATGTATATGTATATGTTTGTTAATTTGTGTGCAGGTGCTATATGTTCAATGTAAAAGCAAAATTAACCGTAGTACCAACAATCCGAAGGCTCTGGGAAAGTTTTTTTGCCCACTTTTTACCTTATGCCTGTAACCCCAATGGGGGAGTGTAAGTCAAAGTGCCTTGGGTCTGTAGGATACCGGGTTGTTCCTACTCAAAACAGAAAGACAGATGGGACTGATAGACATACTCACCTGTAATTGTGAATTATGTATGACATCCATAATTGTGTAATGAATAGGGTATTGAACACTGAATTGAAATTGGTGGGCCAAAAATAATCTTTTGTCCTTCCACAAAACTGAACTAAATATAAAATCGTAGTGAGTCTGTACATAAACTGTGGAATTTATTATGTACACCCTCACTAGGGGGCCCATCTGACGGTACGTCACATAAATATTGACATTTTTATCGATTGTAAGCAGTGAATAACATTGTGAAGTGTTAAGGGTGAACTAAAAATTATTTGTACACAATTAACGTATCTTATGAACATAATTAGTACAAAAGATACAGTTAATGTTCTTGAAAAAAAACTGATATGTAGCGATAATTTAAAAGTAGCATCTTTATTTAAAACATGTCTATGAAAATAAAAACGATCACTGAGACACGCGATTGTACGGACGTACTTTATGGTACACACACTGTTTTGTTTCGTGATACTGAAGGCAGCCATTGAGCGGCTACACATATTTTATGTAAGTTATTCTGTATGCTGCTAAAATAAACTAATTATTGTAATCACAAAATGAATTTCTTTGTAATAGTTGTCACCTCAAATGGTCGCAGCGGCTAATTATTTTTAATAAGTTTTTTTTCAGGAATTTACGCTGCGGGAAGCTCATCTTCTGATGCCGCTCTGGTCGGCCATTACGCAGCGATGTATTAATTTATTTTTCAAAGTGTTAACAGTAACTGTAAATGCGAGAGACTTCGTTGTAAGAAACTTTCTGAAATGCAACAGATAATTAATTCAACAGTTCATTTTTTTAAATTATACAGATCCCATGAGTTCAGTAAGTTTTGTCTTGGTCACTAGACGGCAGAAATAGAAATTCTCTCGAGCACTGCTTTGCAATCAATAAATAGAAATTAACAAAATTACATTGAATTCAGTTAACGGCAACTATATTTTAGTCGTCACGTTCAAAATCTAAAGTTCGTACATGAATAACAGTGGCCCTTCAAGAACCCATTTCATAATTACTTATGCACATAAGCAAATGTGATGAGAAAAGATAATATCCCTAAGAGAAAGAATCATGCTGATAAATTAAAAATAAAATATATGCACGTAATTTTTTATTTATATAACGTAACACAAGGTATGGTCCGTACTCCAAATGAATTCAGTATTTTACTGGATACATTCAAGGCGATGGTGCGCTGTGAGTGACCGAAATGTCTGAAACTTGCCAAACATAAGAGCAATTCGGAAACGCTTTTCTTTCTAAGTACTGGTTGCGTTGTGTACAGGAACGATTGAGGTAATCGGTGTTCGCTCCTGGACAATACAATCCAAAGTTTGGATCTTTATGGAAATACTTCGAAAACTATCTAAACAAAACGCGCTTATGGGATGAATCAGTTTCACATACTAATGTTATAAGGATTTTGAAAGTCAAACTGTCCATTAACATTAGAGAAAAACTTGTACAGACACCTGAGTGCAATTTGGAGTACTTCTATCCGTCTTAGATTCCATAGACTTGAATTATGAAGACGCGAGGCACAGCGGTAACAGCAAAATAGTTATCGTAATGAGGGCGGAAATCAGTCTCCGTTGGACCAAGCGCAATACAGCGTCAACAATGCCGATTATGCGGGTGAGCTACGACTGGCTTTTGTCGATTCAGCCTGTGCAGCGAAAATGCAAAACCCGAATTCTGGAGGCAGTTTTAATTCCAATTCCAATTCTAATTACAACGGTGGCTTTAAAAGAGAGAGGAAGAATGGTCATAGGAATTATTCTGGTTACTCTGGCAATGGAAATCGAAACTGGAAAGGGCAGGATGGTAGAAATCAGTGGGGAAACGCGTGTAACCAGTTTCGACCACAGCACAATAGCAATAAAAACTTAGCCAATCCCAGAAATATGCAATGGTAGTATGCTCAGGCGAACCAACCATTACGATTTCAGGCACAAAATAATATTATTCCTGTGAACTCAGGAGCAAATAATGACCGAGATGCGCAACGTACAAATAACGCACTGGCCGTAAACATTATGGAGGTGGTGAATGAGATACCAACCGACAATAATTTGGCGTTAAGGTAAAAGTTGTCACATTATGCCCTCCAATGTTGGCCGTGGATAGTCGTGGGGGCGATCCATACAATCAACATAACAATTTACTGAGATACTAAGATGAAACTGATATACGTGAAGTGTTGACAAACAATGAAATACCCTGTTTGTAGAGGCAGGATGGCATAGTTCAAGCAAGTATGCAGGCGCTAGTAGGAAAAACACCGACCAATATCTTACTGGACACCTGTGCCAAGATTAGTGTGATATCGAAAGCCGTTTCCAAAGAGATTGACAGTCACAATGCCCTATCAACCTACCCAGTAAAAATTAATCAGTTTGGATTTACCACCTATGGCACCTGGTATCCCAATACGAGGTGCCATGGGTGGTAAATCCAAGCTGATTAAAGTGCAAACTATGAGCGAAGTACAGATTGAGGAGATTTTCTTGGTGGCCGAAGAGCTGACAAAATGATGTATTCTCGGACTCTATTTCCTGAGGGAACAGTGTGCTAAAATTGATTTAGAATGTGGAGAATGTCATCTGTTTATCAATGATCACAACAGTGTAATAGATGTAATACGGGTTAAAGGTAGGACTGGTAAGCCTCATAAAAGCAAACACATTCAAATTTTGAAGGTCAACGCGTTTCACTGCCATGACTCGACAGAACAGTGGTGCCAACAAATGGAGCGTGATGAAATCAAAAATAAAGGTAGAAAAGTGCACAGAGATTTCTCCGCAACAAAAAGAAGAACTTAGAAGTTTATTATTTGAATATGCACATGTATTCGATAAAAAAAACCTGGAGTTATTAGAAAGTATCAGTACTACATGGATATTCGGCCCCACAACACGCTTTGCAAGAATACATATTTCATACCACGGTCGCAAAAGAGAGGTGGTAACTCAGGAGATAAAAAGGATGTTGTCTTGCGATATTATTGAGACCTCGTTATCACCATACTTCAACCCGCTACTCGCAGTAAAAAAGGCAGATAACACAGTGAGGCTCGTTCTCGATGCCCGGGAAATTGACAAAATTGTTGTCCCAATAACAACCTGTCCTGAAAATTTAGAGGAACAATTACAACTGTTTCATGTTGTGCAGTATGTGTCCAGTATTGACATACGGTGTTTTTACTGGCAGATTGCACTGTCTCCTGAAAGCAGAAGGTACACAGCCTTTATTTTTGGAGGCAGATCTTACCAGTACTGCGTTTTACCCTTTGGGTTGGAAGTTAGTGCTGGAGTCTTTTATAACTGCACTTGACACTGTATTAGGGCCTGAGCTCCTATACAAGCCCACTGTGAACATTGATGGTGTATTAACCGCTATATCTACCTGGGATGAGCATTTAGAATTGTTAGAGAGAATACTACAGAGATTCTCGGCAGTGTGTGGTAACGGCGAATCTTAAGAAAATAAAGTTTGTTACGAAAACCATTAAATTTTTAGGTTACATAATTTCACCTGCTGGAATAAAGCGTGACCCTGAAAAATTACTACCGATTAAAAATTTTCCTGTACCTTGGACAAAACGGCAGCTGAAAGCGTTCATGTGTTTGTGTTCTTTCTTACGCCGTTTTGTACCTAATCACATGCTAAATAGTACCACTTTGTTAGAATTGTTAAAGAAGGACAGGCAGTGGATTTGGACACAACAGTGCTAAGTCGACTTGGAGGACATAAAATTGTTCTCTTTATGAGACAATCGTGGTAAGACATGATCAATTACGTTGTCTTTACCATTCACATGTGTAAGTAGGCTGTTTACGTTTTCTTATTGGTAACGCCACGTAGCGCTCTGTGTGAAAAATCACTGGCTGTGCTGTGTGCAGTCTGTGGCTGGTTTGCATTGTTGTCTGCCATTGTAGTGTTGGGCAGCGGCAGCTGGATGCTAACAGCGCGTAGCGTTGCGCAGTTGGAGGTGAGCCGCCAGCAGTGGTGGACGTGGGGAGAGAGATGGCAGAGTTTTGAAATTTGTAAGAATTGGTGTCATGAACTGATATATATATTATGACTATAAAGGTAAATACATTGTTTGTTCTCTATTAAAATCTTTCATTTGCTAACTGTGCCTATCAGTAGTTAGTGACTGCCGTAGTTTGAATCTTTTAGTTAGCTGGCAGTAGTGGCGCTCGCTGTATTGCAGTAGTTCGAGTAATGAAGATTTTTGTGAGGTAAGTGATTTTTGAAACATATAGGTTAATGTTAGTCAGGGCCATTCTCTTGTAAGGATTATTGAAAGTCAGATTGCGTTGCGCTAAAAACTATTGTGAGTCAGTTTAAGCACAGTCTTGTATAAATTTTTCTAAGGGGATGTTTCATATGTCGACCCTTAGCCGAGGATACCTCACTGGAATCTTCTGATTTTTTCCTTGTAGTTTGTGTAATTAGTGTAGATTTTGTTTATTGCTAGCACGTAATTGTAGAGAGAATTTCCTCTGTAGTTTGCAGTCTTTCATTGTTGTACAGTAAAACAGTTGTGGCATGCATGTAGATTTGGACCAAGTATTTCGCAGCTGCGCTTGCAGTTAACTAGATATTATTTTCAGTGCTATTTTAATGTGTTCTCTTATTTTTGCTCTTCAAATTGTGTTTTTCTGTGTTGTCGTGTGAAATATTGTGACAATAATGGCGTGTGAAAAACGTAATACTAGGCTCCAAAGTAAACTGAGAAATCACAGTGAAGACGAAAGCAGTATGTTGGCGCCACCATGTAATGAATTAACTAATGTTCAAAGTAGTAATTTGGTAATAGTGCATAGGGAAATGGAGCGGGCTGCAAATAATGGTGTAGACAGTGAAACAATTAGTGAACAGGGAAGCATTATCGATCGATCGGTCGGCAACAGCTCGCGTCAGGAATCCGAAACGCCAGGACACAATCTAGGAAATACTGTACATTCAGGTTTTGCGTCCTCACCGTTTTCTCAAATAAGTCAAGAGACATTTTCTGCTTGTCAAAATGTGAATGTTGCCGGTGAAAATGCACTGCCAAAAAGCATAGAAAAACAGATTCCAGACACTAATACATTATTATTGCAATTAATGCAACAAATGGAACAAAATCAGAAACAAATGAGGCAAAATCTTCAAAAGTTAGACACAATGGAACAAAATCTTCAAAAGTTAGACGCAATGGAACAAAATCTTCTAAAGTTAGACGCAATGGAACAAAAGCTTCGAAAGTTAGACTCAGTGGAACATACGCTTGAACAAACACGTGAAGATTTAACTACTGAATTACAACCGTTGGCAGAGTAGTAATAATTACAGGGAAAGATCACCTCTCAGCAGTAGTGACTATTACACAGACAATGATAGAAACAGACAATATGGAAACCAAAATAATTATTATCACGGAAATAATTATTATCACTGGAGACAGAATAATTTCAGACGCAAGGGTCCACTGCGCCGTGATAACTCAGAGAGAAATTCTCCACCACTTAACCGACAGGAAAGCAACTACAGGAACTACCGACATGACGACAGACGATATAATCATAACGACAGACCGGAATTTCATCAGAACTGGCGGGATTCAAACAGAGCTGGGCCCTCTCGGCAAGGTGAATTTGTAGAAGTTAGGTCTCCTAATCCCAATAACGGCGCGCGCCAACAAAGAGACAGACAATGACTCACACCGCAGGCAGCCGCGTGCGCCGGCTGGCTCAGAGAAAAATAACATAGACCCTTAACCTTGAGAAAAATTTGAGTTTTCTTTACCGATGTACCATATACCCCATGATAACTCCGTTGAACCTGTAGCTCTGCATAGTAGGAAGACTAACGACTTGCACCACATTTCACATTAAAAACCCTTTGTTGAAATATAATCTGCTTTTTAACTTTGTCTTTGCGATAAAACTTTTCACTTCACATTTCTAGTATGCTTTGTCACACTGAGAAACTGTTAACATGGAACAATGTTTTGAAGTTAACTATCCAGTCTAGAACCTAGGGAACATTTTTAAACAGAAATTACGAATGCATTGTTATAGTGAACAGACGACACAGTGTTGTTATTTGTACATTCTTACTTGTTAGTTGCAGTATTACGTAACGATTATAAGGCTTACATACTTAGAACATATACTGTTAATGAGGTTTTAATGCAACATTTTGGTTCAGTTGAAAAGACATTCTTTATTTGAAGTACATTCTGTGAGATTAAAGATGACTTAGCGTTTGGTTTCTTTGATAGCTACACGATTATATCACGACGCTACTAATGTGTGACACAATTTACATTGTGCTTTTACGGTGTATCTGTTTTATATATGCACAGTTTTTCTGAATTCTTCTGAAAAGGAAAACATGTTTTAGTAGTAACTTTATGGTATAGCTACAATGAGACAGCCTTTTCTGTGGCACAACAATATGTTACAGTACAGTACTTACTTCATCACAGCAATACACGTAGTAACTACGATATCTATACGCAAAGCATTTCACTTTTGTTTATCATGAGGTAAGTACATTGACTTCTGCAGAACTTAGCTTTCGGAGGACGATAACTACGACACTTACACAGCACAGAGATTATCTTAGAACATGACGCACAGTTTAGCGCTACAGTACACGTATTTGAGTGATTAATTTTGTACTTAAAATATATATTTTTAAAGATATTTGAAGTACAATGATACAAAGAAAGTTTTCCGTGATACATTTCATTCCATTGCTGTAATCTGCAACACTTGAGGATATAATTACATTAATCCTCAGGGGGGTACACGCTTACTTTGTCTACCATGTGTATGGCAAGCACAAGGAGCCCTAGCTAATATGGTATTTGCTTATACAACTTTACACATCGGTACCATATTTCTCTAACACAGAATTACACAGCTATCTGATTATTTAACTAAGAAGGAATTTTTTTTTCTACATCAGTGACACATGTTTATGCAATTACACAGTTGGATAACTTCACACTTACGAAATTGTATTTTGTCTGTACTTTGTGAACTGTTCATATTTTTTCGGAACCATTGTGATACTATGAGAGCTTTGAATGACATATTTGGCATGGGATCATGATTTTTAAGGTACGTTTGAGGTAGATGACTCTTTTGACATGAGCAGAGAATTTTTTTTAGGTTTTGAAATTTATGGGTGAAACTACGACGATTATGAGATTTGACTGAGGTGTTATGACATTATTACGACGACGATGTGTATTATGCTGCTGAAGTATGTTTAAGCTGATGCTATATGAGTTATTTGGTTATGCTACGTATCTGTTGTGATGAAATATTGAAGAAGTGTCGACGAATAAGGTAAGGAATAATGAGTTGTGGTTAGGGTCTCTGATTTGTGAAAAAGGTGGTTGGAAACCAAGAATCGTACTTTAAGAGTTATGAAATGTATGTAAATGCGTGAATGTATTACAATGCCGATGAAAATTTTTTGGACACTATTATATTTACAGGATTTTATTTTCTACACATTTGTAACGCAAATTCTCAACCTTTTAAAATATTTTTATATGAGACTATAACTGTAGCGGAAACTGGTGTCGTAAATATTTCGGTAAGACAGTTAAGTGACCACCTGCACGTAATACGTTGTGGGCACCCAGCTGTTCGACAGCCACCTGACAAAAGAAAGCCATTAGGTGAAAAAAAAAAAGAGGCCATTATCCTTGCTATTGACAGTCCTTTGTAGAAAGTATCACAAATACGACACGCTCATTACTTGGAAAGATACTTACATCTACACACTTGATTATGACAAGCGTCTTTCTACGAGAGTTGAGAGAATTTCTACTAACTTATGAAATGTCACATGACTATTGAATGATATTTTTGTGCTTTGCTTTTCATGGTTGCTTATTTCATTTAACATCTGTCTTCCAGTTGTGTTGCATCATTGATGTTGTAAAATAAAATTAAATGCATTTGCTAATGTGAACACTTTCTGCCAACAGATCTATTAAATAATAATTTTATGATCCATATTCTTCGAAAAAGGAGCACTTTGAATGGAAATAACAATAAGAAGGGATTAATAACAGTAACTGAATACATAATTTTCTTTTCAAGTACATGGTAATAGTTTTTTACAATAAGTTTTTGTGGCGCACCACTTTAATTATATAGACATTAAGATGTGAATATACAATTCCCTTATCTGCATTGTTGTCTTTAATGTAATATTTTTTCTGCTTGAGCTTTGTCATGTTTAGATATAAGTTATTGTATTTGCTGCTGCTGTTTGCCAGGCATAGTGCTAATAAATTTCACTTTGTATTACTCTGTTAAGCCAGTTTTACTACGGATTCATTTTTCTTGTTTGGTGCACATTGCCTTATATTAGGTATAATATTGCAACTGCTTTGCCAATTTTCATTTTTTTGTCCTTGTTGTTTGTGTTAATTGTTTTGTGCTGCTGCATTGCATCGTCCCTTAGTTTAGCATCTGAGCTCAGTAGCTTTAAGTTAGCTTAAGATGTGGTAGGCTATAAAAGAGAACGAGTTCTGATGAACTGGAAGAAATGCGTTGAGAAGCTATAAGAAAATGGTTTGGAAAAAAAGTAGTTTACAGTGGAGAAAAACTATTTGTGAAAGAGGATGTGAACAGAATACAGAAAGCATGCTTGGATAGGATTTTTTTTGGCTGGAGCAAATGTTGAAATAAGAGGGACGATCTATGGAATGAAGTTTTGGGTTGGACTCCAGTACCAAATGTTACCCTGAAAACAAACCCTGTCCTTTCCTTTTGTCTTATCCCACTATGTGTTTGTGTACCCTTGTGTATTTATTTTCTTCCTGTCTCTGTGTACTGTTTCATAGAATTTTTTTCTGTTCTAATACTAAGCTACATTCACTATGGTGAGGAATACTGTTATCCTCAAATATAATTTACATCAATAATATGTTATTTACTTTGTAAAGATGTTTAGACATTATTTATTCTATTTTGTTTTAATGCTCATGTGTGAAGTTGATATTTCGAAATTTATTCTGATTTTTTATGTATGTGCTCCTGTCACAATTCCTGTAACTCTGATGTATATGTTATTTCGATTCTTTTGTAAAGCCTGTATTACTGCAAATGTTATCTGTACCATTATATTCTTCAATGATATATTTTGTACCTTTGTTATTGTATTCTCATGTTATAAAATTGTAATTGACACCTGTTCATCAAATTAAGTAACTTGTAAGTTATATTTCACTGCACACATTTCTGCTGGTCATTGTACACTCCTGGAAATGGAAAAAAGAACACATTGACACCGGTGTGTCAGACCCACCATACTTGCTCCGAACACTGCGAGAGGGCTGTACAAGCAATGATCACACGTACGGCACAGCGGACACACCAGGAACTGCGGTGTTGGCCGTCGAATGGCGCTAGCTGCGCAGCATTTGTGCACCGCCGCCGTCAGTGTCAGCCAGTTTGCCGTGGCATACGGAGCTCCATCGCAGTCTTTAACACTGGTAGCATGCCGCGACAGCGTGGACGTGAACCGTATGTGCAGTTGACGGAGGGCGCATAGTGTGCATGCGGGAGGCCGGGTGGACGTACCACCGAATTGCTCAACACGTGGGGCGTGAGGTCTCCACAGTACATCGATGTTGTCGCCAGTGGTCGGCGGAAGGTGCACGTGCCCATCGACCTGGGACCGGACCGCAGCGACGCACGGATTCACTCCATGACCGTAGGATCCTACACAGTGCCGTAGGGGACCGCACCGCCACTTCCTAGCAAATTAGGGACACTGTTGCTCCTGGGGTATCGGCGAGGACCATTCACAACCGTCTCCAAGAAGCTGGGCTACGGTCCCGCACACCGTTAGGCCGTCTTCCGCTCACGCCCCAACATCGTGCAGCCCGCCTCCAGTGGTGTCGCGACAGGCGTGAATGGAGGGACGAATGGAGACGTGTCGTCTTCAGCGATGAGAGTCGCTTCTGCCTTGGTGTCAATGATGGTCGTATGCGTGTTTGGCGCCGTGCAGGTGAGCGCCACAATCAGGACTGCATACGACCGAGACACACAGGGCCCACACCCGGCATCATGGTGTGGGGAGCGATCTCCTACACTGGCCGTACACCTCTGGTGATCGTCGAGGGGACACTGAATAGTGCACGGTACATCCAAACCGTCATCGAACCCATCGTTCTACCATTCCTAGACCGGCAAGGGAACTTGCTGTTCCAACAGGACAATGCACGTCCGCATGTATCCCATGCCACCCAACGTGCTCTAGAAGGTGTAAGTCAACTACCCTGGCCAGCAAGATCTCCGGATCTGTCCACCATTGAGCATGTTTGGGATTGGATGAAGCGTCGTCTCACGCAGTCTGCACGTCCAGCATGAATGCTGGTCCACAGGACTACATCCAGCATCTCTACGATCGTCTCCATGGGAGAATAGCAGCCTGCATTGCTGCGAAAGGTGGATATACACTGTACTAGTGCCAACATTGTGCATGCTCTGTTGCCTGTGTCTATGTGCCTGTGGTTCTGTCAGTGTGATCATGTGATGTATCTGACCCCAGGCATGTGTCAATAAAGTTTCCCTTTCCTGGGACAATGAATTCAAGGTGTTCTTATTTCAATTTCCAGGAGTGTATATGGACAATATCTGAGAAGTAGGGACTGATAGTGTTTCCACGTGTGTTAATAATTCAGTAAGGGACTGGATAACAGCATTGCTGGTTCTAAGGACATTTCAGAAACAATTTTTGTGAGTGCACAAGTGGTGGTTATGGACTTGCTATATTATCTGCAAGACTCTTCAATGGTGATTGTGCACCTGCACAGTTGCAACAGATGGCTGCTGGCCGTCTCTACAAGGACTACAGTGGGACTGCACCTTTGATGACCCGCCAATACCATTATTTCTACAAGGACTGCAGTGGGTCAGCACCTTTGATGACCCACCAATACCATTATTTCTACAAGGACTGCAGTTGGTCTGCACCTCTGGTGGCCCACCAATAACATAATCTCTACCAGGACTACAGTGGGTCTGCTCTGTGATGACCAACCTACCAATATTCTTCAAAACTTCGACTGACTCTGCTGTGGGTTTGCTCTGTTGTGGCCCATTGCCTGTCAGCATGTCTTTCCGTTGGAAGGACAACACTACTTCTTGAAGACTGCATGGAAATCCACTACTTCCATGTGCATTTTCTTCTACTGCTCAGACATTGAACAAAAACACTGCAATTTTACTGCGATGAACGATCAGGACTGGTTTTATGGCCTGTGAGAAAATTTTAGCTTTTGACCAACATTGTATCGGTAAGTGTGTGCATTTCATTTCTTTGTTATTGTAATTATGAAAAATTTTTTCAAATCTGTATTGGCCAGTGCGCAAAACCATTTGTAAATTTTTTTGTGGGCAGCATGGGGGCTATGTAAGTAGGCTGTTTACATTTTCTTATTGGTAACGCCACGTAGCGCTCTGTATGAAAAATCACTGGCTGTGCTGTGTGCAGTCTGTGGCTGGTTTGCATTGTTGTCTGCCATTGTAGTGTTGGGCAGCGGCAGCTGGATGCTAACAGCGCGTAGCGTTGCGCAGTTGGAGGTGAGCCGCCAGCAGTGGTGGACGTGGGGAGAGAGATGGCGGAGTTTTGAAATTTGTAAGAATTGGTGTCATGAACTGATATATACATTATGACTATAAAGGTAAATACATTGTTTGTTCTCTATTAAAATCTTTCATTTGCTAACTGTGCCTATCAGTAGTTAGTGACTGCCGTAGTTTGAATCTTTTAGTTAGCTGGCAGTAGTGGCGCTCGCTGTATTGCAGTAGTTCGAGTAACGAAGATTTTTGTGAGGTAAGTGATTTTTGAAACATATAGGTTAATGTTAGTCAGGACCATTCTCTTGTAAGGATTATTGAAAGGCAGATTGCGTTGCGCTAAAAACTATTGTGTGTCAGTTTAAGCACAGTCTTGTATAAATTTTTCTAAGGGGACGTTTCACATGTATAATTTCAAAATCGTAGGCTTGTAAGAAAAGTGTCCACTTTGCAAGCCGATTGTGGAACAACCTACAAGTGAGTAAAAACTTATTGCTTGATGATCGCTGTATATTCGCACATGCTTACCAAACATATAATAATGGAATTTCTTAAATGCTCACACAATAGATTCCTTGCTACCATCTTGTTCGAGCCAGTCTGTAGAGGCTATTATCTCCATCTCCAACAAGCGATCTCAGTCAACCATCAGGTGGTAATCAATAGTGTACCAGTGAACGGATGGGATGAAAAAGACACTATCGATATACTGTAATAATAAGCATCATAGTTGATAGTGTGAACAGTTTTAGCAATTTTACAGTAATTTCAACACCAATCAATGATGGAACAGCATGCTTCCCAGATTCTGTATCATCGCTAAACCGCCCTTCCTCTGCTTTGCGAGTACCATTGCGAATGTACATAGATCACTGTGAAGTACGTTCATTCTTTGTCAATTATCGAACATATACATCAAAGCCAGCCGTAGTGGCTGAGCGGTTCTAGGCATTTCAGTCCACAACCTCGCTGCTACTACGGTCGCAGGTTCGAATCCTGCCTCGGGCATGGATGTGTGTGATGTCTTAAATAAGTCCACTTACGAATGAAATGTGATTTGTTTAAACTTTATACTACAATCAGAACGATTAGTACACCCGTAAGCGACGCAAGCCGGCATTTTTTATCAAAACACTTCACGACTACACGGAATCAAACCACCAGAAGCGAATGTTTTGGGGTAGCTAACATGGCGGATCTTCACTTGGGTCGGCTTCAAGTTTGTGGCGTCATGACAACTCCTCTTATTTTTACGTCCACGGGGCCGCCACTCCGGACGCAAGTCGGCTAAGCTTCCCTGGCGCTGTCGCAGGCGCGGCTGTTGTGCTCGCGGGAGCACTTGACGCACCGTGCCGCGTTGCGGCAGTACTTGGCGACATGGCCCTCCCTCTGGCTCTTGAAGCACTGGGGTTGGAGGTACATGGCGGTCGAGACAGCTTTTGTCATAACAGGGAAGTTCAGCAGCTTCCGCAAGCCGAAGACGTAGCCCTCGCCGTCGGCCGTTTGCACGGTCACGGCATAGAGCGGTGCCCTCTTCTTGTTCGTCCGGTTGTGCAACCTTGCGGTTGCGTTACCGAACACGGCTCGCACCAGCCCTTCCTGGGCCGCTGCCACGTCACAACACCAAGGCAACCCGCTTAGGAGTGCCTTGGTCGTCTTCTTCTTCGATGCAGAAAGCGTCTTTCCACGCGACGGCGGCGCACCGACGATGTGGGCGGCCACAGTGCTCTTGATCGCCCTGTGATCGGCCAGGTTTGCCCTCAGAAAGAAGATCAGCGAGTCTGCGTCGACAGACGCGTAGACCACCTCGTCCTTGGCCCAGGTTGTCATCAAGTCGAACAGCGCTGTCCACCCGCCACTGCACTTGATGTACAAAGGGGGGACAGGCTGCGACTCGTCTTCTCGGGTCTTCCTTGCTCGGTCGGTAGATTCAGTGAGCCGTACAACCGAAGGCCCCCTTGTGGCAGCAGGTTTCTACTGCGAGTTCTTCTTTCACATGCAGTGGGGCGCAGAACACGACAAGTCGCTCGGGTTATGAAAACAATATGCGACAAATTGCTTCTCGCGCCATCCACGCTGACGCTGATGCTGCACAGGCGTGGGTGGACCCTCGACGTGATTAGGAAGTTCTAGCGCTGGTGCGCTTCACCTTCCTCGTGGCAGTGTGGCGAGTTGGGTCGAGGCGGTATGGAATGGCATGACTGTGTGCATAGGTATTTTTTTGTGTTTTTGATTTTAGGAAAGATGAAAGGATAGTCAGAGGAGACAGTAAGAAAAGAGGAAAACGAATGGCCTAAGTGGCTGGCCGGTGGGTGTCGACAATGAGTCCCACCCCGTCTCGGGATGACCTCTCGTGGATGCGCTACTGGAGTTGGGAACAGTGGCGTTTTTGGCGTGCGATTTCTTCCCTGGCTGCCCTGGCCTCGGCGTCTTCTTGCTTCCTTCCAGAACAGTACTCTTCCTGCTGCCATGCTTCTGCGACGGCGGACAGTCTATCCCAGTCTCGTGGCGTGTACACGGGGTGAGAGTTGATGATGGCTGGGCGAGTCGTGGTGGTCCGGACCTCACCGCTGCAGAGCCCCAACTGAACTTGTGCCGCGTGCCAGCTCAAACACTGCCAGGTCCGAACTAACTGCTGGCACGTTCAACCCGACTGGTCGACACACGACGACCGTAAGTAATAGCAATTCAGCAAAGATAATACAGCAGGGCTTATATCGATAAGTGCTGCTGCTGCCGCTCATGGACAGGCAAAGCAGTAGCTCAGTGACAGAAGTAATCGAAACTAACATAACGAGGTGGCAGTACGGAAAACACAAGATGTTAAGTAAGAGATGGCACGAAAACGAGCCACGCACGGCTCAGTAACATGTTGTCATAGCTCCGCCAACGGTGTACGACGGGTAAGGTCGGTGCCAAATGCAGCCCACTCCTGCAATACGGGGTGTTATAAAAGACTGTATGGGAACTGGGAAAAGGACGAGGATTTTGCTACTGCATTGTGGTGCGTCTCCGAACTCCGTACAGGTACTGCAGCCCAAAGATCAGCGTCCCTCAGGGCCCATTCACGTCAATCACCCCAACATTCTCCAACCTAACAAGATTTTTACCACCTCTCTCATCTGAGCGAATGCAGCGATACTATTGAACACACAGATATTGATCCATTGCAGAGACCAGTGTAAACTTTCATCGCCTGTAGGAGGATAACCGCATCCCACAGATTGTCATTTTTCCCTTTTTCTGCTGTAACACGCTTTGAACTCTGCCATACATTTTGTTTTCCAGCCACGACTTCGGGGTCTGTGTCAGGTTCTAAGCTGACATTAACACATTCTGATCTATTGGTTCTCACAAAATACTTGTCGTCACTTGGTGTAAATCACGTCGCTGCTGCTGCTACCACAACACACATGCACACACACACTGGATGATTTTAAATAAAATACAGTAACAACGTAAGGAAACTGGAAGAGTTTTGCGGCATTGCGGAACGTTTCCAAACTTCTGTCCGAAGGTGATTGACGGCCACTACATTTAAACTCATCTGTCACAGTGACGGGATGGCTAATTTCTCTGTGTTCTGTTTCGACACGCGCAACTGCCCCAAACCACGTGGTGCCGCCAGCAAGTGCTTGAACTGCGGCGGTTCAGGCGCTGCAAACTCCCTCAGTTGCAGCTACCGCAAGGCAGCCCGCCGCCAGACCGCCGCTCCACGCCCAGCGGTGTCTGCCGCAAAGTCGGCTGCCCCCCCCCCCCCCCCCCCGCACAGCCGAGGGGTGCGAGCCGCGCCGCCTCGAACCCGCCACTGATCAAGCAGTGACCAGCTTCCGAGCCGCCTTTGTGGCCGAAAGGGCCGCGCTACAGGAAGAGCTCGTAGCCGTTCATCGCCAGCTCCAGCAGCTGCGTAACGCGCTGCGAGCTCTCAAGAAGACGCCGCCGGTTCCTGCCGCCGCCTCCCCTGTGAGTCGGCCGGTGGGGGTCGACGCCGCTACGCACACGTCCGCCACCTCGCCCCCTGCAGCTACGCAGGCTGTGGCGCCCATGGAGACCGAAGACGTGACGCCTGGGCCGCCCCCCACTGCGGGGACAGCTGCAAGCACAGGTGCTACGGCTCCGTCCGCCTCCTCTCACGCTGAGAAGCCACCAAAGAAGAAGAGACGGTGACTCCAACTCCCAGGAGTGTGTGACCTGCAGCCCGCCCTCGAGGCGATTGCGGCGGCACTGCAGGATGGATCCTGGGCCATCATGAACAACCCGTACCCCTACACCCCACCGGACCAGCCTAAGCCTCCCCTCCCCCACCGCCGGTACCGCTTCGTCCACTGGCGTTCCATCTGGGAGGAGGTGGTCACCCCAGAGGAGCTAGACATCATCAACTCTCACCCAGTGCACACGCCCTGAGACTGGGATACACTGTCCGTCGTAGCAGAAGCATAGCGCATCCACGAGAGGTCATCCCGAGACGGGACAGGACTCATTGCATGCTCAAATGATGATGCCCAAGTAGGTGTTTTAGCTGCTGTCGCGTCTAATCTGCACATCAGTAAAGAACAAATTGCGCGAGAATCGGGAATCTCAAAAAGTCGGTGTTGAGAATGCTATATCAACAACGATTGCACCCGTACCATATTTCTTTGCACCAGGAATTGCACGACGACGTCTTCGAACCTCGTGTACAGTTCTGCAACAGGGCACAAGAGATATTACGGGATGATGACAGATTTTTTGCATGCATTCTATTTAGCGACAAAGCGTAATTCACCAACAGCGGTAACGTAAACCGGCATAATATGCACTATTGGGCAACGGAAAATTCGCGATGGCTGCGACAAGTGGAACATTGGGGGGTTAATGTATGGCGGGTTAATGTATGGTGCGGCATTATGGGAGGAAGGATAATTGGGCCCCATTTTATCGATGGCAATCTAAATGGTGCAATGTAGGCTAATTTCTTACGTAATGTTCTACCGATGTTACTACAAGATGTTTCAGTGCATGACAGAATGGTGATGTACTTCCAACATAATGTATCTCCGACACATAGCTCGCGTGCTGTTGAAGGAGTATTGAATAACTTATTTCATGACAGGTGGATTGGTCGTGGAAGCACGTTCACAGGATCTGGCGTCCCCGGGTTTCTTTCTGTGGGGAAAGTTGAAGGATATTTGCTATCGTGATCCACCGACAATGCCTGACAACATGCGTCAGTGCATTGTGAGTGCCTGTGCGAACATTATGGAAGGCGAACTATTTGCTGTTGAGAGGAAAGTCGTTACACGTATTGCCAAGTGCATTGAGGTTGACGGACATCATTTTGAGCATTTATTGCATTAATATGGTATTTACAGGTAATCACGCTAGCATGCATTCAGAGAAATGATATGTTCACAAAGGTACATGTATCACATTGGAACAATCGAAATAATATGTTCAAACGTACCCATGTTCTGTATTGTAATTTAGAAAACCTATCTGTTACGAACAGATTGTCTAAAATTGTGAGCCATACATTTGTGACTATTACGCGCCATCTATCACAAAGCGAAAAAAGTGGCCCACTAAAACATTCATATTTCCTTACGTACTACACGAATATTTAATAAAAAGGGGGGGGGGGTTCCTATTTAAAAAAAACGCTGTTGATATCCGTTGACCTATGGCAGCGCCATCTAGCGGGCCAAACATAGCGCCATCTGGTTTCCCCCTTCAAGCTAGACAAGTTTCGTTCTCTGTAGTTTTTTCGTTTGACGCTCATTTCGTGAGATATTTGGCCCGGTCACGATCAATGGACCACCCTCTATATGGGGGACAAGCGGGGAGCGAACCCCTCCTTGCGGGGCCGGCCGCATTGCCACCGGCGCCGTCCCCACCAGTCAGCCCGAACGTTATTCTTTTGTTTCTTTCGTCAGTCGACTCGACTGAATCGAGTTATGGAGTAGTTGTACTTCCCTATGAAACATGCGTGTCCGCGTTATCATATTTTTCACGTTGCTGTCTGGCACATAGATAACTAATACATACCTACGAGAGAAGTCGCAGCCATCTAGTGATCTCGATACGTTATTCTGTCTGGCATTTGTTCAAGAATAGTCGCGACTATTCTTCTATTTTCTCGTACAGAGAACCGTCGATACATAGCGTTATAAATACAGACTATTCGCCGAATAGGAAGATAATTTACATTCAGAAGCAGAAATATTAAGACTGAAGGATGAATAAGTAAAAATTCCTAGTTGTAACAAGTGCAAGTTTGAAGATTAGTCAAGAGTGTGAGTGAATTGTGATTGTGAAGTATTAATAATAGTAATTCATAGTAAATTCTCAGTAAAAATATTGTCACGTTACTCATAAGAGTATTTTTACTGATAATGTAACAATAGTTTCCCATACCTATCTCATAATACGAGTTAGGTATGGGGGGCTATTGATGCTTATATCTCTGGTAACAGTGACTTTCAGGAAGGTTGCTAAAATGCATTGTTACTATATATGCCCTCTATCGAATGCACTAGAAAGGAATGGAATCGAGAATGAAAGTGCCACACACATAAACTGCTGGATGACGTCATCATTGGAAACTCGCCCTTATATTAAACCTTGTAAGGTACATATTCGCTTGTCGCTATCACAGTAGGTATATGTTACACTTCATAAACGTCTGTAAGCGAACTTTCTGGTAGCGAATGTTCTCGAAACAACCGAGCCACATATAGAAGGGAAGCAGAGCCGATGCCAGGTAGTCAGTTTGAAAGCTGCAATTGTCGCGATAACTTGTAAGTGATAAGAAGTGAACAACCACGATTATTGGCTGTTATCACTGACTTCAGTGATATCAGAAGTACGAGAGTGTGACCATGTGTGTTTTAGTGCTAAGTGTACCAGTGTTGCATTTTCAGTGTGAATAAAGTTTTTATTCGAGAATATTGGCATCAAATTTACCTACATTGTAACAATATAATAAAATGGATTATTATGTAATAAGAAAAAGAAAATTATACACATGTGAACATCCCAGTCACATTCAGCCGCAGAAACACCAACGGTACAGGCAGAGCCCAGCACAGAGTGATTCATTTAATCCCACGGATACTGGCAGTTATTTCGATATATTATCGTCAGGAAGTATTAGTGATATAAAACACAAGCTTCTCCTAGCTCCAAAGAAACCTGAAAATGGTTGTATCTGTCCTACTACTGAGCGCAACAAGAGGGGGACAGGGTGAACACAGACAAGTACACCGTAATCACTTTGAACAGTGTCCATGGCTGGTGTTCTCACAAGTTAAAACGGGACTTCTTTGCATTAACTGTGAAAAATGATATGGTTGGAGGAAAGAAATCCATTATCGCGAAGAAACTTGTGACTGATCCACTAACAGAGTTTGCCAAACTGACTGGTAAAAATGGTGACCTTGAGACCCACTCTCAGCTCAAGGTAATAAATCACTTGTCAAGACACAGAATGTAAAGCATTAGGGTAAACAGAGTCCGTATTGTACCTGTAATATAAACAATCATATTTTATGGAAAGCAAAATATTCCTCTGCGGAGGTATAGAGTTGATGGGAGTCTATTAGAAAACGAAAATGTTCATGAAAGTATAGTAATGAGGGAAACTTTAGACCTTTTCTAACATCTAGAGTTGACACTGGAGAATTGTAACCTAATCATCACCTTGAGACCACTCACGTAAGTAAAACAACGTGTAGCGAATTTATTTCATACTGTGAAACAGTGATGGTATCGAGAATACTG
Source organism: Schistocerca gregaria (assembly GCF_023897955.1). Lineage (NCBI taxonomy): Eukaryota > Metazoa > Arthropoda > Insecta > Orthoptera > Acrididae > Schistocerca > Schistocerca gregaria. The sequence continues at coordinate 248,523,496 of NC_064922.1, read as the reverse complement.
GAGGAAATCAAAGATTCTCGTTATTACATCATAATCTATGAGACTATGGACATAGAGCACATTGCTCAACTGAGTTTAGCTGCTAGATATGTTGATTGTGACAGCAAATTACACAAAGTTATTTGGGTTTCCTTGACATCCATTAAGGCAATGATTGTAGTGGAAACACTCGCGATGGACTTCAAGAGAGTCAAGATGAAGAGCGTAGCGTTACTGGTGAAGCGTTAGGTACTACGAAATCCTTTCTCTGTCACTGGAGAACTGTATGGGTACAGGCTGTGATGATTGTTCAGTTAATATGTCAGAATTGAAAGGAGCTGTGGCTACAAGAAAGAAGAAGGCTCTCAGAGGGCAAGTAGCACTGTGTCGATGTCATCAGCTCAACCTCACTGTCTATCGCTCTTGCAAAGTTACAAGTGTGAGAAACTTACTTGGTACTATTGAAGAAGTAGTATCATTATTTACAGCGTCTAGCAAGTGGTTCGCAATACTGAAGGATCAGCTAAGCACTCACTGCAGTCACGTTGTCAAACGAGATGTGTTGAGCGACATGATGCTATTAATCACTTTGGGGCTGATATCAGAACAGTTTGAAAAGTTCTTAATGAAATACGGTGTTGCAGGTATAAAACAACGCCTGCCAAAGCCGTCGCAAATGCAAAAGCAAAATTAGATTCGACGCTCAAGGTGTACAACGGCATAAGATCTAATGTTAATATCCACTTCTCTCGTATTGTTGAAGAGGCGAAGGCAGTTATGGAAGAGATAGACGTAGAGATGAGTATTCCTCGTCTTACAAGGAGACAAAGACACAAGGAAAACTAAGATCATAATGATGATGCTATGACATATTGGAAAAGAAATGTTGTTATTCCAACACTGGACCATGTTACGACTGACATGTGAGAACGTTTTGCTGAAGAAAATATTTATCATTTAAAATTCAACATACTTTTGCTCTCATAACTATTGAAAGACGATGGTAATGATCTGGCACATAAACTGAATCAGTGCTTAACTGAACTACCGTTCTTTGAAAAAGAATCACCCTTTGTGATTAAAAAGAGACTAATGGGAGAGATTCCTCAATAGAAACAAACAAGCATAAACGCCCTTAATGATCGTGATTCTGTTATGCAAGCCTTGTCTCTTTGTCCTGGATCTGACTATCCTACTTCCACACACAGTAAAAAATATTTGCTTGTCTATCTGCATCTATTGCTACAGTAGAAAGAGGTTTTTCAACATTGCAGTGTTCAAAGACATGGCTGAGGCGACAATGAAGGACGATAGACTTAATAGCTTAGCTCTGCTGAACACTCACCCTGACACTGATTGTCCTATTGATGATGTAATTAACCAATTTGCCAGAAAGAACAGGCACATAGAATTTATCATTTAAGGAAGAGAACCACAATTGTAACTTTTTTATATCATAAGATAGTATTGTCTTGTATATGTGTATGATCAGTTTAAATAAAACTTTCTTGAACTTTGCATGTGACTTGATTATTTTTTATTACAGTGAAAGTAAAGGTAGCTCAAGATAACTTTAGCACACCCTCCTTGAGGTTTTTCTGAACCCGTGACTGGGGGGGGGGGAGTGGGTTGGGGGTTTCCTGAAGGGTGGAGGGGGAGGGGAGGAGAAGGGATGGTGGAACAATAGGTTAGAGACCTGTCAATCAATAGGAAAGATCTTAGGAGAGCAACTGGTTAATCATCTGTCGATCAAAGGAGAACTATAGGTTTGTCCCTGAGTGCATACCTGCCCCTGATGTAGGCAAACCTGCACTAACAAAATGCGCTGATGCCACTGTTGCCCTACTACTGCTGGCACTTTACTTTATTCTTTAACATTCTTCCCCTCCTCAAAGGGAGCACGACAATTTGAGGGGGTAAAAGCATGGACGCTGCAATGGACCTAAAACTGTGGCCGCAAGGGACATCAGACTTCCAGTTGTAGCCTGCCATCTGGCATTCGCTCTGATGGAAACATCCTTCTGAAAACGCCCAGAAGGGAATGCGTCCACCTCCTGAGGCCCATACGTAGAAAGCATCAGTAGTGGGACAAAAAGAGTGTCGCAACACATTGCACTGTTGCCCAACTTATTCAAGGTAACGGATCCAAAATGGCGGCGATAGATGTGACAACATTGCAGTACGTAATGGCAGAGAGTTCAAATTTTGTGGGGAAAATATGTCAATTAGGCTACCTCACTAACCTAACACTCTCCCATCTCCTCTTCCCACCCTTCCTATTTCCTCCCTTCCCTTCCCTTCCTTCCACTTCCCTCTCTCCCTAATAAAATTGGTCAATTGGGATACTAACCTCTTCCTTGGAACTGGCAGAAATCGGACTCAGTCTCTGCTGGTCTGCTGGATAGTATGGATGTAAGTCTTTATTTTGCATGCATTGTGTATTTAAACAATTTGAGCTGTCAGGGACAGTAGCTCCATGCAGTGTGTTCACATGACGTCAAGAGTTCAACTGACCTAGTACACAGTACCGCCAACAGAGGGCGCTGTCATCTCACCAGTGACATAATCCGAGATGGTGGTCTAGAAGAAAAAGGTGGGAACCAATCTGGTCACATGTTAGACTTCAGCCAGTAAGATGGCAGTATCTGGTAAAGTCATTAGAGGGGGTACAGGGCAGGCTCAGCAGCATTGTGACCTCAGTCTCAATCAGTCAGCCAGCAGAAGAAGAGGAAGAAGAACCATGCGCATGAACAGCAGTCATGACCCAGCACAGTTCTGCAGAACGGGAAGAAACAGAAAAGTAAGTACCCCATATTACATCTTTGTCTGTGGTTAGCAGTATTATTATTGGTTGTTTTCGCATCTTGGTCCCTATGTAACACTTCTTCCTCTTTGTTCAGCAGTAGCCTTCGACACGTTCAAGCCTGCCGCCTCTCGAGCTGCAATAACCTCAGCTCCATGTTGTCAAGACGTGCACTGACCTCTGGACCTGCGCCAGCAATAACTTCCAGTGTATCTGAACCAAATGGTGCTGGTGGTCCTAAACAACAACCAGATAGATGGCAGCACTCATCACTGACAAACGACCCATCCCAGGATAATATTCCCATGCTAGTGCAGTCACAGGTTGCAGATACTCTGTATAAGAAGGCATCAAGTGTACCCATGCTTCTCAGTTCTACATGCAGTTCAACTCCCACTGGATTGAAATGTGTAAATGTTGGTATAGAAGCGCATTATGACTGGGGTAGCATACAAGAATAGAAAGTGAAATTGCATCGAAGGGTGTTAAAGTGCCTATTTCTGAGTTCGACTGGAACGAAATATCTTGTGCAGAGCGCTACATCAATCAGCAGATGACTACAGATTATTACCCAACTCATACTCCCCCCCCCCCCCATGAGAATTCGTCTTACTGGTGTGACACTATCTATTACAACAGTGTAAGATGACTCTGCACTATTTGTGAAATCAGGTGACAAGTGTGTTTATCTATGGAACGCCTCAGTTATGAACTTATACAATCTGGATACTGCACTACGCCTTGTATTGGATAGACTGTGTCATTGCTTGCTGAGCACAAACTCTGCATACAATGATGTTGTAAACTTCCTACATCTGCATAGTGTAAATGTTGATGATTTGGAGTAGTACCTTTGTTTGCACATGAACCCAGAACAAAAAGAGTAAAGGATTAAATGTGCATGTGAAAAGCCCATGTACTATGAGGCATCCATTAGCTTGAGGGAGATATGTGCGGATTTTATTGCGTATCAAAAATCTTGGTTTTGGAAATTTTGTACGAGTGCAAAAAAGAAGACAAAGAAAGAGCCTGATGATTTTTTAAAATACTGAATCTGATAATTAAATAAATAATGTATATATATATATATATATATATATATATATATATATATATATATATATATATATAATCTCAAACTGTGTTTGTCTTTTATATCATACATCTCTCATTATTGTCCAACTATTACACTTATTAATATCATTATTTTTTAATGCTACACACATAATGATGCAGCATACAATTACCCCAAACATCTTCTCATCAGTCATTGACAGAATGTATAATGAAGTTACTATTCATGGGTAACATATATATGCCCAATTTCTCTGTGTAGCCAATATAGCTCAGTTGGTTAAGTGATGGAGCTATAGAGTCTACACATACATTACTGTCCCTTCAAGTGTTTCCTTCTATATATTCCAATTACATGTTAGTATCTGGAGTAGTTAGCATCCTGGCATGGTGAGTGAAACATCCTCATCACAAGGACTTTGTTGTTGGTGACTGTATTTGCTTAGTTTGCAAAAGAAGACATGAAGAATAAGAAGAAGAAGAATGGTATAATCTTTCCTGATAGTGTACAAGCAATTATTGTAGGTCGATCCAATTGTGGCAAGGCTAATGTCCTCGTGATGCTGCTAATGCATGTAGATGAAGTCCGATTTGAACATGTTTGTGTATTCTCAAAAACACTGTTTCAGCCCAAATATCAGCTTTTACAGGATATATTACATGGTGTAAAAGATGTTTGGTGAAAGTGGTGATATCACCCACCTGAAAAAGCAAGGATAACCACTGTCTTCATATTTGATGATGTTGCTGTAGAAAACCAAATTTGAAAATATTTCTGTTTTGGTTGTGATATGGGTGCTGATGTATTTTATCTAAGCTGAACTTATTCCAGAATCCTGAAACAGTTGGTTAGGGACAATGCAAACCTTGCAATAGCCTTCAAATATCGCAATCAGGATTTGAAACACATTTAACAGGCACATGTAGGAACTGACATTTCATTCAGTGATTTTGTAAAGATATGCGATGATTGCTGGAATCATTCACAGTATGGATTTCTCGTTATTGATAAAAAAAGAAAACTGAATGGCAGCGATGACATCAACCAAGATGACGGCCTGTAGACTTGCCAACAGCGCATGACCTCATGCAAGATGGCGGTCGTGACATCAGCTGATGATGCAAGTACCATTACCAAAGATGGCGGCTTTTAGTGGGGACTTTGAATTTTGGTGGGATGACAGGAAAATGGTTTACCTCCACTAAAAGAACCCCGTCGCCTCCCCTCCCCCAGAAAATGGCGGGAAGTTCAAATTCCATCGGGACAATGCAGCACACCAAGGCTATCTCTACTAACCTAAGAAAATGGCGGAAAGATAGTTCACTATGTCTACCTCCACTAACCTAAGTCATCCGACTGCCACATCTTCCTAGGAACTGGTGGGAAAAGGACTTGGCCTGTGCTGAACATAAGCCTTTATTTTCAATCTTTATTTAAACAACCAGAGGCAGTACCACCATCAAGTGTGTTTGGCATGGAGTCTGGAGTCCAACTAACCTAGTATACAGTACTGCCACCAGAGGGTGCTGTCGCCTATCCTATGACATAGTCCAAGATGGCGGTCGGGGGTGGGAGAGAATGACAGGAAAAGGACTCAGCCTCTGCTGGACGTATGTCTTAATTTAAATAATTTGAGGTAGTACCTCCAGCCAATGTGTTCACCGTGGGGTCCGGAGTCCACTTGACCTAGTACACAGTCTGCCACCAGAAGGCGCCGTCAACCCTCCCATGACGTAATCCAAGATGGCGGTCTGGAGGGGGAAAAATGGTGCGAAAATGACTGAACCTGTGGTGGGCTGCTGGGAAAAGGAAGGAGTGTACTTTATTTATTTTTGGAACAATTTATTTAGGGACCGATTTCACGTAGTTTATTTCACTGATACAAAACACGCGCTCTGACTTGCTTGGGGTCACAATTTACAGCCTACAGACCCACAAACTTCTAGTAAATCACTGAAATAACGCATGTTAAACGCTCTGCAGACACACTCACTAATTCTACACTGTCTAAAGGATGTACTACATAGCTCACAGACATGCAAACTACTCGTAAATTATCAAAATAATGCAGTATACTGTACAGACACGAAATCAACTAGTAAGTTACCGAAATAATGCATATAGAAAGCTCTGCCAACACACTCACAACACTTAAACAGCCGAAAATAATGCACTGCACAAACACTCAGTGCACAAAAAAAACACTTTGGAACTACAGTCAATTGCGACATATCCGAGGCTCCAACACTTGCACTAGTCGACACCTCCAGGAGCCACCGCTGCTGTCGAGCCACGCACAGATGTCTGTTCAGGTTCCATAAGCATGAGGTGACGGCATCCCTTTCATACTTGACACCTGAGAAATTCCTGCCGAAAATACAAGTTCACCTAGGCACCATTGCTGACGCTATGACGCATAGATGCGGTGTGGTGCCGGCCTTTGTGGCGATTCTAGGCGCTACAGTCTGGAACCGTGCGACCGCTATGGTCGCAGGTTCGAATCCTGCTTCGGGCATGGATGTGTGTGATGTCCTTAAGTTAGTTAGGTTTAAGTAGTTCTAAGTTGTAGGGGACTAATGACCTCAGAAGTTAAGTCCCATAGTGCTCAGAGCCATTTGAACCAATTTGTGGTGTGGGTCCAGTGCTGAGAGAGATGAGTGCATAGGAGCTAAAGGGTTCGCAATGCTATACTGACGTCACAGGTCGTGCTATAGAAATATGTTCGACTGCGATCCTAACTGGACAACCCATGCATCACTGAATTTTATCCTTCAAACTGCTGCCAGCGTGGGAGCACAGTCCGCTATTGTTTTCTGTAGATGAGACTTTCATCGGCAATTTTTTTTTTCTTTTTTACAGGTCGCTATATTGTACTGACTGTTAAATCCTGCAAAAGAGCCCTGCGTACTGTAAAATATGGAAAGACTCTTACTCAATTACACTACTCTCCCCCTGAGGATAGGAGTGGATACTGGACGGGAGCAAAGAACTAATTGCAGAGCGACTCACCCTCGCAGAAATTGCAGAAATCTATTCCTTTGCTTCCCAGAATAGCACAGGCTGCTTCTATTCCTTGTGATCCTAACGAGACATTCGAGTTGCGTCTAGCCATGCTTCCTGCCCAGTGTGGCTGACACATTGCAGCAAAATAAACACGTAGCTACACACCATCGCAAGTGCATCTAAAAGGTTCTCAATGTTATACTGATGTCACATGGCTATGTGGAAATTGTATAGTGACCCAGAAATAGTTAACGCTTGCTTTTGTAGGAGTTTTCATGAGGTCTCAGCTTGTATGCATGGAAATTTTTGCCCTAACAGAAACTGTTTACAAAAATAGCGCAGAATAACGTCGAATGCATTCTTCCTCGTGGTCCTAATGTGGCACCCCATCCATCACATGTTACACTTCCTGCTTTGAACATACGCAAATGTTCTCGCCGCTATGTAATCTAGAAGCTCCTTTAGCCCAATACAAAGGGTGACTTGTGAATCAATGGGGCATTATGATTGGCTCTTATCGAATTTACCCACCGACTTACTGGTGTGGAAGCATTGTCTGCCTTTTCTTCTTTCTGTAGACCAGACTTTCAGTGGCAAAAAACTAATTTACACAGATCGTCAAACAGCACCGACAATTAATCATTGCAAGGGGCCCTACAAATCGTCAAATATGGAAAGACTCGTAATCAACTACACTACTCTCCCACTGAGGACAGGAGCTTGAATATTAGAACACAAAACCGATCTCCAAACCAGCAATGTATCACCGCATACCATATCGATGTAGTAAACATACAATTCATAGCCTGCCTGCCATACAAAATCACCACCTTTTTATCATTCGTACATATACTGTGAAGACAGACAGCATAAGCACATGAACCATAGGTAAACTCGTGGCAGTAGATACTTCCCGCGAGATCGGGTGGTCATCCATTCCTAACGCGTGACCAGAGCGCCCTCTGCACAAAAGCGTTACTGTTTCTGGTCCGGACCTGCGTGCTTGCTTGTTTTTCTACACACATCTCCAGACGCTAGGATTACAAGAACATATGTAATTTCGCATGGTTTGCTAGAATATCGTACCATTTTCGCGGTACTTCTCGATATGAAGCAAATAGCAATATCGCTTGCATAGTAGTATCGCTTGTGACATAATTCCGAAGATATAGACTGGAAATTATTTCTCTAGAGTCCGGCCCTGGTACCTGAGTGGTCAGCGCGACAGAATGTTATACCTAATGGCCCGGGTTCGATTTCCGGCTCGGTGGGAGATTTTCTCCTCTCTGGGACTGGGTGTTGTGTTGTCCTAATCATCATCATTTCCTCCCCATTAACACGCATGGTACCGAAGTGGTGTCAACTAGAAAGACTTGCACCAGGCAAATCGTCTACCCGATGGGAGGTCTGGCGTTAGGAACTTGCTTATTCTGGATAAGAAATAGTAGTAAATGATAACAGTGATGCTGTCACTGTCGGTTGGTAATATTTACTGGCAAAATGCAACCTAACACTAGATACGTACTTACGGTTATCCTGTATGGCCGTTTTTTAGTAAAACTTGAAAAAAGAGAAAGATTATTAATTGATCACCGATGCGTGGGTTCTCAATTGTGTGCAGGAGACTTACAGATTGATTGTGCGTAGGGGTTATCTTAATTGACCTTTTGACCCGGATTACCTTCATGCAATCAGAATCTTCGATGAAAATACCTAAGGGATCTATTTGAATATAAAAATGGAAATGAAAGCAAATTAGTGGAATTTCGTAAGAGAAAGATTAATAGATCGGAAGTTAACACATCAGTGGTCTCCCAAACACAATCGAGACACCGCGATAAAGAGCAAACCGGTAACAAATCTCATGTACAACTTGAACATCATTTTTGGTTAGTAAAAGAAAAGAATAAGAAGAAAATTACTGCATCGTAAGATATTAATATATTGTGAATAAATTGGCTTTAAACATCTAGACATTGAGAAATACACAATAAATACATGACTTACATCTGATATTTCTCTTGTACATGGCGCAGTCCAATAATCGCTGCTTGGTCAGTCCGTTCCTTCTTAAAATTAAATGTCCTTGGGTGTGCGTAAATACATTATATCTTCACCCGAGTTGCCGAAACGTTTGTTCGTCGTTGCACATAGTTTTTACACAAAATAAAAATAAACTTGTAGCAATGCTATGTGGTACGTCTTAAAATGTCGGAGAACAAAAGTACAAGGGCAATGAAGTCCCTAGAATATTTCTTAACAAAAGATAGATTGTTCTTTCTCCTGTTTCGCAGCTTCTTACTATCAAGCGCTGCGCAATGATTTTAAGTATCTGCGTCAAGCGGGTCACAGTGTTTATTTAAAATATTTAAACGCTGTTCGCGCGTCTTGGTACTAAAAAATATATATATTTCATCTCTTTACTTTCGCCCTGTGATGCAGAGCATCTTTGCGAACTACAGCTCGTGGGCAGTCCTTTTCTTTTATGACAAATACCTCACATGCAAAGCATCTGAAATCCAATAATATTACATAGCTTGCGGTGTGAGGAGCGACGACTCCGTCCGGATCATTGCGACTCACGCGGAGTCGTCAATCAAGTTAGTATCACTTGCTAAAATTCTTTGCAATAGATTTCATATATGACATTAGACAAAGTAGTTGACATAAAGAATAACAGGTAAATATATTCGTACGAATGAAATTGATGGTAACTTGTTTATATGACAATTGAGCCGTACTCTTTCTAATGTATTACACTAAGATAACAAATGTTCATTTCTCAGTAAGGGACAGGGAAATTAGGACAAAGATACACATACATAGATACATTATGAATGGCATAATAAATATTAAAAAATTATGAAGACATAAATTATTTGACTTCACAGGAAGTTTGGTGCATTGTGAACTCTTGGAAAAATACATTACTGGCCATTAAAATTGTTACACCAAGAAGAAACGCAGATTATAAACAGGTGTTCATTGGACAAATATATTACACTGTAACTGACTTGTGATTATATTTTCACGCAATTTGTGTGCATAGATCCTGAGAAATCAGTACCCAGAACAACCACCTCTGGCCGTAATAACGGCCTAATTACGCCGGGGCATTGAGTCAAACAGAGCTTGGATGGCGTGTACAGGTACAGCTGCCCATGCAGCTTCAACACGATACCACAGTACATCAAGAGTAGTGACTGGCGAATTGTGACGAGCCAATTGCTCGGTCACCATTGAACAGACGAATCGATTGGTGAGAGATCTGGAGAATGCGCTGGCCATGGCAGCAGTCGAACATTTTCTGTGTTCATAAAGGCCCGTACAGGACCTGCAACATGCGGTCGTGCATTATCCTGCTGAACTGTAGGGTTTCGCAGAGATCGAATGAAGAGTAGAGCCACGGGTCGTAACACATCTGAAATGAACGTCGTTCAAAGTGCCGTCATTGTGAACAAGAGGTGACCTAAACGTGTAACCAGTGGCACCCCATATCATCACCCCAGGTGATACCCCAGTATGGAGATGACGAATATACGCTTCCAATTGCGTTCACCTCGATGTCGCCAAACATGGATGTGGCCACCATGATGCTGTAAACAGAACCTGGATTCATCCGAAAAAATGACGTTTTGCCATTCTCGCAATCAGGTTCGTCGTTGAGTACATCATCGCAGGCGCTCCTGTCTGTGATGCAGCGTCAAGGGTAACCGCAGCCATGGTCTCCGAGCGGATAGTCCATGCTGCTGCAAACGTCGTCGAATTGTTCGTGCAGATGGTTGTTGTCTTACAAACGTCCCCATGTGTTAGCTCAGGGATCGAGACGTGGATGCACGATCCGTTACAGCCATGAGGATTAGATGCCTGTCATCTCGACTGCTAGTGATACGAGGCTGTTGGGATCCAGCACGGCGTTCCGTATTACCCTCCTGAACTCACCGATTCCATATTCTGCTAACAGTCATTGGATCTCGACCAACGTCAGCAGAAATGTCTCGATAGGATAAACCGCAATTGTGATAGGCTACAATTGACATTCTTGTTCTACACTGACGTTTACAGGAATATTTTTGGGGTGTTCTTGACGAAGATTTCTTCCGGTAAACACGTAGCGCTTTACTGATTTATGGGTTTCATGATCATTAAAAAAAATCACTATACTTGGGTGGGTATAACTTGCACTGGGAGTGGCAGAATTTCGTGTAAAAATGGTAGCACTGCACTTGAGTGAGGGAAATTGATTGTACTTTCACAGGGGAGGAAAAGTAGGGCATCACTTTCATTGCGGAGGTTGAAGTTGTTGTCTGGATGTGATGGTGCGTTGGAAATGCGTCGTGGAACAGGAACTGGAAGACTGGTTCTGCAACGTGTTGAGCCTCTACTTCACTTGACATATGTTCGAGCTTCCATTCATGTTTTCGTACATGAAAAATACAGAGAAAATCTCTATTAGAATGTGCTTACTTACTTATAACTTAATCTAAAAGAAAAGTGGATTATGTAAGGATAACAAATGTTTATGTACATAATGTCTCATTCGCTTAGGTGTGCTTAGTTCTCGTATTTATTTATTTTTCGTGTTTTATTTGGGTCGACACGTTTTCGTCCTTACTTGGCACAGTATATAAATATAGTAGCAATTGTCAAAGGCGAGTTTAAGACTTTTCAGGTTAGTGTCTTGGTGATTTTATAAGGTATATAAGTGCTTAACTCATGGTATTATCAGATTTTATATTGAAACTATTCCTAACACATTGGGGGCCCTCGCTCGTTGTGCATAGGAATCTGGATTGTTGAGCGCGCACCGTACTCTGCCCGTTTGTCTTAGTCACGTGATGGTAACTCGACTGCTTCACAACGCTAGCAGCAGTGTTCTGCGAGAGGCCGTCTACTAGCCGTGTTGTAAGTTTTTACAGTTTTTCATAGACTAGGAATTAACAGAAGCAGCCAGACGCGGCGACTTCTGCAGCCGTGTCGAAGAATGTTTCCATGGAAAGGGGTACAGTACCAGTTGCGATAAGTACAACATTTATTCACTTGCACAATTCGGCTTTCTACATCGTTGTTTCGTGGTACAAGTACTTATAACATTACTTCACACGCGGAATTTCACACATGTCCAGAAAGTTATCACCCTTTCAGTTCACACTTTATTATTACTTTTTGTCCACACGTATTTGGTCGTCATGTTAAGGTTCACAAGCTACATTTTCACACGTGTTCTTTAATTGCTTGTCTACAGTCGGTTCACACGCAGCAGCATATATGTGTCCATTAACTGATGACTACATTATTACTACAAAGTACGGGTAACATTCGGTATACATAATATGTCTAAAATTTATTTACAAAGAAAAATTAGTCTCTGTGACTACAAGGCCTGACGATAAAACATTTCTCTTATTCATAGTTTGTGCTTCCAAGGCACTTTAGGGTTACACCTTGTTCGAAACCTTGTTATTCTTTTCTTTTTACAATAATTACTCTTTTCTCAAGTTCAGCTCTTTTATTTTCTCTCTGTTAATTACGTCGTTAATTTGAAGACGTAGTCACTGTGGCTTCGTTTACGTGATGAACAGTTCATGTTCAAGTTACCATTAGGGAAATTTGTGTTCTCTGTCGTGCAATTGCACATAACAAACCTTAATTGAATTCGCGGTTCGCGGAGAATAAGCATAGCCTGTCCAAAACCAATATGTCACGACCATCCATATGTACAGTCTGTTCGTATCAAGCATGCAATCAGTCCGTAAAATTCAGTTCTCTACTAGGTACGGTAGGAAGGTAAGGATACTGACAAGAGGAAAACACAATAGACTTTTATGGAGTGAAAGACATCTGAAGACACAATGTTAATGACGTATGAAATGATGAGCCTAACATAAATTGTGCATTAGCACACTAGTTATTGATGACAAGTAGTTAGCGAAATTAAACCGATACAGTAGTCTCCGTGTCGTCTGATCCAGCTCTCCAAGCATTTCTCTATGCATATCTAAAATTGTTTACACCATGCATTAGCAGTGAACAGAGTCTGATAGCTATCTTCTGTTCTGGGTATCGTAAAATTGGTCCCCCCTCCCCCCTCCAAAAAAAGAAACAGTCGTCGTATCTCGAGGACCTGAAATAGATACTTTTAGTACTAAATTAGTTTACTTATAAATGATCTTTTTAAGTATTTCAGGTGCACTGTGCCGTAAAATTCTTATGAGAGCTTACGGTTTTCTCCGTACTGTAATAAAAATAATTGAGCAGCGCACTTCTTTCGTGCTATCTGGATCGTTATTGATTTATTAGATTCTTATATGCTAAGCTGCTGCCTTTGTCTGGTGCTTTTCACAGGTGGTCTCATAAAAATTGTTGTCAAACACTCCTTATACATAACATTTTATCTACCTCATAAGAGTAAGCGACCTTAATCAACTTTTATTTATGAGCAATCATTCTGGTCCGAATGATCATTTTAATTTATTTCATTCAAGAGGAGAGAGCTTTGCCTTACTTAAAACTAGTGGTAGCAGGTGCTAGTTAGCACGTCCCTACTATATTATTTATTCGTCTGCTCTTTGGTTGTGGCCTTTCATGGCTGAATTATCTTAAAACTAACTTACATCTAAAGCAAATCTTGTTCTCCTACAATGAATGTATTTTATTTCAGGTGCTCACATAAATTATATCTTCAATGGTTGACTCGGTATTTCTCTAAGTCTGCGTGATGTAACAATCCTTTCATTCGTCCAGATACAGGGTCAGCTAATAGATAGCAATCAATGTGCCGCTTTCTTAGTATAATAAGTGGTCCTTCATACAAGTGCTGCCACTTGCGATTCTTATGATGAATCAAAGATGGTTTGAAGTGGGTCTTTAATAGCACTCGTTCATTTATGCGATACGATAAGACTTTGCTGAAGTGTTTGTCTTGGGCCTTTTTTCTTAGGTTGGCATGAGTGGTTAAAGATATGAGAGCTTGTCTTAACTTGTCTAACCTAACTTCAGGGTGTTGTAACTTTGTTCCGCAGCTTCCGCGTGGAGGCATAACGAAGCTGCTAATGGTTTGCCGACTTGGGTGGAGTTGAAATGTCAGTTATTTTTACTTAATTAGTATTTTGTGTCATGCTAGACTAAAAAAACTTGCGTTCGAACTGTGCATCACTTAATTGCAAGTCATTTGACATCGCGTTTGATGCTTGGGTCGCCTGTGTGTAAAAAAGGGTCGGATTTCCTTGGCTATTATGAATGGCGGTGCTAAAAGCATTTGGCGGATTGTCCTGATTATTGTTCCTGAACTGTTGGTTGAGTTGGTGAGAAAATATCGCATTTTGAGGGTGTAAAGACTTCATTTGATGTGAGGGAGTGAAGTGACTTGGCTGACTGTACTGTTTTGTGGCCCGTTATAATTGTTCCATTTCTTTCCCTTGTGACAACTTTCATTATATTTCCTGTTGTTCGGATGGTGGTAATTACCGTTGTGATTTATTGGTGAGTTGCCGTATTGTTGCTGTGTGCTTTGTTAAATCGGGTTGTATCTATTCAGAAATGTTCAAATGTGTGTGCAATCTTATGGGACTTAACTGCTAAGGTCATCAGTCCCTAAGTTTATGTACTTATCCTAAATTATCCTAAGGACAAACACACACACCCATGCCTGAGAGAGGACTCGAACCTCCGCCGGGACCAGCCGTACAGTCTATTTCTATTCTGGTTTGGATATTTACTATATGGTTTTCCATTGCGGCGGTTGAAATTATTATGATAGCTGTAAGGCTGAGCGTTTGGTTGACCCGTGTTATGTTGGTATGACATTCTGTTGTTATTGTAATTATTCCGCACACTCGCATGCACTTCCTCATAGATCGTATCCAAATTGTCAAGAACGGAAAGAAAGGCTTCTTGGTCCTCTTCACTCACATTGATTAATTCTTCCTTTTTCACACAGGAAGTTTTGACTTTAAGATCATGAGGACGTCTTTGGTTAAGGGCGTGTCCCAATATTGAATTTTACGTAGATATTTTTCGAAATAATGCCTCAAACCTCCTCCCTTGGTGTTGAAAGGTCTGGCGTTGTAGACCTCCTTTCGGAATCTTTGGTGTAACTCCATAATTTATTCAAAAAATGCCTTTCGAAATCTGCGTAGCTGTGACATTTGTCTATTATTTCAGTACTCCAAATTGATCCTTCGCCGTGTACATATTCTAATATGAAGTGCATTCGCTGTCTGTCGTTCCATGATTCTGGAAAAGCACCTGTGAATGATTTTAGAAATACCATGGGATGTATATTTCGTTTTTTCAGGTATAAAAGTCTGGAAAACTCTTGTGCTTCAGCTCACTCTCATGATTTACCGTTGGTGAGAATTGTACCTGATACTCGGAATATTGACGAGTATCTTGTTCTGGCGGTAGTGAATAATCGCTTTGATTGTCACCTTGCAATTCTATAACTTGCCTTGTCAGCTGATCTATGTCATTGGTCAGCCGTTGCTTCCATTCCGGAAGATCGTGGCTGAATGCTCGTCTGATTTCGACCAATTCACTGATTAAAGTGTCACCAGAAGTACCGAGAGTGGTTAGGATTTCTACTGTGGCAGATTTAACTGCACCTTTTAGATAAGAGTGTACCTTACTCTCAATGTATTGTTCCTTGGGTTGTATCCACTCTTCAAATTACCTATTAAGTGTAGTGCTTATTCCTGCGGTGACATCTTCGATCCTTTTGTTAATATTGACATCGGATATTCGCTGAGCAAGGTCTTCTAATCGGCCGCCAATGTGGCTGACATCTTCTGTCAACTGGCCTACTCTCTTTGAAACATCATTGTAATGTTTCAAAGAGGCACTCGCTGTTGATTTACACACATCGACTTGGGTCTGCAAACCTGTAAACTTTCTGCCAATGTTGGTATCGGCGGAATCCACCATGGAAAGAACACTATTACTGCATGTAAGCTTGCGTTTAGCTCGCTTGCGTAACCAGTGGTAACAGCTTTAATTTTTTCTTCCATGGTGTCATTCGAACTTTTGATTTGTGTTTGGATGTCGGTGATAACAGAGTTTATATTGGTCATTCTCACTTGAGTGTCCTATATCCTCAATTCTAAACTGTTGAACCTGCTGTCTACATCTCTGTTCTGTTCCTGTAATCTGGCATCAACATCCTGTAATCTGGTATCAACATCCGCTATTTGGCTTCTAATATTACCCATGTGAACCTTAATGTTGTCGCTTTTGTTTGTTAACTGTCCCATGTGTGCTTCAAAACTTGTTTTCATATCAGCAAAAAATTTTAGTACGTCTGACAACGAGCATTCACGCGGTTGCGACGCGGACTGTGGCACCGACACCTCGCGTGTCGTTTCGTCGTCTGTCGTTCCTTCACTGTGAGATTCAAGTTCATTTGCACCTGCGCGTGGTCCAAGTTTTTCTGGGTTGCTCATATGCCATCTTAAATTTAGCGTTGTTACACCACACAAGCCAGAAAAGATAAGCTATAATTATGATTTTCACTTATCAGGCTCGCCAATGACTTCGCGTCATGATTTCTCAGACATTGCTTGCGGGTTATGAACATTGAAATTCTAGCACACGAAGATGCCGATATGGCAACTGGAGAGATACAATAAATGAAAAACACGTACACAGCAGTGAAACTGGTGTAGATAGCGGCCATTTTGAACCGTTAAAATTTACAACAATGGTAATTTTGACTAACTATTTCTAACTATCTTAAGAGAAATGATGCGAAACAAGCTGATGTAACAGCATAAGGAAAGAGAAATTTGGGATTTAAATAGCGCGAGGAACAGGAAAGAAGCATAGAGAGTGAATGTTCAGTAGCCAATTGAATGCTCGGTACGCAAAGCTTCAAACGTAATGAAACGTCGTGCTCATTTTAGTTGTCTTGCCTGCTGCTATTTACTGCTGTTGTGGATTCGTACCGCTGTTATCTGCACATACGTCCTTTTTTACTGGTTCTTTTGTCGTGTGCTTCCAAATTTCCTTCAGATGCTAGCATGAAAAATAAAAAGAACAGATTAGTTTTTAGTTACAATCCCTGTTTGGGTGCAACATTTGGTGTTAGGAACTTGCTTATTCTGGATAAGAAACAGTAGTAGTAGTAGAGTAACCTTCATGCCAGCTCACTCTGCATTGTTGCCAAATTTATTCAAGATGGCGGCGATGACATCATCCAAGATGGCGGCTTGTAGACTTGGCAACAGGGAATGACGTCATCCGAGATGGAGGCTTTTGGCGGGAGAATAGCCAATTGGGCTACCTCCACTAACCTAACCTCCAGAAAAAATAGCGGGAATTTTGAATTTTGCGGGAAAATAGGCCAATTTTGCTATGTCCGCTAACCCTCGAGAAAAAATGGCGGGAAGTTTGAGTTTTGGTGGGAAAGTAAGTCAATTGGGCTATGTCCACTAACCTAAGCCTCCAGAAGAAATTGGAGCCAAATTCCTTATTATTATTCATTATTATTTATTATCATTTATTAACATTCATTATCATTTATTATTATTATTATTATTATTATTATTATTATTATTTATTATTATTATTGGCCTATCTCCACTAGAAATTTCGCGCCAATTTCGATTCCAGCACGATAATGGCTGCTTTATTATTATTATTATTCTTTATCATTTATAATTTATTATTATTTATTATTATTATTATTTGCCTACCTCCACTAGAAAATTGCGCCAAATTCAAACACGATAATGTCTCAAAAACTGTACTTCTATATTTTATTATTTATTATCATTTATTATTATTATTTATTCAAGATGTCCGAGTTTTTCGGGGAGAAAGTCATTTGTCTTACATCCATAACAAAAATCAATTAAAAGTTCAAATCCCAACACCATAATCTATCACACGTACAAACTTTTGCAGTCACTTATCTTCTTTCACTGGTAACCTATCAAAATTGCGTCAATTAATAAAGTGCACTTATATTAACCTAAGGCATGTCCTTTGATTTTCTCCAACACAATCAGTACGCACCTTCAAGATCGCAGCAACGCCCAAATGCAGTCGCCATGACATCCGCACTCCAACTAAGTTAGTTCAAATCATCGCCACCCGCTGACCCCACCGGCCAGCCCATGGGCTATTGCCTACAGAGGTGACATGAGGCAGTGCTCTGGAGTCAGGCCGTGCTAGCCCCTCACACCACTCCCCTTAAGTAAACATGTTATTGCTGGACACACTGGAACTTGCCGAGGTTGATGTCACAATGGTCGGTTGTTCAATCCAGCACGCGGTGGACAGAGAACGCACTCTCGCACTTTTGGCGACTAAGTTGTTTTTGTGGACGGGTTCAAACAGGTCCATATTCACATCAGACACCAGCCAATCGGTCCACATTCTACCACATGTCTCAGTCGCAGAGAAAAGAACACTTTTCCCGCCAAAGTTGTTTTTCGGGACACTGCAATTTTCCTGATGTCACACAGCAGTTCGAGATGTCTGCTACAAGCTCTAAAGTTAAGTTCTGTCACATGACCCATTAAAATCTGTTGTTGTTGTTGTGGTCTTCAGTCCTGAGACTGGTTTGATGCAGCTCTCCATGCTACTCTATCCTGTGCAAGCCTCTTCATTTCCCAGTACCCACTGCAACCTACATCCTTCTGAATCTGTGTAGTGTAGTCATATCTTGGTCTCTCTCTACGATTTTTACCCTCCACGCTGCCCTCCAATACTAAATTGGTGATACCTTGATGCCTCAGAACATGTCCTACCAACCGATCCCTTCTTCTGGTCAAGTTGTGCCACAAACTTCTCTTCTCCCCAATCCTATTCAATACTTCCTCATTAGGTATGTGATCTACCCATCTAATCTTCAGCATTCTTCTGTAGCACCACATTTCGAAAGCTTCTATTCTCTTCTTGTCCAAACTATTTATCGTCCATGTTTCACTTTCATACATTGCTACACTCCATACAAATACTTTCAGAAACGACTTTCTGATACATAAATCTATATTCGATGTTAACAAATTTCTCTTCTTCAGAAACTCTTTCCTTGCCATTGCCAGTCTACATTTTATATCCTCTCTACTTCGACCATCATCAGTTATTTTGCTCCCCAAATAGTAAAACTCCTCTACTGCTTTAAGTGTCTCATTTCCTAATCTAATTCCCTCAGCATCACCCGACTTAATTCGACTACATTCCATTATCCTCGTTTTTCTTTTGTTGATGTTCATCTTATATCCTCCTTTCAAGACACTATCCATTCCGTTCAACTGCTCTTCCAAGTCCTTTGCTGTCTCTGACAGAATTACAATGTCATCGGCGAACCTCAAAGTTTTTATTTCTTCTCCATGGATTTTAATACCTACTCCGAACATTTCTTTTGTTTCCTTCACTACTTGCTCAATATACAGATTGAATAACATCGGGGAGAGGCTACAACCCTCACTCCCTTCCCAACCACTACTTCCCTTTCATGCCCATCGACTCTTATAACTGCCATCTGGTTTCTGTACAAATTGTAAATAGCCTTTCGCTCCATGTATTTTACCCCTGACACCTTCAGAATTTGAAAGAGAGTATTCCAGTCAACATTGTCAAAAGCTTTCTCTAAGTCTACAAATGCTAGAAACGTATGTTTGCCCTTCCTTAATCTAGCTTCTAAGATAAGTTGTAGGGTCAGTATTGCCTCACATGTTCCAACATTTCTACGGAATCCAAACTGATCTTCCCCGAGGTCGGATTGTACTAGTTTTTCCATTCGTCTGTAAAGAATTCGCGTTAGTATTTTGCAGCTATGACTTATTAAGCTGATAGTTCTGTAATTTTCACATCTGTCAACATCTGCTTTCTTTGGGATTGGAATTATTATATTCTTCTTGAAGTCTGAGGGTATTTCACCTGTCTCATACATCTTGCTCACCAGATGGTAGAGTTTTGTCAGGACTGGCTCTCCCAAGGCCGTCAGTAGTTCCAATGGAATGTTGTCTACTCTGGGGGACTTGTTTCTACTCAGGTCTTTCAGTGCTGTGTCAAACTCTTCACGCAATATCGTATCTCCCATTTCATCTTCATATACGTCCTCTTCCATTTCCATATTATTGTCCTCAAGTACATCGCCCTTGTATAGACACTCTATATACTCCTTCCACCTTTCTGCTTTCCCTTCTTTGCTTAGAACTGGGTTTCCATCTGAGCTCTTGATGTTCGTACAAGTGGTTCTCTTATCTCCAAAGGTCTCTTTAAGTTTCCTGTAGGCAGTATCTATCTTACCCCTAATGAGATAAGCCTCTACCTCCTTACATTTGTCCTCTAGCCATCCCTGCTTAGCCATTTTGCACTTCCTGTCGATCTCATTTTTGAGACGTCTGTATTCCTTTTTGCCTGCTTCTTTTACTGCATTTTTATATTTTCTCCTTTCATCAATTAAATTCAATATTTCTTCTGTTACCCAAGGATTTCTACTAGCCTTCGTCTTTTTACCTACTTGATGCTCTGCTGCCTTCACTACTTCATCCCTCAAAGCTACCCATTCTTCTTCTACTGTATTTCTTTCCCCCATTCTTGTCAATTTTTCCCTTATGCTCTCCCTGAAACTCTGTACAACCTCTGGTTCTTTCAGTTTATCCAGGTCCCATCTCCTTAAATTCCCACCTATTTGCAGTTTCTTCAGTTTTAATCTACAGGTCACATAACCAATAGATTGTGGTCAAAATCCACATCTGCCCCTGGAAATGTCCTACAATTTAAAACCTGATTCCTAAATCTGTCTTACCATTATATAATCTATCTGATACCTTTTAGTATCTCCAGGATTCTTCCATGTATACAACCTTCTTTTATGATTCTTGAACCAAGTGTTACCTATGATTAAGTTGTGCTCTGTGCAAAATTCTTCCTGGCGGCTTCCTCTTTCATTTCTTTGCCACAGTTCATATTCACCTACTACGTTTCCTTCTCTCCCTTTTCCTACTACCGAATTCCAGTCACCCATGACTATTAAATTTTCATCTCCCTTCACTATCTGAATAATTTCTTTTCTTTGATCATACATTTCTTCAATTTCTTCTTCATCTGCAGAGCTAGTTGGCATCTAAACTTGTACTACTGTAGTAGGTGTGGGCTTCGTATCTATCTTGGCCACAATAATGCGTTCACTATGCTGTTTGTAGTAGCTTACCCACATTCCTATTTTCCTATTCATTATTAAACCTACTCCTGCATTACCCCTATTTGATTTTGTGATTATAACCCTGTAGTCACCTGACCAAAAGTCTTGTTCCTCCTGCCACCGAACTTCACTAATTCCCACTATATTTAACTTTAACTTATCCATTTCCCTTTTTAAATTTTCTAACCTACCTGCCCAATTAAGGGATCTGACATTCCACGCTCCAATCCGTAGAATGCCAGTTTTCTTTCTCCTGATAACGACATCCTCTTGAGTAGTCCCTGCCCGGAGATCCGAATGGGGGAATATTTTACCTCCGGAATATTTTACCCAAGAGGACGCCATCATCATTTAATCATACAGTATAGCTGCACGCCCTCGGGAAAAATTAAGGCCGTAGTTTCCCCTTGCTTTCAGCCGTTCGCAGTACCAGCACAGCAAGGCCGTTTTGGTTATTGTTACAAGGCCAGATCAGTCAATCATCCAGACTGTTGCCCCTGCAACTACTGAAAAGGCTGCTGCCTCTCTTCAGGAACCACACGTTTGTCTGGCCTCTCAACAGATAGCCCTCCATTGTGGTTGAACCTACGGTACGGCTATCTGTATCACTGAGGCACGCAAGCCTCCCCACCAACGGCAAGGTCCATGGTTCATGGGGGGGGGGGGGAATTAAAAGCTATACTTTATTATTATTCATTGTCATTTATTATTATTATTCATTATCACTCATTATCATTTATCATCATTAATTATCATTTATTATTATTATTATCCGACCAAGAACACCATGCTACACTTTTGGCGCCAAAGTTTGCTCAGCAGTTCAATGTGCCATGACTGTACAAGAGCACATTTCCTCGCTAAGTTAGATGACTCTCTCTTGTGCGCACATTATAACCGGACATGCGCCCCACGGACGTCCAACCGCTTATGTCACACTACCTCGATCGCCCTCTCAATATATGCGATGGACATAGTCTTCTGTAAATATGCTAACACCCACATCGCCCATCTGACCTATCAACTACATAAGTACTTAATTCCATTTCAATTTTAACCATATTAAATAATTCAATTTACAATTTCATATACTTATGCAAAGGTGTTGAACTACCTACATTCATCTACTTTTAGAGGATCGCCGCCTCTTCCTAGGAACCCTCGCCAAGTTTGAATTGTGTCAGTAAAGAAACCTCACTTGCGCTTTCGCTACCAACATAAGAAAATTGCGCGTAAAGAAAGGGCAATTCTACTAAACTCAGCCACCTGTCCGCCACTTCCCCCTAGGAACCCTCTCCGAGTGTGAATTCTTGCAGTAAAGACAGGTCACTTACTCTTTCACGACTGGTCTAAGAAAATTGCGCATACAGAAAGGACACTTTCACTAACCTCATCCACCCACCACCACTTCCTCCTACGATCAGGCGCCAAGTGTGAAATTTTCCAGTAAACAAAGCTCACTTGCATCTTCGCTACCAACATAAGAAAATTGCTGAAAACGATGCGTACCACCACCACCACTTCCTAGGGGGCAGTTGGTAAAAGGACTCAGCCCAAACTAGGCTGATGGAAGGAGGAAGGAGTTTACTGTATTTATTTGGGAGCAATGTAATTATAGATGGAGTATATGTATCACAGAACACATGCTCTGACATGCCCATTCCATACAGACCTGCAAACCGCTCCCACATAACTCATGTATAATGCTCTACACACACGCTTGCTAATTGTAAACAGTTAAAAGTAACCCATAGCACAGCCTACAGACATGCAAACCGCTTGCAAATAATGCAAAACATTTATTTCCAAATATCCAAACAACTCCTAATTTTCGCAATTAATTTCAGTGCAGACCTGCAAACTCCTCCTAAATAATACGCCGCAATGATCTGTAGAGACACTAATTACTCGTAAACTATTCAAATAGCGCATATGAAGGCCCACCTATCCGATCCCGAAATAAAGCAATCAACGTACAAAAACACACTCCAATAACTGACAAATACCTAAGATCTCGAAACGCGCACAGCCCCTGCTCGGCTTCCGCAAAGATGAAGTGGTGGCATCTCCCTCATACATAACACCTGTGAAATTCCTATCCAAATACGTGCTGATGTGATCAGGCGGGAGTGCAACCCCGAGCTTCAGCCGAACGCAGGCCAAAGTTGTATCTAGGCGCCCTTAGTGATGGAGCGCTTATTTACACACACAACCTGCACTCCACGCAGAGGCGCGCTCGTTCGGCCTTCCTCACTCTAACTGCGGTCCGGCGAAGAAGCTTCAGAATTCCATTCCACAATAGGAGAACCTGCTGTCCCCCTTAGAGATTCTAACAGACCATAAAAGACGATTTACAGACGCTTCACCAAGCGCTACAACCCCCGCGAAGTGAGGCAGCTACAGCTCGCAACCAGGGCGCACACCAGTGTCGTATTCGAGGCATCTCCAGGTGCCGCTCGTCTCTGCTGTTGAATGCAAGGTGTGTTGACACACACACACGCACACACACACACACACACACACACACACACACACACACACACACACACGGTCATCTCCTATACTCATCCCATAACATAAGCAATAGTAACTTTACAATCCAATATATACAAAGCCTACACAATGTAAGCCACAGTAACTTTGAAAATACCGACTACATGCCCCAATGCTCTCCATCCCTAAGGAAGCACTGTGAACCTGCTCTTTCTTTCTACACAAGCGACACTCAGCTGTAATCAGCTCTTCAACATCAACGGACGGAAGTCCCTCTCAGAACTGTTCCACAAATTCGGTGATCGCTTCCCCTCAACACAAATGCGTTACTGTCTTCTTCCTTGACTGCTCGCATTTTTTCTACAAACATCTCCAGAGTCGTAGACTACAAGAACACACCAAAATTTTTCCAAGTACAGCATCGTATAATCCACTGAGTAACTAGAAACAAACAGACCAAAAAATGATATTGGTACTCCCGAATACTGAAGTCGTTGCTGTCATTATACTTACAGTTAAATGTTACGATCGCGGTCTCAATGGATTGGCATTCGACAATAAGCTAAGTATCGGAAATACACTCTCTTGACCCCTGTCACTCTGGAAATATCTCTACCGTCCTTACTACTTCCTCTCTACTCATCTCACAACATAAACAGCAGTAACTTTACAATGCAATATATACAAACGCTACACAATGTAAACCACATTAACTTTACAAAACAGTATATATACATTTGACACAAAACAGTGCACTTATCCAGTATATCTCTATAGCAAGCGAAAAAAACCCTATTCCTACAGTGTCTATATACCACAATGCTCTCCAGTCCTAGGAAAGCACGTCAACCTCCTCTTTCTCTCTACAGACCAGACGCTCGGAGCTAATCTTCCTTACTACATCAGCGGACCTAATTCACCCTCAGTACTCTTTTTACAAATTCGGAATCTTTCCCTCTCAGCACAAATGTCTTACTGTCTCTCCTTCCTTGTCTGTTCACTTTTCTACAAATATCCTCAGACTCATAGACTGCAAGAACACATGTACTTTCTCCATAATATTACACCATTTTAACTGTACTTCTCAATATCATGCACTAGACTACACCCTACCGATCACTAGTTCATCATAATTCCCAAGATACAGACTTCAAATTAATTCTCTACAAACGCCGAACTTTATCTATGTGCAGCATGCTATAAAACACCGACCAACTAGAAACAAACCTACGCAAAATCATATTTCCACTCTCGAGTACCGGTCTCCGTCATGAAACATATTCGAGACCTTGGCTATAATTTACACGTCAACTAAGGTCTGTCCCAGGTCTAGAGAACAGACAGGTGTGTATCCAACACACCACATACGATCTTCACTCAGCTAAATAAACGAAGCAAATTTCCAGAAGTAGTCAACCGAACAATCTACATCCCATCGAATAACACTCCAACCCAAATCAGTCATCTTCTCAAATACTGACTTGATCACCAATGCCACCCAACACATACTATTACTTCGCTATTCGGTCGTCTAGAGGACATCAAAGTTAACTCTTACAGATCGATACACTCCAACAGGTCTCTGCATTCGGACAGCTGCTTCAGTTACTTATTATTATTTATTATCATTTATGATCATTTATCACTATTCATTAAAATTTATTACTTATTAGTATTTATATCATGCGTGTGTCTTCGCCACGAGGTACGGAGTCCAACTGGGTTAGTACACATCGCTACCAACAGAGGGCCTCATTCAAGATGTCCCATTTTGGTAGGGAGTTTGAATTTTGGTGGAAAATAATACTATTCGTTTAACTAACGAAAATGACTCCAAGTGTTTAGCCCTTATCACAACCACCAGAGCGCTCTGTCATCACATCAGTTGATTACACAATCACCATTATTCAAGAGGCTGCACCCAGTGCGAAAGGTGTCACCTTTCCCAAACCTGCATGCTACATTTAAATTCCAACTTGGCTTTAGTCACACCCTACACATCGTTCAACTGATCCCATTTCCAGATCTTTGTGCATCTGATCTCTGCAATTCAAGTCAGAGAAAGACATAGCCATTACCTTCTACAGCCTGTCTAGAAACAGAACGACCTGAGTTACTGCAACAGTACCTTGTCTTGACCATCCGCCGGAAATGCGAGTGCCGCCGGCGGCATGTCAAAGCCACATATCTGTCCATCTAAACAGCCATCTACTCAGCCCCAAGACCAGCATACCGAAGTGGGCTCTCTCTATACCTGCTCTCCAGCTATTGTATAACGACATACACAGCAAAAATGGATTCCTGAATAGCGCAGTTCTCTATCCTCCCCTGCATCTCCAACTCGACATGTAAACAGTGTCTCTCCCCCAGCCAGCGAACCCCACGTCATTCATATTGGTACGAAAAGGGGTTTGCTATGCTTTCAACTACCTAGTTTCAACTACTTTTCAAGGTCATCTGTATTTCGAATGGAAGAAGTAGGCCATTGGATGACTTGGAAAAGTAGTTGAAACTAGGTAGTTGAAAGCGTAGTGAACCCCTTTTCGTACCTATATGATGTGAACTTTGTGTTAGGTTAAATTGTGGAGGTATGTAGGTTGGGGTGAGCGATCGTTCACGCATAAGCGCGTGTGTTTCCAGGACGAATTTTTATTAGGTAATAGCACTATGTCGATTGAATAATGAGACTCGCGTGATCTGTTAACATAGATATGGACTCAACGTGTGGCAGTGCGTTCTAGGTCGGCAACGTGCTGGATCGACAACTGACCGACCGTTGTGTGACGTCAGCATCAACAGATTCGAACCTGTCCAGGAAAACAAATTTGGCGCCAAAAGTGTGGCATTGCATTCTATGTCGAATACGTGGTGAACGGACAACCGTCCGTTGTGTGACGTCTGCATCGGGAGGTACTAGCGTGTCCGGCGAAAACATGTTTACGACAGTGGGAGCAATTGCTGGGCATGCGGCTAGCGCGGGCCGCCCCCAGCGCACCGGCCGCTGGAGCGCGCCGCCAGTCCAGAGCGAGCGGGGACCTCACGTGACAGGCGTCGGCAGTCCGCGCGCTGGCTGGCGGGGCCAGAGGGTGGCGGCGATTTGAACTAATTCAGTTGGAGCACGGACATCGTGGCGACTGCATTGGGCGTTGCTGCGATCTCCAAGATGCGTACTGCTTGTGTTGTAGAACAAGTGATGACCGTCCTGCTTGAAATAAAGTCTTCAGTCCTTTCCCCCTGCAAAATCAAAGGGTGTTACTATAAGTGCACTTTTTTATTTGACGCGATTTTGATAGGTTACACGTGAAAAAAGATAAGTGACCGCGAAATTTCGTACGTGTGATAAGATTACGGTATTGGGATTTGAAGTTGTGATAGATTTTTGTTATGGATGTAACGCAAATGGTTTTCTCACCGAGAAAATCGGAAACTTTGAATAAATAATAATAATAAATTATAATAAATAATAAAAAACAAAGTACACTTTTTGAGATATTATCGTGTTGGAATTTGAATTTGACGCAATTTTCTAGTGGAGGTAGATCAATAATAATAAAAGATAATAATAAATTATGAACGATAATCGATAACAATATTAAAGAGAAGTACGGTTTAGTAGACATTATAGTGCTGGATTTTGAAATTGGCACAGATTTTCTAGTGGAGGTAGGCCAATAATAATAAATAATAATGAAGGATAATGAATGTTAATAAATGATAATAATAATGAATAATAATAAAGACAAGTACAGTTTTGCATGCATTATCTTGTTGGAATTTGAATTTGGCGCCAATTTCTTCTGGAGGGTTAGCTTAGTAGACGTAGCCCCATTGATCTATTTTCGCGCTAAAATTCAAAATTACCGCCAATTTGTCTGGTGTCAGATTAGTGGACATAGCACAATTGGCCTATCTTCCCGCCGAAATAGGCCATCTCGGATGACGACATGCGCTGTTTCCAAGTCTACATGCCGCCATATTGGATGACGTCATCGCCGCCATATTGAATAAGTCTGGCAACAATGCAGAGTGAACTGACACATACTTAGTCCTACCTCTAGCAGTAAATAATAATAGTGATCCTGTCACTGTTGGTTGGTAATATTTACTCGCAAAATGCAACCTAACACCAGACTGTGTACTTATGTCTATTCTGTGTGGCCGTTTTTCAGTGTGAATTAAAAAAAGAGAGAGATTATTGATTGATCACCGATGCATCGATTCTCGATTGTGTTCAGGAGACATATGGATTGATTATGTGAAGGGGTTTTCTTAATTGCCCTTTTGACCCAGATTGCCTTCACACAATCAGAATCTTTGATGAAAATATCTAAGGAACCTATTCGAGTATAAAAATGGAAATGAAAGCAAATTAGTGGAATTTCGTAAGAGAAAAATTAATAGATTGGAAGTTGAACACATTAGTGGCCTCCCAAACACAATCGAGACACCGCGATATGGAGCGAACCTGTAACAAAGCTCATATACAATTTGAACATCATTTTTGGTGAGTGAAAGGAAAGAATAAGAAGAAAATTACTGAATCATAAGATATTAATATATTGTAAAAAAAATTGGCTTTAAACTTCTAGACATTGACAAATACACAATAAATACATGTCTTACATCGCACATTTGTTTTGTACATGGTGCAGTCCAATAATTGCTGCTTGGTCAGTCTGTTCCTTCTTATAATTAAATGTCCTTGCATGTATGTAAGTACATTATATCTTCACCCGTGTTACCGAAACGTTTGTTCGTCGTTGCACATAGTTTTTACACAAAATAAAAATAACCTTGTAGCAATGCTATGTGGTACATCTTAAAATGTCGGTGACCAAAAGTACAAGGGCAATGAAGTCCCTAGACAATTTCTTAATAAAAGATAGATTGTTCTCTCTTCTGTTTCACAGCTTCTTGCAATCAAGCGCTGCAGCAATGATTTTAAGTATCTACATCCAGTGGGTCATAGTGTTTGTTTAGAGTATTCAAACGCTGGACGCGCATCTTGGTATAGGCGCACATTAAAAAAAAATTATTTCATCTCTTTACTCTCACCCTGTGATGCTGAGCATCTTTATGAACTACAGCTCGTTGGCTGTCCTTTTCTTTTATGACAAATACCTCATATGGAAAGTATCTTAAATCCAATAATTTTACAGAAGCCATACACCGCATTTACATTTACATTTTTCTACAAACCCTAAAGGTTAAAGCCTTCAAGGTCTGGGTCAGCCTTCAAGGTCCGGGCAATCGCAGAGGGTGGGCTTACTGGTAGTTGGGAGCTCCAATGTTAGGCGCGTAATGGGGCCACTTAGGGATACGGCGGCTAATGAGGGGAAGAAATCCAGTGTGCACTCCGTGTGCATTCCGGGAGGAGTCATTCCTGATGTGGAAAGGGTCCTTCCGGATGCCATGAAGAGCACAGGGTGCAGCCAGCTGCAGGTGGTGGCACATGTCGGCACTAATGACGTGTGTCGCTTTGGATCTGAGGAAATTCTCTCTGGATTCCAGCGGCTATCTGATTTGGTGAAGGCTGCCGGTCTTGCTTACGAGATGAAGGCAGAGCTCACCATCTGCAGCATCGTTGACAGAACCGACTGCGGACCTTTGGTGCAGAGCCGGGTGGAGGGTCTGAATCAGAGGCTCAGACGGTTTTGCGACCGTGTTGGCTGCAGATTCCTTGACTTGCGCCATAGGGTGGTGGGGTTTCGGGTTCCGCTGAATAGGTCAGGAGTTCACTACACTCAGCTGGCGGCTACACGGGTAGCGGAGGCTGTGTGGCGTGGACTGGGCGGTTTTTTAGGTTAGAAGGCCTCGGGAAAGTACGGGGTGGGCTGCAATGTCAAAGGGTGCATGGCAATTACAGGACGTGCTTGGATCAAGGAACAGTCGGAATTATAGTTGTAAATTGTTGTAGTTGCTCTGGAAAAGTCCCTGCGCTTCAAGCGCTAATAGAAAGCACAGAAGCTGATATCGTTATAGGTACAGAAAGCTGGCTAAAGCCTGAAATAAGTTCTGCAGAAATTTTTACGAAGTCTTAGACGGTGTTCAGGAAAGATAGATTAGGCAGAATTGGTGGTGGAGTGTTTGTGTCCGTCAGTAGTGGTTTATCTTGTAGTGAAGTCGAAGTAGATACTCCGTGCGAATTGGTATGGGTGGAGGTTATACTTAACAGCAGAATTAAGTTAATAATTGGTTCCTTCTACCGACCCCCAGACTCCGATGATACAGTTGCGGAACAGTTCAGAGAAAGTTTGAGTCTCGTAACAAATAAATACCCCACTCATACCGTTATAGTTGGTGGGGACTTCAACCTACCCTCGGTATGTTGGCAAAAATACTTGTTCAAAACCGGTGGTAGGCAGAAAACGTCTTCCGAGATTGTCCTAAATGCTTTCTCCGAAAATTATTTCGAGCAGTTAGTCCACGAACCCACGCGAATTGTAAATGGTTGCGAAAACACACTTGACCTCTTAGCCACAAACAATCCAGAGCTGATAGAGAGCATCATGACTGATACAGGGATTAGTGATCACAAGGTCGTTGTAGCTAGGCTCAATACCATTTCTTCCATATCCATCAGAAACAAACGCAAAATAATTTTATTTAAAAAAGCGGATAAAGTGTCACTAGAAGCCTTCCTAAAAGACAATTTCCATTCCTTCCGAACTGACTATGCGAATGTAGACGAGATGTGGCTCAAATTCAAAGATATAGTAGCAACAGCAATAGAGATATTCATACCTCATAAATTGGTAAGAGATGGAACGGATCCCCCGTGGAACACAAAAAAGGTCCGAACGCTGTTGCAGAGGCACCGGAAAAAGCATGCGAAGTTCAGAAGAACGCGAAATCCCGAAGATGGGCTAAAACTTACAGACGCGCGAAATTTGGCACGTACTTCGATGCGAGATGCCTTTAATAGGTTCCAAACGAAACATTGTCTCGAAATTTGATAGAAAATCCGAAGAAATTCTGGTCGTATGTAAAGTACACAAGCGGCAAGACGCAGTCAATACCTTCGCTGCGCAGTGCCGATGGTACTGTTATCGACGACTGTGCCGCTAAAGCGGAGTTATTGAACGCAGTTTTCCGAAATTCCTTCACCAGGGAAGACGAATGGAATATTCCAGAATTTGAAACACGAACATCTGCTAGCATGAGTTTCTTAGAAGTAGATACCTTAGGGGTTGCGAAGTAACTCAAATTGCTTGATACGGGCAAGTCTTCAGGTCCAGATTGTATACCGATTAGGTTCCTTTCAGATTACGCTGATACTATAGCTCCCTACTTAGCACTCATATACAACCGCTCGCTCACCGATAGATCTGTACCTACAGATTGGAAAATTGCGCAGGTCGCACCAGTGTTCAAGAAGGGTAGTAGGAGTAATCCATTTAACTGCAGACCTATATCATTGACGTCGGTCTGCAGTAGGGTTTTGGAGCATATACTGTATTCAAACATTATGAATCACCTCGAAGGGAACGATCTATTGACACGTAATCAGCATGGCTTCAGAAAACATCGCTCTTGTGCAACGCAGCTAGCTCTTTATTCGCACGAAGTAATGGCCGCTATCGACAGGGGATCTCAAGTTGATTCCGTATTTCTAGATTTCCGGAAAGCTTTTGACACCGTTCCTCACAAGCGACTTCTAATCAAGCTGCGGAGCTATGGGGTATCGTCTCAGTTGTGCGACTGGATTCGTGATTTCCTGTCAGGAAGGTCGCAGCTCGTAGTAATAGACGGCAAATCATCGAGTAAAACTGAAGTGATATCA
Organism: Schistocerca gregaria; assembly: GCF_023897955.1. Lineage (NCBI taxonomy): Eukaryota > Metazoa > Arthropoda > Insecta > Orthoptera > Acrididae > Schistocerca > Schistocerca gregaria. The sequence continues at coordinate 248,492,208 of NC_064922.1, read as the reverse complement.
GGTGTTCCCCAGGGAAGCGTCCTGGGACCTCTGCTGTTCCTGATCTATATAAATGACCTGGGTGACAATCTGAGCAGTTCTCTCAGATTGATCGCAGATGATGCTGTAATTTACTGTCTAGTAAGGTCATCCGAAGACCAGTATCAGTTGCAAAGCGATATAAAAAAGATTGCTGTATGGTGTGTCAGGTGGCAGTTGACGCTAAATAACGAAATGTGTGAGATGATCCACATGAGTTCCAAAAGAAATCCGTTGGAATTCGATTACTCGATAAATAGTACAATTCTCAAGGCTGTCAATTCAACTAAGTACCTGGGTGTTAAAATTACGAAGAACTTCAGTTGGAAGGACCACATAGAAAATATTGTTGGGAAGGCGAGCCAAAGGTTGCGTTTCATTGGCAGGACACTTAGAAGATGCAACAAGTCCACTAAAGAGACAGCTTACACTACACTCGTTCGTCCTCTGTTAGAATATTGCTGCGCGGTGTGGGATCCTTACCAGGTGGGACTGACGGAGGACATCTAAAGGGTGCAAAAAAGGGCAGCTCGTTTTGTATTATCACGTTATAGGGGAGAGAGTGTGGCAGATATGATACACGAGTTGGGATGGAAGCCATTACAGTATAGACGTTTTTCGTCGCGGCGAGACCTTTTTACGAAATTTCAGTCACCAACTTTCTCTTCCGAATGCAAAAATATTTTGTTGAGCCCAACCTACATAGGTAGGAATGATCATCAAAATAAAATAAGAGAAATCAGAGCTCGAACAGAAAGGTTTAGGTGTTCGTTTTTCCCGCTCGCTGTTCGGTAGTGGAATAGTAGAAAGATAGTATGATTGTGGTTCGATGAACCCTCTGCCAAGCACTTAAATGTGAATTGCAGAGTATTCATGTAGATGTAGATGTAGAGCGTGCTGTAAACCACAGAGTAACTAGAAACTTATCCCATCTGTGAAGACCTTTACGTGAAAACTCGAAAAACGAAAATAGAGCAATCTGATATTTCCACTTGTGAATACAGATGTCGGTGATGTAACAGATTCCGATTTATCTGTATAATTTACAAAGTCAAATAAGGTGTTTCTCATATCTAGAGAACCGACAAACGTGTCTTCAACCTGCTAGATGCACACACCACAATCAAACTTCTCTCAACTAAATAAAGAAGGCAAATGCGAAGAAGCAGTCAATGGAACAATTTACATAGGAGGGAATAATTGCCCAGTGCAAACACACGTCCATATTGAATCTCGTCAAATTTCCTCTTGACCACAAAAGCTGTCCAACACATACTAAGTATCAGTTCTCTATTCGCCTGTCTAGAGGACAAGACAGTAAAGTGAACTACATTTCTGCACTGCAACAGCCCTGTCCATTCGGACGGTCACTACCGTTAGCAGGGAATGTGAATCATTCCCACCACAGGCCGTGCATAGACAGAATAATCCTACGAAATCGGTCACATATACATTTGATCGCTATGCTTACAATTAAATGTTAGGATTGCGGTCAGTTGAATGACATTCGACAATGAGCGAAGTATCGGAAATACACCCTGCTGACGCTTATGGCTCTGGGAATAGAAATATTTGTACCATTCATACGACTTCTCAGTCGCTTCCCTTCTCCATCACAGAATTCCACTTCAGATCCATATCTTCCTTATGACTGGAGATAGTCATTTCCTTTGCACATGTCTAAACATACTTTATAGGCCTGATGGTCAAGGCAAAACTATTACACATCCCCTACTACTAAGTATAATACTTCGTCAATAACTGGTTGACAGCGATACGAAATAATACTGACCGAAAATCAAGCATGGATAGACATGTCTAATAAATTTTCTTGTGAGTGGTATCATTTTGTCCTACAAAGAGAGGCGTAATCGTCTTTCAAACAGTAAGATGTTGAAAAGCATAACCATATTACCATCACAAGCGGTGTTGGTTCTACAGGTGCATACAAGAATCCATGTTAAAAGCTATACCCTCTTTACAAAACGAGCTACAACATTTCCTCTGAATGAGCTGGTTTTTTGTCCAGATAAATACCGTAACTCTGAATACAGACGATGATCGCTGGAATATATAGTATCAGACCAACAGTGTGCTTACACATTGGCGATGGTGCAACCTCGTAATAAAGTTACACAATTTAGAAAGTGATTCTGCTAAGGCATGTGGTATGAAACCAGTATTTGCAACTCCCTCATGCCACTGCCGCTAGATATTTCTCCAGTGTTTGTAATGCATTCTGTCTCAATGCCATGTCAAAGGTTTAGTGATATATCGACTGGACTATGGGTGATGTTTGATTGAGAAGGATCACAAACAGTGAATGGTGTGCTGATTGAGGTTGTAAGAAATGTACACTAGCTTTTCAGAGCTCTAGTGCTACACTATCCGCTAGAATTGCTCTCTGGGATTTGGAATCAAGTCCTCCCATTCAAGTACATACCTGTGTTGGATCCTATGAAGAAGTCCTTTATTGATGACAGCCACTAGTGAATAATATTTCCGGCACTCTCATACCTCGAAACGAGTCACCTTTCTCGAACCTATGTGCTACAGTAAAATTCCGACCTCGTTTTAGATAGCCCCGATGCATCTTGCAACTGCTGTTATCGCTCCAGCTTTATGCAAGTGATCGTTCCAATTTAAGTCAGAACTGAGTAGGAGTTGGAGGGAAATATATCTACCACCTTCTACAACCCATGTAGAAACAGGCTAAGCTGTGTTACTGCGACAGGACTGTGTCTTTGACCATTCGGTGGAAACAAGAACTTGGAGAACGCTAACGATTTTTGCTAATGCACTGTGGTGTGTCCCCGAACTACATACAACTACTACAGATCTGCGTCCCTCAGGGCGCATTCCCATCTATCACCTCAACATGCTGTCTTGATTATTCTGTAGAATCCAACAGACAGAAGTTACAAACTATAAATGCTCCAATAACTTCATCCGATAGTGAACTCAATAAGATTTTTACTACATCTCTCTCCTCCCATATATCGAAAACAAATAACGTATGCATACAGGCATCGAGTACATATGACGATCCTATTAAATATAGAGGTACTGATCAACTGCACATACCAGTTTAATGCTTCATCACCTGTACTGTAGGAGGATGATTATATCCCGCAGACTATACTGTAAGTCGCTAGAGACGGCCTTGTGACCCTATCTCATTGTTTGAAACATTGTTTCTTTTTCTGCTCTAACACGCTTTGTACACCACCAAACATTTTGTTTTTCTGCCATGACTTCGAGGTATGTGTTACGTTCTAAACTGACATTAACACGCTCTGATCCACGACCTATCGCAGAAAACTAGACGTTGCATAGTGTAAATAATTCCATTACTGCTGTTACCATAACACACCACACACACTAGATGATTTTAAATAAAAGTCAGTTACAACATAAGGAGTTTGGAAGAGTTTTGCGACGTTGTGGGGAGGGGGGGGGGGGGGGGGGTTCCAGACGGCAGTCCTAAGGTGATGTACGAGCTCTACATTTAAACTCATCTACCGATGGTTCTGCATCCAGATTAGACTGATTCCTCAATTTGCTGTCATGTACGTGGTCACTGTTTTGGTGCTAGCCATCCCCAGAATGTGTCACCCCTCTACAAAATTCAAACAAGAGCTGTCAGTCAGTCATTATGTCGTAACCAATAGTGTGCCAGTGGATGGATGAGATGGAAAAGACACTGCCGAGTACTAAAATAATAAGCATTACAGTTAATAGTGTGAACAGTTTCAGCAATTTTACAGTCATTTCAACACCAACCAATTATGTGACAGCATGTTTCGCAATTTTAGTATAATAGCTAAAGCATCCCTTCTCCACTTGCTTAGACGTTTTGCAATTCCTATCAATTTCATTTATGAGACGTTTGTATTCCTTTTCACCTGCTTCATTTACTGTATCTTTATATTTTCCCCTTTCATCGATTTAATTCAATATCTCTTCTGTTACCCGAGGTGTCTCTTCTGTCACCCATGGACTTCTACTAGCCCTCGTTTTTTTTACCTACTTGATCCTCTGCGGCCTTCACTATTTCATCTCTCAAAGCTACCCATTCTTCTTCTACTGTATTTCTTTCCCTTGTATTTGTCAATTCTTCCCTAATGCTCTCTCTGAAACTCCCTACAAACTCTGGTTCTTTCAGTTTATCCAGATCCCATCTCCTTAAATACCTACCTTTTTGCAGTTTCTTGAGTTTTAATTTACAGCTCATAACCAATAAATTGTGGTCAGAGTCCACATCTGCCCCTGGAAATGTCTTACAATTTAAAGCCTGGTTCCTAAATCTTTGTCTCACCATTACATAACCTACCTGAAATCTTTCAGTGTCTCCAGGCCTCTTCCAGTTATACAACCTCCTTTCATGATTCTTAAACCAAGTGTTAGCTATGATTAAGTTATGCTGTGTGGAAAATTCTACCAGATGGCTGCCTCTTTCATTCCTTATCCCCAATCCATATTCACCTACTACTTTTCCTTCTCTTTCTTTCTCTGCTATCAAATTCCAGACCCCCATGACTATTAAAGTTTCATCTTCCTTAACTATTTGAATAATTTCTTTTATCACGTCATACATTTCTTCAAGCTCTTCGTCATCTGTGGAGTTAGTTGGCATATAAACTTGTACTGCTGTGGTAGGTGTGGACTCCATGTCTATCTTGGCTACAATAATGCGTTCACTATGCTGTTCATAGTAGCTTATCTGCACTCCTATTTTTTTTATTCATTATTGAACCTACTTCTGCATTACCTGTATTTGATTTTGTATTTATAACCCTGTATACACCTGACCAGAAATCTTGTTCCTCCTGCCACCAAGATTCACTGATTCCCACTAAATCTAAATTTAAGTTACCCATTTTCCTTTTTTAAATTTTCTAACCTACCTACCCGCTTAAGGGATCTGACATTCCATGCTCCGATTTGTAGAACACCAGGTTTCTTTCTCCTGATAATGTCCTCCTGAGCAGTCCCCGCCTGGAAATCCAAATGGCGGACTATTTTACCTCTAGAATATTTTACCCAAGAGGACGCCACCATCATTTAACCATACAGTAAAGCTCCTTGCCCTCAGGGAAAAGTACGGCTGTAGTTTTCCCTTGCTATCAGCCATTCGCAGTACCAGCACAACAAGGCCATTTTGGTTAGTGTTACAAGGCCAGATCAGTCAATCGTCCAGACTGCTGCCCCTGAAACTACTGAAAAGGCTGCTGCCCCTCTTCAGGAACCACATGTTTGTCTGGCCTCTCAACAGATACCCCTCTGTTGTGGTTGCACCTACGGTACGGCCATCTGTATCGTTGAGGCACGCAAGCCTCCCCAAGGTCCATGGTTCATTGGGGGGGTGGTATTATGTATTATACAAGAATAAAAAATGTTACCTTTTAATTTTTGTAATTTTTTCCTAATAAAAATGTTATTTTTCTATAATTCAGTTGATTCTGGAATAAAGCTTAGTTCTACTACATAAGTATGGACTATTGCTAGTTACAGAAAAATATTAGAGGAATCCTTTATAAACTTTAGGAAATATTTGTACCGGAATTCTGAAAAATACAACTTGAGGGAAATTGCGAATGAAGATATGAGTCGAATTAAACTGTACCTCAGAACATTCCTGAAGCATAGTCTTCATCATGCAGCATTTCTTCATCTTCAAGCTTCCTCTTGGCATTCCTTTTAGCACTTCTTGTATTTTTGGTAACTTGGAGAGCAAATCTTTCAGTTTCATGCACCCATTGTCTGATACATGCAAGTAATTGATCTACCATATTATAGCCACATTTTATACCTAAATTTCTCAAGAGTTCCAACCTTCCTATCACTCCATCCTAGACACACATCACTGCATCTAGTACAATGACTTTTAATGTATTTAGTCCTACAAAAACGTTTTAGGATAATATTTTCCATATGCAATGGTTGAAACTTCCATTTGTATTCTGAGTACCCCCGTGAAGACATTTACTAATCAAAACAGGGTCACACAGGTCTCTAGAAAATGGCTTTCTTTCATTCATAACAGGCTCAGGAAGAGAATGCTTATGACGGTATATTTGACCACTTTTGTTTGCTTTTTGGTACCCACACCAAGAATCTGCTCCTTTGGGGCAATGTCTGTGAACAGGGTAGTCATCTGTGGACAAGTTATGAAAGTAGATGGCCCATATAGCTTTTCTCATTGCTGTAACATCATTCAGAGTTGCAGTTTGTTTAATTCCCAGTCCACAATGACTCTGAAGAAGGTCTATTTCAGTTTCTGTCAATCTGAGTTGGCCAGAAAGACATTTTTCCATCATATAGCAACTTTCTTTTCATTTATCTTTATAGCTTCCTCAATCTACCACTCATACCATTTTGCACATGTCTACAATACTACAATCTTGTTAACAAGATATCACCATGAACATTGAACTCATTAATTTTATTGAATGCTTTAGAGTCCCCATCGCCTAGGATACTTCGTATATCTAATGTAATTATGTGGGCACCGACTTCTGAAATATTTTTAGTGCTCCATCACACTCCATACCTCCACTGTAACCTTCATAATTCTTAGAACACTGATGTTCAATATGTTCTTCAGTGTTACCATGGTAAATGTGGTAGTACTTAGACAAGCACTCAACATCAACAACTTTTTCATTCTCCAGAGAAGTAGCACTCGCAACACCATTCAAGGAACGATGTCCTCGATGTTGCCATGTCCCATCAAGTGCAACAGATATGTACCTGCTTGCACTAATATTTACAGTTCACATTTTGTAGATGCTTTAGCTACAACCGTTCATGGCACGTAAAAGTACTTTTAATTACTTCCTGAACCTACTGGGAGGAAGAGGAAGGTCCATCAAACTACAAAATAGTTGAACAGCTTTTTTTTCCTTTTCCTATTGCACTAATTGCGTACACTAACTTCATATTCACATCATATGAATTATGCACAATTTTCGAAGTAATTTTTGAGGTAGATTTATTGCAGAATCTGTACAGAACAACTAATTTTGATACTAAACCCTTCCTGCTACTTTGTTGTTCAGTTATTTCCAGACAGCCTACACCATCACATTGTTTATGTTTCGCACTTCCTTTATCAAAGAAGATAAGATGCCCACATCAACAACAAGAAATCACTACAAGCAGTGTCATTCTTAACATGAAAATTTGAATCACCAGGAGGCATGCCATGTGGGAGTTTCTTCCCTGAAGAACTGATACATTGGTTACTTTCAACAATGTTACTTGCTTTGTTTGGTAACTGGTTACCACAGAATTTCCTTTTATTGAATTTCTTGATCCATTGCAGATTTCGTAAGTATTGCACACTAAATGATTTGTACTTCCACAAATATATGTAGCACTTGGGCAACAAACATTCAGTAAGCCGTGAACAACTGCTTCAGCGAAACAAAAGTAAATACTAGCAAAGATAATCATTTACAGATACTAGAAACCTGCACTGTTACCAACATATACAATGTATCACACGTATAATCGTTAGAAACATAAAGTACACAGTTCTTTTCGAAATAATACTGATTTCTGTAACAGAAATAAAGTGGGGGTGGGAGCACACATGAGAGTAAGATTAGAATTTGATATATATAGGTCATTTTTCATTTGAAACCCTATAATGTATCTATATCAATGTAATCAGGAAAGAGTATAGAATTTAATAAAGCCATAAAAATTTCGATTTTCCATCATTTATAAGTACCTTGTATCCTTAAACCCCAATGATTACTTTTTTGTTTTCACAAAAAGAATTAATGGTATTCCATAAAACTGAAGATAGACTTCACTTAGTGAAATACTTACAGGATAATATAACAGTATACTTAAAATAGTGCAATATCCAGATACAGATAACCATAATGCATATCATTTGCATTATCATTCAAACAGTCTGATACTAATTAATGACACACTGCTGTGTTTTCAAGAATGTAATCCTGCTTGCTCTTAGTCCAAAAAAATGTCCATGTTATTAAATGTCTTTCATTCTATACGTGTGGCGCAGAAGATTCATATTTCGAATGCTTTTGTGATACTTAACACCGAGTGCACTGTCAAAATGATATTCAGGAAGAAACAACATGAATGATAATACAAAACTATATGTGTCACGATTAACCACTCTACAAGAGTTACTTTTAGTGGTCCTAGATCGGTGTATTAATGCACACAGAAACAGGTGGGTCGTCAGGCGTAGCCTCGCTTTCCAGAATTCAGTAATATAATGATATCATAAGAAAGCCTCATTGTTCTTACTGCTACTTAATTTATTAGTAGTATATTACTGCTACTATTACTATTATGGGTATTATTATTATTATTATTTATTAGGTAACTGTTAGTAGATTTCAGGGCCATTTCATATAGGCGGGCTAACAGTGCATAGTGTTGCAAGATTTGTGATACTTGAAGGCAGAAGTGACTCTTTTTAATTCACTGCCTAAAATCGCTCACATGAGCTGTGGAAGATTAACTGCACATTACAGAGTAAAAGTTTGTTTTCTGTATTGAGTGTGTCTCTTATAACAAGGCAAAAATAGAAAAAAATCTTGTCTAACTTAATATGGAATCGACCCTATGCCCTTACAGTAATAAAAATACAGCTACACTGAGAACAGCTTACATGTTTCTCTCCCATTTTCTCTATGTTAAGCGGAAACATAGCATGTTGCATTTCATTTGCGTCAATATTGTGTCCAACTTTGACTCTGGCTGCGAATTTCTGCCATGTCAATTTGTGCACTCAATTGCACTTGTCTGAAATGCATTCATAATTCTAAGTACTTCTCTCTGTTTAATGGTTACTGTAAGAAGTACATACTATTGACACCACAGATTACTGATTCCATTTTATCAACATTGAAGATGTGCTGAAATTCATGTTAAGCTGAGTTCACACACACAAGTAATGTGATGCGACATCTCATGGAATTATGTAGTGGCCTGTGACCTACCATTTTCACAGGAAACCACAAATTCTTCGTGGTTGTAAAGCTTTCAACATGACATGAGCAGTAGCTGATGATGAGAAAACTATATGTAGAAGGTTATATTGTGGCGTTTGGACTGAGAAAAGAGTTAGATGCAAAGAAAAGAAAGCGCTAATGATGGCTATGAAAATGGATTGTGTGCAGGAGTAAAATGTGGGCAACAAATACACTTTTAAAAGAACTATCAATTGAAGAGGAAAATTCGTTCATGAACCGTTTCTGAATATAAGAAATAAATTTCGGTTAGCTGAGCTGTGTACTGAACTCTATTAAAAAACCTAATGCCAACATTACATACGCAACACTTTGCTTTTTTTCCCTAAAAGCAGGTTGGTTTTATTCAGGATTCCAATACATCATATTATTCCCCTACTCTTTTGGCTACAAAAACCTATTTTTCAGTATGATCTTCAATCAGTGCGACGGCCTTACGTCACCTTACTGGGAAGGCCTGTATGTCTGTATGGTAACACTCTAATAGTGCCAACGCCTTGCTGCACCAATAAGCTCCACATCATCCATGTACTGCTTCCCATAGAGTGCATCCCTCATTGGGACAAAGAGAGGGAAGTCTGGAGATGTGAGATCTGGGCTTGGGTAGATGGGGAAGAACAGTCCAAAGAAGTTTTGTGACATTCTCTTGGGTGTGCAGACTCATATGAGGCCTTACATTGTTATGGAGAACGAGAAGTTCGTTTCATATTTGTGGCAACAAACACACTGAAGCCGTTTCTTCAATTTCCTGAGGGTAATACAATACACTTCAGAGCTAATCGTTGCACCATGAGGGAGGACACCAAACATAATAACTACTTCAGAGTCCCAGAAGACTTCAGAGCTGATCACAGCACAGTGAGAGAGGACATCAAATTCGAGTAACTCTGTCAGAGTCCCAGAAGGATGATGCGCAGCTCCATGGATTGCCATTTTATTTCTACTTCGAAGTGATGAACCGAAATATCATTGCCCGTGAAGATGTTTGACAAGAAATTTTTACAATCTGTCTCATAATGCTCAAGCAATTCTGTACAGATTGGCCTTTGTTGCTGTTTATGGTCTTCTGTTTGCAATTAGGGACCAAGTGGCCATGCACCTTTTGAGTACCCCATCTGGTGGACGAGCTTGTCAATACTACCAACACAGACGCCAAGTTCTGCAGTGAAGTGTTTGATTGTGACCCATTAATCACCTCAAATGAGAGTGTATGTACGTTCCAATGTTGCAGGAGCCACAGCTTCATTAAGGCACCCAGTATGAAGGAGATTGGGCAGCTTTGCTTGACCTTGCTGCAATGATGACAGACGCCTCGTCCAACAACTAACCAAGCATTTTTTCACTGACAAGTCGCCTTAAACATTTTGTAAGTGCCTTGGAATATTTGTGATGCTCTGGATTTCTGTCAAAGAAAGTCGATGACAGCTCTCTTTTTGGAACACATCTCCCTTAAAGACGCTATTTTAAGGCTATATATAGCAGCGCCACCTATCAGAACTTCATGAAACTGTAGGGGCTGAAGTGGGAACATTCCTTGATGTACCAGAACAAATTCATATGCACACCGAAAAATGGCAACAGCGCATGGTGGCCTGGAAGGTCACCCATCCAAGTGCCGACCACGCCTGACTGCGCTGGTAAACAACAGAAATTCTTAAATCCTGGACAACAGCCTGCATTTCTTAATGATTCAAAATCATCTCCTGGTGACACTGTCACAGATGTAGACGATTCAAACGTGAGATGGACGTTCCAGAATTCAGTGCAATGAAGAGTCAACAGATTCTTGAGATAAACAGTGAACCAAGCAGTCTCTTTTCAGTTCACCTGACAACACTGTTTATCCTCATAAACAAGCACCAAAACCACTTGTGAGTATGCTTTTTGGGTTAAAAAATACCATTAGACGATTTTTAAATAGGGTGCATAGCTAAAATAAGTGTGGGACAGCGATGGTAAAACCAGTTGACAAAGCTTGTGCTTTGTGAAAAAATGTAAAAAGTCTCTGCACTCGAGCGGAACAGTCTGATTAAGCTTCATCATCTTGTTCATCTTATTCTGATGATTAATTTAATCTGCTAAGTATATACCGAGTCACACTAGAATATCAAGTCACATCACATCTATTTCTGGGTGTACTGACACTGGACGTAGCATCATGCCACGCCATGTCACATCAGTTTGCGTAGCCCAGTACCGAACAGTGAAAGTGAGGTTATGAGTTACCATTCTTGATACAAAAACTAGGAGTTTATTAGTGCTCAAACCAAACATCATAACTCATGTTCTTGATCCATGTTGTGTGGTAAAGTGATGAAAAGTGAAACAACATTTCAAAACATCGATTTTTATTTGTTAAGAAAATATATACATACAAACATGACAAACAATGTTTATCTTATCAATTATGTGTTCTCCTTATGTAATTAATAGCGTCACAAAACTGTATTTCTTGTTAAAGAGCTGACTTTTTCATTTAAATGTTATTTAATGAAAACTGTTTCATCACCTTATGTTCTCATTTATATATGGAGTAGGTGTCAGCTCTGTTCTGTTATTGCAAAACCTAAATAATTTTCTACTTTCAGAAATCTGACCTCGATTGTGGAAGAACATTCAATAATAAAAACATCCAAGCCCTCATGGAACATTTTTGTCATGAAAACAAAACAAAATAATAAAATAAAAGTTACAAAGAAACAGGAGCAAGATATCCACTACTATAACATGAATAGCTGTAGTGAAAATAGATTAACTTCTGACGCTAGTAGACGATAACACAGCTAAAACTTTCTTCTTAAGAAACATTGAGGTGACCTGACTTGATCCACCATAGACGGTCTGTGTTAATACCGCCTTTTGAAATTCAGTGTAGAATGTGACATGACGGCCATTGTGATCTGGCCTCCACTCATTCACTTCTTCTTGAGATACATTTGAATGAACAAATCTACTGAGCGATTTCAAGATTAAACTTTGGAGAAAGTCTGCATCAGCAACACTCATTGTGCAGAGAAGAATGAAAACCTTCTGACTCTGCAATAATTTCAATAAGTCATAAACATCCTGCTGTGGTCAAGTCGTGTCCAAAAGCTACTTAAGGTTGGGTGATCATTATAACAGGCACCTAACTGCCACGTTCTGTGTGAAATTCGATGTTGGGTACCCATACTGATTACTTCGTCAGTATCGTTCTTCTTGCTGAATCAAGAGAGATCATTCCATAGACAAGACTCTGGCAGCATTTCGGCTAAAGCCATATATCTGTAGGACAAAGTTACATTGCATCACTGTTCCAACAAACAACTGACATCCACCAACCACCGCTGCCCATGCCACAAGCATCTATAAGTTATATTGATGCAAACATGACTTTATTGCTAATGTGCAGATTGTGTGTAAATGTTTGTTTGCTCACATCAAACGACTCATAGGTTATGTGATTCATACTCTGAGATTAATTTCGTATAAAGCATTTCTTTTTAACATGTTATATAGTATTTTTTATGTTAATGAAAGATATTTTTGGATAGAATGAAATTCAATGGTACCTTTGTTTCATTCTTATTCATATTGATTTCTTTTGCTTATACTTCAATACTTTTTGCCCTAAGTCAGCTGTCATCAAATATGTTATCTCTAAGGTCAATAGGAAATTAAAATATGATAATATAGCGGTAATCTATGTCTGTGGTTTTGGCAATTACTCTTGTGCAAATTTAGGAAGAATTTTTATATGGTAATAACACATCATGCATCTTCGTGTTTGATGCCTAATGATGACTAAGGGACTTGTAGTTATCTAGTTAAGTTATTTATAAAATCGTGATTATTAATGACTCAAGGTTTGATGTATTTAATATCTGCTGCACTTGTCTTATGTATGTGCATGTTCTGATCTTTTCCAATGATAGGAAACAACTTTTTGTTTAAGAGATCTGTTTCACACTGGGGGTAATTAAAATGCAACTCGCTGTGTTGACCATCAGACTCTGTGACTAAAAAATAAACCATAACCCAAAAAATAACGAATGTAGAGTAGTGAAATGTCAGGAACGGATTGACCCAGGTAACCTAGTTAAGCGATTGACACTGCAAGGTCACATGTTAATGTAACGGCGAGATAAGTCATTTCCAATGTGAAATTCTCTTATATTAATAACTGTTGTAACTATTGCATGCAATGTGCATGAATTTTGTCGTACAGGTTCTGGATGTCAGTCCAGCCCAGGCTCAATTAACGGTGACAGCACTCCTGCTTTCATGTAAAACCACACGGCAGGCCATAACTCAAGATCCTGTGAGTGTAGCACCCAAATTGATTGGTTGCAGGGCCTCAACTGAGCACCTTCAAATCAACACACTGGCACCAAGGCAGACTCAATTTTTCATCAGAAAACAAACATACATACATCCGGCCCTCCAATGGGTTCTCACTTGACATCACTAAAGTCGCAGATATCAGTGATTTGGGGTCAGTGAAATGTATGCTACATGACGTCTGGCTCGAAGCTGACCTTGAAGAACCGGTTTATAATAGTTGTGTCGCTGCTGCTCAAATTGCTGCTTCACATGCAGAGTGATGCCCCAGAGCCATACGTAGAACACCCTCTTGGTAGTGCCATGTGGCCGTCTGGAGCCCGGTCTTCTTGCGACTGTACATTCTTGTGATCATCGTTGCCAGCAATCATGTGCAGTGGCAGCATTCCTGCTAAGTCTTTCTACAGTATTGGAGAAGGAACACCCATGTTCTCACAGCGCCATTACATGACGTTGTACAAACTTAGTGAGGTGTTGATTTTCGCGTCTTTGTCGCCTTAAAGACATTCGTGACTAACGTTAACTCGCCATATCCAAGCTCAAAGTACTGATTCTCACATTTGCTACAGGATATATTTAAAGCAGCCCTGATTTGTATCCTCATAATGACATTACTAGTGCCACTCTTACGCAACTGGAGTGAAATATGAATAGACATAATCTTGGTGTTACGATTTTTTCCCCAGTAGTATACTGTGAGCATTACCAGTGCAATGTTTATTTCGCTGTTTCATGAACAAGTTCTGGCAATCTTAAAAAAAATAGTAAAAATTTCTTGAAATTTTGTAGAAAGTGTTTTTGATCATCTACAGCTTCATCAATTTTGAAGCCTGTATGCTTTTGACACAAAGTTGTATTCCAGAGAGATAGTGTAACAGCCACTGGTTCTTCAAATGTTTTTTTGGCCGATTTCTGCTGAAAATCGTGGATGGGATAATGGAAGCAAATAAATTGAGAAGCATACCTAAACAGAAGTATATAGAACAGGTTGTCCAACATATGGACATAAAGGATACTATAGTTATGTTGACAGGAAGGACAAATGACAGGGATGTAGAAATGCTTCAGATCAGCATCACAGATTATGACTAGAAGAGCAACTGTTTTGCTGAGTACAGATTTTCCAAAGTTTAATTAATTTTTCTCCAGCATCCAAAACATTATGCTCCATCATGTTTCTGATCAAGATCAAATTCTCTTACCTTTTGTATGGCAGATTCATCTTTGAATCGATTTTAAGTAGTGCTGATATCTCATTTCAGTAACATTTTGTAGATTGGCTGTTAAGATTCACAAGTGAATCATGACCAACCACACTGCTTATGGTGTGATATTCTCTGTGGCAGTATGGTTTGCTTATAACTAAAAGAGGAAAAATTTTCCTGAATACAATTTTAGAAGTAGTGTGTAGGAAGTTTTGTCTTGCTCATCACTAATACAACTGCAATATCCCTGATATGTTGCTGAATAGTTGAAATTTTTCTCTAACTTCTGATAAATATCTGTAAAATCTTCAGTTTCTTCGCTGGATGGGTGTCTACAGTGACTATTCGAACTGAATCAAATAAAAGAACATTTAATTTAAGTGCACTGAAAGTTTAATTTTGTCAGTATAGTCTTAGATGAACAGCAGACCGCAGCTTATGGTCTCGCAGTACCATTCTCACTATCCAAGTACGGGGTCCTGGGGTCAAGGATTTTCACCTGCCTCAAGATGACTGGGTGTTTGTTTTTGTGGTGTCCTCATCATTTCTTCATCATTGTCATAACCATCATTTGTGGGTGGTGACAGGAAGGATATCTGGTCACCCCACAAACTAACCCTGCCAAATCTGTTGATAACACAGCAGACCCAACAGGCTGGGATAAACGCTTGGAAAGAGAGTGTACTTGATGAACAACAGATAATACAGAAGAGGAAGGTAACACAATGAACCACTATAAAATGTACTCATTGACTGAGCATTATTAGTATTATGAATCTAGAACTAAGAGTGATCAACAAAAGAAAATTAAAGAATATTGCCAAAATTATTTTGTTATGCCATTACAAAAATGAGTATCTTACATCTACATCTATTATGATAAAACAGTAGATATCACTAGAACTAAGAACGATGAACCAAAGAAAATGAAAGAATATTGCCATTATTATTCCGTTGTGCCATGACAAAAATGATTATTAGAATAAACCAGTGGAAATTAAAGGAACTAATCAAAATCTCTAGATACAAAGAAAGTTCTGTTGTCTTCCATTAGATTTTGTTAATGAATTTTAATAATTTAGCATTGCTCTCTTTAACAGAGATCTATTCCAAGTGATTGGAAAACAGCAGAGGTTATGTCTATCCAGAGAGAAAGGCACCCCACTTGGGTACCATAAGTGCCAACCTTTATCATTTATTTCCAATTGTAGCATAATTATAGAACATATTTTCATGTTAAATTTAATAACCCACTGGAAAACCAACATTATCCATACTGCAAGAACAAGTATATGTTTTGGAAAAATTTCTTAAAAGCAATAAAAGGGGAGTAATCAAGTGCATTCAATATTCTAGATTTTCTAAAATCCTTAGACTCAGTACCACACTAATAACTGTAAAGGAAGTACTGTTGTACAGAATATCAGCCAGCACTGCTATTAGATTTAGAGCTTAGTGATAAGCCAAAGACTGAGATGTGGCTGCAGATATATATCAGGTCTCACTAAATGTCCTCAGAAACAATATCCGAAAGTGACTCTAAGAAAAGGCTTGAAGAATTTGAAAACAATGCTAAGGACTTCAGTTACCAATTGCTTCATCTCACTGGTTGTACCTTATTTTGAAAAATTATATGTTTATTCTTGGATAGTCTTCTTTGATTTATATGTATGACTTTATTTATTTGGCTACATATAGTTTAGTAAGAAAAGAAGTTATACGTTCAGCCTGGTTCCTGGTCAACAAACACATGAAAAAAAACCCATCTCCCCATTAAACCTATGTAGTCCAGATGGCTTTAACAATTATTTTATCGATATTGTGAGTACCACTATAAGTGAAATCCCTGACTTCAATGTAGGCTGTGCAGCTGATGTAACAAATGAGAAAAGGCACACCATGATGGACTGGAGGAAACTATAAAAAAATGAAATAATAAAGGTAGCAAAATCTTATAGGCCTTCTGACAGTCAGGATGTATACGGGATGTCTGCTAACATCCTCAAGGAAACTATCCCTGGTGTTGCTGAACCATTAATGACTATTTCTGGACCTTCTGAAACTTGCAAGGGCAGTACCAGATAATAAAAATGACCCAAGCGTGGTAGCAAGCTTCAGACTAATCCCAATAACTCCCATTTTTGCTAAAGCCATGGAGATTGTAGTGAAAGAACCAATCTCAAATTATGTTGCAATTAATGAAATCTTCTCACATATATAGCATGGTTTCTGGAAAGGGAAATCTACAACAGCGACAACACTAGATCTGGTTACTGGGATAAAGCACAGTTTTGAAGAAAAAAAAACCTTAGCTGTAACCTGGTGGCCTTACTAAGGTGTGTGACTGCATTCCTCATAAGGTCCTTCTAAACTAAATCAGTCAGTATGGATTTGGAGGCACTGTTCTGGTAACACTCAAATCTTACCTGGGAACCCAGAAGGCATTATACAGTCCAAGGAAGGCTACCATGTCAATGGAAGTTGGAATGCAGCGTGCCTCACAGACAGTTACCAGGCCCCTCCTGTCCCTAGTTTCTGTAAATGACTTAAGCTCTCATGGGGAGTTCTTGCAGTTTGCGGTTGGCGCAACTTTTTATTCACGAAGTATCAATGCCAGCAAGTCTCAAGAAGAAGCAGATGCCTTATTTGATGTGACAAAAGAATGGTTGATTATAAATAAAATGAAAATAAATGGAGAAAAAACGCAAACATTGATATGTAGTCTCAGTGACCAAGGACACCTAAACTGTGTAGGCGTCTTGAAACTTCTGTGGTTCATAGTGTACAGCAAACTCCCTTGGCAAGACCACACATGCACATGTGTGAAAAGCTGTAGTGAGTCATATACATCTGCATCTGAGACTACGTGAATACTCTGCAATTCACAGTTGAGTTCGTAGCATAGGGTCCATTGAACCACCTTCAAACTATTTCTCTACTGTTCCACTATCAAATAGCAGGAAGAAAAAACGAAGACATAACTTTTTCTGTGCAAGCTCTGGTTTCTGTTATTTTATTATGGTGATCATCCTTTCCTACGTAGGTGGGCACCAACAAAATATTTTCACACTCTGAGGAGAAGGCTGGTGATTGAAATTTCATGAGAAGATCCTGCCACAATGAAAAACTCTTTGTTTTGTTGATAGCCACCCCAATGCACACATCATATCTGTGGTGCCGTCTCCTCTATTTCGCCATAGTACGAAATGAGCTGGCCTTCTCTGAACTCTATCAATGTCCTTTGTCGACCCTATCTGATGTTATCCCACACTGCACAGCAATACTCCAGAAGAGGAAGTACAAGCACAGAGTAAGCAGTCTTTTTAGCAGGCCTGTTACACATTCTCACTGTTCCGCCAATAAACTGTAGTCTTTGGTTTGATTTACCCACAACATTATCTGCATAATCGTTCCAACTTAAGTTATTCATAATTGTAATTCACAAGTATTTAATTGAATTTAAAGCCTTTAGATTTGTGTGTTATATCATGTATCCGAAATTTAGCGGATTCATTTTAGTACTCGTGTGGATGACATCACACTTGACATATAGAGTGAATTGCCACTTTCTTCAACATACAGATATCTAGTCTACATCGTTTCACAAGTTATTTTGATAGTCAGATGACTTAATAATACATTAAATGACAGTCTAAGAGGCCTATGTTTAAATGGATCAGGAACAGCCAAGAGCCTGTAACACTACCTTGGGGAAGCCAGATATTAGTTCTGTTTTACTCAATAACTTTGCATCAATTGCTAAGAACTGTGACCTTTCTGATATGAAATCACGAATCCAGTTGCATGATTGAGACTCGAGCCACAGATACTCCATATACACGCAATTTGATTAGAAATCGGTTGTGAGGTACAGTGTCTAAAGGCTTCTGGAAATATAAAAATATACAATCAATTTGATATCCCCTGTCGATAGCATTGATCACTTCATGAGAATAAAGGCCTAGTTGTGTTTCACAGCACTGAAATGTTCCGAATCCGTGTTAGCTGTCTGTCAATAAATCTTTTTTTTTAAAGATTAGATTAGATTTACTTCCATTCCACTTGATCTGTAGTGAGAATGTCCTCCAGGATGTAAAACATGTCAGAAAAACAATAATACATGGCAAGTATTTACAACTGAAACAAATAAGCTAATGTACCTATCACAAGTCCCAAGTGGGATGATCGTAATTTTTTTAATGAACGCTATATGAAAGAATCATTTTACAAACACTCATTCACTAAGATTGTATTAATGCACTGAATTTAAAATTAAAAAATGTGTTTTTTATTTGTAAGGTAATAAACATATAACAGAAATGCTATAATGAACACATTACTGCACTGAGATGGTGCAGAAGTTGGATTATATATATATATATATATATATATATATATATATATATATATATATATATATATATATATATATATATAGGCTTCTCTTCAACTGAATTTCATTGTTTGTTAAGCTTTTTATGGCTCGTAATGTTCAAACACAGAATATATTCCAAAATCCTACAGCAAATGGACGTTAGCGATATGGGTCTGAAATTTAGAGGATTACTCACGTTTACTTTCTGGGTACTGGTGTGATTTCTGCAACTTTCCAGTCTTTAGGTACGGATCTTTCGCCGAGTTAGTGGTTGTATATGATTGTTGAATATGGAGCTGTTGCATATCTGAGAGCAACCTGACTGGTGTGCAATCAGGGCTGGAGGCCTTGCCTTTATTAAATGATTTAAGCTGCTTTGCTACACTCAGAATATGTACTTCTAGGTTAGTTATGTTGGCTGCTGTTCTTGGTTCGAATTCTGGAATATTTCCTTTGTCTTCTTTTGTAAAGAAATTTGGAAAACCGTACTTAGTAACCATGTTTTAGGGAAGCTGTCATCAGTAACACCATCATTGTTATTGCGCTGTAAAGAGATTGATTGTGTCTTTCTGCTGATGTACTTCACATAAAACCAGGATCTCTTTGGATTTTCTGTCAGATTTCGAGACAGAGTTTCAATATGGAAAGTACTGAAAACATGTCGCATATGTGTTCATGCTACATTTCGAACTTCTGCAAAGCTTCTCCAGTCTTGGGATTTTGCGTTTAAATTTGACATGCTTTTTCCGTTGCTTCTGCAGCAGTGTTCTGACTTTGTTTATGTACTGTGGGGGATCGGTACTGTCTCTTAGTAAATTCTACTTGTCTCTCAATAGCTGTCAATACTACTTCTTTGAGTTTAAACCACATCTGGTCTACACTTTCATATTCAGATTGGAAGGGTGGAGGCGTTCTTTTAGGAAGGCGTCGAGCGAATTTTTAACTACTTTATTTAAATGTATGTATTTTGCATTTAATTTTGGTGAATTTGGTTTTTCTGGTATTCAGTCTCCCTACAACAACTTTGTGGTCACTAATCCCTGTGTCCATCATGATGCTTCCTATTTGTTCAGGATTATTTGTTGATGATGGGTCAAGTATGTTTTTGCAATCATTTGCATTTCAAATGGGCTCCTGAATTAGTTGCTCAAAATAGTTTTCTGAGAACACATTCAGAACTATTCCAAACGACGTTTTGTGTCTACCTCACACTTTAAACGTGTATTTTCACCAACATATTGACAGGAGATTGCAGTCACCACCAACTATAATGGTATGAGTGGTGTACCTACTTCCAAAAAGATCTAAATTTTCTTTGAACTATTCAATAACTGTATCATCTGAGATGGGAGAGCCGCTGAAAGGAACCAATTATTAGTTTACTCCAGTTGCCAAGTATAACCTCTACCCTACTAACTCACAGGGATTATCTACTTCAAATTCACTGCAAGGTTAGCTACTTCTGACACCATAAACACACCATCATCAACGGTGTTTAATCTATACTTTTTGAACCTGGTTAGGTCCTATGTAAAATTTTCTGCTGAACTTGTTTCCAGCTTTAGGCAGCTTTCCATATCTATAACAATTTGAGCCTCAGTGCATTTTATTAGCATCTGAGCTCTGATTCTTTTCCAACACACCTTCAAAAATTTACAACTACGATACTGTTTCTATGTATTCTTTGTTATGTTTTTCCTTCGTCCTTTTAGAGTGACGCCCATTCAGTAATTTTCTGAGAGCCTCTAACCTAAATAGCCTCCCAGTTCCCCAATTAGAAAATTGAAACGTGATAACTGATCATTATCTCCTAACAGGATATTATTCATTGTTTCACAGCCAAGTTGGCCATGGTCTATTACTCTGGGGTCACTCCATAAGTTGCAAGAAAGCATTACTACTCAAAAAAAGAAAAAAGCAATAAAGAGTAGGAGACATGAGAAATGCAGACCATTATTCGGAAAATTGGGAATAATAACTTTTATAGTCATTATGTATTTTTGTGTCTCCTTTACATTAAGATAAATCTAGATTCCCTCAGCAAGGGACATGACAGACATGATAACAACACCTGCAACAAAGAGAGCATAAACATACCAACCTGATGAGTGGCCAAAATAAGAGGTATCTTTCTGATCATTGACCTGAAAATGTTTGGATCACTACCCATAGAACTGCAGGTCCTGTTACAGGAGAGATTCAAGAACAAAATTTCAAGGGACTTAAAATTAAGTCTGCTCTACTCCATACAGGATTTTTTTTGCTGTGAAGACAGTGAATGGATTTACAGAACTATCTCCAAAACCAGTGAATCTTTCAGAAAACCCAATTGTCAATAGCAGATTAAATGTATGTATAGGAAAATGCTTAATGTTATAATTTTTGTATTGTCAAGTATTATTTACATACACTCCTGGAAATTGAAATAAGAACACCGTGAATTCATTGTCCCAGGAAGGGGAAACTTTATTGACACATTCCTGGGGTCAGATACATCACATGATCACACTGACAGAACCACAGGCACATAGACACAGGCAACAGAGCATGCACAATATCGGCACTAGTACAGTGTATATCCACCTTTCGCAGCAATGCAGGCTGATATTCTCCCATGGAGACGATCGTAGAGATGCTGGATGTAGTCCTGTGGAACGGCTTGCCATGCCATTTCCACCTGGCGCCTCAGTTGGACCAGCGTTCGTGCTGGAGGTGCAGACCGCGTGAGACGACGCTTCATCCAGTCCCAAACATGCTCAATGGGGGACAGATCCGTAGATCTTGCTGGCCAGGGTAGTTGGTTTACACCTTCTAGAGCACGTTGGGTGGCACGGGATACATGCGGACGTGCATTGTCCTGTTGGAACAGAAAGTTCCCTTGCCGGTCTAGGAATGGTAGAACGATGGGTTCGATGACGGTTTGGATGTACCGTGCATTATTCAGTGTCCCCTCGACGATCACCAGAGGTGTACGGCCAGTGTAGGAGATCGCTCCCCACACCATGATGCCGGGTGTTGGCCCTGTGTGCCTCGGTCGTATACAGTTATGATTGTGGCGCTCACCTGCACGGCGCCAAACACGCATACGACCATCATTGGCACCAAGGCAGAAGCGACTCTCATCGCTGAAGACGACACGTCTCCATTCGTCCCTCCATTCACGCCTGTCGCGACACCACTGGAGGCGGGCTGCACGATGTTGGGGCGTGAGCGGAAGACGGCCTAACGGTGTGCGGGACCGTAGCCCAGCTTCATGGAGACGGTTGCGAATGGTCCTCGCCGATACCCCAGGAGCAACAGTGTCCCTAATTTGCTGGGAAGTGGCGGTGCGGTCCCCTACGGCACTGCGTAGGATCCTACGGTCTTGGCATGCATCCGTGCGTCGCTGCGGTCCGGTCCCAGGTCGACGGGCACGGGCACCTTCCGCCGACCACTGGCGACAACATCGATGTACTGTGGAGACCTCACGCCCCACGTCTTGAGCAATTCGGCGGTACGTCCACCCGGCCTCCCGCATGCCCGCTATACGCCCTCGCTCAAAGTCCGTCAGCTGCACATACGGTTCACGTCCACGCTGTCACAGCATGCTACCAGTGTTAAAGACTGCGATGGAGCTCCGTATGCCACGGCAAACTGGCTGACACTGACGGCGGCGGTGCACAAATGCTGCGCAGCTAGCGCCATTCGACGGCCAACACCGCGGTTCCTGGTGTGTCCGCTGTGCCGGGCATGTGATCACTGCTTGTACATCCCTCTCGCAGTGTCCGGAGCAAGTATGGTGGGTCTGACACACCGGTGTCAATGTGTTCTTTTTTCCATTTCCAGAAGTGTATATCTGTTTGGTAATTTTTGATGCAGTCTATCCAGCCATATATCGTAAACGACACAGTAATAACGTACTATTAGTATGTTTTCTATAAACTGGTAACCATGTTTTCTCTAACATGCCAGTCCCCACTGTAAAAGTTGTTTCAAAAATTACGTGACATGAGCTAAATGCAAATGTGTAAGGGTGGATGCACCATAAATAAAAATAATAAAAAAAGTATTTTCTGTGTCAGTGACTCAGAATGCATTAGTTGCAATGTCATATATTTGGTAGATGATATAGTTCTTTATGAAAAAGTGTTACCAAATTTAGAATGTGGTAATACACAGTCTAATTTTCATGAAATGGAACCATTGGCAACTACATGTAGATGAAACGAAAGTTATGTACTCCACGAGAAGTAAAAATGTAGTAGCCTTAGACTAGATTACTAATATGACTGTAATCGTTCATATCATACAGACTCACTTGAGTTACAAACGGAATTTTATATAGGCTAAGTTGATGGTATAGTCTGTTCACAAATAGATGAACGAGGGAAACCTAGTTCTGGGTCTATAAATGTCGATTGACTTCAGGCTGCTCATGTTTTGTGTCTGGTCACTGCTAATGACAGCTATCTAATACAGAATTTTGTGTATGTAGCCACTGTGAAGTGATCGTTCAGGCGTATTTGTCTTGTGTCACTAAATGATACGTTTCTTGATTAGTGGCGAAGCAGGTCCTGGCCCATCAAAGGCAGGGCCAGATAATCTTTCCACTTCTTGGAGAAGTACTTTATGGGTTAGAGCTAGAAAAATAATAATGTAGCTGACTGCTGCGAGCTGGAGAAAGAGTCATTCAACCCACTCTCTCAGCCAATGACAGAAGCAGATACATTCAGTTGTGTGAGAGTAATTCATAATTTTTGCCAAGACAGTTCTGGGAGAACATCAGAACCTGGCATTGCTTGCAGCATAGATTGATATGTGAGCACAGGTGTAGTGCCATCACTGCATGATGAAAGCACCTCTCTGCAGCTAATGTGCTGGCAGTCAATTGGCGGAGCTTGTGTTCTCTGCTTCTTGCATCACCTCTGAATTTGTTCATCTACTTGTGAACAGACTATGTACCAAATTGCAGACGTCGATTAACTGTCTGGACACTGGGAAACTGCTGTCGGTGTATGGAAGGAAATGCATACTAAACAAGTTGAGAAGTTTAGTCAGAGTCGAATGCAAGATTTTGGACAGGTAGAGGAGGGGGAGGGGCTGAGCTCATAGAAATATTGTATCACCAGGTCGACTTGAAATTCTCTAGATTAAATGATGGTGTTTTCTTAATCTATTACATTACCAACTACAGTGATGAGACTGTTGGGCCTGCAAGCTGTGTTGCACAGAATTTTTTAAAATTTTTTGTTACCAAGAAACAGGTGCAATTCTTGGGAGGGAGCTGTAGCCCCATAGCGCCCCCCTCCTCCCATCCTCCCCTGGATTCGCCCTAGTGTTGAGTGATGAAAAGCATCGTGAATTACAGTGCCTTGTCTGCCTAGCGCGACAGTGTAGTAGAAATGGAGAAAAATTAGAATCGGCAGATATCAAAGAAAGGTTTTATGTTTCACAAAAACCTGCTTCAAAATTTTCAAATCCCGTTAGGTGCACATTTTTCAACCCCTCCTCATGTAGCTTTGAGGTGATTACGAAAATAAAACTAATATCAGAACCGATTCGTTCATATATTAATATATGACGCAGGAAAGATCTTAAATTTTCCGAATAAAGCAAAATTTGATGCGTTTTTTGTGCACCGGTTATTGTTTGCACACTTGTATAGTTACGCGCACTTAATTTTGTATTCACCCTATTATGTGATAACAGATTTTGATAACAATTGTTACTATTTCGATTTTAATGAAGAATCTATTGTATTCCCAAACAGTTTTAGCTAAATAACCATGCATGAATATTTTGGGTTCAGTCCATAGTTTTCTTTATTCACAGAATTCTTAGGGTGGAACATAACATTTCTATTGCTTGGAGAATTGTCTGTGTGGTATACATTCAGGAAATTGTAAGAATGGCAATGTCTTGCCGCTGGAGCTTTGCGCCAATAACCAACGCCATCTAGGTGGCGTTGAAATTACTCACTACTTTTCCCAACGAGTTTAATTTGGCAATGTTAAATCTGCGCTTGCAAAGAGTTTCAGAAGTTGGCGAAGTACACGTGCGAGACGTGCATTACCACTGTGTTATTTAGTTGTGTATATCGACCATATGCTTAAAATGGCTTTGGCGTTTAGTGTTGTCAGTCACTCTTGTGTGTCGAACATTGTGTCAGCTGTGAACGTGTCTCTGTTGGAGTCTGTCAGTTCATTGTTTGATTATAAAGAAATGAATAATAAACTTCTGTCAAACAGAACACACTTATAGTGATTTATTCATACGATTATTGATTTCACCGGATGGAGTTAATTTTTCGTGCCGTCTAGTGTCTTATTATTGGTCGTATGGCATAAATGATGTAATATTTTGCACTTATAATATTTAGGTAGTTAGCCATGGCTACAAGACGCTGTAGGATAAAAGCAGTTGCTAATGTGTCGGTTTCAAGGGGACGTTGTGGCGAAAAGCCCCGAGAAAACGAAAAAACAGATGAGAAAACTTCGAGTAAATCCTCAGCCACGCCAGATTATCATGAAGTTAGCCCGAGAGAAACAATATTACCCGAAAGTGCAAGCGAGTTTACTGTAGTTGGGAAGCTGCATAATGACAGTTCATTAAACGAAACGTTAGAAAACGCTCCAGTTTGCCACTTAGTACAAAATCCTGAAAACGTCAGTGAGTCGACCTGTTTGGAAGGAAGTGGCAGTAGCTGTTCTAGTCCTATGGATGCACCAAATGTAGTTAGCTCTAAATTGATACAACAGGGATATGTTGACAGTGTACAAACAGGTAATTGTGATGGCAAAGAGGTATCTCTGTGTAATAGACCAGATGAACGTATTACAGATTCAGCTGGAGAACACAGTTTTAAAACTGAGGACATTAGTGATTCAGTAAGGCCAGGTGATTCCTGTGTTACAGGCGCTCAGAAAATTGACATAACAGAAAAGAAGATACCGTCAGCACCTTTAAGACTATCGCGAAAACGTATGAAACCAACAGTTTCCCTTTCCGTAGTAAACAGGAAACCGAAAGAAAATTCTACACTAGAAATAACAGATCAATGTAGTTCGTTAAAAGAGACGTTAGAAAACACTTCGGTTGGTCACTTAGATCAAAATTCTAGAAATTTTAATGAGCTGACCCATTTGGAAGCAAATAGCAGTGATCGTTCTACTCATGAGGATACCTTAAGTATAGTTGACTGTCATTTGGCACAACACACTGGATATGCTGATGTTCAACATTCAGATAATTCTGATAGCAATGATGTATCTTTTTGTAATAGAACAGATGAGAAAATTGCAGCTTCAACTGATGAACATAGCTTTAAAATTGAAGAGAGTATTAATTCTGTGGGGTCGGGGGAGTCCGGTGCCAAAAGTGTTCATGAAACTGACACAATGGAAGTCAAGACCTCAACTGCACCCACAAGACTATCACGAAAACGTATGAAACCAACAGTTTCTCTTTCTTTATTAAGTAAGAAAGCAAAAGAGGACCCGACAGTAGAAAACTCTCCAGTTTGTAACATAGTTGAAAATGCTGCACATGTCAGTGAGACAACCTGTTGGGAAGCAAGTGGTGGTGGTACTAATCCTGTGGATGCACAAAGTGTAGTTGACTGTCACTTGACACAACACACTGGATATGCTGACATTCAGCAATCTGATAACTGTGCTAGTGAAGATGTGTCACTTTGTAAAAGAACAGAGGAGGGTGGTACAGCTCCAACCAATGAACACAATTTAAGAACTCAAGAGAGTATAGATTGTGCAAGGGTGGGGGATTCCTGTGCAAGTGCTCAGAAAATAGATGTAACAGAAACCAAGATATCGTCTGCACCATTAAGACTACCACGAAAACGTGTGAAACCAACAGTTTCTCTTTCCTCAGTAAACAAGAAAGCAAAAGACAATCCTCTAATAGAGAATGCGTCAGTTCATCACTTTGTTGAAAATTTGGCAAATGTGAGCGAGCAGACCTGTTCAGAAGCAAACAGTGGTGGTTTTTCTACTCCTTTGGATGCTCAGAGTGTAGTTGACTGCCACTTGACACAACATCAGTCTGTCAATAGTGCTAACAAAGATGCATCTCTTTGTGAAAGAACAGATGAGGATGTTACGACTTCAGCTGATGAACACCATTTAAAGACGCAAAAGAGTATTGATTGTGAAGGGTTGAGGGATTCCAGTGCCGCAAGTGCTCAGGAAATAGATGTGAAAGAGAGCAAGGTATCGTCTGCACCTGTAAGACTACAACGAAAACGTATGAAACCAACAGTTTCTCTTTCCTTAGTAAACAGGAAAGCTAAAGAAGATTCTATACTAGAAATAACTCAGCAGTGTGATCCAGTAAGTGTGACATTAGAAAACACTTCAGTTGGTCATTTAGTCCAAAATTCTGCAAGTGTCAGTGAGGCGACCTATTTGGAAGCAAATGGCAGCGATCGTTCCACTCCTGAGGGTATGCCAAGTATAGTTGACTGCCATTTGGCACAACACCCTGGATATGCTGATGCTCAGCATTCAGATAATTGTGATAGCAATGATGTATCTCTTTGTAATAGAACAGATGAAAAAATTACAGCTTCAACTGACAAACACAGTTTCAAAAGTGAAGAGAGTACAAATTCTGTGAGGTCAGGAGAATCGTGCGCCACAAGTGTTCATAAAGCTGACACATTGGAAGTTCAGAAATCATCTGCACTCACAAGACTACCACGTAAACGTATGAAACCAGTAGTTTCCCTTTCCTTAGTAAACAAGAAAGTGAAAGAGAATCATACAGCAGAAGTAATTCAACATTGTAGTGCCAGTAAAGCTGATGATCATTCTACTGCTCAGGCTCCTAAAAAGTTGCAGACCTTTGTCACAAGCTCTAATCTGCACCAGGATGTAGAAGCAGGTGGTTCTGGGAGAACTATTCCAGCTGTTGGCTGTGAAACTGGAAGTTCTAGTGTATCACACGAAGTTAATAGAAAAATTAGTCCTGAATTTCTTTCACAGGCCTCTGTATGTAACACAGAAAGAAAAAATAAAGTTGCACCTGATGTTGTATCTGTGGACACACCTGTTGGAGAACAGCGTACTAGTGCTGTTGTTAACACATCCACTTATGAAAGTCCTCCAGTGAGTGATTCTGCATCAGCAGAAAAGGACAAAGGGACTTCATCTTCAGTAAAATGTTCTGTTAGTCAGTCAGGAAAAGATTGTAGTCAGTTGAATTCATTTAGGTCGAGGTTTATCAGGCCAAAGCCACTCCTTGAATCAGCAGCAAGGCGCAACAGAACTGGTAGTATTGGAAGTGCTAGTGAATCAGACAGTGAAAAGAAATCTTTGTCATCAGCAACGACTGTAAGTCCTCCATGGAAACCAAGAATTAAAACATCTAGAACTAAGTTAACCCATGTGCAATCCAGGAAGAATGACAAGCTGGCTAATGCTTCAGGTGTGAGTACTGATGAGTCGGAGGATGAACATAGTTCAATTTCTAGGGCAGCAACAATATCACCACCAAAGAAAATAGCAAGATTAGATAGGTATGTCAATTTTGTGTGTTCCAAAGTGGGAGTAGATAGAATACATTTTTAGTATTCATGTGCGAAAATAATCTGAAGTATATGTAATAACATCCATTTTTTGTTTAAGTTACAGTGGAAGTGATACTTCACATAGTGAATTTTCTCAAGAGGTATCAGAGGAAAGTTCATCGCCCATAAAGAAACCTTATGCTAAGGCAGAGCGGGTAACCAAAAGGAAAGAATACCTGAGACGTATCATAGAGATAAAAAAAGAGATTTCACATAAAGTGAGTGATGGCAAAGTGAATAGGAGTCGCCTCACAATGTTTGATCTAATTTATTACAATCCAGTCACAAATCCAATGAAGTAAGTAGTCACATATGAAATACATTTTATGTTATGTTCAGTGGTATTAACATTTTTTGTCTGCATACTTTTATGTCCTGAAGTTCTTCGGACTGATTTGGCTAAAAATAACACAATATTAACAAGGGAAAAGTTCGATACCATGCCAAGAATTTATTAAATGCAAAAGACAGTCATTATTTTTTCACTTAAAGAAGTGTAAAATTG
The DNA here is from genome assembly GCF_023897955.1 of Schistocerca gregaria. Taxonomy (NCBI): domain Eukaryota; kingdom Metazoa; phylum Arthropoda; class Insecta; order Orthoptera; family Acrididae; genus Schistocerca; species Schistocerca gregaria. The sequence goes on along the minus strand of NC_064922.1, from coordinate 248,463,200 downwards.
TGTTCTTTCAAGGGTGCCAGAGTAAACTATGGTGTGGGACTAGCATTTAAAATCCGATTAATGCAAATGTCAGACAGCACTAGATCAACCAGTCAAGGTTGGGGTAACACAGCATGACCAGATCTGAGGAGCTCTCTCTGTATTTGTATTAAAGTAATTAGCCTACAGTATAATTATTAGGATTTCAAACTCTTGTGCACTGAATACCACCCCGTTGTCGTCATCAGTTTGTCACCTATTGGTGCAGGGAAGTTTGTGATTATACATATTCCATTGGTCTTTTGAAATATTAGAAAATCTGGAAATGCACAGTACCAGCAGTTGAATTTTACCCGTGATGCAATCATGATGGCAGGTAACACTGTTCCATCCTAATGCAAAATGGAGGGCGTAACATCACACATTCGTGAAGTGAACAGATGAAGACAATCTCGTTATACAAAATATAATCAAAGTAATTCATTACCTGTTTTAACAAAACAATGTAACAAAGTTTTAAAGATATAATGGTGCACAAGTTACCCATGCCTGGTTTTTCATGTCCCTCATCTAGTATTTACCGTAGCTATAATGAGTCAGAACCTGTAGCATGTAACTAAATTATTTCCTTATATGACCATCCTGCCGAAAGATTTCTGTAAGCTAGTTTCTTTTCTAGGAAATACTTTATTCCTTCCTTGACGAAGGACACAGTGCATTACTTTCAACTCTGCTCTTGTGTCATTTTGTAGGTTGACTCCTCATGGTGTGACAACATTTTAGGCTCTTTTATCCACATTTATTTCTTTTAATAGTGTGAGTGAGTGAGTGAGTGAGAGGGAGAGAGAGAGAGAGAGAGAGAGAGAGAGAGAGACCGAGAGAGAGAGAGAGAGCTCTCTTCTGTTCTCAATATCTCTCTCGAGCCCTGCTGATAATTTCTCCTTCCTTTCCTGTGAAAGCGGCTTCCCATGTTTAGGGACTCTAGGGGTCCAAGACACTACCACAGCATAAAATTTGAAACGATCTACCTCAAAATCAGAGATCCTAGCCGAATCCAATGAGATGATCTTCTTGGTAAGCCTATTGTTGTTCATTCGTTGTAGGTGCCCAATATGATAATGTTTGTCTTTTGTTATTGTTATATTGACTCATTTCAAAATTCCTGAAAGTTGTTCTTTTTGATGGTATATATAAAACACATAACAATTGAAAGTGTCATCTGTGGATTAATAACTATTATTGCTGATATTTTATATTAATTTTTAGGTCCCATGCATCAGTGTAGATAATTTGGTTAATACAGTATGAAACCTTCCAATGGGCTGATAAACATTTTTACAATCTCTCGTCAGTTACTGTTGTCATTCAGGTTCTCACTGCAATGATTGATCCACAATGCAATAGCTTTCATTTATTTACTTTCCTTCATTAGTTTCAAAAGAGGGTGGTTGTACCATTATTTTGTTGCTATTAAGCTATTATCGGCCATTTTCTCTTGCTGATACTGCTCGGTGACATTTGCGCTGAAGATGAGCTGTTAACCCTTTCTAGTGGTTTTACTAAATATTAGCCATAGGACTATGTTAGAATATTTTGGTATAACGTGTTGTTTACCAGCTACAAATGATTTGTGAACCGGGTGTTTCATCGTGGTCAGAAGAATGTGAAGCACACATTTCTTGTCAGTTTCAGCTGTTGGTAATGAGTAGTTTCAGCAGATAAGCTGTAATGAAATAGAGGAGTAGTAAATTGTTGAAATTATACTAAAGAGATTTATGTAATTGAGTTCTGATGAAACCAGCTATAGTTAAAGTATGCAATCGTCCTTAATCTTTCTTTGTGAATATAAAGACGATTTTCACAAGATGTGTGTGCATTTATTTCTTAAGTCATTTTTAATGAAGTTTGTGCCTGACCTAATACTGAACTGTAATAAGTGCTATTTTACAAAGTAGCAAATGACACACTCCAGGCTGATGGCATCATCAACGTAGTGAAAATATAGTCACAGGAATTCACCAATGGATCATGTCACCAACAAAATGAGACATTAACATAACAAAAATTGGCAAACTAAAGGGAGCTCCCAGAAAAAACACACACACACACACACACACAGAAATAAGATACATAAATAGAAAATGAATGAAAAACACTTTCAGAAATCAACAAAAAGATTTTATATGTATTTCTGTTGCCACTAAATCTATATGGATAGAGTTAACAACACGGTCCAAGTTAATGAATCACTGCCCTCATTTGATGTCTGTAGGATGATCCAAGCATTCTGCCCCCCTCAGTAACCTTCCTCTGAATCTGTTTCTAGAGTAGTGGCATGAGGAAATGTGTGACAGCCTAGTATAAAAATAAGAGAAGTCGTATGTATACTGTAAAAATGACTCCCTGCTAAGCTACAGGAGTGACAAGCACACATGGGCAGTCAACTGGTCACACTGTTGATGCCCTAGTTTGTCCCTGTATCTGGGCTCCTACATTGATTATTAATTTTAGTCCATGCATTATTTTCAGTGTTAACTAAATATAATGATCCAACACCTTAAGTATAAATGGCACCAGATCACCACACAATGCCCATCCACTTTTACTACTGCTACAGAAAATTCGGGTGGGTACCATTTGCCAGGTCTTCACATGTCAATCTAAGTGTCATATTGCATACTGTCATACATTTCTCGGTGAAACCTTTTTCCAGTGCTCCGCAGACCAATTGTTTGTACCACTCCAAATGTGACCATCAGTATGGTGTACTGATCAGTGACTTCTGGGTTTCAGGAAGCTCTTGGAAACACAAATAGGCCCAATTGCCTCTCAGTATATACCTCTGTTATTAACCTCAGTGCTAGAGGCAAATGAACAGATTGAGAAAGATTTCTTCCTAGTCATTAAGACTGTACACTTAGAGGTCAATAACCCCATCATTCATTTTCTTGAGACCATTATAGTGATGACTGACATTTCTTTACAGAAGACTGTTAACTAAAAACTAAAACTAAACTCTATCAGGCCCTGGTGATACACAATGTTAATAGTGGACTTAATGTAATTCCTACAGCTGTGTCCTGTTCATACTCTCATAATTTTCTCTGTTACTTTTTCTGATAGGAAAGAAAAGTGTGTACAGTGTGACAAAATTTCAATTGTATGTAGCCAATGTGATGATAGTTTTAGGTAACCACAGAGAAGTAAAGAAAGAACGATGTATTTTGGGTGCAGAAAATGAAAAATTTAATATAAATTCTCACACCCTAGGGCCATGGCACAGCAACTGTGATATATTTTCAGTAGGAAAAATATGGTCTATTTTACAAAAACAGCAATAAGCTTTACTGATGTGCTACACCTTTCTGAGGCATCTTCAGAAGTTGTATAGGAACTGTGAGCAACACATTAGTTATAAGTAGTCAAAATTTTGGTGTGCACCTTCAACAAAGACATGCATCTATGCTTAGATAGGTGAGCACTGTCATAGTTCTTCTCGTAAAGATTAATATATTTTATATTTGCCATATGGGAATTTTTGTACATTTTGTCTGTTTGTAAACAAGCTCTTATGTCCATGTATTTCTTACAGACTTTGTGTCCTTACATTTGACACTGAGAGAGTGCCATGTTTTAGATACTTTATCTCTTTTTTAATGTTTTTACATCTCTTTTACATTAATCACCTGTGTTAAATCTATTTTTCATTTGTATGGATGTTAATTGTCACTAAATGTTCCGTTTCATTCTTGGTTATTATATTTTCAAACTTGTGACCACCATCTAGCAGAGCTTCTATGTGCTGTGTCAGCAGTGTCGTGTTTGCCAGTTTCATATATAGCGTGCACACATGCAGTGATGTATTCATGGCCACTGCCATTTGTACATCAATATTTGTGTCAAGATGGAAGTATGGCCTATCTAAGCATAGCTGTATGTGCACACCAAAATTTCGACTACTTATGCCTAATCCATTACCTGCAGTTCCTATACAAGTTCTGAAGACGTCTCAGAAAGGTGAAACACATCAATAAAGCTTACATCATTTTTGCAACATAGAGCATATTTTTCCTATTGACATTATATCACAGTTGCTGTGCCATGGCCTTAGAGTGGGGGGATTTATATAACCAATTGCCTCCTCGGGCTTATGAAGATATTTATGAACAGTAATTTCAACAGTCAGTGTATTACTGAAAATCTTGTCCCTGTATACTTACATAAATTTCTTAAAATTCATAAGTACCAACCTGTGGACAAATCACTGCTGAAATGTGCCAGATTTCTTAAGAATAACAAACTCGGGCATTTTCACAGTGAGAAAGAGGTGGCCTATGATGTTTACATGTCTCTCACTATCTTTCTCAGCCACTCAGAATTAGACAATTTTATGATAGAGTTGAACTACATGGTTTGGGAGAGCAGTCACCCAGTTATTCTAAGGCATTACTCTAAGATCAAAAAATTGCAATAAGTCTTCTGGAAAACCATTTGCAGGACTAATCATAGTAAGAGTAATTTGCTTCCATTTGGTGAATGCATGGTCAACTTAACATCTATTTCCTTTATTGTTCAGCAAGAGGTTTATAAACAAAGTTCTTAAACATAACCTGCAACCCCGATTAGATGATAAAATGGTTCCTAACCTTGTAGCTCACTTGAGATTGGCATTTGATAACATGGATGACAGTACAATGGATAAAGTAAAGTTGACTTGTAAAGCCAGTGACAGTATAGAGAATGCAGTTCAAACTGAGACGCCAAATAGAGATCTTAAGCAATTTTGATTCCATAGGAACCATTGTGCACAGTGACTGTAGACTAGAAGGAAGGAGAGGCACACAACAGTAAGTCCCAATAGCATTAGTTTTTATTATTTTTGCAAATCTAGATTTCAGCTCTAAATAACCAAATTTTCTTACAAGTGTATCTGTAAGAATGTACAGCATGACATGAACTGCTTTGATTCTGTTGAATTGTAACACAAATGCACTGGACATGGTATTTATAGCCAAAATCTAGATTTACAAGAATAATAAAAACCAATGGGATTGCAACTGATTGATATGTGCCTCTCCTTCCAATAAAGATCTGTCTGTGATGGAGTCACTTAACAAAAAACTTAAAGATACCGAAGCTTTGTCAGGGTAGACAAGGGTAGCACAGCTGTTGTCATCTATAACGCAAATTGATCAGATCTGACTAACACTTACATTAGGGACCTTAGCACATCTCTTCTTGAGTGTAGCCGTATTCTCAGTCCTGAGAATTTGTACAGAACAAAAGTAATAAGCCCTAGAGCACGAGCACTTTGCACACAGATTAAGACCCATGAACAGGACCTTCCAGTCGGCCCAGTGATGTTTTTGCTGAAAATATACAGAGTGTTCATTTACAGAACAGGGTTTTTCTATTTCAAATAGGAAAGAATTAATCCAAAAACTGCAAGGAAAGGTTTTTACATCATCCTGTTGTCTAGCTTCTCTTGATATAAAGAATTTGTAGGCTAACATTCCTATTTATGAGATGATCGATATTATCCAAACAAACCTGTCTCGTAACAGTCAATTTAGTACTGAAAAGATTCGAGAACTAACTTTAAGTCTTAAATTGGTAACATCCCATAATTACTTTTCTTTCAGGTAATTGTATGTACAAGAAAGCTGATGAACTGCCGTGGGCAGTTGTCTTGCTGGCTGGCTGGCAGATATTTCTGTGACCAGTCTAGAATGTAAATACTTTCAGCAATCTTCTGATCTTTGCATCCGAGCAGGGTAGTGCAGTGCATAGCACACTGGACTTACATTCTGGAGGACGATGGTTCAAACCCACGTTTGTCCATCCTGATTTAGGTTTTCTGTGATTTCCCAAAATAATGTAAGATAAATGCCAGGATGGTTCCTTCGAAAAGGGCATGGCTGCTTTCCTTCTTCAGCCTTCTCTAATCTAAGCTTGTGCTCCATCTCTAATGAAATCTTTCTCAATGGGAAGTTAAACACTAATCTCCTCCTCTGATCCCTGCAAAAAATGAGTGTTTTATTGCTGTTATGTTGACATGTTCATTTTTTTATGGCTATATGGATGATATATCTTTAACAAAAGATGAATTTAACACTTTGCATTCTGAAATCTCAAAAAGAAGATCGACAGGAAGTGCAAAATGGCTAAGCAGGGATGGCTAGAGGACAAATCTAAGTATGTAGAGGCTTATCTCACGAGGGGTAAGATAGATACTACAGGAAAATTATAGAGACCTTTGGAGAAAAGAGAACCACTTGCATGAATATCAAGAGCTCAGATGGAAACCCAGTTCTAGGCAAAGAAGGGAAAGCAGAAAGGTGGAAGGAGTATATAGAAGGTCTATACAGGGGTGATGTTCTTGAGGACAATATTATGGAAATGGAAGAGGATGTAGATGAAGACGAAATGGGAGATAAGATACTGAGTGAAGAGTTTAACAGAGCACTGAAAGACCTGAGTCGAAACAAGGCCCCGGGAGTAGACAACATTCCATTACAACTACTGACGGCCTTGGGAGAGCCAGTCATGACAAAACTCTACCAGCTGGTGAGCAAGATGTATGAGACAGGCGAAATACCTTCAGACTTCAAGAAGAATATAATAATTCTAATTCCAAAGAAAGCAGGTGTTGACAGATGTGAAAATTACCGAACTATCAGTTTAATAATCCACAGCTGCAAAATACTAATGCGAATTCTGTACAGATGAAAGGAAAAACTGGTAGAAGTCGACCTCTGGGAAAATCAGTATGGATTCCGTAGAAATGTTGGAACATGTGAGGCAACACTGTCCTTACGACTTATCTTAGAAGAAAGATTAAGGAAAGGCAAACCTACATTTCTAGCATTTGTAGACTTAAAGAAAGCTTTTCACAATGTTGATTGGAATACTCTCTTTCAAATTCTAAAGGTGGCAGGGGTAAAATACAGGGAGCGAAAGGCTATTTACAATTTGTACAGAAAGCAGGTGCCAGTTATGAGTTTCGAGGGACATGAAAGGAAAGCAGTGGTTGGGAAGAGAGTGATACAGGGTTGTAGTCTCTCCCCGATGCTATTCAATCTTTATATTGAGCCAGCAGTAAAGGAAACAAAAGAAAAGTTTAGAGTAGGTATTAAAATCCATGGAGAATAAATGAAAACTTTGAGGTTCGCCGATGACATCGTAATTCTGTCAAAGACAGCAAAGGACTTAGAAGAGCAGTTGAACGGAATGGACAGTGTCTTGAAAGGAGGGTATAAGATGAACATCAACAAAAGCAAAATGAGGATAATGGAATGTAGTCGAATTAAGTTGGGTGATGCTGAGGGAATTAGATTAGGAAATGAAACACTTAAAGTAGTTTTCCTATTTGGGGAGCAAAATAACTGATGATGGTCAAAGTAGAGAGGATATAAAATGTAGACCGTCAATGGCAAGGAAAGTCTTTCTGAAGAAGAGACACTTGTTAACTTAGAGTATAGATTTAAGCATCAGGAAGTCGTTTCTGAAAGTATTTGTAAGGAATGTGGCTATGTATGGAAGTGAAACGTGGACGATAAATAGTTTAGATAAGAGGAGAATAGAAGCTTTCGAAATGTGGTGCTACAGAAGAATGCTGAAGATTAGATGGGTAGATCACTTAACTAATGAGGAGGTATTGAATAGAATTGGGGAGAAGAGGAGTTTGTGGCACAACTTGACAAGAAGAAGTGATCAGTTGGTAGGACATGTTCTGAGGCATCAAGGGATCAGCAATTTAGTACTGGAGGGCAGGGTGGAGGGTAAAAATCATAGAGGGAGACCAAGAGATAAATACACTAAGCAGATTCAGAAGGATGTAGGTTGCAGTAGGTACTGGGAGATGAAGAAGCTTGCACAGGATAGAGTAGCATGGAGAGCTGTGTCAAACCAGTCTCAGGACTGAAGACCACAACACACAACATTCTAAAATCTCTGTCACTTATGAAGTAAGGGGTCCAGACAAAGTGTTTGATTAATTGGATGTAAAACTTCCGCTCAGCAGTAATGGAATTAATTTTGAAACCTATCACAAGCCAATCACCAGCAACTCAATAATACGTGCATCATCATGGTATCCATATCAGTACAAAATGAATTTCTTCAGAGCCATGGTAGATCACCTATGTGAACTTCCTTTAACCCCAGCTACTGTTGATGGTGAACTAATCAATTTACAGGTAGTAGTTAGTAGCAATTGATGTGACCCGAACATTGTTGATAAGTTGTACAAATGAAAAGTAAAAGAAAGTGGTAGTTAAACAGATGATAATTTTGTAATTCCAAAAGCAAAAGCTATTGTCCTACTGGTCTTGGGTAGCTGTCAGCTCACTAGGCTGTTCAGGAGCTATAATGTTAAAGTAGCTTATTCCATTCATGATAAAATTCAGTATCCCTTTATATGTAATGAGCAGCTATGTATAGAAAGATTCTCTCATTCCAGCGGTTAAAACTTATGTGCTCAGTGTCCTATGTCTTACAAAGAGGCAGACTGGCCAGATGTTCAGAATAATATTTCAGGAGCATATGCTCACTAAAAAGGTACACTTAAAAATAATTCTTCAGTCACTGAGCGTTTAAATGCTAGTGAATATGCAGAACCTGTACTAGAATTGCTCCAGGCTTTGTATCGTGTGCCAAGAGTAAGAATTTGATTTTGCTGGAGGTTTTGGAGATTGTGGAACACTCTTATGTAGCTAAAAACGTAATCCTTTATGAACAACCAAGAATCAGACATTTTATGATTCGATGATGACAATTTTGCAAAGAGTATTACTGTGAATTGGCATAATTCTCTTCATGAAGATGTTAATTTATTTCTATATCCTACGTTTTATGCTCGACTTATGTAATTTTTTTATTTTCTGTAAACAAGCTGTTATGTCTATATATTTCTTAAGGAAGTCTTGTCCTTACATTTGACACCAACAGAAGGCGCTATCTTTTAAATACTTTATCTCTTATTTACACTGAGATGACAAAAGTCATGGAATACCACCTAATATTGTTTCTGACCTCCTTTTGCCCGACATAGTGCTGCAACTCGATGTGGCATGGACTCAACAAGTTGTTGGAAGTTACCTGCAGAAATATTGAACTGTGATGCCTCTGTAGCCATCCATAAGTGTGGAAGTGTTGCTGCTGGAGGATTTTGTCCACGAACTGACCTCTCAATTATGTTCCACAAACGTTTAGAGGGATGCATGTTGGATGATCTTGGTGGCCTCGCTCGAACTGTCTAGAATATTCTTCAGACAAATCACAAAAAATTGTGACATGGCGCTTTATCATCCATAAAAATTCCGTAGTTGTTTGGGAACATGAAGTCCATGAATGGCTGCAGTTGGTCTCAAAGTAGCTGTACATCCAGAGGGCCCAGTCCATTCCATGTAAACGCAGCCCACACCATTATGAAGCTGCCACCAGCTTGCGCCGTGCCCCGTTGAAGCTTCAGTCTATGGCTTTGTGAGCTATGTGCCACACTTGAACTGTACCATCAGATGTTACCAACTGAAATCGGGACTCATCTGGCCAGGTCATGGTTTTCCAGTCATCTCGGGTCCAACCAGTATGATCACAAGTGCAGGAGAGGTGCTGCAGATGGTGTCGAGCTGTTAGCAGAAGCAATCGCATTGGTCATCTGTTGTCATAGCCCATGAATACCAAATTTTGCTTTACTGTATTACATTTTATTTCCTACATTGATTTCTGCATTTATTTCATGCAGTGTTGCTTGTTTAATAGCACTGACAACACTATGCAAACACTACAGATCTCACTCTTCAAGCTTTCCTGGCAGAAATGTTGTAAATAGTCTTCGCGGGTTTGCTGATGGATCATGTTGTGTAAATTCCATAATATTTCCTCAGAGCAACTGGCGACATCTTCAGGTGGTTCAACCTTGCTGGTGGCTAGGTATGACTGACGGTATCTGCACGTTGACACCCCATATCTAGAACACGTACGCGAAGAATGTGCAGGAGTGGAAATGATTTGCAGATAGATGGTGCCATATTCAAACACCCTCTGCTGAAAATCGCACAGCAGCTCTCCTGCGTGTGCGCTGTACGCTGTGTTTACTAACGGTGCGGCCAGATGTTACTCCCAAAGACTGTGCTAGACCAATGTTATTTCAGATCTGTTATCGAAAATCTTGATTTTTCACTTCATGATTTAATAGCGGCCAATGCAAGGTTTCAAGCTGTGTTCAGTTAAAATCCCGCATCCCGGTTGATGAGAGTATTGGCTGTACAGATATGTATTGCTTCCATAATGACGCAATCCCAGAAAGATTATGCTGAGTATAAAACTTCGGTCTTTTCATAAACCGTGCGATGTCCTGTATCCAGACAGTGTTCAACAATTGCTGACTTTTCTGGTTGATGAAGGTGTGTACGATGCTGATGTTCTTCGCATTTGAAACTCAACGCATTTCATATGCAAAGTGTCCACCCCAATACTACCCATTCAAATCGGGGCTCTCCCCTTAGGCGTCAACCAGCCACAGGAAGGGCCACCTGAACACAGTGGCCATTGTTGCGAATTCCAATGCTCCTGAAAGACAAGCAACCACTCCTAGGTATACAATGGATGGTAGCAGTTCAGGTATCTGAGGCATCAACCCTTTGTCATCAGGGGGTTCAACCAAACGAGTACATAATGAATCCATCACACGGACTGGCTACTGTGTCTGGCTGTATAGCATTAAACGGCAATGGTGTCAAAGAAAGATAGAAGAGGTGCTGAGTCACATGGCGAATATGCATGGACACAGACATGGGAAGGAGGCAGCAGAGGAGGAGGAGTGAGGACAGACAGGGAGGGGAACGGGAAATGGGGGACGCTGCCTGGGATGGAAGAAATGGGCACAAAAGCTCAGAGACCCTTGTGTGCCACACCCCAACTCATGAAAGAGAGGTGAGCCTCTTGGGACGAGGGGGGGGGGGGGGGGAAGAGGTTTGTACCGTCCTTGTAATCTAGGTCCTTGTGACACACAACGTTTCACTGCTACCTTTTCTCGTGGTATCATATTCACTGACTTTGCCAACTAACAACCTAAAATACTTTTTTTTCTTTGTGTGTGTGTGTGTGTGTGTGTGTGTGTGTGTGTGTGTGTGTGTGTGTGTGTGTGTGTGTGTGTCAGCTGTAAGGATGGAAAATTTAACCAACATTTTATTAGCCAAAATAACCATGTACAAATTGTGAATAATGTTGCAAAAACAGCATAAGTTTTATTGATACATGCCTCTTTGAGTACTCGTCCAAATTCGTACAGGAACTGTTAGCAATGCATTAGTCATATGCAGTCAAAATTTGGTACTAACAGGGCAAAGCAGGTGGAACTTCTTAGAAGTTGGAGAAATTGGGTGACAATGACATAATTGTTGAGTTGCATAACTCCCTCATATTAAGCAAGGGTGTGGTCACATGCCATGATTTTATGAACGTAGCTATCCCAAAACTCAAACAAGAGTGGACAGCATGGAGATGGAAGATAGTGGATATGGAGTAAAGGACACAAAGGAATAATAGAGAAGTTGAGAATTCAATTCTCCAGCACTGCCTGAACACATTATGTAAGGATTCCTTTGATTTAAGGTTAGGCCTTACATTCCTAACCCTGTTAGGTGCTATAAATGCCAGTGATTTGGCCATACAATGCTGAGGTGTGGAGGTGAAGTGATCTGTGGAAGTGTGGAAAGGCAGCCCATGAATCTGAGACTGACTGCCCACCACCACCAGTAGGCATTAACTGCTCTGGGAGCCACCAAGTCTGGAACTGAGACTACCCTGTTTTTGTTGAGAATGCAAAATTCAGGAGACGGAAGTGACCGAGAAGATCCCCTATGCAGAAGCCAAAATAGAATATAAGGCAACAAAGACCTTATGTATTGCATTTCATATCTGTCCATGGTGCAGATACCTGTTATCAAGCTGGACACTTCGATGCAGATGACATCCAGCATGCCTTTATCCACCACCACCACCACCACCACCACCACCACCACCACCACCATCCAGGTCTGGGTGGATCACATTACAGCCATGATCCACAACGCCACTGATGCATCTAACACGAAGTCAGTGGTAACGTCTAGGAGGCAGCTTATCCGCTAGCGGAATGATGAATGTCATTCTGCAGTCAGGGACCAGAGGGCAGCTATGCAAAGATTCAATTGATGCCTTACAGATGTGAATCTTGGAACCTTTCGAATGATATGGGCAAAGACAAGAATAAGAAGAGGTCTTGGCAAGAGTTCCTGAACTACATCAACAGGTCCACATTTGAAAGTAATGTATGGGAAGCCATCGGGAGGATCTCATGATGTAACTTGTGACCACCAATAGCAGCTTTACGAGAGTAGGGGTATCTCCAAACATCACTGCGACACATTGCTCAAACAGTGGCTCAGTTGTACAAGACCATTACAACTGATCCTGTTCCGGATCCAGCTTTCGTTGTTATCGGGAGACACAGGAGAGGTTTGGTTATAATGGCCAACATTGAGGAATACAACAAGCCTTTCTCTTGGTGGGAGTTGGATTCTGTATTATCAGTAGCTTGGGATACTATGCCCAGTCATAATATGATAACGTACAACATGTTGAAACAGTTGGATCCACCATCAAATGTGGTCCTTCTTCAGTTTTTTAATGAAATTTGGATAACAGGAGACTTCATAACTGGTGGAAAGAACCTATTTAAATTCTGTTGCTTTTTTTTTAAATCACGGAAGAATCAGACTAACCTTGGTAGATTTCGTAGCATTAGTGTCATAAGTTGCATGGGAAAGACACTGGAGCATACACTGAAGAGCCAAAGGAAGTGGTACACCTACATCATGTAGGGCCCTCATGGGCACTCAGAAGTACCGCAACACGATGTGGCATGGACTCAATTAGTGTCTGAAGTAGTGCTGGAGGGAAATGATACCATGAATCCTGCAGGACTATCCATAAATCTGTAAGAGTATGAGAGTTTGGAGATCTTTTCTGAACACCACGTTGCAAGGCATATGAGATGTGCTCTATAATGTTCATGTCTGGGGAGTTTGGTGGCTAGTGGAAATGTTTAAACACAGAAGAGTGTTTCTGGAGCCACTCTAGCAATCCTGAATGTGTGGGGTGTCACATTGTCCTGCTGGAATTGCTGAAGTCCATTGGAAAGCACAATGGACATGAATCGATGTAGATGATCAGACAGGATGTTTACGTACATGTCACCTGTCGAAGACATGTCTAGATGTATCATTACAGAGCCTCCACCAGCTTGAACAACCCCTGCTGACATGCAGAGTCCACGGATTCATGAGGTTGTCTCCGTACCCGACACATTCATCCACTCAATACAATTTGAAACAAGACTCGTCCTCCTAGGCACGTGTTTCCAGTCATCAACAGTCCAATGGCGGTGTTGACTGGCCCAGGTGAGGCTTAAAGCTTTGTGTCGTGCAGTCATCAAGAGTACATGAGTCGGCCTTCGGCTGTGGAAGCACATATCAGTGATGTTTCATTGAATGGTTCGCATACTGACACTTGTTGATGATCCTGCATTGAAATCTGCAGCAAGTTGTGGAAGGGTGGCACTTCTGTCACGCTGAACGGTTCTCTTCAGTCATCATTGGTCCCATTCTTGCAGAATCTTTTTCCAGTCACAACGATGTCGGAGATCTGATGTTTTGCCGAATTCCTCATATTCACGGTACACTCATGAAATGGTCATAAGGAAAAATTCCCACTTCATTGCAATCTCGGAGATGCTGTGTCTCATCACTCATGTGCAGACTACAACACCACATTCAAACTCACTTAAATCTTGATAACCTGCCATTGTAGCAGCAGTAACCAATCTAACAACTGCGCCAAATACTTGTTGTCTTACATTCCTGACATGCCTGTACCAGTTCCTTTGGTGCATCAGTGTATTGTTAAGTGGCACCTAGTATGGGTCCTCCAAACCAGGTCCCTGCTAAGTCGCTCCCATCCCAATTTCAGGAGGTATCGCTCCACTGTCAGTAATCTGACCCTACTTGAAGCAACAATTTGACATAATTTTCTGCTTGAGCAACACCTTATTGGTGGCGTCTTCAATTTGGAAAGGGCATACACAATACTACCTGGAGGCATAATTTTTGTTGCAGCTCTATCAGTGGGTGTTCCTGGACGGCTACACACTGTCATACAGACCTGTGTCTCCCACAGGACCTGCCATCTATTTTAACTGATAATGAATCAAGTGTGGTTCGTGTTTTAAGATTTCGTGTGTTATGCAGAATTTTCCCAATTGGTTGTGAAAGTGGCATGATCACCCATTATTTTGAAGTAGTCATCCCTCATTTTGTCTTAATATTTTGCTGTGTTCCGTGTGACTTTTACTGAGGGCTTTTTTGACGCTCACAAAAAGACTCGTGTGTGTGTGTGTGTGTGTGTGTGTGTGTGTGTGTGTGTGTGTGTAAATGCAATATGGTTTTCCAATTTTATTATTTTTTAATAGATTTTCACCATACTCATCTGTATTCGATTCATGCAAGGGCGCAGATGACCTTGCTGTTTAGTGCCCTCACCCATGGATCATCAACATCATTGGAGCTTTTCTACAGTTGCTGATGTCATGAGAGAAAGCTTGACTAAAGTTACTGGGTGTTTCAAATAGTACTTTCATCTTTATATTAGCCCCATGAACAATGGACCTTTCTGTTGGTGGGGGTGGCATACATGCCTCAGCGATACAGATAGCCATACAGGTGCGGCCACAATGAAGGGGTATCTTTTGAGAGGCGAGACACATGAATGGTTCCTGAAGAGGGAGAGGAGCCTTTCCAGTAGTTGCAGGGGCAATAGTCTGGGTAGCAGACTGATCTGGCAGACTAATCTGGCTTTGTAACATCAGCCAAAATAGCCTTGCTGTGCTGGTACTGCAAATGGCTAACAGAAAGGGGAAACTGTAGCCATAATTTTTTCTACTGGGTGTGCATTTCTAAACTTAAATGATGACTGCCTCCTCTTGGGTAAAATATTCCAGAGGTAAAATAGTCCCCATTCAGATCTCCAGGTGGAGGCTGCTCAGGAAGATGATGTAATCAGGAGAAACAAAAGTGGCATTCTATGGACCAAAACATGGAATTCTAGGTCCCATGATTGGGCAGAATTGAGCAGGTGTGTTAGAAAATTTAAAGAGAGAAATGGATTTGTTGAAGTTAGATATAATGGGAATTAGTGAAGTTTAGTGGCATGAGGAACAGTATGTCTGTTCAGTTGAGTACAGGGGTATAAATACAAAATTAAGTAGGGATAATGGATGAATGGGTTTGATAATGAATAAGAATGCAGGTAAGCCACTATTTACAGCATAGTGAATGCATTATTGTAGCCAAAATAGCCATGAAGCCCATACCTAACACAGTAGTAAAAGTTTGTATGTCAACTAGCTCCACTGATCATTAAGAGATTGAAGAAATGTGAGAGGAGATAAAAGAAATTATTCAGAAATTTAAGGGAGACAAAAATTTAATTCCGATTGGTGACTGGAATTCGATAGTAGGAAAAGGGAGAGAAGGAAAAATAGTAAGTGAATATGGACTGTGGGAAAGGAATGAAAGAGGAAGCTGCCTGGTAGAATTTGGCACAGAGTATAATTTAATCATCACTACCACTTGGTTTAAGAATCATGAGAGGTTGTGTACTTGGATGAGACTTGGAGACACCACCCAGTTTCAGATGCTTATATAATAGTAAGACAGATTTCGGAGCCAGATTTTATATTGTAAGACATTTCCAGGAGCAGATGTGGACCCTGACCACAATTTATCGGTTATGAACTGTAGATTAAAACTGAATAAATTTGCAAAAAGGGAGGACCTGGATAGTTTGAACAAACCAGAAGTTGTTGAGAGTTTCAAAGGGAGCATTTGACAAAGATTGACTAGAACAGGAAAAAGGAATACAGAAGAAGAGTAGATAGCTGTGAGATATGAAATAGTGAAAGAAGCAGAGGATCAAAGAGGTAAGAAGACAAGACTTACTAGAAATCCTTGGAGACCAAAGGAGATATTGAATTTAATTTATGAAAGGAGAAAACATAAAAATGCAACAAACAAAGCAGGAGAAAGGGAATACAAATCTCTAAAAAATGAGACTGACAGGAACAAGCATTATTGTAGAAATGGAAGAGGACATTGATGTAGATGAGATTGGAGATATGATACTGTGTGAAGAATTTGACAGGGCAGTCTAAGTCAACACAAGTAGTGCACAACATTCTGTCAGAGCTGCTGACAGCCTTGGAAGAGCCAACCATCACAACACTCTTCCATGTGGGGTGCAAGATGTATGAGATGGGCCAAATACACTCACATTTAAATAAGAATGTCATAATTCAAATTCCAAAGAAAGCAGCTGCTGACAGGTGGAATTTTACCGAACTATCAGTTTAATAATACATGATTGCAAAATACTAACACAAATTCTTTACAGAAGGATGTAAAGACTGGTAGAAGCCGACCTTGGGGGGGATCAGTTTTAATTCCAGAAAAATGTAGAAACACATATCAGTCACATCTGACTGTATGACTGATCTTAGAAGATACGTTAAAGAAGGCAAAACATTTGTGAACTTGGAGAAAGCTTTTGACAGTGTTGAATGGAATACTCTCTTTGAAATTCTGAAGCGAAGGTAGCAGCGGTGAAATACGGGGAGTGAAAGGCTACTTGCAACTTGTACAGAAAGCAGATGACAATTATAAGGGTTGAGGGGCATGAAAGAAAAGCAGTGGTTGAGGAGGATGTGAGACAGGGTTGCAGTCTATCAACAGTGTTATGCAATCTGTACTTTGAGCCAGCAATAAATGAAACAAAAGACAAACTTCGAGTAGGAATTAAAGTTCAGGGCGAAGAAATAAAAACTTTGAGGCTTGACAATGACATTGCAGTTCTGTCAGAAACAGTACAGGACTCGGAAGAGCAGTTGAATGGGATAGACAGTGTCTTGAAAGGAGGATATAACATGAACATCAACAAAAAAAGAACAAGGATAATGGAAGGTAGTCAAATTAAATCAGGTGATGCTGAGGAAATTAGATTAGAAAATGACACTTAATAGTAGTTCATGGGTTTCCTATTGGGGCACAAAATAACTGATGATAGCCGAATTAGAGAGGATATAAAATGTAGACTGGCAGTGGTAAGAAAAGTCTTTCTGAAGAAAAGATTTTTTTTTCCAATTGAATATAGATTTGTGTGTTAGGGAGTCTTTTCTGAAAGAATTTGCATGAGTGTAGCCCTTTATGGAAGCAAAACATAGATAATAAACAGTATAGACAAGAAGAGAATAGAAGCTTTAGAAATGTGGTGTGACAGGAGAATGCTGAAGATTAGATGAGTGGATCAAATAACTAATGAGATAGTACTGAATAGAATGGGGGAGAAAAGAAATGTGTGGCATATCCTGACTACAAAAGGATATTGGTTTATAGGACACATTCTGAGATGTCAAGGGATCACTGATTTCATATTGGAAGGATGCGTAGGGCATAAAAATTGTAGTTGAGATAAAAAGGTGAAAACAGTAAGCAGATTCAGGAGGATGTGAATTGCTGAAGTTATTCAAAGATGAAGAGGGTTGCACAAGATAGAGTAGCAGGGAGAGTTGCATCAAACGAGTCTTTGGACTGAAGACAACAATTATAACAACAACAACAACAACAACAACAACAACAGGTGCCACAAAACTTCTTACTGCTGTTAGTATCTTGCAAACTTTTTAGGTTACAATTACTGGTTTGGGAATGCATTACACATTTAATGGTTATAATCAAGGCACTCCCTCTTGCATTCCTATTGTACCTCACTGTGAGCACAGCAAGCATTGCTCTGCAAATCACAAAAGGCAAGGCACTGTCCCTGTTATGGGCTTTTATTGAGACAAATTTACCACGTAATATAGTATATCTTGATACTTTGAAGACCGACCACTTAGAAGAATGTTGGGCCTAGAAAACAAGCCATTTATGCTATTATTTAAAGTGTTCCTGGCACATATGTAATTGATATATCTTCAAGAGCAATACATACTAAAAAGAGATCGGGCATCAAGATTTATTTTTCTTATTCACTTTAGTTCTTTGCTAGATTACAAGTTTTAGAATAACAATAACAGAAAATATAATTATCCTTCCAGAAAAAGTGTGAGGTGAATTATTGAGCAATTTCTTTTTCTTGAGCTTCTAAAATCTCTTGCTCACTCAACAGTGTGACATATTTGTAGTAAAATTATAGGAAACTGCAGAACCTAATGAGTACTCGCACAAAATTATGCAAACACAATCACGTATTGGCTCAGCCATTCATACCAACAGCTGTTTTGTTTACAAATGTTTTTTTTTAAAAAAGTAATTCTAGAAATTGATGACTGAGGGCAGCATATATCAAGGGACGGGTAGTGAGGTGTGTGTGAACATTGTTCTCATATGAAATGAGTCCAGTTTTTGAGCAATAAGTAGCTCGTGCATCGAGAAAATCACAGCCCGAGCTATACTTGGGCATTGTCTCTTGAACACAGAGTTGTAGTCTGAGCTATGCTCTGGCTTGATCACCAAGGTGTTAAGAAACGTGGCTGTCAAAATAAAAATACAACTTTATTCAACAGTATTCTTAAAGATAATCATGTACATTGAGCAAGTCTTATATGTATACATGATGAGACAATGAAATCCTCATTTTGTAATCGATTAATGATGATACAATGTTTAACTACTTATATAATCTACAGAGTGGCCCACAAGAAGTACTACATTTTCATTTGGTTATTATGATGTTTAGCATATATTTACAGCAATATAATGTACAGATAACTGTTATACACTTATTGCCATTATTGTAAAGCCAAACACAAGTTTGTTTCTTAAAAATAACAGCACACAAGTAGCTTCATAAAAATGACAACACACAGATAGCTTCTACCTTTGGTGATGCATTGCTGAAGCTCCTCACTACATTCTCAATCATTTCTTGCAGAATCAGTGGCCA
Organism: Schistocerca gregaria; assembly: GCF_023897955.1. NCBI lineage: Eukaryota > Metazoa > Arthropoda > Insecta > Orthoptera > Acrididae > Schistocerca > Schistocerca gregaria. The sequence goes on along the minus strand of NC_064922.1, from coordinate 248,444,180 downwards.
ATTTCCATACTGAACTAAACGACACACTTTGAGATTCTGATTAGACATAATAAATGGTGTGAGCACATCTTCATCTTGGCAGGGTTACAATTGAAAATATACTATTCACAAAAATTCTGCCACATTAATGCTGCTACAGGAACTATTATGTTTATGCTTATATTCCTGGTTGGAATTTAAAAATTCTGGAAAGCACATCTTTTACAAAACAATGTTAGTATGAGGAAAAAGTTCTAAATTAGGGATACTGTGGGTATAAAGACATTGAGGCGGCAAGATTTATTTTAAAATATTTCCATGTAATGATGGGAGTCAAATCATTTTGTGTGCTGCTTTTTTGTGGAAATAGTGAACTTGGCAACTAAAGTACAAGGAGGGAAAGAATTGCACACAGAGTGGTGAAGAGTAATAAACATGCAAGTGTGTAAGGACTAATGTCATAAGAGAAGTGGTAAACCATTCTAATGATGTAAGCCAAAGGCTTTGTCTGTGGGTTTGCTGTATTAAATGTTTTCGTTACACTTGTGTTGTTAATTCTGTATGAAGATCAGTTGCTTTCCTGATGGAGTCAATGGTTGAGATTGTCAAAATCTCTGATTGTCATAGAGAATTTATACAATACAGGCAGCAAGAAAATTTTGTCAATTCTAACGATTGATTACAAAAATAGGTGGTTTTTAACTGTACAGCCACGGGCAAATGGAAGTCGGGAAAGCTGCTACACATTTATGGCAGTATTTTGAGGAAATAAAGAAAACTTTTTTTATTTGTAATTATGAGGTTAAATATACGGAAATGTAGAGGCAGATGAAAGTGTTGCCATTATTTACAAACATCAGTAGAAAATTAATTAATAGACAATGTTGAATGTCCCACATCACTAGTGAGTCTACACAGGAAAGAAAGTGAAACAAAAATCTTGAACCTTTCAGAATGGCATACTTTCAGGGTAGCTGTTAATCAGAATAAATTGCTTGGAAACCATAGTGCTAGGAAAACTACTTATGAAAATTGATGTCACTTAATTGTCACAAAGAAATCTTTCACATTTTTATTAAAAAAAGCTTTATTTGGATTTAAGAAGTAAGGTACTGTGTGAGTGAAGTAATCTCACTACTGACTTCATCCAAATAAAAACTTTAGGAGATTTAATCTTTTCCCTGGATTTTAGTATGAGTGGGAAATAATTAGAGAAGAAGAGTTTTAATTTACACAATACTTGCACAGAAGGTGGTGAAGTGGGGACTGATTAAGGGTAAAAAGAATAGACCAGTATCTGTAACATTGGTTTCGTATAGAATTTTTTTACCTACTCTGAGTTTGAATTCAATTTCCTTGGACAGAAAAGCTTCTGTCCACAAATCAGCCTGGATTTTGAAAGAATCACTCATGTGAAACTCAGCTTTCTGTTTCCTCACATGATATCTTGCAAACCCTGGATATTGGGCAATGTGTAGATTCAGTGTTACTTGATTTTTGTAATGCGTTTGACACAGTGCCCCACTGCAGACTGTTAACAGAGATCTGAGGACATGGGATAAGTTTCAGATATGTGATTGGCTCAAAGACTTCTAAGTTATAGAACACAGTATGTTGTGATCGATGGAAAGTGTTCATCAGGGATAAGAGCAGCATCGGGAGTGCCTCAGGAAAGTGTGGTAGGACTGCTCTTACTCTCTGTATACAAAAGTGATCTGGTGCACAGGGTGAGTAGCAATTTGCAGCTGTTTTCTGATGAAACTGTGGTATGTGGAAAGGTGTTGTCACTAAGTAACTGTAGGAGGACACAAGACGACTTGGACAAAACTTCTAATTGGTTTGACAAATTGCAGCCTCCTTTAAATGGATAAAAATGTAAGTTAATGCAGATGAGGAGTAAAAACAAACCTGTAATGTTCAAACGCTACATAGTAGCGTGCTGCTTGACACAGTCACACTGATGAAATATTGAGGTGTAACGTTGCAAATCGATTCTGAATTGAACAAGCCTGAACAGATGGTAGTAGGGAAGGTGATTGGCTGACTTCCATATATTGGGAGAATATCCGAAAATTTAGCTCATCTATAATTGATACTGCATGTAGAACACTAGTGCAACCGGTTCTTGAGCACTGCATGAGAGTGTGGGAGCCCCACCAGGTCTGATTAAAGGAAGATATAAGCAGGTCATATGCGTGCTGATAGATATGTCACCAGTAGGTTTGATTGGCACACAAGTATTGTGGAGATGTATCATGAACTCAAATGTGAATCCCTGGAGGGAAGGCAACATTCTTTTTGCAAGGCACTCTTAAGAAAATTTAGAGAACCGGCATTTGCAGCTGATTGCAGACTGATTCCACTGCCACCAACAAGCATTTTGTGCAAGGACAGTGCAGGTAAGAGAAATTAGGGCTTTTACACAGGCATATAGACAGTTGTTTTTCCCTTGTTCCATTTGTGAGTAAAACAGGAAAGAAAATGACTAGTAGTGGTACAAGGTACCTTTACCATGTACCATGCTGCAGCATGCAGAGAGAGTGCATGTAGATGTAAAAGATGCCCCAGGCATAAGTTCTTCTGTGTTTAGTAGTAGTGTTAAAAGTGTGGAGTTGAATATATTGAAATTGTAGATGTGGCTTTAATTATCATATTGAAGTAGGAAAAAAGAAAATGGGGAAAGTAGATGAAAAGAAGCTGGAAGCATTACATATATAGTACCCTGTAAGATTTTAACAATGAACTGGAATAACAGAATATGAAAAAGTAGATATTGGATAAGACAGTGGTGTAAGAAAGATCTGGCAAAGTAAAACAAAGAAAAAGGCATTAGCTGAATAAGCACTAGACTTGGGACTGTGGGACATTATCAGAATATGACAAAATGTAGTTTCATAATTGATATGTTTGGAAATTTTATTATTTCATAATTAGTATGTTTGGAAATTTCATTGATGCTCACAGTTACATAACTAGAATAGAATATTTGAACAAAATATAACAACAAGAGGAGAAAGTAGGCAGAACTGTTCATCGTAATGCTCCTTGTACTTAGTACTCACTGCCTCACATTAGCAAAATGGAAAAGGAGACAACTTATCTACATTTTCCAATTCCCTTAAATAGAGTAAAGCTGTCCTCAGTACCAAAGTTCTTTATTACAGTGCAGTATTGTACACGAGTCTCCTGTAGGCAGTTGTATGCACTTGCTTTCTTCTGGCCTTTTAACTTAGTTTTACACAACTGTTTATTGGGAAACCTGCATTTTAACATGGACTCTGGATTGCAGTGTAACATGGTATTTTCATATTAACAAATCATTGTCAGTGCAAAAGAAACTGTGACAAATAATCCCAGGTTTGACTGGGTGTTGGATCATTAGACTTGTAATCTGGTGCTTATTCATTAAGCCACATCCAGTTTTCTTATATGTATTATTTCTCAGATCTGGACACTGTATTTTGGATTTTTATATTTTGGGTATGTTGCTAGTAGTTATGAACCTCACTGATTTGCTGACTTCTGCCTTTGTCTCTTCTTTCTATGATTAGATATTAGCACCACACACTCATTTTCTGTCATTTGCTGGAATTTTTGACCTGAGCAAGATGACACAACTGCTAATCCACTTGCTATGTGTTTAGGAGATTAATGGTCAGGTATCTGTCTTTTAATTGCAATTTAAGGCATTTGCAGTTTTGCTAAATAATATTAAGTGATTGAATGAGTCCTTAATCATGTTTACATCTATACTTCTGCAAATGAACTAGTGCTCCATCACTAGTTGCCTAAGTGGTGATGGTACGCTAAACTGGAAATTTCCTTCCTTAAATATTGTACAGCATTTGTTACTCCTAATAATTTGTCAAATTTATACAGCCTGTTTGTTGGTTGTGAATTCGTGAATTCATATGAAAGTTCGGCTGTGAATTACCTTTCTTAGAAGTGCAGATTGTTGATTTCTTTCTTTTACACATTTCTCAAAAGCATGCATAGAAACAGTGCGTATTTTAAAAGAACTTTTTTTACACATCCCTTGTTAATTTCCAATTCTTGTGCCTTTAGGATCCTCTGTCATCAGAAAACAGATACCAGAATGCAGTCCTTATAGAACTTGCTGGTGCTTAGGTCACTGTGACATTTGTCAGCATTTAAATGATGCAATAAGAGCCCTGTTAATTGTGTTAATTATGAGGAATAATGCCTCATTATATGATAGCTGTATGAACTTTGTGCTTACTGCCTTTCCATAAAACAAAATAGTGTAAATATTTAGTAGACTTTTCTGTTCTATCATGTTATATCACTGTGAAGTAACTCAGGTGTTTGGAAGTCTTATGCTGTCAAATGAAATTTTTTAGGTCTGTACAAGAACCAGATGTGAGAAATCCTGGACCTGCCCCAACAAATGCAACTGAAAAGTATGTATTTTGTTCTTGTTTAACATGTGTAATTCATTTTAATGCCTTGCAGTTTGCATGTTCCTTCTGTCTTGTTATTTGTAGTAGCAATCTTAAATATGAATAGTGAGCAGAGTTGCAATTCTTAATACTAGATAAGGTATAACTTAAGCGCTTCTGTTTATCTAGACATTCTCTGATGTAGTGAAATTTGGGAAAATAAAAATGTTAATAAAATTGATAGTATGAGACATTCTTAATTCAAACTACCTATGATATCATTAATTAATGACTTAAGATGATACTCTGTGTAAGGAATGCAATTTTATGACAAGTGGGGTCTTTTCTTCTTTTAGTGTTCAACCCTGAGGTTGGTTTGCAGCAGAGCGCCATTCCTCTCTTCTGTCTGCTTTCCTCTTCATTTCCACATATGTGCTACATCCAACGTCATTCATGATCTGTTGCATGTATGATATCCTTGGTCGCCCCCGCCGATTCCTTCCCTCAATAACTCCTTCTGCTATTGTTCCAATGATATTGTTGTGTCGTAGGATGTGCCCTACAAGTTTGTCTCTTCTTGTTTGGATGTGCCTCCACAGAGATCTGGTTTCCTGTACTCTTCTAAGCACCTCTTCATTTGTTACTTTGTCTGTCCAGCTGATCTTCATCATCCTTCTATAGCACCACATCTCCAGGGCCTCTAGCCGTCTTCTCTCTGCTCTTCCAACTGTCCAAGTTTCACATCCATATAGGGCCACACTCCAAACGAAACCTTTCATGATGCGTTTCCTTATTTTCAGACTGATGTTGTTGCTGGTGAGTAAGTTCCTTCTCCGATTAAATGCAATTTTGGCCTTTTGTATTCTGGTCGCAATTTCTTTCCGGCTTCTACCATCCCTTGTGATTTTGCTTCCCAGGTAAGTAAATTCCTGTATCACTTCCAGCTCCTCTCTTCCAATTCTAATTCTCGGAGGTTCATATTCTGCTCCTGTACTGCATACCATCACTTTAGTCTTTTTCTTGTTTATTCTCATTCCATACTGATTGTATAGAATTTTTTCCGTTGTTCTGAGGACTTCCTCTAGATCTTCTTCTGTCTCCGTGACTATAGCAATATCATCTGCATAACGTACCATGTCTATCTTCTGCCCATTAATTTTGATTCCCACCTCAGTAGTTTCTCGAACTTGGTCTATAGCTTCCTGGATGTAAGCATTGAATATAAGAGGAGAGAGAGCACATCCTTGTCTTACCCCTTTTCTAATATTCGCTTGTTGTTCCTGGTGACAGTTCCTAATCACTGCCACCTCATTCTTATAGAAACTGAGTATCACGCGGATGTCTTTGTACTTTATTCCAATTTTCCTCAGCACTCTGAACATCTCTTGCCAGATAACGTTATCAAATGCCTTTTCCATGTCTATAAAGGCAATATAAGTTGGTTTATTTTTCTGTAATTGCTTTTCGATAATGAGTCTTAGTGCCAGAATCGCCTCTCTTGTTCCCAATCCCCTTCTGAAACCAAACTGATCTTCACTCAGCATATCCTCCACCTCCTCTTCAATTCTCTTCAGAACTATTTTTATGAGAATTTTTGATGCATGTGATATTAGGCTAAGAGTTCGGTGCTGTTCACATTTTGTAGCTGCTGCCTTCTTTGGTATAGGAACAATGATACATTTCTGGAAGTCTGTCGGTATCTCTCCTGTGTTATAGATGGACCTAATAAGTTTAAGCAGCATCATTTTCATGCCATCACCAGCATTCTTTATTAGTTCTGCAGGGATGTCATCAATACCCGTTGCTTTGTTGTCCTGTAGTTCTTTTAGAGCTCTGTCAAATTCTTCTTGCAGAATGTCATCTCCCTTGTCATCTTCGTCTACTTCCTCTTCTCTTCCTATTACTTCCTCCGAAAGAGGTGTTCCAGCATACAACTCCTCTATGTATTCTTTCCATCTCTTCAGCATGTCTTCACCAAACAGCATTTTCCCCTCTTTATTTTCTATTGTGCCTGAGAGTACTGTTTTACGTTTGTTAAAAAAAAAAAAATTGATTTGCTGTTCTGTAGGCTAAATCAGTTCTTCCGTTTTGCGTATTTTCTTCTACTTTCCTGCACATTCCTCCAAGAAAATTTTCTTTTGCTTTCCTAGCTTCTCTATTAACTAAATTCCTTAGTCTTCTGTATTCAGCTTTTCCTTGTTCCTCAGTTGCATTTTTGTATAATCTTCTGTTTTCTATAAGCTCAATAATATCTGCTGTAATCCATTTCCTCTTGTTTTTGGGTTCAGTTCTTCCAACTATCTTTTCTGCTGCTTTGTATATACCAGATTTAATCTGATTCCAGTCTTCATTTACTCCACCATGTTGAAAATTTTTAATTAGGTTGTCTGTTTCGTGAGCATAGTGCTTTGCCAGTCCCTCAGTTTTCAGTTTTTCTAGTTCCCATTTAAGTTTTACTGGCTTCTTCTTCAAACGTTTGAATCTCAGTGAACTTTTCATCATGACCAGGTTATGATCACTGCCTATGTCTACAGATGGATAGCTCCTGCAATCTTTTATCTGGTTCCTAAAACGTGCTTTCACTAGAATGTAGTCAATCTGTTGTCTCCTCAGGTCTCAGGGGCCTTCCATGTATATCTTCTTCGTTTGTGGTGTTGGAAAAGTGTGTTTGCAACAACTAATTGGTGCTTTGAGCAGAACTCGATCAGTCGATCACCTCTTTCATTTCTTCTTCCAAGTCCATATTTGCCAACAATTCCTTCCTCCGGGTCTTCACCCACAATCGCGTTCCAGTCCCCCATGGCAATCAGGTTTTCATCTCCCTTAACATTTCTCATCGCATCACTTATTTCTTCGTATATTTTGTCAATGACTGCATCTTCTTCTTCTTTACCCCAAGTGGGTTAAGGTGTATAAATCTGACTCGCTAACGTGTCAGTTGGAGAACCAAAGCCTTATTTTGCAGCTGTAGTATTTTGGCAACATGTCTAGATATAGTGCATATTCAGTAATACTAATAACTGACTTGCTACGTACATAGAAGCGGTGGATTGTGGAATTATGCAATCTGCTACAGATGAGACAGGTAAATAAAAATTTAAAAAAATGTCCACACGTTTGACGTTTGTAAATTGTTGAGTGTAGGTATGTACAAGGTGTGCATAAAGTCTGGGAACACTTTCAATTATTTATTGCTCAAGAACCAAACATTGTACACATATCATACATATGTCATTTTGAAGAGAAACTCTGAAAGTTTTTTTTCATGTATACTGCCACAACATAGTTCGATAATTTGCCGATAGTCAGCACTAGTCGCAAACATTGCGAGTCCAGATGCGGAGAGAGCTTTCTGTGTGTTGGAGTTTGATGAAAATAAGTGTGCTACAGCTGTTCAACGGATGTTTCGAACCAAGTACGGTAAGAAGCCACCAACAAGGATGACCATTTACCACTGACACAACAAATTTGTTATGATGGGTTGCTTGTGCCCAGCAAAGAGAAGCGGACGTCCCAGTGTGAGTGAAGTGAATGTGGAGCGCGTACGAGACACATTCATAAGGAGTTCAAAGAAATTAGTGTATCATACATCTCGTGAACTCGAAATGGGTCCAATGATAGTGTGGGAAGTGGGAAGCAGAAGCTGTCTTATCAAACCATTCAAATTGGAGCTAGTGCAGAAGCTCAATGACAACGACAAAGACAAGAATTTTGAGTTTTGTTCACGGTTGCAACAATTGAATGAGGATGATGGGGATGGCATTGTTGATTGCTTAATTTTTAGCAACGAAACCATTTTTCAAACTAGTGGGAAAGTGAACCGGTGCATTGAATTTGAGTGTGATTTCCCAAAGGTGTGTGTGCGCAGGGGGGGGGGGGGGGGGGGGGGGGGAAGGATGACACATTAAATATCTGGTGTATGTACTGCCTCTACCACGTGATGTAGCAGAGCTCTGGGAGAGAATACGGGAAGCGACTGCCACAGTCGACGATGCCATGCTGGGATGGGTATGGCAAGAATTTGATTACTGTATTGACATCTGCTGGGTGACTCGTGGTTCACATACTGAATGTTTGTAAAAAATTCTTTCAAAGTTTCTGTTCAAAATGCAATATTTATGACATCTGTACAATGTTTAGTTCGTGTGCAATAAATAATTGAAAGTGTTCCTGGAATTTATGTACACTCTGTATTTGATGAATTTTGCTCTATCATATAAATGAAAAGTATTTCACATTCAACCATTTAGATTACATTCATCCATGTAATGCTTGACTGAATTTTAAGCACTAAATTCTTCATTGTCTGTTGTCATAGTAGGCATCGAGTCAAGGTGAATGTTTATGTCTTAAATGTTCTGTATCAGCACCTGGGGAAGAAGTACGTGTTTATCAAAATGTTTGTTGAAAGGTATGGATCCAGAAGTCCACGAATCATTGTGATCATTAGGGAATTAAATATACAGCTCAGTGCTTTGTGTGTGAAGTGCTACTCCAAATGATTCATGCCACTGTAGTGTAATGGTAGCAGAAACATAATGAAATGGTTTCAGATTGCATTCTCACTTGTTTGTCATAGCAAAACATTCTTCTAAGCTCATATCATTTATTTAATTTTCACGCAGTAGTTTTTATGTCTAACAGTTTTTGGTATTTGTGCTCAGGATGATGGTTGTGACTTGTTTTTCAAGTTATATGAAGTGTAATTGTAGCTTATCTGTTAAAAATTTGGTATGTGATGGATTAAGTGCCTCAAAAGATTAGTGTCGTCCAGTTTCACAATAATAAATACCACTGAGTCTTGAAAATGTGCTTGGCAACTTACACTCCACACCCAAAAAACTACCAATGTAGCATGATTAGTTACGGGTATGTAAGTTCTATTGTTTCTTTTAGCCACTGACCTTACTCGAGTTATTTTTCTTTCAATAACATTTTTGGAAGGTGACTATTAACAGCTGTCAAATAATGTACGAAATGCATGTCTGACCATTAGCTGCCTTTTTATTTAAAACCCAAATATCAACTGGCTTCAGGTACAGAGTACTGACCTGCTTGTTATTAGTATGTTTGCTCTAACAACTCCTGTATTGTATACTGGAATTCATGATATGCTCTGCACTTGAGACATTGCCATTATTTAAGTAATGATATATGTGATATGTTTTAACCCTAATCTGCAAATATGGTCTGTGACTGAAACTGCTCAATATTTGGGTTTTGAATATAAAAGCAGCTGACAGTCAAACATGCATTTTATACCCAACTTTCAGTGAAAGTAGGAACAGATTTGTATAGATACCAGTGCACTACTTATATGTATTTACTGTTTATAGTGTAGAGTTTAGTTTAGTTTTTTTGGAACCCTTTGTTGTACACCTACTTTTAATTTCCGGCCATTTTAGAGGCTGAGAAACATTATGTGCATGTAAATACCATGTAGCTTGAGGATCAGAACATTTCATAGTGAGTTCACTCTTTTAATTTCCCTTGCCACTCTGTTATAAGTCAATATCAATATTTATCATCCCTCCCTCCCTCTTCTCCCTCCCCCCCCCCCCCCCAATTTTCTTTTTCTCATTCTTTCTTGTGGAGTCATATTTATGCACTCAATATTTGCCATGCTAAGAGGCCTTTGAAACGTTCCATTCTATATAGATGCTTTCAGTTTATTATGTTAAAATTTCATAACTGTGGCTTCTTTGTCTTCTCTAAAACTCTACATGTTCGTGATGTAAGAGCTGTTTCATCATTTGAAGCATTCCTTCAGCAATATTGTTCAAGTACTACTGAAGGAAATGCATAGTTTTGGATATTTGATGTATCCTTTTTAGGATTTAATGAGAAATTGGGAGGAGTAGGAGGGTGCAGGCAAAACAATCACTGCTTTAACTCACACTGTAGTTTAGTGCACTTGGAGCTGTGATAATGGGGAGGTCCTGCCACTTCTCATATTCCTGAATTTTTTCTTAATTGTGATTGTTTCAATGTGAATTATTCTGTAATAGTTTTTTAATTGGAGGGGGGGGGGGACTAAAACCTGTTGGCACTTGTAATGAAATTTGTGGTGCATATCAATTAAATATGATCAATGGTTTTGTGTGTCAGTGAAATTATTTCTTTAACATTGAACTGTAGGTCCATTGTCCAGGGTTATTACATTACAGTATTCTGTGATACACTGCCTAGCAAACATAAAAATTGTTGCTAGTTCAAATACAACACATCTGAATAGCTGCCCTGTACCAAAGACTGTTCTATGTGATTTCTATCTTTTCATATATATGAAGAGGTGGCTTTATTCCCTGCACTTATCCTCTGTCAGAGTTTCCAGATACTCTCATGGGTGATTATGATCTTTGGTGACAGGATTTTATCCAGAGGTTATAAGGTATCTTGAACAGAGTGACCTTCTCCATACTGACCAGCACGGATTCCGAAAACATCGATCTTGTGAAACTCAACTTGTGCTTTCTTATATGACACACTGAATCAACAAAACCAGGTAGATGCAGTATTCCTTGACTTTCAAAAAGCATTAGACTTGGTACCACACTAATGATCATTCACAAAAGTATGATTACATTTAACAGATTTTATGACAGGGTTGAGGACTGCTTGGTAGGCAGGATGCAGCTTGTTATCTTGTATGGATAACCATTGATAGAACGGTCGCTGATAACCGCGCAGTTGAGCTCCCCAAAACGCAAACATCATCATCGTCACCATTGCAGAAGTGAATGCAGGTGTCACTCATGGAAGTATGTTGGGACCCTTGTTGTTCATGTTGTATTTTTAATGACTTGGCAGACAATATTAATAGCAAACTAATACTTTTAATAGATGGTGCAGTTATCCATAATGGAGTACTGTCTGAAAAAGCTGCAGAAATAGTCAGTTACATCTTGCTAAGATTTCAACACAGTTCAGAGATTGGCAGCTTGCCTTAAACATAGGAATATTGAGGTATTGAATGTGTACAAAGAAATGTAACAAAAATAGTCAGATTTGTTCCACTAATGGGAGAGTGCCTTGGAAATGTTGAAAAACATGACTTGGCAGACTCTTGAAAGCAAATGCAAATTATCCTATGAGACATTACTTAAATAATTTAAAGGATCCCTTATTAAGTGAAGAATATAAGGATATTCTTCATCCCCCTACATATCATTTCTGTAAGGACTGTGAAGACAAGGCTAGACAATGTTCATATTTGCCATGTTAACTAATTACAGAATGCTCAGAGGCATTTAAACAATCACTCTTCCCATGCTCCATATGTATTGGGGATGAGAAGAGATGCCAATATGAGGTACCGACTAGGTACCCTCTGCGATACACTTCAAAGTGGTTTGCAGAGAGTGTATGTATGTGCAATTAATTTGTCAGCAGATTTAAGAGCTTTGAGGTTATTTTCCAGATAGCTCTCTCTCTCTCTCTCTCTCTCTCTCTCTCTCTCTCTCTCTCTCTCTCTCTCTCTCTCTCTCTCTCTCTCTCTGGGCCACTTTCAAAGTTCTAGTAGATCACTTATGCACTAGTCATCCCTGTTACGAAATGATAGATAACTATCAAGAAATTGTGAGTTATGGTGAGGGCATCAAAATAGGATGGATGTTGATGGTAATATACAATCAATGTGGTTTTTAATTTTTATTTCCTTGAATATCATTGGTGCATTGGAATAATGCCACTAACATGACTGTCGTGTGAGTGGGAGAGGACGACAATCCTTGCAAAAGTGGTAGCATCACATACATTGCTGGCCTGATGCTGACGGCTTTCTGTCACTGTCTGCTAGGATACCAGTAGTCATTACCTTAGTTGATGCAAATGCCAATAAACTATTTTCAGATTTCAATTGAAATGACATTATCTCTTGCACGACTGCTCCTTGGCCAGTGTTGTAAAATGTTCCTGACATTAAGCTGTGACCAAAATTCCAAACATGAATTATTTTCTTTCGCTCAATATTTGATTTGAAAATTCAGTTTCAGACTTTCCCAAAGTAGTGACCAACATAAGTGCATATCCAGGAAAATTGTGAACGAAGATGACTAGAAACAACTTAGTGTAATGTAAGTTTCTCGTCTTGTTTCACCAGAGCAGAGATCTATTCAGTTCATTCAGGTGTCTCTCTAATGTAATGCACATGTACATTTCCCAATAACGTAAGAAACTTCGGAATCTTTTTGTTAATGTGTTGCATTGTGTAGTACTGATAGTTAATCTTAAAATAGAAGTATGTTTTTCATGAAGCTCTGTGGAGAACTGCTTCATATAAATGTATCTGTCACATGCATTAAAAAATTCTAGCATAGGTACTGAAGGAATTTGTTAGAAATAAACCTGTGTGATTTTTTTGTAACACTGATGTCGTGTAACGAATCCATCCATATCGCAAATGATTTTTCATCACATCTGATAGAACCCCTCCTTTCAGAGAGAATTTTAATGCAGTCGCGTCTTAGATTACATAATTGCTGTGGAAACTAAAGAACAAAGCCCTTCTGCCCATATAACTCCTGAATTGCATGAAACATCATCTCATTTTAATAACAGCCATTCCACTAGTAAACTTAAATATTTGTGGCATAGGGAGCTTTGATTATCCACTGCTTTCTCATATATGCTATTGTTTCGTCAGCTTGCTACAACCAAGTGGTTTATCTTTTTATTCAGTTGCAAATATTGATGAACTGAATAAATTTTCCAAGAAGGCATTCCCACTGCATGGATTATGCAAGAATATAAATTTCTTATGCCTAGGGTGAGACACTATTAAAAATGTAATTTGTGAGGTGAACACAGACCTATCCTCAGGTACACTTAGAATGTAGCTGTAATTTTTTAAATTCACAATGCACTTATTTTAGTCTGAAGAAACAGACAGACCAAACAACTCTTTACACTGGAGGAGCATCCTGAATTTGTATTCAAACAGGTTTATGAAATGACAAATAGTTGTACAGAATGGAAGTGTTAAGAACACATTGTGATGTCATTCAAATGATCAAATTTCTGATCCTACTTTTGACAGAAAGATACATTTTGTGAGTCAGCTTATTAAAGTGTGTCCCAATAGACCATTGACAGTAGGTAGCCAAGAGAAGAGCCATCTGTGATCAAATCTGTATTATCAGCTCAGATGTCAGTACTTTGTAAATTTCTCCATTAGGATAATAGCTAATGATGCTCTCCATTACCACAGCCAAATGATGGTCTCAACAAGACTGATACTAACACCTCACTCAACATCCTTTTGGACAACTTGTTGCTTAGCACATGGGAAAGAAAACTGTCATGTTTTATCCACAAATGTTTTGGCAGTTCCTTGGATACTAATTTTAAAAATAATTTCATTTTTGTGTATACCCAATAACAGTCATGTCTTACATTAAATTTCATTGTTCTGTTTAGCAGAGGATAGTACCATAATGAAACTACACATAACAACTTGCACTTTTTGGTAATAATATAGCTCGTGTCAAATGTAAAGTTAAGAAGTATTTTAAATAAAAAAGAACTGCTGTTTTTCTAGAAGAACAGGTGACACAGGTGGAACAATTGCTGATGCCCCTTGCTTAACTGAACGTCATCTGAGAACAACAGATATTAACCAGATGCGTTTTGGTAGTTACAGAATCTGTTTTTACTACTGTAGTACCAACTTAAGACATGGTGTGGTGGCAATTTACATGCACAGTACCCTTAGGTCACAAGTCATAGAAGTACTGTATTGAACAACATTTTGAATGCTATGCTGTCAGATTGGAACTGGAAACTCAGTCCCTCATAATAACAACAGTTTATGGGGCACATGTGAAAAGCATTCGAAAGTTCCTTTGTCAGCTACACTCAGTTCTTATAAAATTGTATAGGAATATCAGAAACATTATACACTAAAGAGCCAAAAAACAGGTACACCTGGCTAAATCATGTAGGGCCCCCCACGAGCATACAGAAGTGCTGCAACACCATGTGGCGTGGACTCGACTAATGCCTGAATTAGTGCTGGAGGGAACTGATTCCATGAATACTGTAGTGCTGTCCATAAATCCATAAGAGTACAAGAGGGTGGAGATCTCTTGTGAACAGCACATGGGAAGGCATCCCAGATATGCTCAGTAATGTTCACATCGGTGGAGTTTGGTGGCCAGCAGAAGGTTTAAACCCAGAAGAGTGTTTCTGGAGCCACTCTGTAGCAATTCTGGACGTGTGGAATGTCCCATTGTCCTGCTGGAATTGCTGAAATCTGTTGGAGTGCACAATTGACATGAATGGATGCAAGTGATCGGACAGGATGTTTACCCTCGTGTCACCTATCAGAGTTGTATCTATACGTACAAGGGTCCCATATCATTCCAACTACACACACCTCACACCATTACAGAGCCTCCACCAGCTTGAACAGTCCCCTGTTGACATGCAGGGTCCATGGATTGTTGAGGTTGTCTCCAATCCCATATACGTCCATCAGCTCGATACAATTAGAAACGAGACTCATCCATCCAGGCAATATGTTTCAAATCACCACCAGTCAATTGTCGGTGTTGACAGACCCAGATGAGGCGTAAAGCTTTGTGGCGTGCCGTCATCAAAGGCTCACAAGTGGGCCTTCGGCTGCAAAAACCCATATCAATCATGTTTCATTGAATGGTCCGCATGCTGACACTTGCTGATGACCCGACATTGAAATCTGTAGCATGTTGTGGGAGGGTGACACTTCTGGCACACTGAACGATTCTCTTCAGTCGTTGTTGGGCCCATTCTTCCAGAATCTTTTTCCTGCCACAGCAATGTTAGAGATTTGATGTTTTACCAGATTCCTGATGCTCACGGTACACTCTTGAAATGGTCGTATGGGAAAATCCCCACTTCATCAACACCTAAGAGATGCTGTGTCCCATCGCTCATGTGCTAACTACAACACCATGTTGTAACTCACTTAAATCTTGATAATCTGCCATTGTAGGAGCAATAACCAATCTAACATTTGCACCAGACACTTGCTGTCTTATATAACCATTGCCGAGCACAATGCCATATTCTGCCTGTTTACATATCTCTGTATTTGAATATGCATGTACTTCAGTGTACTATGTGCTGGTTTTAACATTAATTTTCTTTCAAATTATTACAGTTATAAACAGTTAGAATCATTATTGTGTACTTTCAAGGTACTCACTATCATCTCATTCCCAAAAAGAGTATATGGACATAGACTGAGCGAGGTTGCGCTGTGGTTAGCACAATGGACCGGCATTCAGGACGATGATGGTTCATAGCCGCACCCGGCCATCCAGACTTAGTTTTTCCGTGATTTCCCTAAATTAACTCCAAGCAGATGCTGGAATGGTTTGTTTGAAAGGACACAGCTAATCTCCTTCCCCATCCTTGACACAGTCTGATCTTGTGCTCCATCTCTGATGACCTCAATGTCAATAGGACGTTAAACCAAGTCCTCTTTCCTTCCTTCAGTATATGGACACAGCAAGACCATGATTCATAATCTGTTCCTGGACCCCATAAATTACAGTGAAGTAAAAAGTCTGGCTGCAGTAGATGGTCTGCTGATCATTATGGTTAAATGATAACCTTAAAATCAGAAAAACAGGATATGGTCACATCCAAGTTAACCATGTTAGAACAATAAATACTGAATATGCTAGCTTGTTTAGAAGTTGTTTTCATGATAAACAAAGTGAGGATGTACAGTGGGCACACACAGTAAATGAGAAATTCAGTTCATTCCTGGACTCTATTTCTCCCACATTTTAAAGCCTGCTTCTCCCCAAAGACATATTAAAATCAAACCAACCTATAGTGAAATGAAAGGTTGTTTAACAACTGGCATTGAAATATATGCTAAGAAGAGGGAGGTAATTTTCTGTGCATAATGAATGTGTTTGGCCTTCCTGATTACACAATTGGGAAGGCCAAACACATGAATTATGCCCAGAAAATTAGCAAGTCAGACAATAAAATAAGAACTATATCCCAATATAGAACCTCATACAAAATAAGACAAATAGGAACATAAAATCAGAACAAGGTGAGGTACCACAGTTCTCTGGTAATGGTACAAACAAGAATAATTGAACCATTGCAGTCTTAGAATTCAAGAAATTTTTTCTGACCATAGTGAAAACACGGGGACCATAATAAACAATCTCCGAAAGAAGCCATAGAGCTACTTAATCACATACAAATCACACCAAATGTGGCACTTCATTCAAAAGCACAACTCCTAAAGAAATTGAAAAAAAAAATTAAGTTACTTAAAAGCTCTGAGTTCTCTTGATATGATGGTGTATAAAGCAGGATTTTAAAATCATGTGCAGAATTTGTAAGTCAAATATTGTGCTATTGGTATATCCAATAACTGAAAACTGAGGTATTCGTGAATAGACTAAAACATGTTATAGTGATGCTAATCGACAACAGTGGAGTGAGGAATGTAATATCCACTATCATCCCATCTCTCTGCTACCTGTGTTCTCAAAGCTATTTAAGAGAATAGTATCTGAGAGGATTTATAGCCACACTATACACCAATGGCACACTGACACATAAACAGTTTGGCTTTTGTAAGGGTTTTTCCACACTGAGAGCAATGTTTTGCCTAACAGATGAAATTCTAAGTGAACTACATTTTAGGAGGTATCTTTTGTGTTCTTGCTAAGGCATTTGGCTTTGTAAATCGTATCATCTTGCTAAAAAAGGTTCCACACTATGGCATCAAAAACAAACCTTCGACCTGGTGAGAATCTCACTTATATAACATCAAACAAAGTTCTCTTTTAGAGCCAGTTGTAAAAGTAATTCCCCAGTTTAGACTGGGAAAATGTAAAATACAAAGTCTCCCAGGACTTGATCCTTGGGCCACTGATTTTCTTTGTTTGCATTAATGATCTACCAATTATAATTAATGACAGAGCAGAAATTATCATGTTTGATGATAATACAAGCATGCTGCGGGATATGGCTCTGACAATCACTAATGATATACACAAATAGTTCACAGACAATAACCTAACCATATTTTTTTTTAAACACTAATGTGATACAGTTTCAGACAGCAAATAAAAACACTTCAAGTTCCTGAACTGGATATTAACAACAAGAAAATTTATGAAACCACGCATATACAAGGATAATCCCATATACATTTTTTTATAAGTACATAGACCTGTTTATTTCTATAATGGTTTACATAAGTTTACAGCTTGAACACTCAGCTATTTTTCGACACAATCACCATTTCTGTTG
This sequence comes from Schistocerca gregaria, assembly GCF_023897955.1. Classification (NCBI taxonomy): domain Eukaryota; kingdom Metazoa; phylum Arthropoda; class Insecta; order Orthoptera; family Acrididae; genus Schistocerca; species Schistocerca gregaria. The sequence continues at coordinate 248,426,532 of NC_064922.1, read as the reverse complement.
ATGCATTTTTGTAGACACTGTGGTAGTTTTTGTATGCCCATGTCATACCAGCTCGCAGCCATGCTGTTCAAATGTTATGAACCTCTTCCTTTACCTCGTCGTTGGAGCTGGATCACTGGGACCGCAATTAATGCTGACGGGTACTGTGATACTCTGAAAACACTCAAACGGGCAATTCAGAACTGGAGAAGAGGTATGTTGAGCAAGGGCGTACGTATTCTCCATGACAATGCTCGCCCACACATCACTCGGCAAACCCTTGCTCTCCTGCAACAGTTTCAGTGGAGCGTAATCACCCATCCTCCCTATAGTCCTGACTTGGTGCCCAGTGACTATCACCTGTTCCCTAGGTTAAAAGAACATTTGACTGGAAAGCGATTCAGCTCCAATGACAAGGTGAAAGAAGAGGTTCATAACTTTCCGAACAGCATGGCGGCAAGCTGGTATGACATGGGCAAACAAAAACTGCCACAGCGTCTACAAAAATGCATCGACAGAAATGTTGATTATGTAAAAAAATAGCTAAATGTTAAAGCTGTAAACCGATGTAAACCATTGTAGAAATAAACAAGTCTATCTACTTATAAAAAAATAGGAGACCTTACTTTCGGGCTTACCCTCGTAATTCCTAGGCATCGAGATAGTCAGCTAAGATAGAAAATCAAATTAATCATCTGGTCAAGAAATATAGTTCAGCGTGATTCACACTAAGAGCCATTTCTCACTTTCAGTCTCATTCAGTCCATTCTGTACTCTCCTATGATATAGTCTGCTGGGGAAATGCTGCCCTCTTTGTGATTGGGATTATTATATTCTTCTTGAAGTTTGAGGGTATTTCACCCGTTTCATACATCTCACTCACCAGATGGTAGTTTTGTCAGGGCTGGCTCTCCCAAGGCTATCAGTAGTTCTAATGGAATGTTGTCTACTCCTGGGGCCTTGTTTCAACTCAGGTCTTTCAGTGCTCTGTCAAACTTGTCACCCAGTATCCTATCTCCCATTTCATCTTCATCTACATCCTCTTCCAATTTCCATAATATTCCCCTGCATTACATCACCCTTTTACAGACTCTCTATATACTCCTTCCACCTCTGTGCTTTCTCTTCTTTGCTTAGACCTGGTTTTCCATCTGAGCTCTTGATATTCATACAATTGGTCCTCTTTTCTCCAAATGTCTCTTTAATTTTCCTGTAGGCAGTATCTATCTTACCCCCTAGTGATATATGCCTCTACATCCTTACATTTGCTTAGCCATTTTGCACTTCTGTTCATCTTATTTTTGAGGATTTTTACTAGCCCTCGTCTTTTTACCTACTGGTTCCTCTGCTGCCTCCACTATTTCATCTCTTAAAGCTACCCATTCTTCTTCTACTGTATTCCTTTCCCCTGTTCTTGTCAGTTCCTCCCTAACGCTCCCTCTGAAACTATCCAGAACCTCTGGTTCTTTCAGTTTATCCAGCTCCCATCCTAAATTTGTACCTTTTTGCAGTTTCTTCAGTTTTAATCTACAGTTCATAACCAATAAGTTGTGGTCAGAGTCCACATCTGCCCCTGGAAATGTCTTACAATTTAAAACCTGGTTCCTAAACTTCTGTTTTCCTTTATACAATCTATCTGAAACCTTCCAGAGTCTCCAGGCCTGTTCCACATATACAACCTTCTTTCATGATTCTTAATCCAAGTATTGGCTATGATTAAGTTAAGCTCTGTACAAAATTCTACCAGGCGGCTTCCGCTTTCATTCCTTACCCCCATTTCATATTAACCTACTACTTTCCCTTCTCATCCTTTTCATACTATCGAATTCCAGTCCCCGATGACTATTAAATTTTCGCCTCCCCTCACTATCTGAATGAATGTTTCCTTTTATCTCATTATATATTTCTTCAATCCCTTCATCGTCTGTGTCTGTGGAGCTACTTGGCATGTAAACTTGTACTACTGTGGTACGCATGGGCTTCTAGCCCTTCTTGGCTACAGTAATGCTTTCACTATGCTGATCGTAGTAGCTTACCCACACTCCTATTTTTTATTCATTATTAGACCCACTCCTGCATTACCCCTGTTTGATTTTGTATTTATAACCTTGTATTCACCTGATCAAAAGTCTTGTTCCTCCTGCCACCGAACTTCACTAATTCCCACTATATCTAACCTATCTATTTCCCTTTTTAAATTTTCTAACCTACCTGCCCGATTAAGGGATCTGACATTCCATGCTCCGATCCATAGAACACTAGTTTTGTTTCTCCTGATAACATCTTTCTGATAAGAGGACTTGTCAGCCCAGGTGTGTCAGCATGACCTGTTGAGAATCGATTTTTAGCAGTGGGACTATGGGCATGCACACATCTAGCCCATCTTCCACTAGAGCCACAGTGTCGATTTGCATGGCTCGACTGCCATCAGAGGATCACTTCAGAGATGGTATGGTTCAGCAGGGTCTTCAGCAATGAAAGCAGATTCTGCTTGCATGCAAGTTTACACACACAACGTAGGCCTGGTGAGTGCTGTCGCACAGAGTGCATTCATCCAAGGCACACTGGCCTCATCCAGGCCTTATGGTCTGGGATACAACAATAAGCTACAGCTCTGTCACCTTTGGTGTTTCTGCAGGGGATGCGAACCAGTGCTTGGTTTGCTCAGAATAGTGTTAGACCTATTCTTTTGCCATTCTTGCAACAGGAAGGTGCTGTGTTGTTCTAACAAGATGCTGCTCCCCCACACACTGCCTGTGAAACTCAGCATGCAGCAACTTCCTTGGGCAGCACGATCTCCAGACTCATCTCAAGCCAAGCACGTGTGGGATATGATGGGACAAAAAGTTACTCTGTGACTTATTGGTCAACAAGTCGTACAGAACTACGTGAACAGGTCGAGCAGGCATGACATAATGTACCCCAGAACAGTATTCCTCATCTATACAATTGGCTGGATGCCAGAGTCAGTGCCTGCACGGCCACTCATGGAGGCTACTCCACGTACTAATATGGGTTGATACATGGTACCTGAGAACTGCTCGTGATATTCATGTGAAAATGTTATCATATCATGTGCTCCATATGCACTGTTGCAACAGTGAATCTTGAGTGAATTGGAAACCTCTAAAGGGGTGTACTAATTTTTTTCTTCCAGCAATGTAAGTAAAATAGTATATGTGTTCTGGCGGTTTCCGGTGAGTAAGGTTGGCAGTTTGGTACTGGTGTGCAAGACTCACACTCCCCCTTTGCCTATCAAACTTAATTGGAGCTGCTTCACCAATCTTCTTTTCAGGATTGCCGGCTACTTTTAAAATAACTCTGTACACTTGAGAATACTTTGAACTCAATCTCACTGTATTTTCATTACACACAACAGTTTTCATACAACTAAAACATTTTTCGCAAGCTCGCCACCTTCCGGCCTGTCAGAAACTATCACATTTATTTTTCCATAAGTACAGTCTACAAATCTCTCGCAAGTTTAACAAGACAACTGTCCGGACTTTACAAAAGTAAGAAAATGAATGAATAAGTAATTGTCTCTTCTCTTTTATCAACAACATTCAAATGTTCACCCAGTAATGTTTAACATTGCATGGAGTACGGCACGTTTATTCCTTGAGCTGGACATGTAACTTCTTAGGCAGGCTCGCAACTACTTGCCTGTACTGGTCATCCGTTCGATACATGTCTATCCTGCACACACACACACACATTTGTGGTTCAGAAGACACAGTTCTACTTTATCACACTCGTCTCTAAAATAATGCGTTTTTGAGGTGGTGGAAATACAAGAGTCTCTAGAATTTACCTCGAAATTCTCGAGACACTACATATCCTTTCCCTTAGCTTGAACACACAATATTTTGTACATGGTCATTACGTACATCAATATTGTATTCATATAATATTACTTTACATTTCCATCAATTTATATAACCTTTTTCTAGCCATTGGTTACTTCATATATAGCTCTCTTTTCTTTTCCATATTAATACCATTATAATCATGGACCGTTTGATCAATGTAAACTGTGTTAGGACAAGAATCTTTCTGTTCCCTTTCCAATCATAAATTCCAAGTGTGCATTACCCAAGGGTATGCGGTTATTTGCCCTTACTTCGCGTACTACGTTTTCTAACTATGGATCTATTCAATACCTTTTACAATCTGGAGGAACTCTGGATAAATAAAGGTGTTCTTTTCAACACATGTAACTTCACCGAAACATAATAATTTGAGTAGAAATGAGAGTTCAAACTTACCAGAATAACCTCTACAAAATGTGTGACTTTTGTCGTGATATTCCTTTTAGGCACAGTACCTATACCTTACATAAGGGCTGATACTATGGAAGCACTTCCTCCTTCCATTTTGGTACACTGTGGTACAGGTCAAATCCCCTTCTTGGTGTCTCTGCCCGCACAGTATAGGTCAGCCTTTCTTGGGTGTGCCTACCTGCCTTTTTCCATCCAATCAATGCTGAGTGTGCCCTCCTCCTCCTTCCCAAGTAGGCTTCATAGTCCATTGCCCTAGCATACACCTTTATGTACCCTAGAATTCGAATACCTCGTAGAGAAATTAACATCTTACTTCACTCCTTAGACTCACTTCTCAATACTTTCTTTAACCCTTTAGAGTCCTCCATTACTCTTCCAGTTCTATATTCCCAATAGACTCCACACTTGGAAAGAATATAAACACACACACACACACACACACACACACACACACACACACCTACTTATACTCTGTTTATCCCATTATCCTACCATTCGTCAGAATAATTGTTAGACTGACTCCAGTTCTGTCCACTTAAGTATACGATGTAGCGTAACGATACACAATATTTTCCTCCTCCTCTCATGTACACATACTAGTGTAATACCATCATCATAACCATAAATACTCCTAGCTCTTACATATATAAATATATCCCTGTACATACCTTTATGTCATGTGGAACAGTCACCTCACATAACCAGGTGTGCATACCTATCACTATGTGCACAATTTTCTCCCTCCAACACATGATGGTTCCCATATTACCTTAAACTGTACTCTTCCTGTTTGTGTCTTTGTGTTTCATTGTGTGTATGTGTATGGGTAGTTGTGCAGCCCGATTCTTCGGCCAGCTTATGGAAAATAAGTTGAAGGTTATAGAAAACCACGGAAATTGAGGACGACTTCAGCAATAGAAGAGTATGTATATGAACTGAGGAAAAGGTAGACTGGTACTCAAAAGATAAGTAAGAAAGAAAAAAGTAGAAATAGTTGCTAAGATCAAAGAAGAGAAAGAAGATAGCCCCAAAGACAGGAACAACCCCCCCCCCCCCCCCCCCCCCCCGCCCCCTTCACAGGATCCCCACTTTGCTGGTACTTCAGAGAGAAGGTGGAGGAGGTATGATGTTACACGTCTCTTGTAGAATGGGCATTCTCACATTCACCTTTGAAGTCCCCGAAGAATGATCTTAACAACTCCTGTGGAATGGCAGTGGTGAAGAATCAGTCACACTTGACTGCGATGGTCATTTGAAAGGTGTGTGTGTGTGTGTGTGTGTGTGTGTGTGTGTGTGTGTGTGTGTGTCTGTGTCTGTGTCTGTGTCTGTGTCTGTATAGTGTTAGTGTCATGTTTGTACCTACACTACCCACCCCTTTGAAAATCGATACTAACCCTCCCCATTCATATGATATCTCACCAAAAGGTACAAAATATTCTATAAACATAGAAAATTATACACGATAATGAAATAGTTGTTCAGCTAGTCACTTCACACTATACCATTCTTAAATATACTACTGTTATTCATTTTATGTCATCGAGATAGCACTCTGCTTACCACCAGATTGTTATTCTATTTGATCCATATAATGTCTAGAGATCACTGGTTATTCATGATTCCCTAAATTAGTCATAATCCTGTAGTCATGTCCAGTCACTTAAATACTAATATGATAGGATAGTTTAAGAAGTTATGAATAGATTACAGAATAGTGGAAGATTTGAAGGGAATTTGGTGTAGGAAAACTAATGTGGAAGTAATAGTGAACCCAGCTCGAGAACCAACGGTTGCCACTCCGCCCATTGACACAGAATGTTAACATCCCTGGGGTATAATGTGACTCCGCCCGGATCCCATGGATCTACTCTTAACCTCACGTGAGCAAGTGTAGACCAGCACTTCTCATTACATTTTATGTGAAAATCTCCCCTCAACAAAACAGTTACCACTTTACTAGTCAACACTACACTCTGTGAACCTACCGCTTTCTCTGCCTTATTCTGGATGAGTTTAAACTCCTTCCACAAATCATCTATGCCTTTTTTAGTAACATTAGGTTCTGATGCTAAATGTGATGGAATGTTGTCTGTTTTCACCCTCTCAGCAGCTTTCTGGTCGATTAATTCCTCTACTGTTCCTCCAGACTGCTCATATTTATGGTATCGGAGGTTGTTAGCTTTTCATTAAAATTTCTCTCTACAACGTGTACATGAGTGCTGACCCCTGCAATTTTTGATTGGACAATGGGGATCAGTTTGTCCTTCCTTTCAATGATATCTTTTAAGGGATGTAATCTTTGTTTCACTGAGTCGAATGTAGTTACACACACACACTCTGAAACGACCCTAACTTCTCATTAAAATCAGATTCTATATTGTTACACTTATCCTCAATATCAAATTCTAATTTATGGGTCAACTTCTGAAATTAATCATCCTGCTTTTGGTTTAAGTCTGTTAACATTTGATTCATTTGTACAGTTAAAGAATTACTTAATTAATTCTTTAAATCTATTTGTAAATTTTCCACTTTATCATTTAACACCTCAAATTTAGGATTTAAAGCTTCACCCTGTGCTTCTAGTTTTTCACTTATTTTGTTCCTCAAAGAGGAAATTTGAGCAGTGGCAGCTACACTTTGCCCATCTATTTTTTTACTTAATGGAGCATTCTGAGCATCTTATTAGTCCTTTAATTAAATTAGCTACATCAGTCCAGTCTGGCGTGACCTTGCTCACTTTCATTGCCATAGCTGGTTCTACAGTTTCTGTAGGTCGTTGTTCCTTCTCCACAGTCCTAATTTTCTTTGATCTTGTGATCATTAAAAAAAATCGCCTCTGTGAATAATGACCAACCTAGTCTACATTCAAATAGTTACCATCTTGAGCTCACCCGGCATAGGTTTGTAGCCTGCGTCGGTGAGGTGTAGAAATGGCACCGGTGAACCGCACGGGCGCTGGCAGCGTCAAATGTTAAGACAAATTTTTTCGTCTTGTTGTTATATGTTGCTATGGCAACTCTCAACCTTTCTCATCTCAATCTTCTTCAAAAACTTCCTCCTTTTTGTGTGCTGCTCACTTCTGTCGCCACGTTCTGGTGGTTTCCAGTGAATAAGGGTGGCAATGTGGTGCTGGTGTGCAAGACTCACATTCCCCCTTTGGCTATTGAACTCACTTGGAGTTGCTTCGCCGATCTTCTTTTCAGGATCGCCGGCTGCGTAGAGGAATTTTTTATACTTTTAAAATAACTCCGTGCACTCAAGAATACTTTGAACTCAATCTCATTGTATTTTCATCAGACACAACAGTTTTCATACAACTAAAACATTTTTCGTAAGCACGACACCTTCTGGTTCATCAGAAACTATCACATTCATTTATCCATAAATACAGTCTACAAATCTCGTCAAGTTTAACAAGACAACTGTCCGGACCTTACGAAAGTAAGAGAATGAATGAATAATAATTGTCTCTTCTCTTCTTTCAACAACATTCAAATGTTCACCCAGTAATGTTTGACGTCACACGGAGTACGGCGCGTTTATTCCTTGAGCTGTAACTTCTTAGGGGGGCTCGGTGGCTACCTGCCCGTACTGATCATCTGTCCAATACACGTCCATCCTGTGCACACACAATTGTGGTGCAGTAGACACAGTTCTACTTTACCACACTCATCTCTAAAATAACGCGTGTTCGAGGCGATGGAAATATGAGAGCCTCTAGACTTTACCCCTAAATTCTTGAGGCAAAATGTAAGAAACAGGACCAAACAAAAAATCAAATCAAGTAATTGGCATCGAATAGAACAAGTTATGAATGATTGTACAATCAGATTTTCATAAAAATAAGGGACTATATACATTCATACAAAGATGGAAATCCTGGATGCAATACAAATAATAGAAGAAATAAAGGCAACAGCTCTCCATAAGTTTAGATATTGAACTTTCAATAAGCACATCAACAAAATTGCTGAGCATTTGGACCATGTCCTTCAGAGATACCTAATACAGAAAACAAGCATGTGTTTCCACACATGCGCATAGGCGCCCACACATGGCAGCTATATTTTTCAGGCTAACAACATTGGACCATCTCTGTGCAGCTCAGCTGGTATAAGGGTTTGTGTTGGATGAAATGAGTAAGAAGGAAAAAAATGTGAGGGGTTGGAGGGATGTGTGGCTGATAGCTTGGAGGGAGAGGCAGCAACAAAATGGGAAAGGAATGTGGTTCTGATGATCTTAGCATGTGAAGGTGTTGGGAGTTGCATATGGCACATAATGATGTGAAAGAGTGGAGATAGAACAGAGGAGGTGGAAGACTGTGGAAATGAGTGCAGGAGTGCAGGAGTGTAGAGTGAAAGAGTGAACATGGGTGCATGGGGAGAAAATGGGGGGATGAGTGTTGGGCGAGGGACATTGGGGATTGAGGCCTAGAGGATTGAGAGATTGGTGTGTATGTAGTAAGGCCAATTCTGTTCTATTCAATTATGAGATATCAGACTTCAGATGATAGCGGTTGTGAAGCAGCCATTTAAGTGATGCATATTGTGCTCAGCAGCATGTTCTGCTACTGGGTGGTTAGCTTTGGCCTTGCCATTCTGGGAGATGGTTGGTGATCATGCTCACAAACAGGGCAGTGTAAAAGTTTCAGCAAAGTAAGTGTATGATGTGGCTGCTTTCATAGGCAACTCTTCCCTTGATGTGTGAGGTTAGTATACAGAGGTCTTGCAGTTGGGTTTTCAACAGAGATGTGACCAATGTGGCAAGAAGTTGAAAATAGGTGTGGCAAAAGGATGGACCAGGGCATTTCGTAGATTGGGTGTGTGGCAAAATAACAGTTTGGGAGAGGTCAGAAGGATTATGGGTACATTGTTCCTCATTGATCACCACAAAGTATTAAGATCAGAGTTGACCAGCCTGACAGGCACTGTGCCATCTGGATTCCCCGTCCCAATCCATCTTCTCTACATCATGTAGTTAGGAATTTCCTTATAACACACATCAGTTCAGCTGTCCTTCTGGCCCCAATCTTCAATATTCCCTGTCTCACTTCCACCTTCATTGTGTTATCGTTTCCCTTATTTCACTCATTCTACACTCTAGAGGCAAAAATTGACACACATCTGAGATGGAAAGGTCTTTTACTGAAACTAAAGAGTGCAAAAACTTGCCAACAGATGACACTGCACAGTGAGGTGTTGCTTTTCAAACTGTCATTATGACGGTTGTGAGGTATGTTGATACATTACAGAATTGCATCATTTGTATCCTGGCTGGTAAACACCTGCTGGAAGCCATGACTTTTACGCAGGATGGCATTTCAGCCCATATTGCTAGAAGTTTAAAAGATCTCTTATGCACATCATTTAGTGAGGATCACAAGTTGAGCCGCCACTTCCATCATGCTTGACCTCCGAACGTCAATCTATGTGATTATTGTTTGTGGGGTTATCTGAAGTCACAAGGCTACTGTGATTGTCCGATCTCATTTGAGGTGCTAAAAGACATCATCTGATGCTAATTTCTTACTGTACCTACTGATATGCTGTACAGTGCTGTACACTGTCCCTCATCTACAGTATTATAAATGACGGTTGACAGATTGAGCATTTGCTATAAAGAACATTGTCTTGCAAAAAATCAATTGTTCTGCTAATTGCTGCTTTTGTATTGTATGAAGTGATCTGTCGGTCATTTTGGGCAATTATTTTGGGTTTCAATAAGATGCCATATCATTTCAAGCATGGGGGGTCAGTGTTTACCTCTCTACCTACATTATTCCTTAAAGTATTGAATTTTTAAATGTTAATAGACTTTGGGTCATGCTGTACATTCTTTTATGTAAACAATGAAACTGTGAAAAGTATGTCTTTGTTATGAGTAATGCTGGAGTATTAAGTCCTCTGCATTTACTGACTGTTTCTTTCAAAATTAGTTCATTAGTTGCCTGGACATTCATTATCCAGCAACCTTTGGTAATACTTTAACTTTGAATGGAACATGCATGCTTTGTCATTTTATTAATCAAGTCAGTGCGTTACAAGGGAAAAGTGTGAAGTTTGTCAACATCAAAAGAAAACCAACATGTTAATCTTTTTATACGAGGGTCAGTCAAAAAGTAATGCCTCCTTTTTTTTTTTTTTTTCTACGTTTAATTGTCAGGAAATTTAAATGCAATTACATAGGTTGAAAACCACAACATTGAGGATCATTTTGTCATTTTTCAATGTAATCTCCGCCCATCTCTACAGTTTTGGTCCATCTTTGAACAAGGGCATGTATCCCAGCACGGTAAAAATCACAGCTCTGCTTCCTAAGCCATTGACGCACGGATGTTTTGACGGCCTCCTCATCTTCAAAATGAATCCCACGATGAGCTTCTTTTAGTGGCCCGAACAGATGGAAGTCTGATGGTGCCAGGTCAGGGCTGTATGGGGGATGAGGCAAAACTTCCCATCCAATTTTGACAATCTCGTCAGAGGTGTGACGACTGGTGTGTGGTCTTGCATTGTCATGCAAAAGAAGAACATCTGCCATTGATTTTGTTGGGCGAACTCGCTGAAGACGTGCTTTAAGTTTTTTGAGGGTTGTGACGTATTGAACAGAATTTATTGTGCATCCCTGCTCCAAAAAATCAACCAGAATCACACCCTCTGCATCCCAGAAAACTGTTGCCATAACTTTCCCTGCCGATCGCACAGTTTTGAATTTTTTCTTCCTCGGCGAGCTTGTGTGACGCCACTCCATTGACTGCCTCTTTGGTTCGGGTTCAAAAAAATGCACCCATGTTTCGTCCCCGGTCACAATTTTTTTCAGAAACTCATCTCCCTCCAAACAGAAGCGCTGCAAGTGTTGGGAGGCTATTGTTTTCCTTGCCTCTTTATTCTGATCGGTTAACATTCTTGGAACCCACAGTGCACAAACTTTTGAGTACCCCAATTGTTTAATAATCGTGATCACACTGCCTTTACTAAGAGAAATAATGCGACACACTTCATCTGCAGTCACCCGACGGTCACCACGAATGATGTCATCAACTTGCTGAATGTTGTGTGGAGTCACTGCACTCACCGGCCTGCCGCTCCGCTTTTCGTCAGTCAACGGTGTTTGCCCTTCAGCTTCCTTACGACGACGAACCCATCGTCTAACAGTGCTGACATCCACTGTCACAACACCATACACCTTCTTCAGTCTTTCATGAATGCGTATGGGCGTTTCACCTTCTGCATTCAAGAATTCAATCACACAACGCTGTCTCAAACGAACATCGATGTCGGCCATCTTACAAACTTCTGCTGTGCTGCCACCTGTTGACACAGAAAGTTACTACTGCAGTGGATTGCAGAAGAAGGTTTGAGGAATGGCGCCAAATTCGAATTTTTCACTTAACTTAATTTTTTTAAGTAGAAAAAAAATGGGAGGCATTACTTTTTGACCGACCCTCGTACAAAATAAGACGTAAGATAGTGTCACTCTTAACATATGAATTTTTTATTTGATAGTAAAGAACTTTATTTTACGTATTCTTAAGTGAGAATCGTCTGGCTGAAGAATCTGTCGATGAACCAGAAGCACTAGAAGATGAAGAACAAAGTTCCACAGTGCCAGTGCCTCAAGTAAAAGTTGGACCAAATGGAGAAATTATCCTTGATGAGCAAAGCTTGGTGAGTACTGTAATGAAGTTAGTATATTGCTGTCTTGGGAAATATTCACCACTCTGCTGAGATGTCTTGCCTATTAAAGTTATGAAAATATCGTCGCAGAACAAGCTGAGTAACACTGTGGTCTAGTGGTTATAATAATAAACTGTTGCATGGAGGGTCTTGAGTTCAAAACTCGCCTGGATTGTACAGTTTTAATTTCTATATTCGGTTCAAGTACATTCTAGAAGTATCCATGAATGTGAAGAATCATTGGACAGGAATGTTCTGTAGCTGTATATATACTGTATGTGTTCTGGCCGGAGGCAGTTCGCTCCTCACTTTTTTATGGACAAGTGCTGAATAAACCTTTGTTAAATGAAGTTAGTCTTCGCCATTCATGTAATTACACTTTCTTCTACGTGACATTATTCTGATGGAGACGCTGGAAATTGGAACTTGTGATAGTGCACATTATCGATTACACAGTGGCTCCTATCAGGCCATAACAGAGCTGCCTTTTACGTGGCGAGAAACCAGAGTTCGAGCCATATTAAGCAGATCGCAATCTATTGGAGACAGAAGAAGGAGAGGAAGTTACGATGACAGCAACTGTGTGCCACCACATGAGTCATCCTTCCGGGTTCTCTGGTGATGATGGCCAAGATCCAAACAACTGGCTGAAGTTATATGAGCGTACAGCCAAATTTAACAAATGGGATTACACAGTGTGTTTGGCTAAAGTATTTTTCTACTTGGAGGACACTGCCAAGCAATGGTATGAGAACAATGAGGAGAAGTTCACAAGCTGGGAAGTATTCCAGACGGAACTGCGCCAGTATTTTGGCGACACATGACAACAGAAGTGCTAGGCTAAAGATAAATTGAAGTGCAGGGCACAGCGTCCAGGAGAAACTCCAGCATCCAACATTAAAGGTCTATTGTTGTTGTTGTTGTTGTTGTTGTTGTTGTGGTCTTCAGTCCTGAGACTGGTTTGATGCAGCTCTCCATGCTACTCTGTCCTGTGCAAGCTTCTTCATCTCACAGTACCTACTGCAACCTACATCCTTCTGAATCTGCTTAGTGTATTCATCTCTTGGTCTTCCTCTACGATTTTTACCCTCCACGCTGCCCTCCAATACTAAATTTGTGATCCCTTGATGCCTCAAAACATGTCCTACCAACTGATCCCTTCTTCTGGTCAAGTTGTGCCACAAACTTCTCTTCTCCCCAATCCTATTCCATTCCGCCTCACTAGTTACGTGATCTATCCACCTTATCTTCAGCATTCTTCTGTAGCACCATATTTCTCTTCTTGTCCAAACTAGTTATTGTCCATGTTTCACTTCCATACATGGCTACACTCCATACAAATACGTTCAGAAACGACTTCGTGATACATAAATCTATACTCGATGTTAACAAATTTCTCTTCTTCAGAAACGCTTTCCTTGTCATTGCCAGTCTACATTTTATAGCCTCTCTACTTCGACCATCATCAGTTATTTTGCTCCCCAAATAGCAAAACTCCTTTACTACTTTAAGTGTCTCATTTCCTAATCTAATTCCCTCAGCATCACCCAACTTAATTTGACTACATTCCATTATCCTCGTTTTGCTTTTGTTGATGTTCATCTTATATCCTCCTTTCAAAACACTGTTCATTCCGTTCAACTGCTCTTCCAGGTCCTTTGCTGTCTCTGACGGAATTACGATGTCATCGGTGAACCTCAAAGTTTTTACTACTTCTCCATGAATTTTAATACCTACTCCGAATTTTTTCTTTTGTTTCCGTTACTGCTTGCTCAATATACAGATTGAATAACATCAGGGAGAGGCTACAACCCTGTCTCACTCCTTTCCCAACCACTGCTTCCCTTTCATGCCCCTTGACTCTTATGACTGCCATCTGGTTTCTGTACAAATTGTAAATAGCTTTTCACTCCCTGTATTTTACCCCTGACACCTTCAGAATTTGAAAGAGAGTATTCCAGTCAACATTGTCAAAAGCTTTCTCCAAAACAAGTCTACAAATGCTAGAAACATAGGTTTGCCTTTTCTTAATCTTTTTTCTAAGATAAGTCGTAAGGTCAGTATTGCCTCACGTGTTCCAACATTTCTACGGAATACAAACTGATCCTCCCCGAGGTCCGCATCTACCAGTTTTTCCATTCATCTGTAAAGAATTTGTGTTAGTATATTGCAGCTATGACTTATTAAACTGATAGTTCGGCAATTTTCACATATGTCAGCACCTGCTTTCTTTGGGATTGGAATTATTATATTCTTCTTGAAGTCTGAAGGTATTTCGCCTTTCTCATACATCTTGCTCACCAGTTGGTAGAGTTTTGTCACGACTGGCTCTCCCAAGGCCATCAGTAGTTCTAATGGAATGTTGTCTACTCCCGGGTCCTTGTTTCGATTCAGGTCTTTCAGTGCTCTGTCAAACTCTTCATGCAGTATCTTATCTCCCATTTCGTCTTCATCTACATCCTCTTCCATTTCCATAATATTATCCTCAAGTACATCGCCCTTGTATAAACCCTCTATATACTCCTTTCACCATTCTGCCTTCCCGTCTTTGCTTAGAACTGGGTTTCCATCAAAGCTCTTAAATTCATGCAAGTGGTTCTCCTTTCTCCAAAGGTCTCTTTAATTTTCCTGTAGGCAGTATCTATCTTACCCCTAGTGAGATAAGCTTCTACATCCTTACATTTGTCCTCTAGCCATCCCTGCTTAGCCATTTTGCACTTCCTGTCGATCTCATTTTTGAGACGTTTGTATTCCTTTTTGCCTGCTTCATTTATTGCATTTTTATATTTTCTCCTTTCATCAATTAAATTCAATATTTCTTCTGTTGCCCAATGATTTCTACTAGCACTCGTCTTTTTACCTACTTTATCCTCTGCTGCCTTATCTACTTCATCCCTCAGAGCTACCCATTCTTCTTCTTCTACTGTGTTTCTTTCCCCCAGTCCTGTCAATTGTTCCCTTATGCTCTCCTTGAAACTCTGTACCACCTCTGGTTCTTTCAGCTTATCCAGATCCCATGTCCTTAAATTCCCACCTTTTTGCAGTTTCTTCAGTTTTAATCTACAGGTCACATAACCAATAGATTGTGGTCAAAATCCACATCTGCCCCTGGAAATGTCCTACAATTTAAAACCTGATTCCTAAATCTGTCTTACCATTATATAATTTATCTGATACCTTTTAGTATCTCCAGGATTCTTCCATGTATACAACCTTCTTTTATGATTCTTGAACCAAGTGTTACCTATGTTATGCTCTGTGCAAAATTCTACCAGACGGCTTCCTCTTTCATTTCTTAGCCCCAATCCATATTCACCCACTATGTTTCCTTCTCTCCCTTTTCCTACTGACGAATTCCAGTCACCCATGACTATTAAATTTTCGTCACCCTTCACTACCTGAATAATTTCTTTTATCTCATCATACATTTCATCAATTTCATCATCATCTGCAGAGCTAGTTGGCATATAAACTTGTACTACTGTAGTAGGCATGTGCTTTGTGTCTATCTTCGCCACAATAATGCGTTCACTATGCTGTTTGTAGTAGCTTACCCGCACTCCTATTTTTTTTATTCATTATTAAACCTACTCCTCCATTACCCCTATTTGATTTTGTATTTATAACCCTGTATTCACCTGAGCAAAAGTCTTGTTCCTCCTGCCACCGAACTTCACTAATTCCCACTATATCTAACTTTAACCTACCCATTTCCCTTTTTTAAATTTTCTAACCTACCTTCCTGCTTAAGGGATCTGACATCCCATGCTCTGATTCATAGAACGCCAGTTTACTTTCTCCTGATTACGACATCCTCTTGAGTAGTCCCTGCGCGGAGATCCGAATGGGGCACTATTTTACCTCCGGAATATTTTACCCAAGAGGGCGCCATCATAATTTAATCATACAGTAAAGCTGCATGTCCTCGGGAAAAATTACGGCTGTAGTTTCCCCTTGCTTTCAGCCGTTTGCAGTACCAGCACAGCCAGGCCGTTTTGGTTAATGTTGCAAGGCCAGGTCAGTCAGTCATCCAGACTGTGGCCCCTGCAACTACTGAAAAGGCTGCTGCCCCTCTTCAGGAACGACATTTGTCTGGTCTCTCAACAGATACCCCTCCATTGTGATTGCACCTACGGTACGGCCATCTGTATCGCTGAGGCACGCAAGCCTGCCCACCAATGGCAAGGTCCATGGTTCATGGGGGGGGGGGGGGGGGGGGGGTCAAGATGTATTAGAGCTGTGTAAAATAGTGGATCCTAGAATGAAAGAGGAAGATAAGGTTGCACATCTCATGAAGAGTGTTGCTGAGGACATGTATCAAGCCCTACTCCTGAAGCAGGTTTTGATAGCAGACAACTTCATAAAATGGTGCCAGTATATTGAGACAATGCATCAAAGAAGAATTACATGCAAGAAGTCTGAACGGCTTCCAAACGTCATATCAATGTCTGTGATGAAGGAAACAACTGATTTCACAAGTGTTCCTTGCCAGATAGTGACAGAGGAAGCTCAGAAGGCACTTGGATTGCAAAAAACCGAGACGCATAAAGAGATCATAAGAGAGGAAATGGAATGGACATTGAACCCAATATCTCATCCTTCATATCCCTTTAAAATGGTGAAATCGTTGAGACCCAGACGAAGTTACGTTCGTACAATGCCGCATGAGGAACCTGTTTGGGCATCAAGGAAGACTGACATCTGGAGGATCCAGGATAACCAACCAGTATGTTTCCACTGTGGACGATCAGGACATGTGGTGCACTATTGTCAAGAAAAGCGGTGGATATTTGATGAGGCCCGCACCAGAAGACAGCAGACCGATCTTAGCCGATGCCAACTCCAGGACGATGAAGATGTACAAGAAGATGTGGGTGCAGAACGAAGTAGTTCACCATCGCCGCAAGCTATCTGCTGGAGAGGATGCTCCCCAACATACCAATCAAGGTCTCCATCACCGTTTAGAAGCTCCAGCCAATCACCTAGCTGCCGCAACTTGGAAAACTAAAGGGTGCGACCTTCCTTGGAGGTGAGGCAGCCGAAGAGAAAAATCCTCCGCCGTCAATCACTACAAAAATAATAGGAAACTACATTGATGTCCTCATGGATGGCCAACCAGCTCAAGCTCCTGTGGACTCCGGAGCATCATACTCGGTCATTTCGGAGAAGTACCACCGCCAGTTGCAAAAAGTCATATTCGTCGACAACAAAACATTTCTGCTGAACATGGCTAATGGGAAATATGTAAAACTTACAGGAAGATGTACAATTCATGTGGGTATAAGTAGCCATACACAGCCCTTAGAATTCATCATCTTACAAGAGTGTAGTCATGACGTCATTCTTGGATGGGACTTTTTGAAAGCTTCTCAGACAATTATAGATTGTGGTCGCTTGAAGGTTATGCTAGACAAGATGAGATACTGTGGACAGAGAGATGCGCATCCACGTGCGTGGAGACTGTGTGTGCCGGGTGAAGTGATCATCCCTGCAGTCAGTGCTAGAAAGGTAACTGTCATGCCGTGCATCAACCCATGGATCTTGCAGTGGAATGTAAGAGAAGCATAGCACTGAAGACTAACTCGGTCGTTCCAGCCTCTGTCGTTTCATTTGAGAACAGATTCGGTGAATTGTGGATAGTTAACTGTCGCAGAGAGCCGCAGCTCCTTCCAAGACTTGTGTGCGTAGGAAACACTGAGCTGTTAATTGAAGAACAGCTGAATGTCATAGAAACCTTTCATGCCGAGTCTGTGGGCGAAATTAGCACTACCATTGCGAGACAAGATCTTCTAGTTTGACTGTCACCAGATCTCACTAAGTAATGATAGAAGAAGCTATTTGCCATTCTTCAAGAGTTACCTGAAAGCTTCAATCCACAGGTGAAGAGCAGATTAGACAAATTGACAGTGAAGCACTGGATTTGCACTGGAGACCATCAACCAATAAGCCAGAGAGCATACTGTGTGTCAGCAAAGGAACATCGTATAATTCGCGACGAGGTACAGAAAATGATGAAGAATGGCATCATTCAGCCTTTGCAGAGCCCATGGTTGTCGCTAGTGGTCCTCATCAGGAAGAAGGATGGCAGTTTGCACTTTTGGGTTGATTACAGGAAGCTTAAAGATAACTAAAAAGGACATTTACCCTCTTCCATGAATTGTCGATACACTAGATTGTCTGAAGGGGGCTTTTTCTCAACCATGGACATGTACTTGGGATACTGGTAAATCAAAGTAGCTGAGGCTGATCGTGAGAGAACTGCATTCATCACCCCTGTCCGCAGCTTGTGGTCTTGCGGTAGCATTCTCGCTTCCTGTGCACGGGGCCCCGGGTTCGATTCCTGGCGGGGTCAGAGATTTTCTCTACCTCGTGATGACTGGGTGTTGTGTGTTCATTATCATTTCATCATCATTGACTCGCAAGTCGCCGAACTGGCATCAGCTAAAAAGGACTTGCAATACAGCGGCCGAACTTCCCCGCATGGGGCCTCCCAGCCAACAGTGCCATACGATCATTTCATTTCATCACCCCTGAGGGCCTGTATGAGTTTAAGGTATTGCCATTTGGTTTGTGTAATGCACCAGCAACTTTTGAACAGATGATGGGTAATCTTCTAAGGCACCAGAAATGGATGATATGTCTTTGTTATCTTTGTTATTTAGATGACATTATAGTGTTCTCAGAGACATTTGATGAACAAATAAAAAGACTGAGGGCCATTCTTAAGTGTCTCCAACAAGGCGGACTGAAACTTAATTCAAGAAAGTGTCTCTTTGGAGCAAAAGACATCAAAATACTTGGACACCTTGTGTCAAACGAAGATGTGTTGCTAGACCCATAAAAGGTAAGATCTGTAATGGAATTTCCTATTCCTAAAAGCGTTAGAGATGTGAGAAGCTTCCTCAAATTATGTTCTTATTACTCTCTTTTTATCAAATACTTTTGTATCAATGCCAGGCCACTCTAAAAGTTGTTAAAAGCTAATGCTAAATTTATCTGGGGTGGTGCTCAACAAGATTCTTTCGATGTGCTGTGAAAAGATCTGACAACTGACCCACTACTTGGTGTGTATGATGAGAGACAACCTACAGAACTACACACAGATGCCAGTGGGTATGGGATCTGTTGCTGTTCTGTTGCAAATTTTGGATGGAAAAGATAAGGTTATAGCCTATGCTTCTAAGACACTTACAAAAGCTGAGAGAAACTTCTCAACTACAGAAAGAGAATGTCTTGCTGTGATCTGGGCCATGTGCAAATTTCGACAGTATCTCTATGGAAGGCCATTCACAGTTGTTACAGACCATCATTCACTTTGTTGGTTGACAGGTCTTAAGGATCCAGCATGCGACAGGGTGGTAAATAAAGAAGTGCAGTTGAAGCATTTTCACATGAAATGTGCATTTGTTATAGTGTTTGAATTAATTATTCAATCAGACATAATTACAGTTTATTCTAGGGAACAAGAATTAGGCGATTATTATACTAAAATCAGTTTTTCACGACACCGTTCAATCACTATTTATTGGCGTTGTTCTTTTCCTTCACCCAATGAAATTAGCACTGGTGAGACAGTTTACAGTTTTACTTTAATAAAAAATTGACTCCGAGCCCCCAATAGCAGTAATGTAGACTGCTATAAACGAAAATTACTCAGTCAATTCAAACAGACCACAACTCCCACTGTCCTCTTTGTTCTAACAGTTTTGGCGCAAAATCACAGTTCACCACATGTTCATTTGTGACTATGTATACCTTGTAAATCGTACTCACACAAATAATCGTAGCGCTTCCAGTTCACCAAATATATGCTTGCACACTTGCACTATTAAACAATACTCTTTGTCGAAATAAATCGGTGTGAAAAAGAATTCTCAAACGACCACATGGGCCACCCTCAAGTGGGGCTTGCTCGCCACCCACCCTCCAAGACGACTGACCCCTGGCCAAGATGGCCATTCTCTTATATAGGCTCGGACGTCAACCCTCCCCCTTCCCCTGGTTATGCAAGTACCAGTCTTACCAGTTAAGGGCACAAATTTTGATACACACATCTCTCGACAGAAATAAGTACACCATCGGAACCGCGCTAAAAAGTACATCTTATTTATATGTTACATTAATTTCTAGGATTATTCTATCTCCCGTAAATCAAGTTCTAGTTTTTGCAAAATTTTGCCACTTAGCACAAATTTGTTTGTTGACAGCTGTGCTGCAAAGTTTTAACGTAGGACTGCATATAGCACCGTTTTTAGATGTAATCTATAGCAATCCACACATTGTGGTGCTCAAAATATTCATATCTATAATAATTAATTAATTTTGGGTGATAAATGTTAATAATAATTTGCAAAGAATGAAAACTATTGCAAGTTAAGTGTATAGTATAACTTAACTAGTTTAAAATACATGTGATGCCACCCAAAATATTATATAGTGCCGTTCTTTACGTCATGAATTTTCTATTGAATTTTATAAACAATTTTCCCACAAACTTTGTTTATTGCTCTTTAAGGGCTTAATTATTTATTAATCTTAACATATGACTACGGCACTCGATCCGCTATGACAAAACGTTTTTAATGAGAGCTCTCTCATCCCTGTAAGTTGGTATTTACTATTTTTATTAATCTTTCAGTATTCGTGATATTTACCGATTTTGAGGTTACTATAACTTTTGCGTCTCATGACTTGAAATAAAGATCGGTCTTTCAGAAGGTGCATACTGCTGATCGCAATCCATTGCCGCATCGCTCTTCACCGTGAGTTACATAGTTTTCGCGTAATGTGCGAAAAACCAAACAATGCCCCAAGCTGCAGGCCACGTGGCTGCCTGGCAGCAGAGACCATCCCACTGACCGTTGCAAATCTCACGCAGGTATGCCACGCGTTTCCGCAAATCACGCACCATGTAGCGCACTCACTCTCCACAAAGCTATCCTTGCATCCTAGAAATATCCATCTAGTAACGGGGGTTTGTACTGTCACAAACAGGATGACTCGCCGGATGGGCACTACATCTTCAAGAGTATGACATTACCCTAGTGTACAAAAGTGGAAGAAAACACCAAGAAGCTGACTGTCTCTCAAGAAACCCTGCACAAGACAGTCAAGACTTGGATGAAGATAGTCACTGTCTTGCTGCACTCCAGGATCTCTCTGCTGAGCAGGAGGAGGATGCCAAGATATCTCAAATTATGCTTGCATTAAATCGGTCAGAGGATGTAAAAGGACAATTTAAGATAGTTAATGGATGACTTTGCAAGAAAAACTTTGATCTGTTTGGAAAGAGGTGGCTACCAGTGATTCCTAAACACATGTGCTGAGATGTTCTAAAGAAATTCCATGACACACCTGAGGCCGGACATTTAGGATTTATTAAGACATACGATAGAATCCGCAAGAGATTTTTCTGGCCAGGTTTATTTAGGTGTGTCCGTCAATATGTGTCGCACTGTTGAGAGTATCAGAAGAGAAAGGCAGTTGCTCAGAAACCACCTGGCCGACTCATACCAATTCCACCAGCCAATTTCCAACATCGGGTAGTGGCAATAGATGGATTATTGTTTGCACTGATTATCTGACAAGCTATGCCATTACAAAAGCCGTGAAAACAGCTGAAGCATTCGAGGTATCCAAATTCATCGTGGAAGACATTGTATTAAAACACTGTTTCCCAAGGTCATTAATTACAGATCGAGGGAAAGTTTTTCAATCGAATCTTGTGACAGAGCTAAACTGTCGGAGCAACATTACTCATCACATGATGACTGCCTACCATCCTCAAACTAACAGGCTTACTGAATGCCTTAATAAGACCTTAGCCGACATACTATCATTGTTCGTCAATGTTGAGCAGAGCAACTGGGATGAAGTGCTACCTTTCGTGACGTTTGCCTACAACACTGCCAAACAAGATACCACAGGATTTATGTCATTTCTCCTGGTGCATGGGCGTGAGGACACTGTGTTTCCATTACATCCTGATGACGTGGACGACGACTGCATCAGCCTGGTGTTAACCAGAGCTGAGGAAGCTTGGCAGTTAGTTTGACACCCTGCAGGCTCAAGAAAACGATCGCCGAAGGTATGATGCGAGCCACCACTCTGTTGTCTACCAGCCTGGTGACCTCGTCTGGATCTTCACTCTTGTTTGGAAAGTTGGTCTCTCGGAGAAGCTCCTCAGGTGCTACTTTGGACCATATAAGGTTGTAAGACAGTAGTCTAATGTTACTTATGAAGTTTGAAGATTTCAACCATGACGCAAGAGGATGAAAGATCAGAGATACGGTCCATGCCCTTCGAATGAATCCCTGTGAGGATCCTGCAACCCAGGGTAAATTTGAACCCCCAGCAACAGGCGACAAGCAGAAAGGTGACGAAGAGCGTAGCAGCAAAAGAAGTTCTAAGGAGATGAGCACCAGGCCGAGAATCAGTCATCGGGAGTCATAGTATGCAGGACCAATTACTTGTTCCCGGACTAGGAGGCCGCAACTCTGAGATGAGATGCTGTTCTCCTAAGGAGGGAGCAATGTCGCAGAAGCAGCTGAGTAGCACCGTGGTGTAGTGGTTACTATACTAAACTGTTGCCTGGAGGGTTGTGAGTTCAAAATTCACCTGGGCTGTACAATTTTTAATTTCTATATTCGGTTTGAGTACATTCTAGAAGTATCCACAAATGTGAAGAATCATTGTACTGGAATGTTCTGGAGCTGTATGTTTTCAGGCCAGAGGCAGCGCACTCCACGTTCTTGTATAGGCAGGTGCTGAATCAACCTCGGTTAACTGAATTTAACGTTTGTCATTCATCTAATTACACCTTCTTCTATGTGACATCATTGTAACAGATTCAAACAGGAACAGACTATAGGATTCCCAGGCACCACAATAACAAGCTATTTCAATGAAACTATTGCAGCAGGAATTATAAGAGTGCTCTTATTGTATGGAAACTATATTAAAGAAATGTTTATATGTTCTGATAATGTAAATCAGATTGTGCATACGTTTCAAGGTGGGTCGCAGTAGTAAGAGTAGCTTGTTGTTGCCATCTCAACACTATTGCATGCCAGCCACATACTTTGATCTAGGTAGTCTAGAAGACACAGAAAATCAAAGTTATTGAAGTAAATTTTTTGTGATTAATTACTGTCTCTTGAGGATGGTGACTGATTCATTTATTCATGTGGACAATTTAATGTTGGCTGTAATAATGTAATAGGCGTGGGATGCACTAGTGAGTAAAGAGAACACAAAGAGTTCTTTCATAGGTGACTTTTCTTATTCTTCCCATCTTTTTAGAACTGATCACAATTTTCAGCTTCAGTGACTACTAATATCTTCATTTGTGAATATGTCAGTCAGGATTGTAATTTTCTTGTATTTATGTGTAGGTTATTGAGACAACAGATGCCAAAAAGAATTGGAATGATCTTCAGAACTCTGAAGTTATTATGGATTATGGTACTGGCACTACAACTTTCAATGCTTACAGTAAAAAAAGAAAAAGCAAGACAAAAGATTGGAACAGGGAAGGTGAGTATATGGCTATGAAAAAAGAATGTTAATTTTCATTAATTTAAGAAGTTGAACCAAAAGGTGTTGCATGATCATATAAGAGCACCATTGAGATGATATGCAGAATGAAGAAAGTAGGCAGTAATGTTAATCATTATAGTCAGTTTTGAACTAATATTGGTTATCTAACAAAAGCTGATGAGCAACATGGGAGAAGAATCACCAGGTAGTAAAATCAGAACTCCATATCAATTATTCATACTTAAATCCCATTGCAGAATAGTAAAAAGTATTGCATGTAAATGCTTTTTGTTTCAGCCCCGAGATTACTTCATCTCCATGATTTTGATAAAATCACTTTTTTGTTGAGATGTATAGGCTCAAACTAATTGTTCATACAATGTTTGGTGACCCTCATAACGCACATTTGTAAATCCTGTACATCTTTCCATATAAAGTGAGGACCCAGCAATATAGTGCCAAGAGATCTTTGTTTTTTAAATGATTTTAAGATTATGAGAAACTTAAAAAAAAAATTCGTTATGGGTTGATGCTCTGAAAGTTAAATACTTGCATTAATTCTGAGGCCCTAACATAAAATTCAAGATTAAGATAAATTTTTTCACTACACATTCACTTCTGTGGTGTATCAAAAGTATGGCTTTAAATAGTCTCCTGTTGTAGTAAATAATTGTGAATACCTGGAAACATGCAGTGGGTTTTGAACATTTAGTAAATGAGAATATAGCGATAGTGATAACATGTGTGGCAATTTTTGCTGCCGAAGTCCACTGTCACTTGGGTCCAGCTTAGAGGAGAAAGCTCTGCTCATACATTGCAATTTATTGTATGTAATAAAATCCTTCCCATTATGATATCAACTACTGATAATATAGCCATCTAAAAACAAGGACTATTAACAAAGTAACTTCTGTTTATTTAAAAAATTGGTTTACTATTCTGTGAAAGTGCACACTAATTTATTTTTGAACATAGTTTCCAGCCAGATTGAGATATGTTGTAGTGTTTAATGAGCTTTGAAATTCCACTTTCATAGAATTCTGCTGTCTGTGGCTGAGACCAACCTACAATGCTGGTTTTCAACTCACCTTTGTATGGAAGAGTATGAATAATCTGTGAAAAATACAAAGCTCCATGAGGGCGACTCTGCAGTTTTCTTTAACCATTTCATAAACCAAACAAATGAGATCTGCATTCATGATAATTGGTTGACAACCTTCCCCGCTCACGAGTATTGTGAATGCAAATTTGATTTGTCTGGTTGATGAAAAACCCGCAGATTCACATCAGGGAGCTTTGTGTTCATTTTCCACATATTATTTGTACTATTCTGGGCAAAGGAGAGTTGAAAACCAGCTTTGTAGGTTGGCTACAGTTTCAGGTGGCAGAATTCTAGGAATGAGGAATTTCAAAGCTCTGCCTGGAAGCAAAGTGGAAAAATAAATTAGTGTGTGTTCTTTCATAGTATTGTAAAACAAATTCTGTAACTTCATTAACTTCTTTTTTAAAAATAATTGGAGGCTACTTTACGAATAGCCCTTGTATAAGGAGTCATGCACACATTGCAGATTAATTTCTGACTAAAGGAATGGAGGCTGTCCTTGAAATGTTGAGCTTAAATTAATAATGTCTGTAACTTGGATACCCATACCGAATAAGGTAATACAAACGACGCACTGGACTAGTTTGGTGGTAGTAGTGTTCAAATAATTATCTAGTTAACCCTATTTAGAGTTCTTTATTTTTAGTTGGAGGGTACAGGTTGTTTCTTCAGTGATGCCACAACTGATTTCTTGTTTCTCCCTTTCCACCTGAGTTTGTGCTCTATTTTAATGACCTCATTGCCAATGGAACGTAACAATCAAAATGTCCTTCTCTGCTCCTTTGAAAGCCTTCAGTCACCACACTGCTGCAGTAGATGCAAATATTACTTTATCTCTAAAAAGCCAGAGTTGTAGTGACTCTTCACACATGATAATAAATACTACATGGTGTTCTTTCAGATGTTATACTGAGTGTGTTACAGGGCATAGACACTCTTTGATTGTGATGCTGTTGGAAGTGCCAGTTATGTTCTTTTTGAACTTGTTTTTTATACGTGGCTTGTTTAATACTCTTTCTATTTTAAATTTTCTCACGGATAAAAATTACAAATATTGAAGCCTGGAAAAATTTGCTTTGCCAATACCCATATTCGCTGCTTGTTCTTCAGGAAGGAACAATGTGTGTATATAATCTTCATGTACAGTCACACACACATCATAATGAAACTTCCTGGCAGATTAAAACTGTGTGGTGGACCTAGACTTGAACTGGGACCTTTGCCTTTCATGGGCAAGTGCTCTACCATGTTTTCATCTGCCAGGAAGTTTCAGATCAGCGCACACTCTGCTGCAGAGTGAAAATTTCATTCTGGAAACTTATCATAATAGTTGAAACATTGCAAGCTTGAACTATCAGAATGTTCGCACCACTTATTATTCTAAACTGTAGTACTACATTTTATTTAAGGTATTATGTGGATGTGTAAGTATTAATATTTCACCACAAAATTGTTGATACAAAAGATATGAGTGCATTGGTGGGGTACCAATGACTCTATAAACAAGAAAGTGTTGTGACCTACATGGAAAGAGCTGCAGGTAGAAATTATTGTGGCTATGATCTAGAACAAGCAGGCAGGACATAGCTAAAATGTAGATCATCGCGTCACTTAGACAGCTACATGAATGATTTGATTCAGGTTGGTAACATGTAGAGCAGCTATGGTTCAGGTTCAAACAAACCAAGCTCTAGAAAGATGTATACCTAGCAGACTAATTAAAGTTTATAGAGATCCCACTTGGTGTTTATATAATATCAGGAAGCATCTTAAGTAAAAGTGTTCAGTGATAATAGGTTCAAAACAAAGCATAAATCAACATATAGGTAGCTGTTAATTGAAATGTTTTTAGTTACCAGGAGTGTAGCAGAATATGACAGGACTTGTCTCAAAACTTCAAGCACAGTTTGACATATGCTTAAGTTGTCAGTAGTGCACAAATCAGTGCCCAAACACTTATATGTGGGACAAGAACTGAAGTAGAAAATAACAAAGGAAAATTGAGGAATATTGCCATCATTCAGTGGCTACATTGCTGCTAAGACAAGTAATATAGTTATCAGGTCTGAGTGCCATTATTATGAAAAGGATAGAGTGCTACTCACCATATAGTGGAGCTGCGAACTGGCATAACAGAAAGAATGCTAAACAAGTGACCTTTCAGCCAAAAGATCTTCTGAAGTAGACAAATGCACCCACAAGTGCAATTCACCCCCCCCCCCCCCCCCCCCACACACACACACACACACACACGCAAGACCACTGTCTCTGGTCACCGAGGGCAAACTGCGAGCAGTTGTGCACCTGAATGCTGTTGAGTGTGTGCCAAATTCTACACAGAATTTTCTAGTGAATTAGCACCACACACACACACATATATATATATATAAAGATTCCAAGACTTACCAAGCGGGAAAGCGCCTGTCTGCTTGTGTCTGTGTATGTGCGGATGGATATGTGTGTGTGTGTGTGTGTGTGTGTGTGTGTGTGTGTGTGTGTGTGTGTGTGTGTGTGTGCGAGTGTACACCTGTCCTTTTTTTCCCCTAAGGGAAGTCTTTCCGCTCCCGGGATTGGAATGACTCCTTACCCTCTCCCTTAAAACCCACATCCTTTCATTTTTCCCTCTCCTTCCCTCTTTCCTGACGAAGCAACTGCCAGTTGCAAAAGCTCGTAATTCTGTGTGTGTGTTTGTGTGTTTTGTTCATGTGCCTGTCTGCCGGTGCTTTCCCGCTTGGTAAGTCTTGGAATATTTGTTTTTAATATATTTTTCCCATGTGGAAGTTTCTTTCTGGATGTGGGTTTTAAGGGAGAGGGTAAGGAGTCATTCCAATCCCGGGAGCGGAAAGACTTACCTTAGGGGGGAAAAAGGACAGGTGTACACTTGCGCACACACACACACATATCCATCCGCACATACACAGACACAAGCAGACATATTTAAAGGCAAAGAGTAAGGGCAGAGATGTCAGTCGAGGCGGAAGTACAGAGGCAAAGAAGTTGTTGAAAGACAGGTGAGGTATGAGCGGCGGCAACTTGAAATTAGCGGAGGTTGAGGCCTGGCGGATATCGGGAAGAGAGGATATACTGAAGGGCGAGTTCCCATCTCCGGAGTTCGGATAGGTTGGTGTTGGTGGGAAGTATCCAGATAACTCGGACGGTGTAACACTGTGCCAAGATGTGCTGGCCGTGCATCAAGGCATGTTTAGCCACAGGGTGATCCTCATTACCAACAAACACTGTCTGCCTGTGTCCATTCATGCGAATGGACAGTTTGTTGCTGGTCATTCCCACATAGAAAGCGTCACAGTTCAGGCAGGTCAGTTGGTAAATCACGTGGGTGCTTTCACACGTGGCTCTCCCTTTGATCGTGTACACCTTCCGGGTTACAGGACTGGAGTAGGTGGTGGTGGGAGGGTGCATAGGACAGGTTTTACACTGGGGGCGGTTGCAAGGGTAGGAGCCAGAGGGTAGGGAAGGTGGTTTGGGGATTTCATAGGGATGAACCAAGAGGTTACGAAGGTTAGGTGGACGGCGGAAAGACACTCTTGGTGGAGTGGGGAGGATTTCATGAAGGATGGATCTCATTTCGGGGCAGGATTTTAGGAAGTCGTATCCCTGCTGGAGAGCCACATTCAAGGTCTGATCCAGTCCCGGGAAGTATTCTGTCACAAGTGGGGCACTTTTGAGGTTCTTCTGTGAGAGGTTCTGGGTTTGAGGGGATGAGGGGATGAGGAAGTGGCTCTGGTTATCTGCTTCTGTACCAGGTTGGGAGGGTAGTTGCGGGATGCGAAAGCTGTTTTCAGGTTGTTGGTGTAATGGTCGAGGGATTCAGGACTGGAGCAGATTCGTTTGCCACGAAGGCCTAGGCTGTAGGGAAGGGACCGTTTGATATGGAATGGGTGGCAGCTGTCATAATGGAGGTACTGTTGCTTGTTGGTGGGTTTGATGTGGGCGGATGTGTGCAGCTGGCCATTGGACAGATGGAGGTCAACGTCTAGGAAAGTGGCATGGGATTTGGAGTAGGACCAGGTGAATCTGATGGAACCAAAGGAGTTGAGGTTGCGATAGGTAGTAATTCTGTGTGTGTGTATGTGTGTTTCGTTCATGTGCCTGTCTGCCGGCACTTTACCGCTTGGTAAGTCTTGGAATCTTTGTTTTTAATATATATATATATATTGCTATGATTTACTGCAAATTCCTCGAGCAGAGGTATGTTTCCCATGTTTGAAAAAGAGAAAAAAGTCACACCATTCTATATCCCATGATTAGTTAAGAGCACAAGTCACAACAGTCTCCAACAGAGAAATATAACCTATCAGTACAATTGCCTTCATATATCACTCACATCTATTTGTAGTGGAGTTCTAGAATTCATTCTTGGTTCAAACATTATGATATACATTTAGTAAAATAATAATCTACATGGAAATTTGGATGGGTTCTAGAAACATCAAGAATGCAAAACCCAACTCGTGCTCTTCACACATGCTATCCCCAGTCCAGTGGATAAACTAAAGCCAGTTTCTTCACGTTTTCTGAACTTCATAAACCCTTTCTTTCAGTATTCCATTAGTGCCTTTTAAAGAAAATGTGTCCCATGGCATATCTAATCAGTTTTGGAACTGATCAAAAATTTGCTAAAATACATCTACATCTACATCCATACTCCGCAAGCCACCTGACGGTGTGTGATGGAGGGTACCCTGAGTACCTCTACCGGTTCTCCCTTCTATTCCAGTCTCGTATTGTTCGTGGAAAGAAGGATTGTCGGTATGCTTCTGTGTGGGCTCTAATCTCTCTGATTTTATCCTCATGGTCTCTTCGCGAGATATATGTAGGAGGGAGCAATATACTGCTTGACTCTTCAGTGAAGGTATGTTCTCTAAACTTTAACAAAAGCCTGTACCGAGCTACTGAGTGTCTCTCCTGCGGAGTCTTCCACTGGAGTTTATTTATCATCTCCGTAACGCTTTCGCGATTACTAAATGATCCTGCAACGAAGCGCACTGCTCTCCGTTGGATCTTCTCTATCTCTTCTATCAACCGTATCTGGTACGGATCCTACACTGTTGAGCAGTATTCAAGCAATGGGCGAACAAGCGTACTGTAACCTACTTCCTTTGTTTTCGGATTGCATTTCCTTAGGATTCTTCCAATGAATCTCAGTCTGGCATCTGCTTTACCAACGATCAACTTAATATGATCATTCCATTTTAAATCACTCCGAATGCGTACTCCCAGATAATTTATGGAATTAACTGCTTCCTGTTGCTGACCTGCTATTTTGTAGCTAAATGATGAGGGATCTATCTTTCTATGTATTCGCAGCACATTACACTTGTCTACATTGAGATTCAATTGCCATTCCCTGCACCATGTGTCAATTCGCTGCAGATCCTCCTGCATTTCAGTACAATTTTTCATTGTTGCAACCTCTCGATACACCGCAGCATCATCTGCAAAACGCCAAGACAGCATGTTTTCCACAGTCATGTATAGAGACTGAAGTAATGAATTAATGCCTTGATTGATATCAGATATGCCACAGGGAAGTGTAATAGGACTATTGCCATTTTTATTATACATTGATGACTGAGCAGATAGCATTAGTTTCGAGCTCAAGCTTTTCTCAATCAGTGGAGTTATTTGTGAGGAAATTTCATAAGGTAAAAATTGTAGTAATGCCCAGTTAGATAGACGCTACGTACAAAATATCAGCCTGATGCAAGGCCTGGGAACTAACTTGTAACCTGGAGAGTTTCAGAGTTGTGCATTTCACTAAATGTAAAAATATGGTGTACTTTGACAGGTAGTTTAGCGAGTCCCATATAGTGTCAATAACGGCGTACTTTTATTTGGGAATAACAACATGTATAGGTATGAAGTGAAACTAACAAATAGGCTCAGTTGTGGGTGAAGCAAATGGCAGCCTGTATTTCTTTGATAGAATACTGTGGAAATGCATTTTGTTTTCAAAAGGGAGCACTTGTAGAGCTTGTATTGAATACTGCTTAAAAAGTGTATGTTTCTCACACAGGTTGGACTAAGAGGGCAAATCAGATAAAATGTGAGTGATTCAAGTTAGTCTGATTGGCAAGAAAGTGTAATAGAAATGTTGAGAAGTTGTAATTGAATTGTTGAGAAATTGTAATTGATAGACATGGTAAGGAGCAGTTTGGGAGGGAAAGACAGAAGATGCATGGGCATTGGGGCCAGGGGGGTTGTGCAGTGTATGAGGGCAATGACATGGAGGTGTGAGTTGGGGGGAAGTAACATGACAGAGGAACAGGAATCTGTTGAGTTGAGGGTGAATGTGAACATGGTTAGCGAAGAGGCCAGGAGGATTATGGGAGCAAAGGGTATATTGTGAGGAGAACTCCATCTGTGCAGTTCAGTGTAGCTCGTGCTGGAGGCAAGGATCCAAATGGCAGGGGTTTCGAAGTAGACCTGGAAGTTGAACACATTGTGTTAGCTAGCTAGTTACTTACTCATGTATTTACTTACTTTCATGTTCCATGGTTCAGTTGTATGATACAATGTAATGATGTGGGACAAGTCATGTTACATTCGCTTCACAGTTAATTTGTAAATATGGATACGTGCTGAACATTTATAAGACTGTGTTGTTGTTGGTCTACCCCCTCACCACCCTCTCTCTCTCTCTCTCTCTCTCTCTCTCTCTCTCTCTCTCTCTCTCTCTCTCTCTTGCATGCCCACACACACAAAACAACCACCACAACTGTGTGGTCAACTCTGCTCGCAACCAGTTTGGCAGCGGCCAATCATTTATCTCTTCTCATTGGTAGGAAAAAATTCAGAATGTAGAGTTGGCCATATAGACAAAACCCCAGACAGTCTTGACAGTCAGATTTTCGTAGTACATTGAAATGCTGCTACATTCGAAGATGAACAATACGGAATTTGTATTTACTTCGTTGGATAATGTATGAAAATGCAGTGGTCGAAACTCGGGGCGGAGGAAAAAGCTCGTCTTCCATATATATTTATTTATTTATTTATTTATTTTTTATATAATTTGTTTACTGCCGCAAAGGTTTTGGCGCTAGTATTTATCTTTGTGCCTGCAAAACAAGCCTGTGTAGCGCTACATATATTTGACGGCAGAAGTTAGTTGTGGCAGCACCTACCAACATTTTTCAGAACTTCCACTTACTTTGCACTCGATTCTAAGCCGCAGGCGGTTTTTTGGATTTAAAAAAACTGGAAAAAAAGTGCACCTTACATTCGAGTAAATACGGTATATACTAAAGACAGCTGCCTTTATCTTCTGAAAGTAATACTATTCTGTAATGTATGTATCACAGCCCCTAACATTGCTACTCCCGCAGTAAAATCTTTGATTGTTATGTGTTAAGTCCTAGCAAATCCTTAAAACCAATAATGCATTTACATTTAAAATTTGTGCATCCAAAAAGAATGAGCAACAGAAAACATTTAAACTTATGCATACACTACAACCATAAGTAAGAGGATTAGACTGTTACTTAGCAACTAATTGTAGAAGGATAATGTAGCAGGATTTTTCAATGTCTGACTTTTATCAGCAACATTAAAAACTATAAAGTAGCTTTTGTTTCCTTACTGAAAAGAAAATTTTACATTCACCACGTAGATATACAATGGGAGCTGAGATAGCATTTGGTAGTTCCCAAAGCTTTGCTTGTATTCATGGCTGGTGGATTAATTTTGAGAGATACTGAGAAGCATGCAGAGAAGTAGTGCATCTGAAGATATTGTTAGCTCCTTTTCTGTCTATCTTAGAATCTAGTCAGTCATGGTGGTGACCACTGGGATTTGTTAATGGAAACAGGACTTTTTTAGTTTGTTAATATAATTAATCAATAATATTGTGGAGATGCTGAGTCGCAGATGGATAGATGTTACATTCCATCTCGGATTTTCCGTTTTTAATATAATTAATCTTTTAGTATAGCATAGTTCAGTTGATGAGCTTTACAATTGAATGTTGGGTTAAGCAAAAAGGATGTAATGTGTCAAGATTGTATATTATTAATTCGATTTAAATAAATAAATAGTGTGTTAAAAAAAAGCATTTATGCTTTCTGCATCATTGCCCAACCTGTGTTTATAGGACAGTGATAGGTAGTGGTCATCAGCCCATAGTGAAATGTCCCCTTGTTATTGAGCTATATGCTGCAACAGATATTCTAGTGGTGTGAAAACATCCTGAAATTGAAGTTTCAGGTGGTGTTCTAGCACATACTTTATTAATTACAATCCTGCAAACATGTCCTAGGGAGAAGGAGAATATATAAAATGTGACGAATACTGTCCAACTGATGCCTGTTCCTTAGAAAATCAATTGTTCATTCTGGAATTATTTGTTCATTATGCATGTATGCCCCTTAGATTTTTGTATGCTTTCTCTTGTGAAGAAAACAGGTACATAATAAAGTATAAGAAAGGCTGCATGAATAGAACTGCCAGTTTCCTTCCAATACAACATAGCACAGAGTTATCCTAATCTATGGGCACACACTTTGCTGGATCTATTGGGATATTTTGATTGGGTTATTTATATGTTTTGATTTGTGGTTCAAAGAATTAATTGTTGAAAACTGTTTTTCAAACTGATGGTTTTTTTCTGTAATATTTTCTTTTCACAGATAATTACAAGA
Organism: Schistocerca gregaria; assembly: GCF_023897955.1. Lineage (NCBI taxonomy): Eukaryota > Metazoa > Arthropoda > Insecta > Orthoptera > Acrididae > Schistocerca > Schistocerca gregaria. Next base: position 248,393,294 of record NC_064922.1, on the reverse strand, counting down.
ATTCTTATATAATTTTATAGTTACTGTTAATCATTTTCCCATGTCCTTTTCTGTTTAATCAGAAACATTAAGATTTTACCGGGCTCTTCACACTGTGGGAACAGACTTCCTTGTGATGCAATCACTGTTTCCCAAATTCACTCGCAAGGATCTAAAGGACAGGTATAAAAAAGAAGAGAAAATTAATAGGGAATTAGTGGAAAAAGCTCTACGAAATCCACTTACTTTTGATTTGACAGAACTGCAGAAGGAATTTGGTAAGTGTTTACAAAATCCATTACTTTTCCCCTCACATCATTAATGTCTGATGTGTTCCACATGGGTGAAAGCTACTCTTTCATATTTGTTAATTAACTTTTCTCTTGAAATTGTATACCTCTTATAGTAAATCAAAGCAATGTAAAGGATAATGTTATTTGCAGAATATAATTAGTGTGTGTGTGTGTGTGTGTGTGTGTGTGTGTAAAACAGTGCTGTTAAAGGTGATAGTTTTGCTACTTAAATATTCTTCCTGTTTTACAGTTTAACCACTCTTAATCTATTCAGGGTGTATGCGACCCGGGACAACCGGAAAAAACCCGGGAATTTTTTCATCTGGGAGAAAACCAAGGAAAACTCAGGATTTTTTTAGAATTCTGGGAATTTTTCATTGTTTTAGTTTTCAGTTAAATTTTTGTAATTTTTACTGGTAAGAACCAATACTCAAACAAAGGATATTACTGTATCCCGCTATTGCAGAATAATACTGCAGCATTAAAACATGAACGAGAGAAAAAAATGAAAATAAAATTAAATTGCAAAGGAAATGTGCCATATAAAATAACACAGTGCTCGTACAAGTGTCTAGTGACAGAAAAATGTGTAAAAGGCTTTCAGAAGACTATGCAATGCTTCACAACAACAAATTGCCTCCGATGAGCATGACGTCACAACTGCTTACATTAGACTCATTTAATCAGTTGCGAGTGGGCTCATGCTCACATGCAGTTGAATTGCGTATGAGTTGTACCTTCTCCTGCTTCTGGCTACAGAAATGTGGCTGTTGGCTGTGTAAGCAGCAGTAGCAGCAACCAGCTGCCAGATTAATGCTTGCGCAGCAGGCCCAGATCTAGTGGGGGGTGGGGGCAAACCGGGGTATCTGCACCGGGCAGCAATTTCAGAGGGAGCGGGCAAATTCATATTCTTGAGGAAACAAACCTTGTTTCCAGCTCACGTTGGTCTATCAATTATTCATGTTGTTGTTGTTGTTGTTGTTGGGTTATTGTTGTTGTTGTGGTCTTCAGTCCAGAGACTGGTTTGATGCAGCTCTCCATGCTACTCTATCCTGTGCAAGCTTCTTCATCTCCCAGTACCTACTGCAGCCTACATCCTTCTGAATCTGTTTAGTGTATTCATCTCCTGGTCTCCCTCTAAGATTTTTACCCTCTACGCTGCCCTCCAATACTAAATTGGTGATATCTTGATGCCTCAGAATATGCCCTATCAACCGATCCCTTCTTCTAGTCAAGATGCGCCACAAATTTCTCTTCTCCCCAATTCTATTCAATACTTCCTCATTAATTATGTGATCTACCCATCTAATCTTCAGCATTCTTCTGTAGCACCACATTTCTCTTCTTGTCCAAACTATTTATTGTCCACGTTTCACTTCCATACATGGCTACACTCCATACAAATACTTTCAGAAACGACTTCCTGACACTTAAATCTAAACTCGATGTTAACAAATTTCTCTTCTTCATAAACGCTTTCCTTGCTGTTGCCAGTCTACATTTTATATCCTCTCTACTTTGACCATCATCAGTTATTTTGCTCCCCAAATAGCAAAACTCCTTTACTACTTTAAGTGTCTCATTTCCTAATCTAATTCCCTCAGCATCACCCGATTTAATTCGACTACAGATCATTATCCTCGCTTTGCTTTTTTTGTTGTTCATGTTATATCCTCCTTTGAAGACATTGTCAATTCCGTTTAGCTGCTCTTCCGGGTCCTTTGCTGTCTCTGACAGAATTACAATATCATTGCGAACCTCAAAGTTTTTATTTCTTCTCCATGGATTTTAATTCCTATTCCGAATTTTTCTGTCGTTTCCTTTATTGCTTGCTCAGTTATTCATATGAATTTGAAACGCACCCCTGCTGTTTTTTGAACACATTCTAAGTTGATTTCTGAATGAATTATAATTTGATTTTTGAATGCGTGCATATGTAGGTGCTGTCTCTGCCAGGGGAATCTTCGTCACATCTAGAAATAAACTTTCCTGCAGACAGAACGGGACGGGGCTATACGAGCTGAGCGGAATGAAACCAAACCGGTGAATGCTAACTGCTGCTTGTTTATGTGGTTGATTCAGTTTGTGAATGTTCATTATTATAATTACTAGTGAAATCCATAGATTCAGACTACCAGAGTGGAAATAAATGACTAACAGGAATAATAAGTAAGAAATATTAGTATTATCTTCTAGGGGTATCCAAGAAAGTGAAATTTTGACAAAAAATTTTTGGCCCGATAGCTGCACTGGACAGGGCCAGTTGTAGTCTGCTTAAGTTCCATTCTGGTAGTAGTGCGGGAAACACATTATACAAACTCATAATAACGCCGAACCAGAGAATAATTGCTGGACAACTAAACCGGTGATTGTGGCAGGGATAGTAAAGTTAACCGGAGAATGAGTTTTGACAGTGCTAGGAATAGTTACAGAATTAGTGACGACAAGACTGTTTGTTAGAACGAGGAAGGAGAAGAAATGGGGACATCACACAAATTATGGAAGAATATGACAATTCCAAATTTATACGAAAATTTCGTTCTACAACTTTTCGGTCTCGTGCATGAGAAACTGGGGCGTATGAATGAAATGTGAAACTATTTCCTAACACAAAGCTTTTTGCTTTTAGTAGGCCAAATAGGTATTTCGTATTGGTACTTCACAAATTATATATTCTGTCATATTATAAAAATGGTCATTATTGCCAAAACAGTCTTCCTTATTTGTGTGTGTTAAAATTGCCGCAATATTAGAAAGGCCTCTTTTGTTTTATCCAGCACACAGTGACAAAATAGACGTAATCAAATCAAGAAACCACACCAGTCTTGGGTACAGTTTGTATTAACAGCTTTTTCAGTATTAGACAATGACGTTTCCATTTTTCATGTAGCAAAATGTTTGACGAACTTTGATGAGGTAATAATTCTTTCACAGAAAGGAAAGCACGCCGTGTCAAGCTGCAGCAAGATTAGAGAGAAAAATCGCTAGGACGTAAGGACTGAAGAAATGTATACTGTCTTTACTGGTTTTAGGTATCCTATATGTAATTTTATGTCACACAGAAGAGCAAGTTATTAGTTAATACGCAATAAAGAGTCCAGATTTTCTGAAGAGTTCTTGTTCTCTTGGTTACAAATAACCCTATCCAGTATTAATTGCGAGAGGTTATATATGAAGAGGGGGCAGGATGTCAAATCGGCCGACTGGGAGCAGGAGAGGTACTGGAGAACATTTTAATTTCCACTGTCCTGAAATAGTTGGCTGGCGTCCATTACAAAATATACACGTTTGAGTTCCACAGATCGAAATACAGTGACGTGCGGTATAAGAATGTTGTTTGAAGAGGTGTGGCACTGCACTGCACACTTGCGACTAAATAACATGTTCTAACAATACCACCACTTGCAAAGTAGGTTATAAATCGGATTAATAATGTTGCTCACGCAGCATATGTTCGCTTTATCGGGCAACAACAAAGTTATTGACTGTGGATGGTATCATCAGAATGGAAATGATGAAATCAGTGTAAACAATTCATTAATTTTGGCACTTATCTTGAATGGATTCCCATGTAGATTTCGTCGAAGTTGTTATGGCTCATCATGTTGATTGTAGGGTGATTCCACTTTGACTGCCAGAAGGTCCAAATCTGTGTTTTAGCAATATTTGAAGACCTACCAAATGCGTTTTTCAGGAAATTTTTAATGATAAAACAATCACAGATCAGAGCAATGGTATGGTAGAAATAATTTTTGACTTGGTGTTCACGATCCAAATTTTTATTAAACTTCTTGTAAATTCACATATACTACTTCTTAATTGTCACATTATCAAGAAAACAGTTTTGTATCAATCTTCATATATTTAATTTCAACTTTAACCAAACACAAGACTTGACTATTCTTTTACAAAGTGAAATAACAACTTAACTTCTGCAAAGTGAAACAAAGACTGCCCTGTGTGCATTCGCTTGAAAACGGTTACAAGTAAATAAAAGATTATGACAGTCTCACAGAAATGAATACACACCATATCACTGTAATATATTGATACATCGGAGTACCTATACATTAATAAAACCAAATGTGAATATTGTCACAAAAATATGTCTGTTACTTCGCAGAAAAGTAGTAAGATATTACTGGTATCGAGAACTGGGGTTGGAGTGCTGTAATGGTCATGTAAATAAAGAACCATTACAGTGTCTTACATTTCCTTGAAGATATACATTTTACGGATCAGACTATTCAGGAAGATGTGCGCTACAAAATGAACTTATTTATGAAAAGTCATTTTTTGACATTCTGATGCGCAGAGCAGTCTGAGTTACAGTGCTGGGGGGAGGGAGAGGTAGCCTCCATGTGACCCATGTTTACATTTAATGATTTTTCTGTTTCCTCTTCATTTACCAGTATCACGTCAGATAAAAACAAGACGGATTTATGTGGCTGGGAGCTATCAAGTGAATTGAAATACATTCATATAATTAAGGAACACTAATATATGTTACTAGTTTCAGATTTTCTGTTATTTCCATCTGTCTGACAGTCGAGCATTAATCGCCTTGCAGACCAATAAAGTTATTTTTGTCAGTTTGCTAAAGAAATTTGGCTTTTATTAAACTTTCCTGCTGGCACAGTCAATTTATTTGAAACGAATGGTTTAATTCCACACTATTGGCTAGTTTCAACTGTTTACTGAGTTTCAAGTGCACAACTTCATCTTCTAGCATGTATGGCACTATGCCATAACAAAGAACCAAACATGGGATAAGGCAGTACTGGTACTACAAGAAAATTTACCTCCCGAAAACCACACTGAAAAGCTTCATATCAGGTTGAGGTCTACGTCATTGGGAATCTCGACATACAAATGCACACTGTAAGGGAAACTATGCATTATAGTATGGTTCACGAAATTCCGACACTCTAGGAGTATCCTCTGATGTTGTTTCTTTTATGACATAATGTAAGATCTTTTAATGTTTTACACATACAAACATACGAGCTTCCTACGTCACCATAGCTGCGCAAGCATGGTGATGCCTCTTAAATCTGGTGCTCTCTGGCAACTGCTGAAATGAATCTATTTCTAACAGGTCGCGGGGAAAATATTGTGAATTGTTGTTCGAAAAGCGTTATTTTCAAAGTAAATATTCTTATATGCAAAATGAACTATGTGCGAGAATGTACGAAGAATTTCCTAAATCACAGTGTGTTTGCTCTCTTTTAAAAATCAACTCTTTTGTCACGGGCCATTTAGAAGAATTTCGAGCCCAGACAATCAGAGATTTATGGCGGTAATAAAAAATTTTACTGGCGTGTTTGTGTGATGTATCTTAAAGTGTAACATGCACTAAACAGATCAACATTATATGTGAAAGCTTAGCTTTTGATGTAACTTACTAATCTTCGAGACAAATATTATATGAGAAAGCTTTTCTTTTCTTGTAGCAACACTATGTATATTAATTTAAAATTTACCTGTTGGTGGAATTCGAATGTATACTTTGATAATACAAAAAAATGCAGCGCACACATTGCTGCACATCAAAGATCTTTCCAAGACACTTTTTTTCCACTGAGTTTAGTTTTCTAAAGTGCCGGGAAATTCTACGCAGCTGTATAACGCCATAGCCATTCAAAGGATTGATAACTTTTACAGTTTTGAGGGAAAGTATACTGTCACTTAACATGTAAAAAGTGTATTTTCACCTGGGAGAAAATGTATTTTTAACCGGAAGATCCGGGAATTTTTTTTCCCTTGTCTGCGTATACACCCTTCTATTATACTTACAAAACCAGAGCAGTGATTCTGCATTTGTTGCCTTTGGCAACTGAAAAAAAAGTCAGAGCTTCCAAGTAGCATAATGGCCTGTTCCAAGATTGCAATCAAAGAAGGCGTTATAGGTTTATGACATGTTTTCTACTCACAATATAGCAGATATGCGGGGTAGCAGATAGTTTGTACCTATCCGCGACTCAGCATCTCCCCTATATGGTGAGTAGCAACTTTCCTTTTCGTAATATTATTACATTACATCCTGGATTTTCCACTGTTTGATTTATGAGCTGTTTATTGGACATTATGTTGATCACAGAGATTTGTAGTTCACAATAGACTTCATTTAAAATACTTTTAATAACAAAGAAGCATTTAACGGTCTTTCTCAAAAAATGGTCAAAAAATCATCTGCTCCCTTAAGAAACCTAACTAATAGCAGCCAGTACTGAACTACAAATTTGGTATATAAAAACCAAATGTGAGGAAGAATATGTGCAATACCTCAGGTGACCAACTTTAGTAACTCACTGCAGCAAAATAGTTCAGTAACTAGTTTGAGATATTAGGAGAGATAAACCATACCCCAGGATTAAATCGTGAAGCTTCTAATGAGAGAACATACGAATATAAGACAGTAGAATTGTTGGGTACAGTTCCCACAAAAATTGACAAGGTAGAATTCAAAACTACCAGTAGTGTAGTGTTGCCTGAAGCATTACAAGCATTGGAAAGCTCGATTTTTGGTGGCAGATTTTTATTTGAAGATTTGCTAAAAAACATTTTTGACCTAGTTTACATCAAGGGAATCTCTGGGTGAAAAGAAAATCTCATAAATTATATAAACATTTGAAGAAAATCTGCACTAATTCAATATTAACCTTTTCCAATCCACTGTCAAACAATGTCCGACATTACAATTTTCTGCTTCAGCTCCAATGGCAGATGATGTGTGACATGTTTCCATTATTGTGCTTTTTGTCTGCTCCATTGTTAAATTTGCTAGCACTTAGTACAAAGACCTGACAAATCAAAGCGTGTCATATTCACACATTTATAGTATGATAATGGCTAGTAAAATACACACAAATGGCAACAATATTGGCAGGTAGCTTTTCGAAGACATTGAGCACGAAGGAGAATTTAGTGATGTAAGTGACTGGGAAGAATCAAAATCTACGGATGTAGTGGAAGTGACGAAGACACACAAACTGTAACAAATACCTAGAAAGTTAATCGTGACGGTGACAGTGTACTCGTGAAGTTTCCTTTTTGTGTTGCACATTAAAGTTTCACCATTCCTTGTGGTGATTGACCAAAAAGCCAAACTCGAATATTTTCAACTTTTCTTCACTTAGTACATAATATTGAAAATGCGTATGCTACAAGTATGTACACTAAAGAAAAGACACAGAAAGTCACTCCACTTACAAAACCCTTAATGTGGCTTTTGTGGAGGGATATTTCATTAGAAGAACTGAAGGCTTTCGTGGTGTAACATTGAATATGGCCTTTAATTTGAAGCAGAATTAGATGACTATTTTACAGAAGACTGGCTATAATGAACTCCGTTTTTCAAGGAGGTTGTTGTTGTTGTTGTTGTTGTTGTTGTGTGTGTGTGTGTGTGTGTGTGTGTGTGTGTGTGTGTGTGTGTGTGTGTGTGTGTGTGGTGTTTCTCAAAAATTTTGGATGCTGCATTTAGTTCCACCTGTCACAATACCTCAGGAATATCAGTGTATCTAAGGGAGCAAGGTGAAGAACATCAGTGAGTATGTTGACAGTAAATGCAAATATCTTTATGTTCTGAAAAGAAATGTGGCCATAGATGGGAGCACAGTAGGATTCAAAGGAAGAATTCAATTAAAGTGCTGGAACCCAGAGAAGCTTATGAAGTGGAGTTTTCAAGGTTTCTGTGTGATTCAGGAAATGGTTATGTTTTTTCTCACATTCGGAATTATGGAAAGACAATGACAAAAGGTCTTAATTCACCCTGATTTACACTTTGCAGTCCGAATAGTGATTCATTTGGCATAGCAATTACTAGCTTGTGCAGTTGGTTCAGGCCATCCATTACTAGCTTGTGACCGAGCGAGGTGGCGCAGTGGTTAGCACACTGGACTCGCATTCAGGAGGACGACGGTTCAATCCCGTCTCCGGCCATCCTGATTAGGCTTTCCGTGATTTCCCTAAATCGTTTCAGGCAAATGCCAGGATGGTTCCTTTGAAAGGGCACGGCCGATTTCTTTCCCAATTCTTCCCAAACCCGAGCTTGCGCTCCGTCTCTAATGACCTCGTTGTGGACGGGACGTTAAACACTAACCACCACCACCAATTACTAGCTTGTGCAGTTGGTTCAGGCCATCACATTTTACTGATAGGTTCTACACAATCTCTCAACTTGCTCGGGAGCTTCACGAAATGAAATTTTGTCTAACAGATATGGCTATGCCTTCTGGGAAGGATTTTCCATGCAATTTGAAGAAGATAAAACTTGCTGAATGTGAGCTGTGTGCCTATCAAAGTAGGATGAAAGTTACGTTCATTCCATGACAAGAGGTTACTGACTACATTGAGTACAGTTTTTGGTCCTCAAAGCCAGTTGATCACTGGGTGTAGTAAGAAACAGCCTGTGCAGTTCCTGAAATCCACTGTTATTTTGGAGTATACTAAGTTAATAGGAGGAGTGGACAGGGCTTATCAGTACTGTGGTTGCTATGGTTTTACAAGGTGGTTGTACAAGTGGTGGAAAAAATTATTCTTCTCACTGATTGAAATTGCTGTTGTGGCCAGTTATATTCTTTACCCAATTGACAAAAACGAATGTGGAGAACTGCAGATTCACCTTTCGTACAAAGAAATCTAATCAGACATCTGGTCTGCCAGTTAAGAAATACAAATTCAAAGAAAAGAGAAAGACAATCATCTGACATTGTGGAGAGACTAAATAGAAAGACTCATTTAATAATGCTGAATCAAAAGAAGAAAAAAAATTAATGAATGTTTGCAGCAAACACTAGGAAAAATGAGGAAAAAGAGAACCAATGTTTTTCTGTGAAACATGCAAGAGGAAGCCTGGAGTTCATCCAAAAGAATATTTTAGGAAGTATAATGTAGAAAAATTACAAACAACCATAAACAGACACCAATGTGTAGTTTGAAAACTAGTGTGAAAAATAGAGTAATTGTCAAGTGGTCTCATATTGCATTTTTTTTGTAAACAATAACCGGTAATGCCTTACATCCTTACATTCATAAAATAAAGAAGAGTTGGGGATGCATAAAATGATTAAGGGGGCAGTTACTCTCAGAAATATGGTCCTTATGTGAAGAAGAATAATAATAAAAATAAGGAAAACTGAACCACTATGATCAGCCACAAATCCCATGTGCAAAGAACTTGGATGTATTACTAGTTCTCAGTATCTGTATTCTAGAAACTGTCTATTGTTAAGAAAAAAAAAACCCTTGATATTTTCATAACAAGTGGAGAAAAGGACAACCATAACACATAAACCAAGGCAAAGATTCTTCTGGTTAGCTAAAGATTAAGCAGAACTCATGATGGAATGAGAAATACGGGCAGCCTACTCTTTCACATACTAGAAATTAAAGCAATACTCTTAAGAAGAATGTAAAGGAATTGCAACATACTTTTTATTCTGTTGGATAGTACTGGAAGGCAAACTTGTGTTATTTATGTGACCCCATCCTCTCCCCCTCATAATTTAAATCTCAAGAAAACTATCTTCTCAAAATACTATGTACACAGTGGTCAACAGTTCAATTAATTTCATTTTGTATTTGTATCTTGTTGTAATCATTAGTGTTGTAGTTGTCCTATACTGTGTACAGCCATATATTATAAGATGCATAGAACAAATAAATAAAACTGTATGTGTGTTATATTCTGTAGATGTATTAGTATGTAGTTTTTGCATATCATTATAAACATGGTGTGTTTCATCTTTCAATATTTCATAGCTACTGCCATTTTCGGCACAATATTTATGCAGGATTGTTATGTTTACTTTTATTTATGAGTTGCTTAAGGTTACTAGTACTTTTTATTGTTGCAACTACTGATTACATTTTGTTGTTGGAAGTGCACTGTCTTCTTATATAAACTTTTTACTGTGTATTTACCTTCTTATCATCTGTCTCATATTTTTGTGGAAACACAGTATATGGTTTGTGGGTTCAGTAAATGATACTTAGTAAACCCTGCTCTGGAAAAGATAGGAGTGTGTGGGGAGAAAAGAAAGGAAGGAAATCACCTAAATAAGCTTATCTTGTACTGTAGGATATATTAGTGAAAAAAACATGGTATAAGTGTTTACAGAGATAAGAACTCTGTGAAAAAACATAACAAGAGAGAAGACGAAAAAAATTAATAGATAGTGTGATCCAATAAATACATGTATAGTGGTTTGTGTAACGCACACGTAACTGGATAACTCTGTCCCCCCACCCCCACCCCCCCTCCAAATCCCCCTCTTTCCCAACTATCCCTCTACCTCTCTTCCAAGAGCAAAAATTGAATTCCACTCAAGTTCATTTTTCTCAAAAAATAAAATGAGTTTTTGTCATGAAATGTAACAGATTTACTGTTCGTAAACATTGTTAAACTACTTAAAACAAGAAGAGTGTGTCTAATAATAAAATGTTAATAGTTGGCTTATAGTTATTATCTTGACACCATTAAAATATTTCCATATAAATTACAGAGGTGGAACGATTGGAGGAAGAGCAACATAAGAAGGCAGAAAAGCCAAAAAGGAAAGGAAGTGCTCGCCGAAGTTGTAAGTATTTCTAGACATATACCTATCTCTCTCTCTCACTCTCTCTCTCTCTCTCTCTCTCTCTCTCTCTCTCTCTCTCTCACTCTCTCTCTCTCTCTCTCTCTCTCTCTCTCTCTCTCTCTCTCTCTCTCTCACACACACACACACACACACACACACACACACACACACAGTGATTATTTAGGAATAAAGTGTGTGTGATAGGAACAAAGTACGTGTGTTGCAGATGGAATACGTACATGATTTTGTACTAAAATAAGGGCCTAGGTTCTATTATAGTAAAGTTTATTGAAATGCAAAACATGAGACTCTTTTGGGGTAAAGACAGTCTCATCAGGAGTTAAGAGCATAGTGATTGACCTCTTACAGTAATGAGAGCTTATCAAGTAATTGATATTTCCACTGATTTTTGTTTATCTGACCTTTTAATGTTGGGTATTGATACTTCATAAAGAGATGTGGGCTAAGATAACTTGAGCAATTACTAATCCCTGCTCTCTTTTTTTTTTTTATTTGTCCAATATTTAAGTGTTAATGGTGACTGAAGATAAACTGTGTACTTCAGTAACATGGACTGATGAGATAGATATTCCAGATGTTGGCTTCAGTGAATAATGAGAAATAAATTATTGTGTGTCAGAGAGATCATAAATAAACAAAAGTCAGTGGAGGAAAGTAGCAAAATTATTTGCAAGTACCTCCAGGGGTTTGTAAGATAGCTGCATGTAAAATACAAGATATACAGAAGTGTGTAACTCATTTCTAAGATGCTCAGTATGGACACCATTTGCAACACAACAAACATCGATATGATGATCAGATTCTTGTCATACATCTCCCAACATCAGCAAATGCATTATCTATCATTTATGGAACACTTCTTATTAACCCCTCAGGGCTGGTCAAGAGTCTTTTGTGGGTATGTGCATGGCAAACATGGAACCACAAGTAATTGCAACACCAACATTCTTTTGATGTGCTGCAGCCTTTCATCTCTGGCTATTCTACCTTGTCTTACTCTCTTCCTCACAATGGCAGCCTTTGATGTAGGTTAGGCTATTCCCTAGGTTTTCGTTTCATTTCTCTGAATATTCATTCATTCATCAGCTTTTGGCTGAAATAACTGTTTGTGCCCTTCTGGTTTTGACTTTCGTTCTCCAAATTTTTTTCTGTAGTGTTCACTGATGGCGGAAAAACACCTTAAATAGTGCCTACTGCGTGCAATGTTTAAGATCATCTGTGCACAATACCAGTGTAAGCTCACATATTCATTTCAAAACCAACATGGTAGCCAAACTGATGTGGTGTGTTAATTATGTACCCTTTCAGTTCAGCTGTCTGACAACAAAGGCATCTTATTGCTGATGTCAGAGCTGCTGGCTCCCCGCACCTGCCAAGTAGAAGATGCCCATCTTCCTGGGACATCTGGACTCCCAGCAACAACCAGTGTGCTAGATGCCCTTTGTGTGTGCGTGTGTGCGTGTGTGTGTGTGTGTGTGTCATTTGTGAGGAGAGCTCTCGATTGCAGTAGGTGGCATTAGACCTGACATTTTGTACATGAAACATATTAAATTACACCGAAACAATGGCTGTTCTAATCCAGTCATCTTGTTAGATGGATATAAAAATTTCTGTGCAGTTGTAACCCAACTACTTTCCCTATCCTGGATGCCAAATGGGTGGGAGTGAAACAATTTATCCAATACTTAGTATGTACTTGAACTGATGGGGATACTTTGACTGCAACACAGTCATTATCATTTGTGTAACACACTGAAAATAAATCGGGAAAACTTGAGCCATTGGGAAATATGTGCAATGTATCACTATTGATTAAAGCTTCGTTTGCTGCACAATCTACAGCTCTCAAGTCCTTTGAATGTCTGGGTAACATAACAATGACAATTGTCCCGTACAAAGTTGTTAATTTTTATTTTTAGATGACTGGTTTTGATCTTCTAAAGGATCATCATCAGATCTACATTCTGTGACGACAGTAGGAATCACTTGTATGGAGAACATGCCTGGGCAGACGGACTTGCTCCACGCCAGCAAAACCTAGTGCCATCAAAGAATGTAGATTTGATGATGGTCTCTTAGAAGATTGAAACAGGTCATCCAAAAATAAAAATTAACAACTTAAATGTGATAATGAGTGTGTTCATTGAATATGTTATAAAATTAATAGATAGCTGTTTGTCCTGGAACAACGTAATAAAAAATTTAAAAAACCTTTATCTTAGCCTTTGAAGGACTAGTCCTCCTGGAAAAAGTCATCGTGTACAGTGCTGATGTGAAACCTTAGGTCCCACCACCTATGAGGTACTTTCAATGCTTACACTTTGGTTGTATGATGTCACACTGCATAGAGTACCCAAAATTTGGAACTGCTGAGGATCATTCCATGAAGGTAATCTTTGTGAACAACCACCATGCTCTGCTTTCACTAGTTTGCCCAGTTTTCAAGAAAGAAAAGAAAATAAAGAAAAAAATGACTACATACTGTTTATACGATGACTGTTTGTGTGAAAATCTGTTGTCACTTGTACTGTGTCATGGTGAGATCCTACGCTAATCTGTGAATAAGACTCCAGCACTGCCTTTACAATTAGCAACACCTCATTTCCAGTACAAGTAGAAAGTTAAATTTTAATCCAGGATGATTTATTGCATTTACATCCTCATTGCTGCATGCAATTAATGCATCTGCGGTGGCAATACAGGAGGACCAGGTGTAAACAATCAGTACGTGCATAAAATGTCAAACTGCTATGACTGCAATTAACTGTTACTGTCAGTAAAATTAAGGTGCATTGGTAATGGTAAATTGGTATTATGTGTTGGAACTAGTATATTCTCTGACAATAAATATTGATTAAATAAACCCCATGCCCCTGCCATTTCTTAATTATGAACTCTAACTCATTTATACAGGATGTTGGTATGGTAATCGGTACATCAGCAAATCATATAGGAATTATTTTCATGCAATATTATGCAAACTATTAAAGTATCAAATAGGACAACTGAAGTTTCCAATACATTAAGCTTTTTCTTTGCTTCTCTGTGCAAGATAACTTCAGCAACTGTTGGTCTCTTATCACAAACAAATGCCATTGATTGGTGAGATACTCTACACAGATCATGTCAAATTAACATCAGCTCACACTTGTATCGTAAATTAAATTAAATTATAAAGCAAAACTCGGCCTCTTCAGGTGTTTGACACGTGTTCCCAGTAACAGTCCGTATTTGAAATGTCTCTCTTCACCCTAACACGCAATGGAATATCGTCAGCTTTTGAGTTTATTGGGTGCGCTAGGTTACTAAACTATCCACACTATTTACAATCACATATTCGTGGGAAACAATAGCTGTATTCTCTCAAAGTAAACACTGTGCAAATTCTGGTTTGTGGCTGTTATCAATCACCAATTGAGACTATTTCTCATTGGCATATACCCAATATATGTTACACCATTAACCAAGTAGTTCATATTAAAACCTCAGCAATAACAAGTACAAAATGCTCATTTACCTTTGAGTGTGTGTCATGTACCAGCTACAAAATTATTGTACAGACTCAATTGCCTTAGATTCTGCATAACTAAAACCACCAAAAATAGGCATGAAGACTATTAGTGTTACGTGTGCACCAGCATAACCACAAATCACAACTAATAGTCCAGTTTCATGACTGATTACAACTCCTGTAAGCATCCAACTTTCTGAAACATGGAACACTGCATCTAAAATTCCTGCATCAACTTTTGCCCAAATACCGGGACCCCTAACACGTAATAATCATGCCTTCATAGTGATAACTTGGACATCTACCACATGAAGTGTTGTAGCTAAACTTTTCAAAAACTTATGACCAGAAAATCTAAAACTGACTACCTTCACAATGTACCCTGATCTATTGTAGGCAGACACACTGCAAAACTTGTATTCAATAACCCATCAGATTAACTAACTGATCAAAATTCCCAACAACATCGAAATCGATATCTCGGATCAAACCAGTTCATCGACAATATTCCCTACAAATTAACTCTTCGTGAACTCGGCTAAATCACCGATCATCCATCTCTCTCAGGTGACTGTTACACGCGATGTCTAAATGGTGACTTTCCTCTACACCATCTCAAACAGAATTGACTGTTTATCCCATATTGACCATAGGGGGACCAATTTTTTAACAGTTCTATTACAATTCCATTGCTTTTAAACAATTAAATATATATTCTTCTGCAGCCTCCACTGTGCCATGTAGTGGCCAGCTAGATGAGATGGAATCTGTGGAGCAGTAACGTGTTGGCTTCTGCTGCCTGTGCACAGAGTGTCTTTGCCGCAACTTGCTCGTACTTTTAAGCATGGAATTTGTTCACTTTTCAACAACATATTGACAAAAATGACATTGTTACATAACATTAATAAAGTTACAACAATCTTCATAGTTTTAACATCTTTCCAACTTATAAATTAATATGTTGAAATGACAAAGGATAGGCCTGTGCAAGAAACCCAGGCTGTCGAGGAGGAGGAGGAGAATCGGGACAAGGCTACTTCGGTGACCCTGGAAGTACCAGATCTCCCATGCCAGCGTATTCTGAACTGATACTTATTAATGTGTTTCCGTCCCAAACAGCAATAGGCAGTGATCCTGGAACATGACTGGCCCTTCTGGCGCCTTTACACCTAACCTGAACACCCGTAAGATGATAATTCAGTCGAACTGTAATTGCTCTGATTGTCACCTGCTGGAACTACAACACATTATTTCCTCTTCTTATGCAGCTTGCATTGCTATAGAAGGAACATGCTTCACAGATGACCATTCTCCATTGCTCTGTGGCTATTGTGCATTCTGTCAGAACCATGCTTGCCCTGAGAGGTCATCTGGAGAGTTCTTTATATTAGTTCGCACAGATCTCATCAGTGAATGGATTCCCCTTCATACCATATTGGAATCAATAGCAGTGCGGGTGCAAATGATCATCATATGCAACTTTTACTTACCTCCAAGCAAGTCACTTGCTTACATTGAGTTGACCACTTTAATTCAAAAACTCCCCCCCCCCCCCCTTTTCTCCTGCACATGTACTGCAGTGTGCAGCAGCCCTTGTGGGGGAGTATCACTACATCTGTTACGGGCCTTCTACTTGACCACCTGTATTTCCTTAGTGATGGTAATACTTTCTACTTCAGTGCCACTCATAGTTCCTTTTCAGCTATTGATCTAATAATCTCTTTCCCCCAGTCTTTGCTACATTGTCGCCAGATCAACTACCTCTTTGTCAGATTGCATCGACGAGGCTGTGCAAAGTGTCTCTGATGTGATCACCTATGCCACGGGAACTGCTATTCCCCTTTCTATGTGTCCCCTCTATCACAGGCTGATACCATAGAGGACCAAAGACATTGCATCAGCTGTTCAGGATTGCCATAGAGTCCTGCAGTGCTTCAGGTGACACTCTTCGTAGACCAACCTTACCACTTTTAATTGACTTCATGATAATGCTCGCTATCTAATTGAGTGAAATAAGAAAGAATGCTGAGTGTGCTATGTCACCTCTCTGGGAATGTACGCCTCTGCATCCGAGGTATGGGCCGAGCTCTGTAGTCTTCTGGGCTGTCAAAGATCCACAACTGTACCTGGTCTCTTCCTTCATTATGGTCTCTGTTCTGGCTCTTTCACTTTTGCTGAACATCTTGCGATCCATATTGGGATGGATTGGCGTCCTGTTCTTACGTCATTTCAACATATTAAGTAATAAATTGGAAAGAGTTTAAAGACTGCCGAATTATATAATGAGCTTTACACTGATTGGAAACTGCTTCAGGTTCTTACCGCATCTCAAAATATGGCCCTCAGCCCTTATGCCATTCACAACCAGGTGATACAACATCCGACTGTTACCCAATAGCTCTGTCTCCTGAAGGTCAGGTTGATTTGGCTGTGTCTTCCCTTCACAATGGAGAGGTAGTATCACTGTTTCAGTCATTAAGCTGGAGAGTTACCTGCTGATTAGGTTGTCAGCATGCTCTACAAACTGCTTGAAAGGATGGTTGCCCACCAATTACATTGGGTTCTCGAATCTCTGAGCCTTTTGTCCCACTATCAATGTGATTTCTGAGAGGGATGATCCACACCCTACCATTTGGTTAAGTTAGAAACTGTGGAAGTTAACCAATTTGTGGTCATTGGGTCCCCCCAGGTGATATGACGTGAGCTCAGGGGCCGTGGCCTCTTTCCAAATCACTTCTTGCTAAGACAGCTCATAGACTGCAGTGCCACTGGTGGTGAGGGCTGGAGATAGGGATCAATCTCCAACAGCTCCAGCTCACTGTCAGAGTCTGTTACTACAGAAAAGGCAATCCAACAGGCTTTTTCTAAATTCCAGTACCTCGTTGCAGTCGTTTTTGATGTACATAAGGCAGACAACATTGCCTAGCACCCTCATATTTTACTTATCCTTCATGACTGGGGCTGTAAAGGCTTTCTACCAATATTTATTCCTCAGTTTTTACCCCACTGATTCTTCCGGATTAGAGTTGGTACTTCAAACAGCTCTTCAAGGGTCCAAGAGAACGACATCCTGCAGGGCTCCATGCTGAATGTCACACACTTCCTCATTGCGATAAATGGGCTAGTGACACTGTCATGCCACTGGTCAATCCTGTGCCATGTCAGTGACTTCTGGGTTTGGTGCAGCTTCAACTCTGTTGCCTTGGCTGCATGCCAGCTCTAAGCAGCCATCAGTGGGCTTCTGCTTGGACTCTATCCCACTGTTTCCAATTCTCTCCTGCAAAAATGTCTATGTATTTTTGTTGTAGTACCAAGGCCCATCCTGATCCAGAACTCTACTTGGGTACCCAGTGCTGGAATGTTGTTAGACTGTCCTGATATTGGGGATTCCTCTTTGACAAGAAGCCGACTTGGCTCTCCCATATTCATCAACTAAATACTAGCTGTATGTGAAACCTTAACACTCTCTCCTTCATTGTCTACACCTCTTGGGGTGCAGTTGTACTATTTTCCTTCATATTGACTGGGATCAGATCCGATCCCATTTGGACCATAATTGCCATAGTTCGTGGCTCAGTTAGGTCTGACCCAGTCCAGTTCTACAGGCCACTGGTGTCTTCCTGACTATTCCTTTCGACAGTGTCCTTGCTGGAGCAAGGATCTTTCCTCTTCAGTTCTGATAATACCAACTCTTGCTCACCTATGCAATTTCCATTTCACAATTTCATTATCACCCAAGCTATCCTATTCTTTTTGCATTCAAGGGGCATCGACTCGGACTCTCGCTCTTGTTGGGATTACTAGTTGGGATGCACGTCGCGGCCCTCTGCCAGGACCGCCACCTATCCTCCTTAGATTGCACTCCTTGGAATTTCTCGCACATGTCACCTTGGTTGGTATCCATGCCATGAATTAGAAACAGCCTATTTCAAGGACCTAAAGTTTCACTTGTCCCCACATCTTTTCAGTGTCTGTTCCTTTCAGTTCTTTAGGAGTATCAGTGTGCCACCATCTTTTACACTGATGGCTCTAAAACCAGGGATAGGACGGGTTGTGCTTTCACACCGTCCAGCAGTCAGGAACTCCAATCGTTGCCAGCAACATGACGTGTTTTTACGGTAGAACTAATGGCCATTAACTGCATATTAATATTTGATTCAGTGAGCAGTCTCCAGGCCACTGACTGATGTTACTCGTGTCACCCTTTGATTTTTGCTAAACTGTCTAAAATTAATCATGCCCTGAGTCCCGTCGGTCTCCCAGGGAATGAAATGGCCAACCATTGGGATATAGAATTGGTTAATTGACCCTCTCAGTTCTCTTTGACGATCCTATGCAAGCATTTACAGGTGCAACTAAGGCCTCTGCTCACTCTGAGATGGAACAATATCTGATGGGCTACTGTGTCCTCTAACAAATTCTGCACTGTCAAGGAAACTAATGCTGCCTGGCACTCCTCTTCCTGTTCCTCTCAGAAAAAAATCCACCTTAGTGTATCATCTTTGCATCAGTCACACCAGACTGACCCATAGTTTTATTTTTTGTAACGAGCCATCCCCAGATTGTGGTTGTGGAGCCTTGCTGATAGTTACTCATGATCTAGTGGAATGCCCACTCCTTCTGGCTCTCCATACTTCCAAATTCTTTGCATGTCATGTTGGTGGACAACTCATGGACAGTTGTATGTTGGTGTATGGCCATTGAACTGGTTCTCTGTTTTCTCCATGACTGTAGTTTTTATTCTCAGATGCAATGTTTTAAACTACCTTTGGGACAGGGGAGTGAGGGGCAGGGGGGGGGGGGGGGGGGGGGGGCATGGTGCGGCATGGTGCGGCATCTCATGCCACATGCTGGGTCAGGAGGACCATTGATTCTGCCTCCTTTGCCTGCTCCTCACCATAGTTCCTTCCCTCTGTCTTAATTATTTTTAAGGGGTTTGGCTCTTTTTCTCCTGCACCCTGTTTCCCATTTTTTAATGTTTAGCCTATAATGGGTTGGGACAGCTGTGGGGGGGGGGGGGGGGGGGGGTTGCACCAATTGGATTCAGAACTCCCACCCGCGTGCGGCCCTAACTGTTTCTCTCACCTTGTTGTATTATTAATGGTCCAGCTGATGACCATTACATTTTAACCTTTTCCTTTTTACTGTTCTGCATCTCTTGACTAGGAAGCAATCTTTACCCTGTAATTGTCTTCATCCTTAATCAGGTTGGCAGCAGTCAGTTGCAAGAGGGGTTTCTCTCGGCATGACCGAGCCCTGGAAGACCACTTGTCTGTTCTAACCTTCATACCAATTCAATCCATATACGTTTACTACTCCTTAATTTGTTTTTCAGCTCTGGCATCAGTATTGCTTTTAGTGCTTCACTTTTACCACTCCTATGTACTAATCCGAGTACACAAGTGGTGTACTCCAGATGAACAAACCCATAACTAAAGGATTCATGACCTTGTTGTTTAGTCCCTTGCCTCCAGACAAGCAACAAACCAACCAACCATCTTCTAAATTAAGTGGTAGTGGAGACAGGAACACAAGACCTTTAACGTAACCCCATAAGAAAAAAATCAAGTGCAGTTACGTGAGGTGACTGTGGGGGGTACAGAAAAAGGTGAGAGCCGCTATAGGAAGCACAGCAATCTGGTGCAGAGGCAGGTCAGCATTGAGGTAACCATGAAAGGCTGGAAGAAAGTATGTTGGAACATAGTCTTGTTTTAAATTAAAGTCTCTACAGTATTGCTGTAATTGTGGCATAAGTCAGCTTTGGGAGGTAAATGAAACTAGCTATAGTTCCCTCCTTTTTGTCTATAAACTTTTGAAGAGGACATAGCACAGGAGACATTAACTTTAAGTGAATCTTGAATTGTTCCACAATATCGTGCGGATGTTCCGTTCCCGAGACATGTACATTGTGAAGATTCACCTTTTCAAACACATGAAATGTGACTTCAACACTGACAGTCTACTTCTGTGAAAAACCATCTTCCTTTAATAGCTGCTGCAAGCCATTGTTCATTGTTCCAATTAGTCAGCACATGTAACAACTGCAGCTGGCATGACTTTACATATAGACATTTGCAAAAAAAATGCACCAGACATTTGACTGTGATATGTGCAGTCCTGTGATTGCAAGTGTCATCAATTTTTTGGACTCATGACAGATGGTACCTGCACACACACCACCTTCTCTGCTGGTGGTCCTGGCCGACCTGTTTTCTTCGCACCACATAAGCAGCCAGACTTGTGAAGTGTGTTGTAGCACCTCTATGGACTGTTGTGTCTGCTGGAGCTTACGCCTGAGATTTGGTATTAAACTCTCACTGAACCAAGAAAATTAACTCACATTTAGTGGGCTCAAGAGGACATAACACACACGTCACCCCATTGTATGCTGTGTTCCCATGTGGTGTGCTCTGCAGTTACACCACAGCATGAAATACAAAACAAAACTTGGAGAGATACTCTTTCCACTGGTGTGTGTCATTTTTCTGTATGCCTTGCAGTTTTTGCATATTCATCTCCCGTGTGTAATTCAGTAGACTGTTGTAGTTTAGAGTGTATTCTAGTATTTACTTTTTTAAGTATGTGAACTTTGCTTATTTTTTTATATTTGACTCACACTTTGTACTTATTTTTCTCATTTTCTTTCATTTCTGTATATACAGGTTCATTATTTGCAGTGCTTGACTCAACAGATAGAGGAGAGGTGAGATCTGAAGGAAAGAATCTTGTAAAGAGGAAAATTAAAGAGAAACCAGTCAAAAGGAAGTCTGATAAGCCTAAAGACTCAGAAGAAACTCACCATAAGAAAAAGAGAAAAGCTGACACTAAAAAGGCTGCTCCTGAGTATACACTTGAAAGTGATGTTAATAATTCGAAGAGAAGAACAGATGACAAAGGGACAACTTCGGAGTGCAAGCCTGATAGTGGCGATAGTAATCCAGTGAATGGACATGTTGACAGTGAGAGTAATGTACCTGAGGCCACCTGTTTAATGAATCGAGTCAAACCGACGAGGTCTGGCAGAATACCAAGGCCACGGATTTTCGAGGATTTCATGACTGAAGACATGGAAGAAATGTATGAGGAGACTGAGATTACTGAAATCTGTGATCGTACTGAGATTACTGAAATCTGTGATCGTACTGAGATTACTGAAATCTGTGATCGTACTGAGATTACTGAAATCTATGATCGTGTGACTGTGGAGGATATATGCGATTCTGAACCTGTAGGAGATGATAATCCAAATGATCATGAGGAATTGGTAGAGTCAGAGAATGCCATGGTTAATGAAGATTCAGTGGCCTCATATGAAAGTGAAAATGAGCAAAACTTTGTGATTGCTGAAGATGGATTGACTGTGGAGCAGAATCAGGTGAATTTGGGTAGTGTTTATTCCAATGTGAAACCTGGAACATTAATTGTTTTGGCTACAGAATCGCCAGACAATCCAGGACATCAGATATATAGGGTGTTCATGGTATCAAATAATAGTCAAACAATGCCAGTGTCTGTTCCAAATAACCAGGCTTCACCTGCCGATACTACTAATTCTATAGAAACAGGCACCTCGACACACTCAGTTGTTCCAGAGAGAAGTACAAATGACTGCAACAGTCTACAAGTGAATGCTGAGAGTAACAGCTAGTCTTTATATATCTGTTTGATATTCTGTTGAATGTAATGTTTTTATGCATTATAGCTGTTTTTGTTGTTATGGTATATTGTATATGTTTGTTTATACATATGATCTGAGACAGTATTGTAATATTTATGCTGAGATATTTGTTGAACAATGAAAAGAATATATATATATATATATTATTTGACTATCATGCTCTCCTTTCCTTCTTTCATTTGTTTAAGAAATAATATATGAATACAGTGTCCTGTGACATCAAACACGATCATGTACGATGTGCATGTGATTTGCAATCTGAAACAAGTCTCTTATACTGATTCATGGTAGTCATCTTAAAAATAAATATAAGTTTTACTGCTTTGAGACCATATAGTAATGTTACTGAGAAGTCACACACAGTTAAATGAGGATTATGTTTGTTTCACATTTACAAAGATATTTCCAGATTGGTGGTCTATTACATGTTAGTAATTGCTGCAAACACACATGGTTTTCTAACATTAAAATACAGAGATGTGGGATATTATATTTTAATTGTTAAAATTTATCTCGGCAGTTGTTGCTCTAAGAGAATTTCTATGGTTCTTGTTTGAATGGAGGGACTGAATTAGTTACCAAAGGTTGCATGTGTCTACACATCCCTTAGTGCCTTAGGGATGCTCGTTGGAAAACTATTGTTATAGTATCACAAACTGTGCAATTAAGTGTCAGTGGAATTGTGCATTAAGCAAATTCTGAATCATGCCCAAAATGTAATATTTGATTTGTAAATCTCCAAAATGATGTAACATACAAACAAAATACTGTTATTAAATGTTAGATGTCTGTCTGTCATACATGAATGCAAGACACTGTAAGTTACTAGCTGAATTACTGTATTTAATTAAGACGTAATACTTGCAAAAACAAAAACAAAAAAATAATAAATTTAAAAAAAGTAAAAGGTGCCCATCAGCAGCACTTAACAGGTGTGTGTGTGTGTGTGTGTGTGTGTGTGTGTGTGTGTGTCTATTAGTTCTGTGCCCCCCTCAGTTTAACATATATTTATGATAGTTTTTCTGTATTATAAAGAATAATTATTAATCAGTTTTGGCTTAGCCCAAGGAAAAAAAATTGCAGCAGTGTCAGTACATTTGTACAACACACTTTTCAACTGACATAAGTCATTATTTCTGCTAATAGTGCTTTACTGTTTCAGTAATTTGAAAACAATTTTTAGTCTTATAATATTCTAAATTTAAATTTTTGTCCATGTTGTAAATTATAAAGGTAGCACTTTATTCTTTATGATGTAACTTCGCTACATATTGATTCCCTGCCAGGATGGAAATTTTCTCTGGCCGGAGACTGGGTGTTTGTGTTATCATCATCATTCGTGACAGTGGTTAAATTGGACTGTGTAAAAATTTGGACTTTGTGTAGGCGTTGATGACCAGGCAGTTGAGCCCCCCAAAAACCACAGATTTGGAGTTATTATCTATTCTACTTTTAGGACTGTAATTCCATATTTACTGTTCTAATGCATTTCATACTTTGCCACAGAAAAGTTCTGTTTTTTTCCATTGTAAATGCAATAGCTTGCACATCAGTTTGTGTTGATTATGTAAAATATAATTAAATATAAAAATTGGTAGCCATTTCACATACTATTCCAACAATTCAAGTGTGTTGACACTTAAGGATGGTCACATTTGTCATGTTCAACATTGTGCAGGCATTAAGCATACACTGCCAGCTGTGTTTGTAATATAATACACTACAAAAAAGCTAGATATTCCACACCATGTTTCAGGAACATTTGAAACCTATGAATTGCTTTATTTGCATAGTATGTTATGTGATGACCTTGCTTCAAACCAACACTAAGAACTTAATATAGAGATTTTAACAGCATGTACAGTTACAGGTCACACAACTTCGCCGTTATAAGTTATCTGTATAGAGATGTTGCAGTGTCTCACTTTCACCTCATCTTGTTCCTCATTAACATCATTGTAACATTTAATACACAGACAGTTGTAATTAAAGTTGATCTTCCCTTTCCACAGCTCTGCTGGTGTATTGTGCTACCCATCAAAACCACTAATAGCAAGGGTGCCCAAACCCAGGGGGCAAGAAAAAAAATTTTGTGTAGTCATGTATTCTTCTTACAAGAAAATGATTTTTTTAAGTTGGTATTATTCAGGTCTTTAACAGTGTAGGAACTGGAACTTTTTTTTCTACGGCTACTTAAAAGTTGCCGTTCATCTTCCAAAATATTAAGAATACTCCATACACCTGGGTCTAGGCTGTCCCCTGCAAATTATCACCATCTGGCCCTTGACTGATAGCCAGTAACATCTCTGGCACACCAATTCATGTTGCATAGGTTGTTTTGACAACGCTGCAGAAGTTTTGCTTGGAAGCCCTTACACTTCCTCCGTACAGTTCCATTCTTTCCCCATGTGATTTCCATATTTTTGGAGAAGTAAGGCACTCATGGATTTGAAGTGGTGCATGCCCAAGTACACACACATTTTTCCATGAAGATATCGATTATCGTGTCTCGTAGTGGTATAAATGTGTTAGCAGTTATAGTGATTACTTTCAAAATAGTAAACAGCACAGTTACTTTTTATCCATCTGTCTTGCTTTTGTTTGGCTGCCCCCTTATACAAGTGCGTTACCACAGTGAATATGCCTTCTGCACACAGAGTTTGAAAGGAGACGCTGTCGCATGATAATTGTGACATGTAGAGAATAAAAGTCAAAGCACTGCTCATCAAAAACGACACTTGGGGATAGGTATCTGCAAATGTGACACAACCTATAGAGGTTGATCAAGGTTAAGTGCTCGCTGTTGCAAAAGCTGCATACATATCGTGGCTAGTACCAGACAGAAAAGCAAAAGCAGAGTTGATTTCATCCATCACTCACACCATGCTGCAGCTAGTAAGGAACTGCACTACACCATGTCAGGTGTGGCTTAAGCTTGAATCAATCTGTGCATCTAAAGGACCTATCGCAAAGCAGTTCTGCTCAAATGCCTCATGCTTCACAAAATGTATGGTGTGACACATCATGGACAAGTTAGATGTCAACATAAGTGGTCGTTTATTGGCAACAATGTTGCTATACTGTCATTCACATAGCTATGACAATTTTAGATAACAGTCTATGAGATATTGAGATGCTAAAAGTAAGATTCTGAGAAGAACACTACGTAAGGATTCAGAAAGACAGTGAAGTGTGAATGCTGCAATTTTTTGTTAAATCAGGTAAACATTTCATGAACAGGCCAAAAAGTGCTCCGACAGTGACAAATCGGAACAAAAATCGAAACGGACAGAATGGGCTAAAATCCATGTACAAATGCAGCTTTCGTAACAAGAAGGGACACGCACAAGATGAGTGCTTTTCAAGAAGGAACAAAGTGCGCAAGCTGCAGACAATGTTGGCAAAGCTCACTGCTGTTCTTCTGTGATTGAGCCTTCTTTGGAGTTTCCAACATTTTTTGGCACATAGACAGTGGTCGTACATTGCACATGTGCTGGAATCCAAAAGTGCTCACTCATGTCAAAACACAAGAGAATTTAATGCTGGTAGACCACAGTGCTAGGCTAGTAACAGCTAAAGGTGACGTACATTTCACATCCATGGCCAGTCGCATCATCTCCATAACTCTGAAAAACACTTCCTACACGCTCAAACTCGGCACCAACCCCATTCCAGTCGTGAAGGTTGTGGACTACAATCACAAACAGGGTCGCCACCAAACCCTGAAAACTGGGAAAAAGCATTAAAAAAAATTTAAAAAATCCTGGAAAAGACCTCAAATTTCCATGAGAAACCAAGATTTTTATAATGATATTCGTCAATTCATTTTCGTACATTAACACATTTTTAAATCAATTTATGGTTGTTTTAAGAAGCATTCAAATAATAGACCATATATTTCTACATTATCTGAGTATTTCCACTTTTATACCAATGTCTTCTTCCATACGACTCGATGTAATTTCTTTTTCAATGGTGGCCCTCTATTCAAGAGACGCCATGTCATCGGAGTGTGCGTCTGTGCGAAATCGCAGCCTGAATGAAAGGCTTTATCTACACTAAATTCTATTATTTGATAAATGACCCCCCCCCCCCCCCCCCACACACACACACACACACACACACACACACACACACACACTTATTATAGACACCTCCCCAGTATGAGATCTGTTCATCACAGGTAAGGTTTTTTTTGTGTTGGAAAGTCTTTTCCTTTGAGGACTTTGATAATTAAAACTTAGTACAATTTAGTACTAATGTTTTGTTAGTAATAATGATAGTTTCTGTGGATGACCTTACACTGGCAGTGTTAACTGTAAACGCAAATTCGTGTAGTCTTGGTAGCCATTTTTAACTGTAGGCCAAAAAACGATGTGAGCATAACCTAGACTGTGGTATAACTGGTTGGTGTATGGGCCTATGCAGTGAGAGAGAGCCAGCCAGAATCTACACGGAAAATTGGTATCTAGCACTGCCAGATTCACTCATGCACATATTGGAGTGGGGTACACTTCACATGATTTGTGTTTGTTTGTGGCGCGTTTTTCAATTGTTGCGAATCTATTGCAGTTCCCGCGTTCGGCTTTTTTAGCTTCAAAGTAGCTGTCTGGCTACTGTCTGCTTAACACCGAAAACCAGCTCCAACAAACAAAAGCGTACAACAGTTTCAAACTCTCATTAACACACATTTGACATTTTTATTTTTCATTGCAGAAAAGCAATTTAAATGGATTCTGACTCTGAAGTTTGTCATTTGTTATGGTGGAAGATGATGTTTTGCTCTTTCAGAGTACATGATGAAACTATACGCAGGATGGCAAGAGAAAGGCAGACAGGAAGGAATGTTTAACTACCGAATATCTCGCGCTAGAATTGTGGAGAATTTTTTGGAATATTGTAAACAGTTTTTCGGTGTCTTAGAACAACTATGCAGTTACGTCCTGAAAAATCAACATTAGGGACTTCTGCAGACTGTGTATTTGCATAGTTTTCTTAGAAGAGAGAAAGAAAGTGGCACAGTTTACTTTCCACCTGGCAGTTTGATGTGGAAGATCCAGAAACAGGCAGAGTTTCGGATGGCAGTTGGAGGATATCTCCGCAAAATAAATGTCTTCAGAGAAAGTGAGGCAACACAGGAAGAACCGCAAGGAATATAAGGGATGAATTTGCAATCTATTTTGTATCGGATGTCGGTAAAGTGAAATGGCAAGCGGAATATGAATAAATAAATATTGAGTGAAAAGACAAATGTAATTAAAAATTGCGAACAAAGCCCTTACAGCTTTGGTAATTAACAATGTAAACCATTGGTTCATGGTTTGGGTTCCTGTAGTCATGTCCTAGTTCATGAACCCAAGGCAATGTATGAGTGGCCAAGTAAGTGGTCCGACAGTCGGGATACCAGTTACTTTGGAATAAGGCTGGGCATCTTGGACATATTCTCAGTCGTGGTCACCTTTGTGCTCATACGGCAAAGACTGCCAAATCCACTGGTTACTCCCTCAACTGTTAGGGGTAAAACCCAATGGGACTCGGGGCAAGTAAGGCTAGCAACCTGCTTCCCTGGTACTTTAAATATGATGCTGGCAACAATCAGAGCAAAATGCCTCGGACCTTTGGAGGTGACGGAGTCCCACCTCTAACTGACAAACCAGGGACTCCTAAGACACGACTTGGCAAACAAATGGTAATGAGAGGGGGAGCTATTAATATCAATGGAGGCTACTCTGGGAAGAAGGTAGAGCTGGCAGAGGCTGCAAGTAAGATGGGGCTGGATGTTTTAGCTGTTAGTGACATTCGGCTAAGGGGTGAGAAAGAAGAAGAAGTGGGAGAATACAAGGTCTACCTGTCAGGAGTCAAAGCAGGAATAGCACAATGGGGCGTAGGGCTTTACATCAGGAAAGAAATGGAACCCGTAGCTGCAATAAGGTATGTAAATGAACGACTGATGTGGATAGATTTGACAGTGTCTAACAAGAAAATTAGGATTGTGTCAGTATATTCGCATTGTGAAGGGACAGATCAAGATAAGGTAGATGAGGCACTCAATGGTGTAGAGTAAAGGACAAGGACAGTGTTTTGCTCAAGGGTGATTTTAACGCCAGGATTGGAAATCGAACAGAAGGGTATGAAAAGGTTATGGGTAAATTTGGAGAGGATATGGAGGCCAACAGGAACGGGAAACAACTCTTGGATATCTGTGCCAGTATGGGCTTAGTAATCACAAACTCCTTTTTTTTTTAAACATAAGAACATTCACCGGTATACTTGGATAGGAAGGTGAACCAGATCTGTCATTGACTATATAATAACAGATGAGTAATTCAGGAAGGTTGTGAGGGGGACACATGTATTCAGGGGATTCTTTGATGACACTGATCATTATTTAATCTGCAGTGAAATTGGGATGGTGAGGCCGAAAGTGCAGGAGGTCAGGTCCATATGTAGGAGGATAAGAGTGGAGAAACTTCAGGATAAGGAAATAAGCACAAGTACATAACAGTGATCTCAGAAAGGTACCAGTTAGTTGAATGTAGTCAATTACAGTCATTGGAAAAGGAATGGACAAGGTACAGGGACACAGTACTAGAAGTGGCTAAAGAATGTCTTGGAACAGTAGTGTGTAAAGGTAGGATGAAGCAAACAGCATGGTGGAATGACACAGTCAAGGCAGCCTGTAAAACGAAAAAGAAGGCGTATCAAAAATGGCTACATACTAGAACCCAGGTAGACAGAGAAAGTTGTGTTGAAGAAAGAAACAAAGCCAAACAGATAACTGCAGCATCCAAGAAGAAATCTTGGGAAGACTTTGGAAACAGGTTGGAGACTATGGGTCAAGCTGCTGGAAAACCATTCTGGAGTGTAATTAGCAGTCTTCAAAAGGCAGGTAAGAAGGAAATGACAAGTATTTTGGACAGCTCAGGAAAACTGCTGGTGAATCCTGTGGATGCCTTGGGCAGATGGAGGGAATACTTTGAAGTGTTACTCAATGTAGGTGAAAGTACGATCAGTAATGTTTCAGATTTCGAGGTAGAATGGGATAGGAATGATGATGGAAATAGGATCACCTTTGAGGAAGTGGAGAAAATGGTCAATAGATTGCAATGCAATAAAGCAGCTGGGGTGGATGAAATTAAGTCGGAACTCTTCAAATGCAGTGGAATGTCAGGTCTTAAATGGCTACACAGGATAATTGAAATGGCCTGGGAGGTGGGACAGGTTCCATCAGACTGGACAAAAGCAGTAATCACACCAATCTTTAAACATGGAAACAGAAAAGATTGTAACAACTACAGAGGTATCTCTTTAATCAGCATTGTGGGTAAAATCTTCTCAGGTATTGTTGTAAGGAAAGCGCGAGTATTAGTTGAGGACCAATTGGATGAAAATGAGTGCGGGTTTAGGCCTCTTAGAGGTTGTCAGGACCATATCTTTAGCTTTCGGCAAATAATGTAGAAGTGTTATGAGTGGAACATGGAATTGTATCTATGCTTTATAGATCTAGAAAAGGCATATGACCGGGCTCCTAGGAGGAAGTTATTGTCTGTTCTACGAGATTATGGAATAGGAGGCAAACTTTTGCAAGCGATTAAAGGTCTTTACATGGATAGTCAGGCAGCAGTTAGTTGACGGTAAATTGAGCTCATGGTTCAGAGTAGTTTCAGGGGTAAGACAAGGCTGCAACCTGTCTCCACTGTTGTTCATATTATTTATGGATCATGTGTTGAAAACAATAGACAGGCTGGGTGAGATTAAGATATGTGAACACAAAATAAGCAGTCTTGCATATGCGGATGACTTAGTTGTGATGGCAGATTCGATTGAAAGTTTGCAAAGTAATATTTCAGAGCTGGATCGGAAATGTAAGGACTGTGGTATGAAAATTAGCATCTACAAAACGAAAGTAATGTC
Organism: Schistocerca gregaria; assembly: GCF_023897955.1. NCBI lineage: Eukaryota > Metazoa > Arthropoda > Insecta > Orthoptera > Acrididae > Schistocerca > Schistocerca gregaria. Next base: position 248,363,318 of record NC_064922.1, on the reverse strand, counting down.
CGTGGGAAAGAAATATAAACGGATTGAGTGCCAAATAGGAGGAACAAATTTAGAACAGGTGGACGGTTTCAAGTACTTAGAATGCATATTCTCACAGGATGGCAATATAATTGAAGAACTGGAAGCTAGGTGTAGCAAAGCTAATGTAGTGAGCAGTCAGCTACGATCTACTCTCTTCTGCAAGAAGGAAGTCAGTACCAGAACTATGTTATCTGTGCACCGTTCAATCTTTCGACCAACTTTGTTGTATGGGAGCGAAAGCTGGGTGGATGCAGGTTACCTTATCAACAAGGTTGAGGTTACGGATATGAAAGTAGCTAGGATGATTGCAGGTACTAGTAGATGGGAACAATGGCAGGAAGGTGTCCACAATGAGGAAATCAAAGAAAACTGGGAATGAACTCTATAGATGTAGCAGTCAGGGCGAACAGACTTAGATGGTGGGGTCATGTTACACACATGGGAGAAGCAAGGTTACCCAAGAGACTCATGGGTTCAGCAGTAGAGGGTAGGAGGAGTCGAGGCAGACCAAGGAGACGGTACCTGGATTCGGTTAAGAATGATTTTGAAGTAACAGGTTTAACATCAGAAGAGGCACCAATGTTAGCACTAAATAGGGGATCGTGGAGAAATATCAGAATTATGTTCGTGATAGTATTTCAAGTACTGAAAGGCTTTTAGTTACTTTCAAGTAAATTCATTTAAAAAAGTAAAACATACACTGTAATTTAGAAAATGTGATTTTATTTTGTTATTTATTTGAACATTTATTTGAATTTTATGAACTGGAAGTTAGATGCATGTTATGACAGAGTCATGCCATCATTGCATTCTTCACTGTCTATTATGTGTAATTCAGTTTTCATTTCTGGTTCCTGTTGTTATTGTTGTTGTTGAACTGCTTCTTCCTCTTTTGCTATTGCTTGCAGGAATTTCATCTTAACATTCAATTTCTGTCTGTGATTGAGTCTTCTAAGGGATGGCACGAGGGAAAGTAGTAGGTGCCTGTCCTCATACACCACCTCTATGGCCTTTGTTTCTAAAAATTTGAGAATGTGTTCCTCATAAAAGTCTTTCCCTTTTTTTCTTTGATTGAGGCTGTTCAGAAGTTGCTTGCAGGGCTTGAACTGCAAGTATCTGTATTCATATTGGTTTCCGTACATATATCTGCATCTGTATTCCGTGGTATTTCCGAAGTTTCGAATGCCGGAATGCAAATTGTATCTGAGGCATCAGATTCTTCCATGTTGCTGCTGGTTTGGCATTTGCTAAGCGTCGAAGCAAGAACAATAGCTGGTCGAAGTACTCATACTTCTTCCTTTTTTTTTTGCCTGACTTACCATTTCTTTGCATGTTATATTCTTTTTTGAAAGAGGTACGCAGATTTTGCCACCTGCTTTGCACTTTGTTCACTGAAAAAAAAAAAAAAACATATTGTCTTCAACTGAACACAGTTTCGACACATTTGGAAATTATTCATACGATATTTTCATTTTTTCACGGATATTTGTCAGCAGGCAGCTTCCTGTCATTACACTTCGAATATTTACTTGGTGCTACGACTGTCAGAGAAATAGTGAGCGACACATGTGATAAGTTACGGAAATACCTCCAACCTATTTATATGCCAGAAAAGACTACTGAAGACTGGCTAAATGTAGCACGAGGATTTTATGAAGGAACGCATTTCCCAAATTGTTTGGCAGCCATTGACGGAAAACACATATGTTTAAAGAAATCAAACGTCAGTGGTTCACTGTATTATAATTATAAACAATTTTGTTCAATGATACTAATTACAATTGTGGACAGGAATTATTGTTTCTCCACGGTCGACATAGGAGTTTATGGCAGTTGCAGTGACTCCCAAATATTTAAAAATACGACTTTTTGGAGACGAATTTCTAATAAGAACTTAAATATTCCAGAAACAACTTAGTTACCAGACGACACAAATGGAACAGCAATGCCATATGTCTTTGTTGCTGCTGAGGCATTTACATCGTCAGAATACGCGTTAAGGCCGTATGCAAAAAGAAATTTGACACATCTGAAGCGAATCTTTAATTATAGACTATGTACAGCTCGGAGAATGGTAGAGAGTGCTTTTGGTATTCTCTCAAATAAGTGGAGGATATTACATCGACTTCGACACTAATTCTGAGTTTTGTGAAAGCATTTAAAAACATGTTGTGTACTTCATAATTTTGTCAGGCAGCATGATGGCAAACAAACTGAAGACAAGGATAATATTCCTGCAGATTACTATTTTTTGGATATTTCAGCAACAAATGAACGTGCTACACAAGTGGCGAAAGATAATCGGAAATATTTTTCTGAATATTTCATTTCGCCAGCATGATCTGTTCTTTGGCAGTATGATCACCAATAGAAAATTTTCTCTGTTGTGTTTTCATTTTGAAAGATTGAAATGTCAAATTAAAATTGTGTGTCCATTTATAATAAATAAAATGATTTGTCAAAATCCTTCGTACATGTATTTCATTCGTGTATATTACTGATATAAAGGCACTCACCAGTTTGCATATTTTTGCTGGAGGTTACTTTGCTCCAGACTGGTGTCAAACTTTTGCAAACTTCTGTCCACAATTTTTTTTTTTTTTACCTGACGGTTACTGTATTTTTTTTATTTTTTATCATACACCACTGGACACACTCTACTACAGAAATAAATTCTTCCATATTTATCTTAATGCTTCGTTTCCCATTTTTTCCGCTCAACAGATGATCGCAAATCAGCCAACCAGAAACGAGAACACGGGAGCGCACCAAACAAAACGGAATGCGTAGCTCCCTCTGCCGATACGGATCGGCCGATAGTTTTGTGTCTCGCTACAGATTTTTCTATCGGCCATGCCCGTACTTCCATATATCATCATTGATGTGATTGGCCGATCGAAAAATCGTCGATTGTGCCTAGCATTAGTGTATGCCATTTTGTGTTTATTTGTTGAGTGGAAGCCATTGAAGAGAAGTATTATTTATTAAACTGAAAAATGCGTTTGAAAAAATTGTCTCTACGGTACATAATTTTATTACTGGAAGGGTAAGTATAGGACCATGTGTTGTAGAATTTAATGCTGAATTAAAATTTAATTCGCCTGATAATGCTGTTGTGTTTGTTTTTCTCTTATTCAAAAATAAATAAGTGAGGTTACATTTTCAACAATGGTTGGGCTACTTTGCATCACTTATAAAATGGAGTTAACCCCACTCATTTCTGCGAAATGTATTTTAGTCATGTTTCTGTATTATTTCTCAAAGATATGGTTCATAAAGAAAAATAAAAATAAAAACAGGGCCATGTGGATACATCGATTATTCACCCCAACAGCTGGAACAATGCCTGGAAAGTATCAGGAATGGTACATTTTCCCACAAGAAGTACGATTTTAAACTGAAAACAAAAACATCTGAATACCCCAGGAATGAAGTCTGTTCTTCATGTAGTGAGGAGAATGCGTCTGCATTGTATATAGAAATGAGAGTGATTATTTTTGTAGTAAAATTTTATCTGGGTGGAAGGGGGAGTAATGTGAAACAACTTTCGAACTACACTCCTGGAAATTGAAATAAGAACACCGTGAATTCATTGTCCCAGGAAGGGGAAACTTTATTGACACATTCCTGGGGTCAGATACATCACATGATCACACTGACAGAACCACGGGCACATAGACACAGGCAACAGAGCATGCACAATGTCGGCACTAGTACAGTGTATATCCACCTTTCGCAGCAATGCAGGCTGCTATTCTCCCATGGAGACGATCGTAGAGATGCTGGATGTAGTCCTGTGGAACGGCTTGCCATGCCATTTCCACCTGGTGCCTCAGTTGGACCAGCGTTCGTGCAGGACGTGCAGACCGCGTGAGACGACGCTTCATCCAGTCCCAAACATGCTCAATGGGGGACAGATCCGGAGATCTTGCTGGCCAGGGTAGTTGACTTACACCTTCTAGAGCACGTTGGGTGCCACGGGATACTTGCGGATGTGCATTGTCCTGTTGGAACAGCAAGTTCCCTTGCCGGTCTAGGAATGGTAGAACGATGGGTTCGATGACGGTTTGGATGTACCGTGCACTATTCAGTGTCCCCTCGACGATCACCAGAGGTGTACGGCCAGTGTAGGAGATCGCTCCCCACACCATGATGCCGGGTGTTGGCCCTGTGTGCCTCGGTCGTATGCAGTCCTGATTGTGGCGCTCACCTGCACGGCGCCAAACACGCATACGACCATCATTGGCACCAAGGCAGAAGCGACTCTCATCGCTGAAGACGACACGTCTCCATTCGTCCCTCCATTCACACCTGTCGCGACACCACTGGAGGCGGGCTGCACGATGTTGGGGCGTGAGCGGAAGACGGCCTAACGGTGTGCGGGACCGTAGCCCAGCTTAATGGAGACGGTTGCGAATGGTCCTCGCCGATACCCCAGGAGCAACAGTGTCCCTAATTTGCTGGGAAGTGGCGGTGCGGTCCCCTACGGCACTGCGTAGGATCCTACAGTCTTGGCGTGCATCCGTGCGTCGCTGCAGTCTGGTCCCAGGTCGACGGGCACGTGCACCTACCGCCGACCACTGGCGACAACATCGATGTACTGTGGAGACCACACGCCCCACGTGTTGAGCAATTCGGCGGTACGTCCACCCAGCCTCCCGCATGCCCACTATACGCCCTCGCTCAAAGTCCGTCAACTGCACATACGGTTCACGTCCACGCTGTCGCGGCATGCTAGCAGTGTTAAAGACTGCGATGGAGCTCCATATGCCACGGCAAACTTGCTGACACTGACGGCGGCGGTGCACAAATGCTGCGCAGCTAGCGCCATTCGACGGCCAACACCGCGGTTCCTGGTGTGTTCGCTGTGCCGTGCGTGTGATCATTGCTTGTACAGCCCTCTCGCAGTGTCCAGAGCAAGTATGGTGGGTCTGACACACCGGTGTCAATGTGTTCTTTTTTCCATTTCCAGGAGTGTATATACCATGGAAATATTGGACATAAGGTTTTCTTCAGTGACATCCTCAATTGACTGATCAAAGGCGACAGGGCAGCTACTGATGAAACCCTGAAAATCTGACCAATGTAACGAGAGATGTAACACCATCACATATCTGGAATGTAGAATGGACAAATCTCAGAGATGATCCTGGTAAAAATAGAGTTATCTGTCACCAAGGTGTGAAATACTCAGAAAGGATTTGTAACTTTTCTAACTCTAGTTGCTCCATTATGATGTGTGGCAGTGCAGCACGGGAACTTTTGCCACCCATGTGCCGTCTGTGTCTGGGCTGCTGTGGAACACATGGAGGAGGGAGGTCCAAAGGGATGCAGGTACATTCTCATTCAGGATGGTTTAACGCAGTGACCTACAGTGACTGATTTGAGGCCATAGTTCTGACAAAACTGAAGAACCTGGAAGGAAAAATGTTGTGATTGATGACAATTTCTCTACACATTTTAACATCCAAATTTTCCAGGCGCGCAGAGAAAATGACATCGACTTTGTGTGTCTCCCACCAAACTCGATTCATGTCACTCAAACTTAAGATGTTGCTTCTTTCATCCCATGAAAGTTACATGGAAGCAAACACTTGAAGGATTGACGTGTGCTCTTCTTCCTAAACACGAGTTTTCTGCCCTGCTGAAAATGGCTCTTGATGTGATGCAACCAACCTTGAAATTGGTTTTAGGAAGTGTGGGATATTTCCCTGTAATGTTGAACCATTGCTTGAATGCATCGGACACAGAGAGGTGCAACAAGATGATCTGAATAAATCGTTTCTGCTCATTCTTCAAAGAGAGGAAACTCTCAACATTCCTGGGGATAAAGGTCACATGAAAAGTAGAAAGATTCCAGTCTCAACTGGAAGAAGTGTCTCCCATGCAACTACTACCAGTAGCAGACTAGAGGAGAATGTAGGTGTTACAGCAGAAACCACTTCACAAACACCTACACACCAATCAGGAAAACGTAAAAGAAAACAAATTTGATATTCTGAGAGAAGTGAAGGTCTTTATACACAAGACTTTTCTGGTGAAGAATTCTGGGAGTCTCATAGGAAGAGATGTCTTCTGGAAGTAGAGTATGAAGAAGATAAGGAAAACTTACAAAACTCTCAAGAACCACAAATTAAACCAGTGAAGAGAGGAGTTGGTGGTTTTCTGATCTTTCATTATGATGATCATCTGTATCCATGTGCTATTCAAAATTTTAATGAGACTGGTGCTACGACTAAGGCAAAAAAGTCATGGAAATGGCCATCAAAACCAGATTAACTCTTTTATGAATGGAAAGATATTGTAGGAGGCATAGATCCACAAGATGTGGTGAAAAAAAGAGGCTTTTTCCAAATTCCTGAACTGAATGGTGTTGAGTGACAATGCTGAATTGTATGGTAATTAGGTTACGGTGCCTAGATTATATAAAGATGATGTATTTTTAGTGAATATGGTATATCTGAGAAAATCTAAGAATAATTTTGTAACTTTGAAAAATAAATACTGTATTTTTATATGTGGATTTTTTTCTGTTTAATAGATGTAAAAATTGAACTTTACTATGTGTCTAACTTTACTATGTGTCTAACATTGTGCTCCATACAATTTGTCAATTAGAATTAAATTGATTTTGAAAGTGCAGCAAAGTAACCAGCCCATATGAGAAACTGTGCCCCATTTTTAAAAATTGTGTAACTCATTATAAAATGAAAATCCAAAGACCTCTTCACTCAGACATTATTCCTTTGTGCTTTAGTTAACTGCTTGGAAATTATCAAATCTATTTGTTAACGTTAATGTAGGTATTTTCAAGCATCGGTACAAAGTGTCTAAATATTGGAGCAAAGTATCCCCAATTTATGGTAGATAGAATAAGTAAACAGAATATAAGTTATTTGTTTGTGAAACTTGTTATTTATAGAGCCAAAAGCAAAATTTGTTTAAGTTCATAAAATGTAGTTAGATGTGCATATATGTTAAGTGACTTCATACAATATTATTAAAATTAGTAAAAAGAAAATAATGTAAAGTTACACAAGTATAGCAAACTCGCAGTAATGTGGTTTGCAGATTATCTGTGTGTATTTCAGTGTCTTTTTAGAACTGTAAGGACAAAAAGATGAAGCATCATAATTAGAACAAAACAATTTTTCCATTTGAAATGCACTATTGAGCATTTACTGGTAACGGATGTATTACTGCCAGACACTCTGTGAGAACGAATCATCCATGTCCCCTGTTCCTGAAATGTTTTTTTTTTCCATTTGCCACTTCATCTCCTCTGAATTCCAGAACTATTAAAATTCATTGATGTTGTGCTAGAGTTTTGCAGGACTAAACTTGTTTGATATACGGATGTTTTAAAACCATCATTGGGAAAAATATAAAAGAAACATTGAAACAAAAAATAGTTGTTCATTTACTGAAAGTACAGTACTTCATACAAAATGCAGACAACAGTAGCTCAAAAGTAATCCTTGCACTGATCTGTCACTTATTGCATAGTGTAGGTGTTGTGACTCGTCGATCATTCAAAGTGCCACCACACAATTACACGCGTCCTCTACATGCGGCGCTGTCTGCCAGCCATGCAGCAGCCGCACCATCTGAGCGGCCAGCCAGCCAGTGGACGCTAGACTTGGACTCAGTGCTCATTCGAATGTTACCATGTTCATATGTCTCGCTTATCAAACTTGCTCTGTGACTTATACGTGTCGTGTCATTTTGAAATATATGTGTTCAACTTGACGTCATAACAACTGGCGACGAGGATGGGATTTTTCCTTTTCATTGTTGACCCACAGGTTTCCATGGCTACGGTCAAGCAACTGTTGCAAGGTCTCATTGAGCAGCAAACGCTTCTGACATCAGCGATTGGCAATTTTGTCACGGCGTCAAATGCGGGGTGCTTCTCGTCGTTGGCTATACCTCCTTTTCCTCCTTACGACGAGACGGCGGAAGACTGGTCTGATTATGAAAAATGTCTTTGACAGCACTTCTTGGCATTTCATGTCATGCATGAACAACCATATAAGTCTCTGTTCCTTTCCTGGATTTCACCTCAAATGTACCGGTTGCTGTCGTAATTGCCTCCTTTGAAAGATCCTGCGTCTTTGTCCTTTGCGGAAATGTGCTCACTTCTGTCTGTCTATTTTCAAAGGCAAATGCATGTGGTAGCCTCTTGTGTTGCCTTTTATTGTTGTCAAATACAACCGCATCAATCCTATTGCGCTTGGGCTGCTGAACTTCACGGCCTCAGTCGAAAGTGTCAATTTGTTACTGACGTTCACAAAGAATCCTATGCCGATTCCATGGTACAGGATGCTATTATATGGTCGGCGCCCGACAAAGAAGTTCGGCAACGTGCCCTTCAGTTGGCAAATCCGACTCTAGATGAAGTCCTCTCCATCGCGCAGTCTTTTGAAATTTCTCGCGCCACTGGGGTGTAAATAGAGGCATGGGGCGACGTCAGGGAAATATATCCTCTGTGTGATGTTGACGAAGTGTGTGGCATGTCCCTGCCGGCCTACGTGGCGACAGTGCACTCCCACACGCAGCCTCGGCCTAACCGTAAACAACCCGCTAAGAAACTGCAGCAAAACCTCTGGCAACTTCCTTCATGTCCGCGGTGTTTTACATAACATTCACGCAAGGATTGTACCAATGTTGGGCTGTGTGTCACAATTGCAAAAAGAAATTTCATGTGTCTTCCGTTTGGAAATCCGACCGCATACATGATGTTCATGAACATGACGCTGATTCTGTTATCTGTTAATTGCACTTCTTCCCTTTCAGGGAAGTTATTCCTCACTGTCCAAATCCTTGATCAGAATGTTCGCATGGAGGTGGATACCAGTTGTGCTGCCACTATAATTAATTCTCAGATGTATCTTCAGTTGGGTTCTCCACTCCTGTCACCTGTCACTCGGCAATTACAGATGTACAATAAACAGAAGATTTCTCTCTTGGGACAATTTAATGCTGGGGTATCTTACAAATTCGTCGTTCGCACTGTTTCCATATTTGTGGTTGACCAGAGTAACACAGGAAATCTTTTTGGTTTCGATGCCTTTCGCGTTTTTGGGTTCTCCATAGATGACTCTATCAATATTGTCTCTAATGCTATTCCTTATGCTCAACTGGATTCTTTTCAACGACATTTTGGTCCCTTTCTTCTCCTGGTTTAGGCCGTGCAAACGACTTTGAAGCTCATATCAGACTCAAACAAACTGCTCGCCCTAAGTTTTTTCGGGCTCAGCCCATTCCTGTGGCCCTTCATGATCGGGTAAAACGGAATCTGGATCATCTCACTACTTCAGGGGTCTTGCTTCCTGTCACTTCCAATGAGTGGTCCTCTCCTGTCATTGTCGTTGCTAAGCCAAATGGTGATATTCGTTTCTGTGGCGATTTCAAAGCCACAGTAAATGCTCAAAGCCTCATCGACACTAACCCTATGCCCCGACCTGAAAACTGTTCACTAAACTTGCTGGAGGCCAGTATTTTTCTAAACTCGACCTGTCAGAAGCTTATCATCAACTTCCTCTCGACACTGCTTCCCGGCAGTTAACACGCCTTTTGGCCTCTATCAATACCAACACTTGCCATTTGGGGTTGCTAGCATCACTGCTCTCTTTCAGCGCTTCTTGGAGCTATTATTGCTCCCTGACCCCGGGTGTATCAATTACATGGACGACATTGTTGTCACTGGCTCCATCACTGAAGACCATCTTCAAAATCTCCGCACACTTTTTCATATCTTACAGACTGCCGGTCTTAAGTGTAATCTTCAGAAATCACAATTTTTTTAGGCCTCTATCACATACTTGGGGTTTAAACTGTCTCGGGATGGTATTCGTCCGCTTCAGCAAACTGTCGCTGCGATCGGTGCCCTTCCTTGACCTACATCCGTTAAGGAACTGCAGACCTGCCCGGGGAAAATAGCATACTATCACAAGTTCTTACTGTCTGCTGCTTCAGTGGCTCAGCCGTTGCATTGCCTGTTACATAAAGAGTATCTTTTCACTGCAGCTTTCCAGAAATTGAAGACTATGCTGAAACAGGCTCCATGCCTGGCTACTTATCAACCTGTCCAACATCTTGTTCTTGCCACGGATGCCTCTCAATATGGGTTTGGTGCAGTCCTTGCTCACCGTTTTTCTGACGGCTCTGAACAACCCATTACTTATGCCTCCAAAATGCTCACGGATGCCCAACAAAAATATTCTCAAATTGAAAAAGAAGCTTTGGCCATTATTTATGCTCTTCATAAGTTTGGTGTTTTTCTCTATCGATCTAAAATTCTCCTTGTTACGGATCACAAACTGCTTGTTTCCTTGTCTCATCCATCATCATCACTTCCCGACAAGGTTGCACACCACCTCCAGCATTGGGGTCTTTACTTGTCTCTTTTCAATTATGAGATTCATTTCTGGCTGACGGCTCAACATGCGAATGCTGATGCACTGTCTCGCCTTCCCATGGGTCCTGATCTGGCATTCAATAAGGACGAGCTTTTGTGTTTCTATCTGGATGTTGCTGAGCAGCGGGTTCTGGACAGATTCTCCATCACAGGGGACCGGCTGGCGGCGGCTACGGGCTCTGACCCTACCCTCTCCCGGGTTTTACACTGTATTCAGAAGGTTTGGTCAGATCGTCTGTCTGCTAAGACTTCTGACCTGTTGTGAAACTACTATGCCTTGCGCTACCGCCTCACCACTAGGGATGGTGTTATTCTCCTTTCCACCGACAATGCTTCACCGCGTGTTGTGATACCTGCGTCTTTGCGTGCTTCGGTCTTGCGCCTCCTTCACCAAGGGCACTGGGGTGTGTCTCGCACAAAATCTCTGGCGCGCTGTCATGTGTACTGGCCTGGCATCGACTCTGAAACAGCACACATGGTCGCTGCCTGTGGCCCTTGTGCTGCCCCAAAGTCATCTTTGTCACCGTGGCCTTCACCTGAGACGCCCTGGGAGCGCATTCATGCTGACTTCGTGGGACCTTTTTTAGGTACTTATTGGCTCCTTGTAATTGATGCAAGCTCTTAACTTTCCTTTCACTGTCCATTGCACGTCGCCAACCACAATTGCTCTCGCCCGCGTGTTTTCTTTGGAATGCCTTCCCTCTACTCTTGTTACTGATAATGGTCCGCAATTTGACTCTTCTGAGTTTGTGGATTTTTGTGCTTGTCATTGTGTTATGTATGTCACAGCCCCTCCGTTCCATCCACAATCAAACGGTGAGGCTGAACGACTGGTCCGCACATTTAAGGCTCAGATGCAGAAACTCCTAACTTCTTCTGCTTCTGCTGATGCACTTCTCCAGTTTCTGGCTTCTTACCGTTTCACCCCCATGAGCGACCACAGCCCGGCTGAGCTCTTACATGGCCGACAACCCCGCATGCTACTTCATCTTCTGCGGCCTTCCACCTCACGGCCGCGGGTGCCTTCGCGTGGCCGGTTCACCACCGCCGACATTGTCTGGGTATAGGGATATGGCAGGTGGCCAAAATGGAGTCCGGGCCGCATCTTACGACACCGTGGCCGACGCCTGTATGAAATCCAGATGGACGCGGGTGTTGCAGTGCGTCATTCGGACCAGGTTCGGCCTCGTGTGCCGGCAACGCCTGTTCTGAATGCTGCTATTCCACCTTCAACTCTACCTGACGCTCGGGATCTTGGTATATCTCATTACTCACAACATAGCCCTCTCACCGTCATCTCGGTGCCAATACCAGAATGAACGCCACCAGCAGACGTGCCCATGCAGGAACCGGATGACCATCATCTGTCAGAGCCAATCTACTTGCCTCCTTCTCCTACGGATGCCGACACATCGCCCACATCACCTGTTATATCAACTGGACTTGCCGCAATGGGCAGATTGGTGCATGGGGCCCTAGCAGATTCGACCCCTACAGCTCGACCTGTTATCATCAGGGACACTTCTGTCTGTATGGGAAGCCTCCTCCTCGAGACTTTACGGCCAATCAAACAACACTTATGGACATTAGCAATCTACATGCCACCTCCATCAAGACCAGTGAAAAAATTTCAAAGGGAGGGGTGGGGGGGGGGGGGGGGGGAAGTGTTGAGATTCGCCGATCATTCAAAGTGCCACCGAGCAATTACGCGCATCCTCTACATGCGGCGCTGTCTGCCAGCCATGCAGCAGCCACTCCACCTATGCAGCCAGCCAGCCAGCGGCCGCTAGACTTGGTCTCAGTGCTCATTCGAATGTTACCGTGTTCATATGTCTTGCTTATCAACTTGCTCTGTGACATATATGTGTTGTGCCTTTTAAATATACTGGGTGTTACAAAAAGGTATGGCCAAACTTTCAGGAAACATTCCTCACACACAAAGAAAGAAAATACGTTATGTGGACATGTGTCCAGAAACGCTTACTTTCCATGTTAGAGCTCATTTTATTACTCCTCTTCAAATCACATTAACCTTGGAATTGAAACACACACCAACAGAACGTACCAGCGTGACTTCAAACACTTTGTTACAGGAAATGTTCAAAATATCCTTTGTTAGCGAGGATACATGCATCCACCCTCCGTCGCATGGAATCCCTGATGCGCTGATGCAGCCCTGGAGAATGGCATACTGCATCACAGCTGTCCACAATACGAGCATGAACAGTCTCTACATTTGGTACCGGGGTTGCGTAGACAAGAGCTTTTAAATGCCCCCATAAATGAAAGTCAAGAGGGTTGAGGTCAGGAGAGCGTGGAGGCCATGGAATTAGTCCGGCTCTACCAATCCATCAGTCACCGAATCTGTTGTTGAGAAGCGTACGAACACTTCGACTGAAATATGCAGGAGCTCCATCGTGCATCAACCACATGTGTCGTACTTGCAAAGGCACATGTTCTAGCAGCACAGGTAGAGTATCCAGTATGAAATCATGATAATGTGATCCATTGAGCACAGGTGGAAGAACATGGAGCCCAATCAAGACATCACCAACAATGCCTGCCCAAAAGTTCACAGAAAATCTGTGTTGATGACGTGATTGTACAATTGTGTGCAGATTTTCGTCAGCCCACACATGTTGAGTGTGAAAATTTGATCACATTGGAATGAAGCCTCATCTGTAAAGTGAACATTTGCACTGAAATTAGGATTGACACGTTGGATGAACCACTCGCAGAAGTTTACCCATGGAGGCCAATCTGCTGCTCATAATGCCTGCACTATTTATGGTACGGAAACAACTGGTTCTCCCGTAGCACTCTCCATACAGTGATGTAGTCATCATTACCTTGTACATTAGCAACTTCTCTGACGCTGACATTAGGCTTATCGTCAACTGCACGAAGAATTGCCTCATACATTGCAGGTGTCCTTGACGTTCTAGGTCTTCCCCAGTTGCGAGTCATAGGCTGGAATGTTCCGTGCTCCCTAAGACGCTGATCAATAGCTTTGAACGTCTTCCTGTCGGGACACCTTCATTCTGGAAATCTGTCTTGATACGAACATACCACGCCCGTGCTATTCCTTACATTAAATGGGCATCTGCCAACTCCGCATTTGTAAACATTGCACTGACTGCAGAATCACGTTCGTGATGAACACTAACCTGTTGATGCTACGTACTGATGTTCTTGATGCTAGTACTGTAGAGCAATGAGTCGCATCTCAACACAAGCACTGAAGTCAACATTACCTTCCTTCAATTGGGCCAACTGGCGGTGAATCGAGGAAGTACAGTACATACTGACGAAACTAAAGTGAGCTCTAACATGGAAATTAAGCGCTTCCGGACACATGTCCACATACCATCTTTTCTTTATTTGTGTGAGGAATGTTTCCTGAAAGTTTGGCCGTACCTTTTTTGTAACACCCTGTATATGTTCAACTTGACGTTATAACAGTAGGCATGTAGACAAGTTGAGAAAAACAGTATGTGTGACATACAAATTATTGCAAAGTATTAGATACAGGATCATGCAATTATTTTTTTTTTTTTTTTTTTTTTTTGCAAAGAAACCCATTTTAGGTTATTGTTGCCTTGAAAAACTTCAATGAGGAAGTTCTTGCAACAGCCACTAGTTCATGAGAAATTCGATTACAATCATATCGCATTATAATGTGCAGTATCATGCAACCGTTAAAACTCGACTTTGACCGTTACACTATAGGCTATGAATTGTACATCATAACATGACATGGTTCAGCTTGTATGAAGTTGTTATTGTTGTTGTGGTATTCAGTCCAGAGACTAGTTTGATGCAGCTCTCCATGCTACTGTCTCCTGTGCGAGCTTCTTCATCTCTGAGTAACTACTGCAACCAACATCCTTCTCAATCTGTTTAGTGTATTCATGCCTTAGTCTCCCTCTACAATTTTTACCCTCCACACTTCCCTCCAATACAAAATTGGTGATCCCTTGATGGCTCAGAATATGTCCTACCAACCAATCCCTTCTTTTAGTCAGGTTGTGCCACAAATTCCTCTTCTCCCCAATTCTATTCAGTACCTCCTCATTAGTTATGTGATCTACCCATCTAATCTTCAGCATTCTTCTGTAGCACTACATTTCGAAAGCTTCCATTCTCTTCTTCTCTAAACTATTTATCGCCTATGTTTCACTTCCTTACATGGTTACACTCCATATCTTTCAGAAAAGACTTAATGACACTTAAATCTATACTCAATGTTAACAGATTTCTCTTCTTCAGAAATGCTTTCCTTGACGTAGCCAGTCTTCATTTTATATCCTGTCTACTTTGACAATCATCAGTTATTTTGATCCCCAAATAGGAAAACTAATTTACTACTTTAAGTGTCTCCATAATTCCCTCAGCATCACCTGATTTAATTCTACTACATTCCATTTTCCTCACTTTGCTTTTGTTGATATTCATCTTATATCCTCCTTTCAAGACACTGTCCATTATGTTAAATTGCTCTTCCAGGTCTTTTGCTGTCTGTGACATAATTACAATGTCATCAGCAAACCTCAATGTTTTTATTTCTTCTCTATGGATTCTAATGGCTACTCAAAATTTTTCTTTTGTTCCCTTTACTGCTTGCTCAATATACAGATTGAATAACATTGGGGATAGGCTACAACTCTGTCTCACTCCCTTCCCAACCACTGCTTCCTTTTCATGCCTCTTGACTCTTGTAACTGCAGTCTGGTTTCTGTACAAATTGTAAATAGCCTTTCCCTCCCTGTGTTTTACCCCTGCCTCCTTCAGAACCTGAAAGAGAGTATTCCAGTCAACATCGTCAAAAACTTTCTCTAAGTCTACAAATGCTAGAAATGTAGGTTGCCTTTCCTTAATCTATCTTCTAAGATAAGTCGTAGCGTCAGTATTGGCATATGTATCCCAGAAATTCTATGGAATCCAAACTGATCTTCCCTGAGGTCAGCTTCTACCAGTTTTTCCGTTTGACTGTAAAGTATTCGTGTTAGTATTTTGCAACCATGACTTATTAAATTGATAGTTCTGTAATTTTCACACCTGTCAACGCCTGCTTTCTTTGGGATTGGAATTATTATATTCTTCTTGAAGTCTGAGGGTATTTCACCTGTCTCATACATCTTGCTCACCAAATGGTAGAGTTTTGTCATGTCTGGCTCTCCCAAGGCTATCAGTAGTTCTAATGGAATGTTGTCAATTCCCAGGGCCTTTTTTTTGAATTAGGTCTTTCAGTGCTCTGTTGAATTCTTCATGCAGTATAATATCTCCCATTTCATCTTCATCTGCATCCTCTTCCATTTCCATAATATTGCCCTCAAGTTTATTGCCCTTGTATAGACCCTCTATAAGCTCCTTCCACCTTTCTGCTTTCTCTTATTTGCTTAGGACTGGTTTTCCATCTCAGCTCATGCGGTTCTTTTTTTCCCAAAGGTCTCTTTAATTTTCTATAGGCAGTATCTATCTTGCCCCTAGTGATATATGCTTCTACATCCTTACATTTGTCCTCTAGCCATTTTGCACTTCCTGTCAATCTCATTTTTGAGACGTTTGTATTCCTTTTCACCTGCTTTATTTAATGCCTCTTTATATTTCCCCCATTCATCAATTAAATTCAATATCTCTTCTGTTACCCAAGGACTTCTACTAGCCCTCGTTTTTTTACCTACTTGATCCTCTGCGGCCTTCACTGTTTCATCTCTCTGCTGGCCAAGGTGGCCGAGCGGTTATAGGAGCTACAGTCTGGAACCGCAAGACCGCTACAGTCGCAGGTTCGAATCCTGCCTCAGGCATGGATGTGTGTGATGTTCTTAGGTTAGTTAGGTTTAAGTAGTTCTAAGTTCTAGGGGACTGATGACCTCAGAAGATAAGTCCCATAGTGTACAGAGCCATTTGAACCATTTGAGCTATTTTTCATCTCTCAAAGCTACCCATCCTTCTTCTACTGTATTTCTTTCCCTTGTATTTGTCAATTCTTTCCTAATGCTCTCTCTGAAACTCTCTACAACCTCTGGTTCTTTCAGTTTATCCAGATCCCATCTCCTTAAATTCCTACCATTTTGCAGTTTCTTCAGTTTTAATTTACAGTTCATAACCAGTAAATTGTGGTCAGAGTCCACGTCTACTCCTGGAAATGTCTTACAACTTAAAACCTGGTTCCTAAATCTTTGTCTTACCATTATATAACCTATCTGAAATCTTTCAGTGTCTCCAGGCCACTTCCAGTTATACAACCTCCTTTCATGGTTCTTAAACCAAGTGTTAGCTATGATTACATTACGCTCTGTGCAAAATTCTACCAGATGGCTGCCTCTTTCATTCCTTATCCCCTGTCCATATTGACCTTCTACTTTTCCTTCTCTTTCTTTCTCTGCTGTCAAATTCCAGACCCCCATGACTATTAAAGTTTCATCTTCCTTAACTATCTGAATAATTTTTTTTATCACATCATACATTTCTTCAAGCTCTTCATCATCTGTGGAGTTAGTTGGCATATAAACTTGTACTGCTGTGGTAGGTGTGGACTCCATGTCTATCTTGGCTATGATAATGCGTTCATTATGCTGTTCATAGTATCTTATCTGCACTCCTATTTTTTTTATTCATTATTGAACCTACTTCTGCATTACACGTATTTGATTTTGTATTTATAACCCTGTATACACCTGACCAGAAGTCTTGTTCCTGCTACCACCGAACTTCACTAATTCCCACTACATCTAAATTTAAGTTACCCATTTCCCTTTTTTAAATTTTCTAACCTACCTTCCTGCTTAAGGGATCTGACATCCGATGCTCTGATTCATAGAACGCCAGTTTACTTTCTCCTGATAACATCCTCTTGAGCAGTCCCCTCCTGTAGATCCAAATGGGCTACTATTTTACCTCCAGAATATTTTACCCAAGAGGATTCCATCATCATTTAAATGTACAGTAAAGCTGCAGGCCCTCGGAAAAAATTACAGCTGTAGCTTCCCCTTGCTTTCAGCCATTCGCAGTACCAGCACAGCAAGGCCGTTTTGGTTAATGTTAAAAGGCCAGATCACTCAGTCATCTGGACTGTTGCCCGTGCAACTACTGAAAAGTCTGCTGCCCCTCTTCAGAAGCCACACATTCGTCTGGCCTCTCAACAGATACCCTTCCATTGTGGTTGCACCTATGGCATGGCTATCTGTATCGCTGAGGCACGCAAGCCTCCCCACCAGCGGCAAGGTCCGTGTTTCATGGGCGGCTTGTATGACAGATCTCTTAAAAATACTTTACATGTTGTTTCCAGCACAGTATGTATGCTAACCTCATTTGGGTAAAATGATTATTTTAATCTGGAAAAAACCTTGAATTTTAAAATTAAGATTTGGCAGCCACCCTGCACATAGTGACATTTGAGAAAATTGGTGTAGTTGTATGAGATACTAATGATAAAGTCAACATGACTGCTAACAGAGCTGATAATTTCTTTTCTTTGCAAGAGAATAGTCCAAAGTTATATGTCATTGCTGACCCAAACGTTACAAAAAGTGAGTGCAAATCTGTGGTGCTTGATTATACCACATGAACTCATGAGACGTGATCAAAATTCTCAGGAACAAGTATGTAGCAGGTTTAAAATTCAGTGATGTCAGTCTCACTAGATGTGTTATATTTGTTAAAGGAAGAATCATGTCCACTCCCTTCACCAAATGACATGGGAACTCAGACAAAATGCTGGAGTTAATAAACTTTGATGTCTGTGGGCCAATGAAACATCTCAAGGTGCTGCAAACTTTTTGATATCTTTATAGATAACTACAGCAGATGGTGTCAAGTCTCTTTCCTTCAATATAAATGAGAGTTGTCAACAAATATGTTGAATTTGGAAACCTAGCTGATAATCAGACTGGTTAAAAAATTAAACCCTTTCAGTCAGACAATGGTAAGGAGTACTGCAACGAAAGAATGGACTTCATCCTCAGAATGGCAGGAATACAGTGGCGTTCAACAGTTCCGTACACATCGCAGCAGAATGGTATTGCTGAATGAAAGAATCAATCATTGGCCAAATTGGTTCGTCGGATGCTGCTCGGGCAGGAAACCCATCTACATCTACATCCACATGGTTACTCTGCAATTCACACTTAAGTGCCTGGCAGTGGGTTCATTGAACCATTTTCATACTACTTCTCTACCATTCCACTCTCGAATGGTGCGTGGGAAAAAGGAACACCTAAATCTTTCCGTTCAAGCTCTGATTTCTCTTATTTTATTATGAGATCATTTCTTCCTACATAGGTGGGTGTCAACAAAATATTTTCGCATTTGGAAGAGAAAGATGGTGACTGAAATTTTGTAAGTAGATCTCACCACAAAGAAAACCGTCTTTGTTTCAGTGACTGCCACCCCAACTCGCGTATCATATCAGTGACACTCTCACCCCTATTGCACAATAACACGAAACTAGCTACCCTTCTTTCCACTTTTTCGATGTCCTCCATTAATCCTACCTGGTAAGGATCCAACACCGCACAGCAATATTCCAGCAGAGGACAAACAAGTGTAATGTAGACTGTCTCTTTAGTGGGTTTGTCACATCTTGTAAGTGTTCTGCCAACAAAGTGCAGTCTCTGTTTTGCCTACCCCACATTATTATCTATGTGGTCTTTCCAGTTTAAGTTGCTTGTAATTGTAATTCCTAGGTATTTAGTCGAATTGACAGCCCTTAGGTTTGCGTGATTTATTGTATACCCAAAATTTATTGGATTTCTTTTAGTACCCATGTGGACAACCTCGCACTTTTCTTTGTTTAGTGCCAATTACCGCTTTTCACATCATACAGAAATTCTCTCTAGATCATTTTGTTATTGGAATTTATTGTCTGATGATTTTACTAGATGGAAAATTACAGCATCATCTGCAAACAATCTAAGGGGACTGCTCAGGGTATCACCTAGATCATTTATGTAAATGAGGAACAGCAGAGGGCCTATGACACTACCTTGCAGAACATCAGGTATCACTTCCGTTCTACTCGATGATTTACCGTCTGTCACTACGAACTGTGGCCTGTCTGAGAGGAAATCATGAATCCAGTCACACAACTGAGATGATACTCCATATGCATGCAATTTGATTAATAGTAGCTTGTGAGGAATGATATCAAAAGCCTTCTGGAAATCTAGGAATATGGAATTGATCTGAGATCCCTTGTCAACAGCACTCATTACTTCATGGTAATAGAGCTAACTGCGTTGCACAAGAACGATGTTTTCTGAATCCGTGTTGGTTATGTATCAGTAAGTCATTTTCTTCAAGGTGATTTATAATGTTTGAGTACAGTATATGCTCCAAAATCCTACTGCAAATTGAGGTCAGTGATATGGGTCTGTAATTCAATGGGTTACTCCTATTTCCTATCTTGAATATTGATGTGGTCTGTGTTACTTTCCAGTCTTTAGGAACAGACCTTTTGTCAAGTGAGCAGTTGTGTATGATTGCTAAGAAAGGCGATATTGTGCCTGCATACTCTGAAAGGAAGCTGATTGGTATACCATCTGGACTGGAAGACTTGCCTTTCTTAAGTGATTAGAGTTGTTTCACAACACCTAAGATATCTACTTTTATGTCACTCATGTTAACAGCTGTTCTGGTTTCAAATTCTGGAATATTTACTTCATCTTCTTTCATGAAGGAATTAAGGAAAACTGTATTTAGTAACTCTGCTTTAGTGGCACCATCATCGGTAACATTTCCATCACTATAGTGCAGTGACGGTCTCGACTGTGTTTTGCTACTGGTGTACTTTACATATGAGCAGAATCTTTTTGCGTTTTCTACCATATTTTGAGACAATCTTTCATTGTGGAAACTGTTAAAAG
This sequence comes from Schistocerca gregaria, assembly GCF_023897955.1. Lineage (NCBI taxonomy): Eukaryota > Metazoa > Arthropoda > Insecta > Orthoptera > Acrididae > Schistocerca > Schistocerca gregaria. The sequence goes on along the minus strand of NC_064922.1, from coordinate 248,343,011 downwards.
CATCTCTCATTGATGTCCGCGCTAAATTTCGAGCTTCCGTGAAACTTAGCCAGTCTTGGGTATTTTGCGTTCTTCTGAATTTGACATGCCTTTTTCGTTGCTTCTGCAACAGTGTTCTGAAGTGTTTTTTGTTCCATGGTGGATCAGTCCCATCTCTTATTAATGTATGCAGTGTGAATCTATCTATTGCTGTCAATACTGTATCTTTGAATTTGTGCCATTTCTGGTCTACACATACGTAATTAGCTTGGAAGGAATGGAGACTCTCTCTTAGGAAGGCACCAAGAGAATTTTTATCTGCTGTTTTAAATAGATATGTTTTGCATTTATTTTTAGTGGTTTTGGTTGACACAGTTTTGAGCCTCGCTACAATAACCTTGTGTTCACTAATCCCCATATCCGTCATGATGTTCTCCATTAGATCAGGATTATTTGTGGCTAAGAGGTCAAGTGTGTTTTCACAACCATTTACAATTCCTTTGGACTCATGAACTAATTGTTCAAAGTAATTCTCAGAGAAAGCATTTAGTACAATTTTGGAAGATGTTTTCTGTCTACCACCGGCTTTGAACATGTATTTTCACCAACAAATCGAGGATAGATTGAAATCTCCACCAATTATAACTGTATGAGTGGGGTACTTATTTGTAATGAGATTCAATTTTTCTTTGAACCATTCAGCTATTATAGTATCTGAGTTAGGGGGGTTGGTAGAAGGAGCCAATTATTATTTTGGTACGGCTGTTGAGTATAACCTCTACCCATAGTAATTCGTAGGAACTATCTATTTCAACCTCACTGCAAGATAAACTACTACCAAGGGACACAAACACACCACTGCCCTACCGAGCGAGGTGGCGCAGTGGTTAGCGCACTGGACTCGCATTCGGGAGGAAGATGGTTCAATCTCGCATCTGGCCATCCTGATTTAGGTTTTCCATGATCGCTTCAGGCAAATGCCTGGATGGTTCCTTTGAAAGGGCATGGGCGACTTCCTTCCCATTCTTCCCTAATTCAATGAGACCGATGACCTCGCAGTTTGGTCTCTTCCCCCAAATCAACCAACCAACCGACACCACCACCTACTTTATTTAATCTATCCTTTCTGAACACGGTTTGTGCCTCTGTAAAAATTTTGGCAGAATTTATCTCCGGCTTTAGCCAGCTTTCTGTTCCTATAACAAAGCTTCCTGTTCCTATAACGATTTCAGCTTCAGTGCTTTCTATCAGTGCTTGAAGCTCTGGTACTTTTCCAACACACCTACGACAATTTACAACTACAATATCGACTGTTGCTTGGTCAATTCTCGCCATTTCTTTGCTCTGTAACCTTTGAGATTGGAGCCCTTTTTGATCTTTCCTGAGACTGTCTAACCTAAAAAAACGCCCTGTCCACACCACTCAGCCCCTGCTACCCGTGTAGCCACTTCCTGTGTGTAGTGGACACCTGACCTATTTAGCACGTATGGCGCAAATCAAGGAATCTGCAGCCTACATGGTTGCCGAACTGTCTGAGCCTCTGGTTCAGATCCTCCACTCAGCTCTGTAACAAAGGTCTGCTATCGGCCCTGTCAACCATGTTGCAGATGGTGAGCTCTGCCTTCACCTTGCTAGCAAGACTGGCAGTCTTCACCAACTCAGATAGCCGCCGCTAGAAACCAGAGAGAATCAAAACATCACAACCAAATACATCTAAAATTGATGCTAAACTAAAGGCTGTACAATGAAACTGAATATGAGAAGTGGCTGAAGCGAAAATCTGATCTATCTCATCTTCATACATTTGGTCAAAAGGTTGGCATCCTGGATAAATAGCTAAACGAAAAGTTAATTCCTAAAGGCAAAAAAGGGATTTTTGCTTAAATAGCTAAACGAAAAGTTCAATCCTAAAGGCAAAAAAGGGATTTTTGCAGGCTGTTCTGACTGTTCAAAAGCCTATAACGTGTAGGTACAAGAGATCACAAGATTCACATGTCAAGGGATGTAAAGTTTCCGGATCATGACCGTTTGAGTCCAAACAAACATTTGTGGACTTATATGAAAATGGAACAGGATCAACGCTAAAGAAGAGGCATCAACATGGATTTCATTGGAGGAGATTTCAACTTTGAATCAGATAATGAACCATTGTACAGCTTTGAAGAAGACAGGCTTCTAATCTCTACTGGCCAAGAATTATATCCTGATGATGAGTTATGTAGTGATGACAATAATTCTTGAAGTGTCACAACTGCTTCACAGTCTGTTTCAGTTCATGATGCTAACTTCATGTCATATCCAACAGAGGTCAATGTCAATGATACATTACTTGGTCCAGGTCATCTAGAGGAATTCGAGGCTAAATATGATGAAATCAGGTCACTGGTGAAAAATGATACTTGGGACATTGTGTGCAGGCCAACAAATGAAAGGGTAATTGTCCATGGGACTGTTTTGAGAAATAAATACAGAAATGATGGACCTTTGCTGAGGAGAAAAGCAAGAAGCACGAGGATTCAACCAACAGCCTGGAGTTGACTTTGTTGAAATATTTCCTCCAGTTGTAAGAAACAAATCATTTTGACTACTAATGGCTTTGTCAGTCAAATTTAATTTGTGTGTTCTGACAGCTAGCTTTCGCAACTTCATTTACCAATGATGAAACTGACATACAAATATTCATGAAATGGCTGGACTCGTTGGTTGAATTTTTACAAAAGGTGAAAAGTGGTCAGAAGGGTTACCATATAGTCAAGAATGCAATAGAGTGATAAAGTGTGTAAACTTAGAAAAGCCCTTTATGGGCTATGCCAAGCTAGTCGACTGTTGTATGCCACGTTGAACGCAACCCTAACATCAATTGGCATGTAGCCCACAAATTCAGATCCATATGCCTGTGTAGACAGTATAGGAAAACATCTATTCTTTTTATTCATTTATGTACATAGATGACATTAAAATCACTTCAGCAGACACAGGAAGGTAAAACAAATCAAGGATGAGTTAACTGTGATATTTGATGTCAGTAATCTTGGTGCTATCTGAGCATTGAGGAAAGTCAGTCTGTTGACAAAATTACATTAAGTCAAACACCAATTCAGAATGGACAGCTTCAAGCCAGTAAGAACTCCACTGGCAACAAGTTGGATGCAACAACTATGAACACAGATGATGGCACTCATTATCCATTCAGAGAACTGGTTGAACCATTGGAACATTGCCATCAGTACTCGACCTGACACATGTTGTGCATTCAGTAGGCTAAACCAGTACAATAATGGTCATAATTTTGTTCACTGCCAAGTGGCTAAGTGAATCCTCATTGGAATCAAAGACAAGAAACTGATCTACATCAAGGACAAGGAAGGGTTTGTGCAGAAAATACAAACATACATCAGGAATATGTGTACCAATGAGATAAAAAAATGAAAATCTGATGTGATGTGTAAAGCCCACAAAATCAAAATAATTTCCATTACTTTTTGATCACACCTTGTATGGCTGGCTTACATCAGGCAGATCTAAAAGGCAATTTTAGCATGATCACTTTTTCATATTCACTCTGATGAACTATGCACAGCAAATGTGCTGCCCTTTAACTTATCTTCGACATGTACAGTTTGTACTGATTTTAGTTATGCTCAACTTGTGGCTCCATCCATGAGGTCGAGTTGCAAGCAACGAAGGCTACTTCACTTCTCACAGTCAGAATCCAGCTTGTGTAAGACACCAATAATAAAATTTTTTGTAAGACTGTAGCAGAAGTACACAACTGCTGTTTTACAGTCTGGAATTCAAATTCCCATCTACCTCACCACATGCCACCCTCCTCATACAAACTCGAGCAGGCAGTGTCACGGTTGCAGTAGTAACCATTAGTTATGCTCAACTTGTGGCTCCATCCATGAGGTCGAGTTGCAAGCAACGAAGGCTACTTCACTTCTCACAGTCAGAATTGCATGCTTGCTAGTACGAGAGAGTTCCCGACAGTACAAAACAGGTAATTACATTTGAAGTAAAAACCATCTTATGTGGTATGATATATGAACTCTTTTTAAAGTGTGGCAAGATAAAAATATTGGTGAAATGTCACTTCACCTACTACCTCTGAGTATCTGCCCCTAGTACGTTCGGGCTACTGTTGGGATTTTGATCTGACTTTGACTAATACATGGAATGACTCATGAGTAAGATACATCTACATAATTTATGAATATTTCATGAAAATTGGTTGACCTATGGTTAATTCAAGACTCCTGCACCCCTGAAAATGATCAGTGCCTGCCTTCTGATCCCTCAGTAAAGCACCCACATGCAGAGTGAAAGACTGGGATCATATCCTGGGAGGACTGTTTGTTTTTCACTCTACTTTATAGCCTACCATTCACCTCTCAATTATGTGGAGATTTTCAGAAATGAAATGTGGTATAGTTTCCATATTAAACTGTTGATCCCTTTCCACTGGTTATAGACACACAAATCACTGAAGTGGTGCCCAATTGAAATACTTGCTACAGGCCACTGAGTCTCTCACAGCCTTTTCCTGCTTGTATGAGAAGGCTACTATCATGAACTACTGCAGGGATTTTGATATTCGAGCATTCCGCTGCTGGAGTCGGCAGCTTCTCAGGATGAATGTTACCCGTACCATATTTGATTGGTATTTCGAGTAACTTCTCATGGCAGTTATGAGAGCTGTGAGCTGCCACAGGTGGCAGGAACAGTGCCCAGCATTAATTTTTGGCTAATTGGCGGCTCTTGCAGCCAGTATAGGGCACAAAGTGAGCCTGTGACCATCCCAACAACAAATTACCATTTTACGTGCAGCGTGCATTGTTATGTGGTTTGCGGTATGATGCCAGAGTGGGATGGTAATGGTATATGAGTATACCTCCTGTAGCAGTGTCAAGAACTTTGTTCACTTGTTACCCATTCCTATAACATGTATGGTATGAGAATCAGACTTTTACATGTGCTGGTGGTGATTTAATACACATGATACACACTTTATCATTCAGAAGCATTCTTTTATGCATGTCCATAAGATTTGGTTAATCTCACATTGGTTTCCGTCCTCTCACCATGATGGACTGACAGTCTGTTTGTGAGTCATCACGCACTGAACATGAAGTGAACTTGTATACTCACTTCTTCCACTTAAAAAATGTGTATCTAGTGAAAAAATTACAAGGAGACAGAATGACTGGTCAATACTTACATTCAAGAAGCAAAAGTGCTGCTGTCAGATGCACATAAAGATACAAAAAAATTATCCTAGCTTTCAGAACTGATAATTACTCCCTCAGAGAGGAAAGAGGGATAAATTGGGGAGGAATACAAAGTAGGAGCAGGCTAAAGATGAGGACGACAGCTATTGCAGTGAAAATAAGGGGACAGAAAGATGTAGCAGGAGGTGTCAGAGAAAGTAAGACTCTGAAGATAGTACCTTAACAAGCACTGTGATAGCTTCAGTCCAAATGTGATGAAACAGAGTGACAAGTAAAAATGGGTTAAAATGAAGAGACATGATAAGTTAAAAAAAATTAAGAACTAAGAGGAGAGTGAAAAAGAACATGGGAAAAAATACAACTAGGGACAATGGAAATGAAGATAACAAGGTACAAGGTACCAGAGAAAATAATAGTAAATAAAGAAAGGAAGGAAAGATGTTTGTGGGAAGATTGTTGGAGATTAATGTCCCATCTGTGGAGTTCAAGAAACATAGCAACTGGGAGGATACATAAGGCCTGTGTAGTGTAGCAGGCTCTCAGATCCCTTGAGCCATGCTATAGAGTGCACTAAGCAACTGGGTACTGGGTGTCCCCAAGGCAGACAGTTCTTCATGCCCTCAGAAATGTGGTCATTTCTATATAAAATGTTGTGCAGTGAATAAATTTCAGTCAGTAAATAACATGTGGTTTCATGTGTTGCTCTGATGATGTGGAATTTGCTAATAATAATAGGGCTGGAGTAAGTGATAGTGGCTGAGTACATGGGCACCTTTTGTGGATTCATCATCATATTCTTTATGAGACAAAAAATTATTCCTAGTGATTCCATTCCTGCCTTCCTTCCATACTAAGTTGTAAAAAATCCAGAAACCCTAACCCTGAAGGGCACACAACTGCCTCCATATAATTACTGTTCCACACTTTCCACAACAAACAAAAACAGTCATCCTAGCAGTCTCACTTTTGCTGGGTTTAAAGCACCTACCAAATGCATATCAGCCATGGTAGACCAGCACATACAGTCCACCATGCAGAGCTTTCATTTCCACATAAAAAGACATCTATCATTTCTTTGAATTGCTCAAATCCATTCCTATCTTTCCTGAAACACTCATTGTTAATACTGGTGTGGCCTCACTCTAACCAACACACACACACTCTTGGCTTCTCAGCCATAGAATACCACCTCTCTCACTGGCTACATGAAAGACTCCCTAAAAGCCATACTCAGTGTCATCCTCACCTATAACTACATCACGTTTTTAGGGCCAGACCTACAAACAAATTGTGGGATTACTATGGAAACTAGGCAGTCTTAGTGCTGATGTAAGCAACCAAATCCAGAGAAACATGTGAAATCACACAAATTATTGACCAATTAACATTATTCACTGCACATTTCATGCAGTAATGACCACGACTTGATTGGCCGAAAGCATGGCACATGGAACCAGGATGCCTGATACGTTACATGGGCCATTTGGATCCTGCCATCCAGTACTCCATACAAGGAAATTTGCTCACCGACATACACTGTCACCCTCTTGGACTTAACATCAGTTAGTAACTCCCACTCGCTCCCCCCTCCCCCAACCCCACCACCCCACCCTCCCTTCCTCCTACTTCTCCCTTGTAGAATTTAATATTTTACTAAATTATTTACTGTATTTCTGTTTTCCTTTATCTGTATCTTTTCCTTTATCTCTCCTTTGGGTTTTCCACCCAGTTCTTAATTTCATTCCACTTCTCATTTCTCTTCCTTTTGAACTGTGTAACTTTACTTTCTCTTAGTTTTTAAATCATTTAACTTGCCATATCTCTTCATTTAATCCATTTTTACTTGTCACCCTGTTTTATCACATTTGCACTTTGAAAATTATTGGACTGAAGCAGTCACTGGTTACCAATGTACCACCTTTGACTTTCTTCTCTTTCTGACACAGGAAACATTGTTGCCCCACATCCTCATAACAGATGAGCCCCTTTCAACATGGCATCTGAGTGGCCTACCCTCCTTTCCAATCTTCCCCAACCTATTCATCTTTCCTCTTGAGGAAAGAGGCTGTGGTCATTTATGTGTGAGCTGCAATTTTGTGAATATGTGTGTGTGTGTGTGTGTGTGTGTGTGTGTGTGTGTGTGTGTGTGTGAACTCTGCATCTGCTAGGACAACCCCAAGAAAACACCTTACTTAAGGTAACATTATTAACTCATTTGCTTAATGAAGCCAGGTCTGCCTCCAATTTTTATGGAAATATGAGCTCTCTGAAGAGTACACCTTATGTGGTGCAAACCCTATCCTATCCTCAGCTGAATTAACACCAGCACTGAACACCCAACACTCCATAAGGAGTGGAAGGGTGGTGTTATCATGTACCCTTATCTTTACAGTCACCTTGCAATGCAGTGATTGTACTGCTGATGCCTGAGCTATAAACGCGTCATGTATGCCAAGAAAAAGCTGCCTGTCTAAACTGGGGCATTAGGACCCCAGATAATAGGTACTATGCCAGGTAGCTATTGCTGTGGTGAGTGAGGGATCCATGAGGAGACCCCTTGATCAGTGATTGGAATGAGTAGCATCAGAGAAAATTACCTGAAATGAAGCAGATAAAACTAAATAAAAGTGATGGCTATGCTGAATTGGCTGTCTCATTCATTATAGAGAAGTAAGAATTTTAAAACAGAGAATTTTAATTCCCTGGCATTCCTGTCCTTGTCAACAGCATGGGAACAGGGACAGGTGAAAAGAAGTGAAGTCCAGCAATTAGCCCAGTACTTGGAGCTTTTAACATCTGGTGGAGAACACTGTTGTGCATCAAATACATCAAAGATTTAGTGCAGTCACAGATAATGAGAAGATGAGGAACAAGTCTTTATTAAACAGACACAAAATGTCACTCAATCAGAGGCACTTCACTCTGGTGACGTACCAGTCTCAGTTACTCCTCACAAAAGATTGAAAGTGATTCAAAGACTCATATTTCACACTATCTAGAGTGTTACGTCACTTTGTTCATTGAATCCAGTGAGATGAAGGGCAATAGAGTAGATATGCAAGAAATTGCTCTTGTACTCTCATAAAATTGTTCAAAATATGTGTGAAATCTTATGGGACTTAACTGCTAAGGTCATCAGTCCCTAAGCTTACACACTATTTAAACTAAATTATCCTAAGGACAAACATACACACCCATGCCCGAGGGAGGACTCGAACCTCCGCCGGGACCAGCCGAGCAGTTCTTGACTGCAGCGCCTTAGACCGCTCGGCTAATCCTGCGTGGCCATAAAAATGTGAATTGGATGTAGAGTCTAAAAGGTACCAAGCTACCATATCCAATATCCTCATCCTTAAGTCACTTTACCAGATATGCAGCTGTCAAATCATTTATCCATGTACATATTGTTTTTGAATATGTGCCTTGAAAGAAAAAAAATGCAGTGATACAGTTTCCTTCTTTGAAACACTTTCATAAAACAGAATGCAAGTATTTGCTGTACAGTACCAAATTTCATTCTGATTCATGTACATTCAATGAAAGGTGGCACTGTAAATTTAGATTCATTAACTGGCTCCCTATAAGAGCAGAACTTCTTGACAACATCATAGATGGTTGCGCTTAAAAATTCATTATTACATTATTTTGTGCAGCTTTTGTTTCTTATTATTGCTATGATTTTGCCTTTATCCACAATGTTCTTATTTGTATACCCATAATTATTTAAATTCTGTATTACTTAAATTCCACATTGTATTTGAGAGGCAATTGTCCTGTAAATCCACTAAACAAAATTTCCAGACCAAATAGTGATTCTAAACTTTCAGCAAATTTTTGACTGAGATATGGGAATGATGCATTATCTACCTGCATTTCAATTTTACTTTTGCACTTGTTGGAGATGTCCTAACTTTTCCTTTTCAGTAATCAGACTGAATGTGAAAGTAAACAATGGAAAATCTGGGATGGAATAACATTATCTCCAGGATGGAATAACAACAATACATTCAAGATAGAATAATAAAAACATGTGGAGGGCAGTAAGAAAGGGAAACAACCCAGTGCTGTTCCCATTTGCCACTGTTCTCTATTATGTTTAATTGAATGTGAGAATGATTGAAACACTGAAACCAAAATATTATTAAGCATTAATTTTTGTTATTAGTTGTTGGTTGCTTCTCTCTTTGGGGACATTATCTGTGTTTTTAATTAAAATTATTTACTTGAGTAAATTTTTCTCTTTAAACAGGTAGTGTCAGTGACTAAACAAGCTGGATTATATAGCAAATGCACTGTTGTTTACTTCTTGTGCAGATAAATATTATCAATTTTTGTATCTAGGCTGTGTGCACAGAGGGTAGGTGGTAATTACTACCAATTATATATCCAGTAAGAGCATATTTTGTTTTAATTATTGTTTTAAAATGTTGTACGTTGTATATGTAACAAGTCCTTAGCAAGTCAATCAAAATTGATAAATTCGAGAGTTTGCTTTTAATTCAATACTGATTTTTCAAAATTTTTATGGTAAGCCTAAGTACTAACTCAAAACATTTTTCAGCTGAAATTGTATTTATTCTCATTTCTAAGAAAATCAAATTCTGCAAGTTACATTTCATAAACTAATATTTTGGTATCTATATGAGTAGCCACAGTAACTTGGGCAGGAGCACATATAATTTATGTGAATAATTAGACAGAGGTGACTTATCATTAACATTAAATGAGAAACATTTTCTTATATATTTTTACATTGTTCTTTAGTTTTTAGATTAGTTTTGTACTAAATAAATTTTAAGAATTATCACGTTGTTTCATATGTTCACAAAATTCTGGCCCCTTTTTGTTATCACTGGTGAAAATACAGTTCACAGTCTACCCAAAGGTGGTGTTGTGGAATATTTACCACTTTCATCTGTTTTGAACCTATCCATATAAAATAAAACACTGAAACTGACAAATAATTAAAAATGTGTAATATAAATATAGACTCATTATTTTTATCTATTGAACCTCTTGCAGCTCTTTACCAAAGTGAGCAATAATGAAATTCCTCAAAATGATCTGAAGCTGAGAAAAATCTTTCAGATTAGTCAAAACATTGATCATATTTTTACAGCTAGGGAGGTAACTGACCATGTGCTTTTCAAAGGAACTACTCTAGAATTAGCTATAACCAATTTAGGGAAACTTCTGCAAATCTAAATATGCCATCCATAAGAATATGAATCCCACCCTTCTTACCTACAAGTCCAGTGCCTCAGACTGCAGCACCTCTCTCAATCTCTCTACCGTCACTGCTTTACTGTACTTTTTTTCCTTTTGGTTACAGTTCATTATCATTCGCACTAGTCAAATTGATAGCTATAGTAAGAAAAATATTTGGAGATTCAGCTATTTGAAGTAAATAAACATATATGCAACATGAATTGAGATGCATGTGTTGGTATGCAGACCAGGTGAGGTAAAATTTCAGAACTTTTTTTGTAGGATTATATAGATAAGTGTGCTTATGAAAACTACATCTAAGTGGGTTTCAAACTCAGTGTACAGCAAATTATGATTGAACTCTGCACAAATCTGTAATATAGTACCTGCTGTTTATGTGGGGAGTGCTACCAGTACCGATTTCTTTCATATCCTTTTTTATGGACTAGTGTCACTAATTGATTGAAACTTTAGTTTTGCTTTACTGCAAACAAGAATTTGGCAGTTTTCAGTGATCATATTGTTATTTCAGATACAGATTGTGCAACACTGCAGAGAGCTGTGTTATTAAATTTCAAATGGAACTGGTTGATTATATAGGTACTTCTTTACAATTAATTTCTATTCTTTGTATTTGGCTAAAAAGAAAAACTAATACATATTTATCAAGTAATTGCAGTCTTACTCATTGATGTAATGTGCGATTAAGTATATTTTGCAATGAACACTTATAATGCAGAAAAGTATTTGCTGTACTTGAGAATAAAAGGTGAAAGCAGGAAGTTTTTACTATCTGCCCACCAAATTGCTAAGTTGCAGTGAACACTTATAATGCAGAAAAGTATTTGCTGTACTTGAGAATAAAAGATGAAAGCAGGAAATTTTTACTATCTGCCCACCAAACTGCTAAGTTGCTTATTGATTGCCAACCAGTTTCGACAGGCTAGTTCCAAGAACAGAATAACCTATATTTCTCTACAATACTTTTCTATATTTTAACCTGTTTACTGCATAAAAAACTAAAGTACATTTGAGACTTACCAAGCGGGAAAGCGTCGGCAGACAGGCACATGAACAAAACACACAAACACACACACAGAATTACGAGCTTTCACAACTGGCAGTTGCTTCGTCAGGAAGGAAGGAAGGAGAGGGAAAAATGAAAGGATGTGGGTTTTAAGGGAGAGGGTAAGGAGTCATTCCAATCCCGGGAGCGGAAAGACTTCCCTTAGGGGAAAAAAAGGACAGGTGTACACTCGCACACACACACACACATATCCATCCGCAAGGCGTATGTGCGGATGGATATGTGTGTGTGTGTGTGCGAGTGTACACCTGTCCTTTTTTTCCCCTAAGGGAAGTCTTTCCGCTCCCGGGATTGGAATGATTCCTTACCCTCTCCCTTAAAACCCACATCCTTTCATTTTTCCCTCTCCTTCCTTCCTTCCTGACGAAGCAACTGCCAGTTGTGAAAGCTCGTAATTCTGTGTGTGTGTTTGTGTGTTTTGTTCATGTGCCTGTCTGCCGACGCTTTCCCGCTTGGTAAGTCTTGGAATCTTTGTTTTTAATATATTTTTCCCATGTGGAAGTTTCTTTCTGTTTTATAAAGTACATTTGAATTTGACTGTGCAATAATATTGACAGCATTTCACAGCATTGGTATTAATGTACCATGCTAAGTTACTGTATATGCACGTCCTTCATTGTGTTCACCCTTGTTGCTTTTCTGCCCACCTCTGACTGTCAACTTGTATCAGAAAAGCAAGCTACAAGCAAATGACTGAGAGTACTACACATGGACAGTCAAAACTTTAGTTTTGCTAACAGCACACAGAAGTTAGTTTTAGATATAAATCAAGAAAAAATCCTGTCAGCATATAGTTTTGATTGAATTATGCCATAACTGCATTATAAAATGCTTGCACAGTAATTGTTTCCCCTTAAAAGTTGTATTTTTGTGCATTTTATACTGTAAACCCAGTATTTACAGGATTATTACATTACAAATTTCCTATGTAAGTATTCACTCTCAAGACACATGCATTTGTTTTGGGATGATTGAAGACAGGAACGGTATATTGTAGTCAGGCACTAAAAGCTCATAGTCTGCTAATGCAAGCAGTAGATGTAGTCCATTGCTTCTCCTTGGAGCATAAAATTCTCAAAGGCTGGGGTCCATATTATCTTGTGTATGTAACCTTCCAGCATCTGCAACATGAAAATGATTTATACATGGATTATATGAAGTGGCAAGAAAGGAAGGCTATAGTGGAGAAGCAGCAGCTAGGAAAGAAAAGAGGAAGTAGCCATGAGATGTAAAAGAAAGATGAAAAGGAAACATAAATAAATTGAAACAGTGGTAACAGTGACAATGGAAGCAAAAAGAGGAACTGGCATATTTCGAGGGAAATCTGAGAAGCAAACCATTTTCCATCTGTGAAGATCTGGGATAATGGTGCTGAATGGAGGAATATAAATGTCACATATGATATAACAAGTAACATGTGCATGGCTAGTGTGTAGGAGAGCATCTTCTATTTGATTGACCACAGAAAGAAATTCATGATGTTAGGGGGCTAGTATTTAATTTCACTACAAGAGACAATCCCATCAATTTCACAAGTCCTCTGAAAGTCAATTCTGCCATTACATATGTCAGGCTCCACTTCAATGACATTTAGGCTGCATCTGGCTCGAAGTCTCCAGCTGTAATCATTCATTCATCATGTTCCATAGAGCCCCAGGATAATGTACAATGTGTAAATTACCTAGATGGTGAGAATCTCACAAGCAAAACAAGCACTGGACATTGGTATATTTGAGAATTGTCTTTGAAATACTTTCACATCATGCCCTTAAATATAATACACCAGAATGCAAAACTTAAAAAGAAAGTAACTTTCATCTGATGTTTCACGGTCAAGTAACATAGCTTGATGAAACTTGGGTCATACATAGAAAGAACTGTTAAAGCGCAGCTTAGAAGGTAACTGAAAGAAATAAGCAATGAGATGAACAGAAATAACACTTTTATTCAAATTATTACACTGAAGTCACTGTGGCTCATAATAGTCCCCTCGTCACTACAAGTTGCAGTACATGGTTCATAATGGGGTGGGTCATCAGTGGACATGGCAATGCATACTCTTCAATTTGCTCCCATGCTGGCCACAAGGTTGGTAAGTAGTTATTGCAGTAGGGCTTTCTGTTCCTCCACCAGCTGGATGGTCATTGGTGCAATGGACGTGCTGCAGTACATTGCCCCAACACATCCCAGATGTGCTCAATAGGATTCAAGTCAGGGGAACTGGTTGGCCAGTCCATTTGCCAAATGTCCTCTCATTCCGAGAGTTTCTCTACTGTCCTTGTTTGATGCAGTCACACACTGCTGTTCATAAAAATGAAGCCTGGGCCAAACACACACCTAAGAATATACACATGTAGAAGGAGAACAGTGTCATAATAAGATTGTATGGTGAGTTTACTGTGCCCAAAGATTTGGAGGTCAATAATCCTATATAACATTATGCCTTCACACTCCACAACACCTGCATCATCAAAAAGATCAAGTCTGATAAAGTTTTTAGGATGCATTACATCTCCCCATCTCTCGTCACATAAGGGTATACCCAGCATTGTCAAACATGATCATGGTGGTCCATGCATTATGGTTGTATGGTGACAAAGTGCAAGCAGAACTCTAAGCAGAAGCTTGATGGTATTTTGGTATATCAGGTGGCATACAACACGTCTACATATGACTCAACAAGACTGTGCGGAGTCTACACACTCAAGTTTTCTGATGAAGGGTGGCCTATGACTTCGACAGTTTTTAGCATCATTGGATACTGATTCAAGATATGGATTCCTACCTCCTCAAAGTTTGACAGTATATTCTTGTAACAATTTATGTACAGCAGAAGCTAACCATATTTCACAATGATGGAGACCATAGCTGAAGAGATATTGAGTGCTTCATTGTTTGAAAATAAATCTTACCAAAGGAAACATATTTTGCTTGTAATGACGAACTAAACACAAGGGTCACTCTGTGAGTAGTGGAGAGGAGCATAAGAAATGGCAGAATGGAGATCCTATAGTGTGCTTATTTGGGAGCAAAGTCCAGGAATACTCTTGCAGAACTTCTTCTATGAATTTGAAACCATGTTTTCAGATGATTTCTTTCACCTTTTTGGAAGAGAAATATGAATGTCAAATTTCTCAGTTTGACACAGATATGAATACAAGTTTTTAAAGTGATTGTGTTGTGTGTGTTTTGTTTCAGTGGATATAAAAATGTATTAAACTCATGTTGTGTGCCAATTCATTACTGTAGATGAGACATGAGCTCACCATTACATAGCAGACATGAAACAAGAATCAAAGCAATAGGTGGAACCAAGTGGTTCTGTACACAAATGTTATGTCCAGTTTTATCTCTGGTATAATATGGATTCATCATAACTATTGCTTTGGAAAGAGGAAAAAACCTGATAAATACTATGTAAGTTTTTGTGGACCAAATGGATGAAAAAAACCATGAGAAGAGACATGAACTACAAATAAAAGAAATCATATTTTATCAGGCTATTGTACCTACATGCAAAAGGTGTACTGGCAATGGAAAAACTGAGGGTTCCAACTACAAATCATTGGTACCCTCTAAGCTTTTGCCTATTCCCACATGTAATAAAATTTGATGTTGGAATTTGTTTCAAGTCCAATGAAGAGGTTACAACAGGCAAAGATGAACAATTTGCAGATCTTCCAGAACTGTACTTCAAAGATGGAATCTAATCACTGGACAATTGTTGGACAAAGTGACCTTAAATGGGACTACATCAAACTATAAGCATGTAACAACAGAAATTCCTGGGTGTAATAATACATAAAATAAAGGAAAGGTAACCACTAACCTATATCTGACATCTGTGACACGTAGACACACACAACAAAAAACACTATTATATTAGGTTTCAAGCTCTTGATCTTTCCTAGTAGAAATATACGCATTCATGCACACAGACACCCAAATGCACATGCCTGTGGTGAGACCAACTGTTAATTATCAATAAGTGTTCCCTGACCAGATGGAGGTGGGGAGGGGGTAGGGAAGGATGCATGATGCAAAGAGGGGATAGTGGTATAGTGTGAGGCAGATGAATCAATGGCTGTACAACAAGGCCAAAGGAGTTCTGAGGGTAGAGCATATAAGAGTAGAGAGGGAGGGGAGGAAGGGAGAGGAAGGTGGACATAGATCTCACAGAGGCCAAGGGCACGTGCACTTGGGTGTCTGCGTGGTTCTGTGCATGAATGTGTGTACTTCTGCTAGAGAAAGAGCAAGAGCTCCAAAGCTAGTATAAATACTGTTTACCGTTGCATGTATATATGTACCACACATCAGTCAGCTGTAGGTGAGCAGTTGCCTTACCTTTATTTTACGTATTGTGCCATCCAGGGATTTACATTGTTGTTATACATTGCTGATTCAGCTCTCTCCCATCCCATTCCCTTTTGTCTTTTTTACTGTCATTCTTTCTTATCTACAACATATCTGCCAATTCTTTATTCCTTAATGTGTCCATAATTTCTTCTCCTCGACAGTACACATTTTGACCACCCTCTGTTGCTCAGTTTTAATGCCCACAGTTGTAATGACCCACCAAACTCGTAAGTGCTGTTGTATATTTCCTGTCTCTTGCGGCGGTGGCCCCTTTTGGAACATTTCATTCCAGTGCTGTTTTTAACACATTCCCTGCTCTTGACTTGTGCTGCAAAACCTGACTGTTAACCAACTGTGTTGTAACATCAAATGTGTTTATTTACTGTTTTGCATGTCAATTTGTGATCAAACATATCTATTTATAAATGTGCCTCTTACTTCCTACTTTAAAATATTATATGACCTTCCTTATAGCTTCGTAAATAATTCTTTACATAACACCTACTATTTATATCGAATATAATACCTCGAACACTAATTTTCACCTTCCTATTTTCAACCTTTTTAACTACGTGTATTTTTTTAGTCACTCCTTTTGTCTCCTATCCATCTGACCATAATCCCTGCCCATTCTGCTTCCACAAATTCCATAAACTCTCCTTTTTTACTAGCCAAACTCCAACACACATCTCCTTTCTGAAATATTGTCTGTGCATGGCATTCCAATGAATGGGCTTACATTAAAATTGGCATCTAGGGCTGTCACTCATCCTACTGCAAGCACCTTACCTTTTCCAGTTCCATCAGTCCCTCATCCTCATCAGTCTAGTCCTTCATAATCATATCCACACTCAAACCATACTGCTGTCACAAAATCCTTTCACTCTGTGACCATGATTTCCTTAATGCTGTTGCTATAATAATCCCTATCTCCCCCCTCATCTCTGTCTTCCTCTCCTCTGCTCCCTCTCTCTCCCCATCTTCTCTACTTCTTATATGATTTACTTCCTGAACTCCTTTCATCTTGTTGTAAAGCCACTGAGTCATCTGTCAAAGGAACTGCTTCACAATATTCCACTATCCCCTCCCTGCCTCATGTGTCTTTCCGTACCTCCCCTCCCCTCCATCATCTGCCCACGCAACTGCTATTGATAATCTACAGTCAGTCTCACCATGGCTATGGGCCTGTTTGGCTCTCTGTGTGGTCATGTGCATGAATGTGTGCATTTCTAAAAGATGAAGAGCAAGAGCTCATAAGCTAGTATAAATAGCGGTGCCTGTTGTGTGTGTCTAAGTGCCACACATCATTCATCTAAAGGTGGTGAATGGTTGCCTTTCCTTTATTTTATGAACTAGCCTCCCCTCTCCGCTCCAGTTTCATCCACGTACACTTTAGACGTATATCCTCCTCCCCCAAATATGTGTCAACCTCACCATTTATAGCCTGTGCCTGATGACTGGGCACACCCACAATACAGCATTGCTCCATGGGTAATTGTTCAGTCAGATGCCTGCAGCCAACAATGCTCAACTTCAATGGGCCATCCGCTACAGTATGGACAGTGCCACAATCACTGGACACAGCTGACACGATTTCATATCCATGAAGCCATGTAACACTGGCCACTTCCTGGTATTCATATGCTGGGCACCCTTTATAGGACCACCACCTGTAGCTCTCCAGTAGTCTAATGTTGACTCTGATTCCAAGTAAATGACTAGTCCAAGATGCAGTGTTACTAGACCAAGACAATGCCAGGGCACTACTGATTGTGACCACAACCAATTCTGACCCTGCAGAGAAACCTATGGTGGCAGACTGTGTGCTTTCTCTCCTGCTTTTGTAGAACTGTACTCAATAAGTGACATTCTTGTTAGATCAGGATGATCTCTTGTATTGTCTCATAGAGAGTCAGTATTAAGTTGTTCATGTTTTCTTGTTGGTTTCTTATAGATATTAATTTTTATTGTTTAGTGCCACCTAGGCACCTACTTCTTTTCTGTGTACATCATCCCACAAAGGGATACTTCAGTTGATGATGAGGATAAACTTTTCATGCTTCTTGTGTCTTCAGAATTTCATTCCACTATCTGTGCTCATCCAGGTGGCTCTCACTCTCTCTGCATTAGTGCATTTGCACTAACATTCAACTGACGTTCTTCTGGTCTTGTTTTGCTTGCCCTTTTCCCATGGCTTCTTTTGCACTAGAACTTACACTTCTGCTTCTTGTCTAGTTGTGGAGTATGCAGTAGCTCCATCTGAATAGAGAAACTGCTCATTTGCTTCAGTGCTTCTCAGTGATGGTGTCATCCGGTGTTACAGCTGAGACAACACAGCTTCTGCTTCATGCTTGCCACTTCCTGCACACCTCAGAGCTCCTCTGATGGCACCTTTCCTGTACTGACATGTTCCCAGTGCAGGTTGACACACCACTACACCTGCTTCCTTCCAACTTTGATGCAGCCTTGGTTTCTTGGCACACTTTCCTGGTTGTACTTGATGGCCTATTCCGCAACTGTGTTCATTCCGATGCTTCTCTGCTCGCCACCTCGGCCCCAACCCCCAATCCCAACCATCTGCCTATGGCCCCTGCTCACTCAGCCTCTTATAGACACGCATCCTGCACTGTTATCTCCGACTCGTCCACCATGGCTCTTCAGGCACCTCCTGAAGTGATGCATCCCGATGCGGCTCCTGTGCTGCTTCTACGACCTCTCCCGTGCCTCCCAATGTGATGCCTTTGTCCACTCTGGTGCCTACTGACACGGCTCCTACAACCACTCTGTTGCCTCCCAACATGGTTCCTATGACCACTCTGCTTCCTCCTGATGTGGCACCTCCTGATGCAGTGGCTCCTGCATCCAGTCCAATGCATCCTGACGCAGCTCCTAGGACCACTCCAGCACCTCCTGACACAGTTCTTATGATCACTCTGGCGTCTCCTGATGTGGCTCCTACACCTAGCATGGTGCCTCCCCTTGCAGCTCCTAAGCTAGCTATGGCACCTGCACCTGCTGCAGTGCCTCCTCATGACCATTGTGGCATCTCCACCCAATGCAGCACTGCCGGTTCTCATGCTTGTGGCACACTTTCCACCCTCTCGGTGGCTTTTACTACTGCCAGCACTGCAGCTGGCCTCGTCAATGTCCCTCTCCATCCGACCCACTATCGGCCTTCAATGCCCTAAATGGTCATCCATTCCAAGGTCTTCCTGGCTCCTTCTGCTGCTACCATGGTTCATCTTCCTTTTGTATCTGCAGCTCTGGGCCTGTCTCCTCCTGATCACACTTACGTCGCACTGCCTTCGACTGGACCCTGTCTGGCACCGCTTCCTCTTGGTCACCATGACTCTCTCTGGCAGCCTCACTGGCTTCCGTGTGCCTTCTGTATATACCTTATGGAAGTTTCCTCGCCACACCTGGCCATCCCTTGTCCTGCCATCTTCGGTGATCTGGGTGCCCTTTTCACAAGGGAAACTCACCATCGCACCTCCCTCAGATTTAGTGGTAAGACAGCCCAGTGGATACCCCATCAAAAACTGAACACAGATCAAGCATGAAAACAGGAAGAAGGTGTACAGAACTGTAAAAAATAGCAGAATAGAAACAGTGAACAGTCCCAGCTTAACAAGTCCAACATTGAGCATAGCTGAAGAGCCACAGCTTCATGGTTAAGTGGTCATGGCGTTGGGCTGCAAAGTGGACAAGCGATGTTCAGAACTTCCTCGTAACATTTATTCATTTATTTATTTATTTACAAAATTATGAACTGTCTGTCCTCTCATTGAAATGTCTGTTCTCCTTTTATAGTCTTGGCAGTTGTCATACTCTACATAGGTTACAGAATATGAGTCATGTGGTAGGGATACATTTCTGTCACAAGTAAATGTGAAGAATAATGAGAGCAGGGGAGATACTACAGAAATGAAAACAACAAATAAATGGGTTTGAACTACATTACAACAAAGGAATTCAACAATCAAATCTTTCAAAATGGAACACAACTTCAAAAATGTTAAAAACTTATGTTTTGACAGAGCGCAGTGAAAACTTTGTGACTGTGAAACTGTTGCATTTATTTGTTGAAGTTTATGTGACAAACTATTATGTTTTCATCATTTCCTTTGGAGTGATTACATTCACATTCATACAAACAACAAGATCCAGCAAGGAGGTATATCTCACTCACTCTTTCACCAGATAATGTACAAAATGTGAGTTGATAAAAGATTCCTATCATATGACACATGTACTGTCACTAATGCTATATATGACACACCAGATGTGTTTTCAAGTGGAGAATTTGGTTGCCTTGTCATCAAACGTTTGCAGTTCCTATCTGAAAGCCTTTTGACTGCTAATAAAGGAGTTAAGCAGAATCAACCATCATTTTAGGTCCCTTCCTTACACCCCACTGTTGCACATGGATGTTGCACCATCACAGACATGAATTTGAATACAGCAAACAGTGAAAAAAAAGAGGAAAAAGAAAGGAAAAAAAATGGCACGAGGGAGCTCTGAACATGGCTCTTGACCACATAACCATGACGACATGGCTTTCCTCAGTGCTCCATGTTGCATGTCTCGTGCTTGGACCATTTGCTGTTTCTATTTTGCTCTGCTTTTTCACAGATGAGTAGACCTCCTCCTTATTTTCATGCATGATCTAGGTTTAGTTTTTGACAGGCTGTCCTCTGGGCCCTCTTACCAATAAGCCTGAGGGTTTCCCTTGTCAGTGCTGTCCCTGCAACCTTCATCTAGCTGGCACCATACACTGTGCAGCCCTGTGCTGAGCAGCTGCTATTGCCTACTCTAGCACTGCCAGTACACTCACTGCTGGCCGTGGCACTCCCCTCTGCACCTGCATGCTCATTTTGCACTTGTTGCTGAAGCACTACACACTGCATGCTGGCCACTGGCCTGCCTACGCAATCCATGCACACACGTGGTCTACTCATCATCCTCCCTCCTGCCTGAAGCCATGTTCCTCCCTCATCCTCAGCTCTGTACAGCTGCCCTCAGACATCTGCATTCTCTCATGCATCAGTTTTTTTCCTGGCAGGCAACTTTTCAGGGCACCATATGGCCACTTCTTACTACCATTCTACACAGTTCAGCCTTGATCACAACCCCAACAGTCTTCTCTGCCATCCAGGGTCATCTCTTCCCAGCAAAGCATCCACCTCTTCTCTCCACCAGTGCCCCTTTCCTCCTGTCTGCTTCTCCCAGCCAACTGCATCACCTCCTCCATGGGGAAGAAGACTGATGTGTTCTTGGCTGTTGTCTCTGCCACAGCCACCATTTACATATCAAGATGGCATTGACATCTCCCTCCAAAGAGAAGAGGAATGTTGTATACACCTGGTGCCTGATGTCCTGGCATACTAACCACGGAGCCAGACGCCTGCACCTGACTCTGCTCCACTTCACTGCTACATCTGCTACAGTAAAAAGGGCGCAACAATCACCAGACACAGCTGGTACCGTTTCACATCTGCGAAGCCATGTGACACCGGTCACTTCCTGGTATCCGTGTACCAGACAGCCTTTATAGGAGTGCTGCCTGATGCTCTCCAGCAGTCTAATGCCGTGTATGATTCTGAGTAAATGATGAGTCCACAGTGTAGTATTATCACACCAAGACAATGCCAGTGCACCACTGATTGTGAGAGTGACCAATTCTAACTGTGCAAAGTAACTTACAGTGACAGACAGTGTGCTTTCTCTCACACCTTTGTAGAAATGTGCTCAAGGAGTGACAATTATTCTTATTAGATCACACTCATCTGTTGTGTTCTTTCATAGAGAATCGGTATTCTGTTGTTCATGGTTTCTTTTTGCTTTCTTATATAAATAAATTTCTATTGTTCAGTGCTGCTTGGGCACCTATTTTTTTCTGCATGCACCATCTCACAATGGGATACTTCACACCTCTTGCTCCACTCTTCTCTCTGTCCATGTCATCCACCTCTGTCTATCTATCTCCTCCCTCCAACTCACTCTCTCTCTCTCTCTCTCTCTCTCTCTCTCTCTCTCTCTCTCTCTCTCTCTACATTTCACATTTCCCCCTTCCCTCTCTCTGTCCATAACCTCCTTGCTCCTCTTTCCATCCATTTGCTTCACCCCCACACTCTGTCCATCTCATCTCCCCTCTCTCTCTGTTGTTCCCCCTCATGCTTCCTCACTATGTCCACTTCCTCCTCCCCCCACTGTCTGTCCCTCCCCTTCTTCCCCCATATTTCTGTCTATCCCTTTAACCCCACCCCCTCTGTCAATCCCATCCTTCTTCACTCTCTCTCTGTCCATACCCTCCTCTCCCACTCCCTGACTATCTCCTCCTCACCCCTCTACCTGTTCATATCCTCCTCTCCTCATTATCTAAGGAAGTTTCCTAGATCTTCCTGTGAAACCATCACTCTATTTCTCTTCCCACAATGCTGTTAAAAATGTTTGAAGAAAATGCTGCAACTCAGATTCACAATTTTATTCAAAAACTGCAAGAAATTGGTTTGGCTCTCAAAAAGGCAAGAACAAAATAGATGCCTTCAATGAACGCGAAGAGTAATTTTTTTAATCATTTACAAGCTCCAAAACAACATAAGAATCTTCGATGGCCTCACAAAGACATTTGAGTGCTGAACCACTCCTTACCACAGTCTAACACATACAGTTGCAGCACTCTCTGCCGCGAAAGTTGTTATTGTTTGACAGCTGGAGCAACACTGATCCAAGTGGTGTCAAAAGTCGCAGTCACAAATATCATAGGGATAATGCTTGTTTTTAATTATTTTTATACTTAATTAATGAAAAAATTAGTATATTTTACATTCCATGCATTAGTAAGTTACCAAGATATGTGAATTAATGCGAAAAATGTATAAGCAGCCAAATCTTACGGATTAAATGATGTAAGGTACAGCTTATTCATGAAGAAATACTTTTGAATATGCACATAATTGCAGCTTTCTCCACTGAAGGAAAGAATATATAAACATATAGTTCATTCATTAAAAGTATGTTACTGTGTTGTTGTCTGTTCTTATTATGATAGGCACTTTATTTGCCACTTAAAAGTATGCATAGTGTCTAATGATCTGCCCTTTCCTACACTTTGATCAACTTTCAAATACAAGTCTTTTTGCAAAAGTAATTACTTTTGCTTCAAAACTGAATGTATTGAAGATTCTTGTGGATTACAGCAACAATTGCAGAACTGGTTTCTTCTGGGTTACGAAACAGTCTCATTACTTTTGACATTCTATCGTCATGTCTGTGTGACTTTCCCTTCCACTACAGGGATGCCATTTTATTTGGTACATTAACTGCTGTGTGTAGGTGTTACATTTCACTCAAGTTTCCTATGTTTCACATTCACTGATGTGGCTGGAAGTGTAGTGAAGAAAACTTCACATCGTTTAGTAGATATATGACATCTTTCTGCAAAAGGAGAGATCTTCTGGGACTTACTATTCTTAATTCTTAAAAGGAAATGGTATTCTTCAGTAAAGATTGGTACGTTATAAGAGATTCTTAAATAAACTGTCCTGATTATACTGTTTCATGTGTCCCAGGGTCCTTAGAAAATTAAAGAAAGACAAAAGTGATGTCATTTAATAGTTATTGTGGATTTTTATGGCACTATGTACACTCCCCATTGTAAAAACGATGTTACAAATCAATATAAACCAAAGCTTTCACACTCATTCAAAATTGTAGTCAGAAGTGTAACTTGCTGGCCACTTGGCATGCTACTATCACAGGGGCTAACAAAAATGAGACAGAGTATCATGATTGTTACAGTAGACTGTGTCCTTACAGCCCTGTGAATTCAAAAGATACAGAATCAGAGGCAATGGTTCAGCATGGTACAGATTGTATTTAATGAAAGAAAGGAATGGTTTAGTTGTAACATCACATTCAGAAATCATCTATCGCAGGGGGTAACCAATGCTTATAGAGCTAAAACCCAATTTTTTATTTTATTTATTTATTTATTTTTTACACACAGAGATATATCCATTATCTCACCATTAAGGCTATTTATCTTTAACAATTTACGTGTACAGTAAGTGTTTCTAGATGAAAAAGTCATAAAGACTGCAGAAGTTCAGGTCACTGAATAAATTACATCATCTAACAGACGACTTTGAGCACCAAATTAACTAGTGTCATAAATGAGTTATAATCTGATAACAAGCTAAGCATGTACTTGAAATGAGAGACATCCCAAAACAGAAGTTCCTTTGTTGTCATATGTTCTTCCCTTACTTGCCATCAAAAAACATGTGCAGGGATTTATTGAAGTAATTAAAACACAGCACAACGGAACAGCATGCACACCTGGTAAGAGCAATATGCATCTGCAGCAAATTGATCCAATTTACGAGTCACAGCAATCACATTATACAGACATTTGCCATGAACTGCTCAATACTGCATCATTTACAGTTTTTACACAGAGGGTCATATTTGACAACTTTCTAACTGAAGTGCTACTTGCTGTGCAATGATTTTCACAAAACCATTTGCTGGTAACAGCATCATATATAATGATTTGGTAACGGCATCATAAATAATGAATTGCTTGCTACCAAAAATCACTTAATAATATTAAAGTTATGTTTTTTTTAAATAATTGATGATACTTTTCACTCTACTATCACTAGCAGCTTTTTACATTACTACACTTTTATAATAAATGTCTGGAAAATTTATTTGCAAAGTACACTGCATGTGAATAAATGAGTCTTTGCCTATGAATTGTGCAACAATAAAGCAGTAGATCAATACACTTCCCACGAGTCTCAACATCATGCAACATATGTCGCCAGCTGTTGGGCCTTACCTCTCTTTCAATTATTTTCAGGGGTGTATAACATTTTTGTCTCAGTTAAACTCCAACAGCTGGCATAGATTGTGCTTGCAGAGAGCCAGCAGTATACATTGGTTCCAGATAATCAATAGGAATTTCAGGATCTTGGAATTCATTTAGAATGCTCTCACCGGTAAAACTTTGTCTGAAACCAGAAGGATAGTCATTACATTTTAAAGCTCACATATAGTACAATACAAGTAAAAGAACCAATCTCAACTGGCATCTGTAAGAGTAAAATATTCTTTGTGCTTTGATGAATACATCACCCTTTCAAGCACAGAAAAAAAAAAAAAAAACAGATGAGGAACCAGTTGCATCAGAGCTGAAGTTCAATGAATATAGGCAAGAATGTGTGAAAGGTAAACCTGTCATGACTCTCTGTACTAGATGTGGATGTTTGAAGGTTCTCAATGTTCATCATCGAGTCCAGGTTCAAATACTCTTGTGGTGAAGCATTCTCAAGTAGTGAATCTAACTGCTGCCTTAAGTACGTAAATGTTGGCCTATCTTTGGGCTTCATTTTCCAGCAACAGAGCATGATTTCATACCTGAAATAAAAAGTGTGCATCAATAACACCTCTTAGGAATAAGCAATAGAATACTAACTGTTCACATCATTTGCTTCAAAACAGAGATAATTTGTTGTGACAAGGTTAGGAGGGCAAGCTATCAATGTTATGGAATGCCATTATACATGGTATGTAAATACTTTGTTTTCAAAAATTTACTGATAATATAAATAAAAAATAACTAATTTTTATTTTGACATAGCCCTATTCATTAGTTTTGCACTGAAGAAATGAGCTGCTGTATTTAAACATGGTTCTTTTATACATTTAACTGTGAGCATTGTATGTGATCAAAAATAGTTATAAGAAAAAAAAGTTAAAATAGTGACAAGAGAGATTATGATATTGTCACATACAGAAAATTTGAGGCATCAGTTCTATAACAAATTACATTAATTTCTAAAATGAAAAACTTCCTTATCTGTAACCATCTGTGGCTGTCTTTGCTTCAGGAATGAGGCAACGAGTGATGGGGAATAGGGGGAAAGGAAAACAAGATAGGGAAATATGTTAAGAAGGTATGAATAGCAATCAGAAGGAAGGAGAAACAGAAAAAGGAAGAAGGAGTGTGGGAGGTCGAGAACTAACAGTTAATAACAATATGAAAATAATAGATTGCTACTTGCCACATAGAGGAGGCATTGAGTGGTGGGTGACAGGTACTCTGAAAACAGACCTGCCAGATATTATTATGTCGCCCCTCCACCCCACCCTCCCCTCCAGTGTTGCACCCATCAGCACACTAACCTATCCTGCCCCACCATGTCTCTCCGACATTCTCACAGGCACATTCTAACAGGCAGCACTAGAATCTTCCACGCCCCTAATGTGATACGCTTCCCCCTCCCCATCCCATGCCTCTTCTCTAGCTCCAGTATTCAACACAGCAAGGATTGGCAGAAGATTAAGATTGTGTGCCAGACTGAGGCCTGAAACTGTGAAATTTGCCTTTCACAGGCAAGAGTTCTACCAACTGAGCTACCCAAGCACAAATCACTACCTGTCCTCACAACTTAATTTCCATCAGTACCTCATCTGCTACTTTCTACATCTACATCTACATATATACTCTGCTAGCCACCAAGTGGTGTGTGGCGGAGAGCACAATTTGTGCCAAAGTCATATTCCCCACCCCCTCTGTTCCACTCGTGGATTGCGTGAGGGAAAAATGACTGTCTGAAAGCCTCAGTACAAGCTCTAATTTCCCTTACCTTTGAATGGTGATCATTGAGCGATTTGGAAGTTGGTGGTAATAATATATGCTCTACATCCTCGGTGAAGTTCGTATTTTGGAATTTAGTGAGCAGCCCCTTCCATTTATCATGCCGTCTGTCTGCAAGTGTGTCCCATTTCAAACTTTCTATGAGATTTTTAACGCTCTTGCATTACATGTACCAGTCACGAATCTTGCCACTCTTCTTTGGACCTTCTCAATCTCTTGAATCAGACCCAACTGGTAATGGTCCCATACAGACGAACAATACTCCAAGACTGGACAAACTAACATATTGTAAGCTATTTCCTTTGTTGAAGGTCTGCATCGCTTCAGGATTCTACCAATAAACAGCAATCTAGAGTTTGCCTTACCCGTTACTTGTGTAATCTGATCATTCCATTTGAGATCATTTCGAATAGTTACACCCAGATACTTGACGGATGTTACTGCTCCCAAAGACTGGAGTGCTAGTCTTGAAAGTTTCGCGGAGAGCTTCTGTGATGTTTGGGAGGTAGGAAATGAGGTACTGGCAGAAGTAGAGCTCTGAGGACAGATCATCAGTCATGCTTGGGTCGCTCAATCCGAGAGCATTTATCTGCGAAAGGCAGAGGTCCCGAGTTCAAGTCTCAGTCTGGCACACAGTTTTAATCTGCCACGAAGTTTCATATCAGTGGAAATTTCACTGCATAGTTAAAATTTTATTCTGGAAACATCCCCCAGGCTGTGGCTAAGCTATGTCTCTGCAATAGCCTCTCATCCAGCATTGCTAGTATTGCAAGTTTTGCAGAATAGATTCTATGAAGTTTGGAAGGTAGGAGGCAGATACTGATGGAAGTAAAACTGTGAGGGTGGGTCATGAGGTGTGTTGGGTAGATGAGTTGGTATAGCACTTGCCCATGAAAGGCAACTGTTACAACTTTGAGTCTCGGTACAGCATGCAGTTTTAATCTGGCAGGAAGTTTCATATCAGTGCACACTCCAATGCAGAGTGAAAATTTCATCCTGGAAATAGCAAAGATCACTGCTCAACTCAGACTCAGTCCAGTTGGACCTCAGTGCTCAGAGATGACAGTGGCCTTGTATGTTGTTGTTGTTGTTGTTGTTGTTGTGGTCTTCAGTCCAGAGACTGGTTTGATGCAGCTCTCTATGCTACTCTATCCTGTGCAAGCTTCTTCATCTCCCAGTACCTACCGCAACCTACATCCTTCTGAATCTGCTTAGTGTAATCATCTCTTGGTCTCCCTCTATTATTTTTACCCTCCACGCTGCCCTCCAATACTAAATTGGTGATCCCTTGATGCCTCAGAACATGTCCTCTTCTTCTAGTCAAGTTATGCCACAAACTCCTCTTCTCTCCAATTCTATTCAATACCTCCTCATTAGTTATGTGATCTACCCATCTAATCTTCAGCATTCTTCTGTAGCACCACATTTCAAAAGCTTCTATTCTCTTCTTGTCCAAACTATTTATTATCCATATTTCACTTCCATACATCGCTACACTCCATACAAATACTTTCAGAAACGACTTCCTGACACTTAAATCTATACTCAATGTTAACAAATTTCATTCTTCAGAAATGCTTTCCTTGCCGTTGCCAGTCTACATTTTATATCCTCTCTACTTTGACCATCATCTAGCAAAACTCCTTTACTACATTGTCTCATTTCCTAATCTAATTCCCTCTGCATCACCCGACTTAATTCAACTACATTCCATTATCCTTGTTTTCCTTTTGTTGATGTTCATCTTATATCCTCCTTTCAAGACCCTATCCATTCCATTCAACTGCTCTTCCAAGTCCTTTGCTGTCTCTGACAGAATTACAATGTTATCGGCGAACCTCAAAGTTTTTATTTCTTCTCCATGGATTTTAATACCTACTACGAATTTTTCTTTTGTTTCCTTTACTGCTTGCTCAATATACAGATTGAATAACATCGGGGAGAGGCTACAATCCTGTCTCACTCCCTTCCAAACCACTGCTTCCCTTTCATGCCCCTTGACTCTTATAACTACCATCTGGTTTCTGTACAAATTGTAAATAGCCTTTCGCTCCCTGTATTTTACCCCTGCCACCTTCAGAATTTGAAAGAGAGTATTCCAGTCAATATTGTCAAAAGCCTTCTCTAAGTCTGCAAATGCTAGAAACATAGGTTTGCCTTTCCTTAATCTTTCTTCTAAGATAAGTCGTAGGATCAGTATTGCCTCACGTGTTCCAATATCTGAATCTAAACTGATTTTCCCTAAGGTCGGCTTCTACCAGCTTTTCCATTTGTCTGTAAGGAATTCGCGTTAGTATTTTGTAGGTGTGACTTATTAAACTGATAGTTCGGTAATTTTCACATGTGTCAACACCTGCTTTCTTTGGGATTGGAATTATTATGTTCCTCTTGAAATCTGAGGGTATTTCACTTGTCTCATACATCTTACTTACCAGATGGCAGAGTTTTATCAGGACTGGCCCTCCCAAGGCCATCAGTATGTGCGAGCTGCGAATGTGTGTATGTATTAATCATTTGATAAAGGACTTAATTTCATAGTTAATAATGTCTAGCAGTATTTTTTCAATGCGCCTGCTGGCTACTAAGTGCCTCTTCTATGGGTTAGCAGAAATCTACCCTTCTCATATTGTTAATGTAAGATATTGGATAGATAAAAAAAACACACGTAAAAGAAGGTTATACTTATGCAAGCTTTCAGAGCCAGTGGTTCCTTCTTCCAGCAGATGGGTTGAAGGGGAAGGAAGAGGGGTGAAGGAAAAGGACTGGACAGGTTTAGGAAAAGGGATATATTTTGGAAAAGTTACCCTGAACCATGAGTCAGAGGAGACTGGACGGGGTGAGAAGGAAAGACTGGTGGTCGGGAAATGCACAAGTAGAACAATGTTATCACATCAAATTTTGTTTTAAACTTGGTGAACCTCAAGTTGAAACAATCTGCAAGATTTGACAAGTGTTTGGGGTGAAGCAAAGGGTATCATACAGATAAAGGAGTGGTATAAACACTTCAAAGATGGCTGCCCATCAGTGAAGAGAGAAGCACATTCTGGTAGGCCCTCAACATCTTCAGATGAAGCTACTATCAATCATGTAAGGACTCTGAGCAAGATAGACAAATCATGATCAGAGAACTTGTAAATGAGGTAAAAATTAGGATTGGATCCATTCACTACATTTTAATGGAACATTTGTAACTCAGAAGTCTCTCAGCAAAATTTGTGCTGAAGTTGGTTAAACTGAGTGCAACTTCATTCAGAGATTGCACAGGACATACTAGGTACAGTGAACAGTAATCAAAACTTTCTTAACACAGTGATCACTGGTGATGTGTCCTGAGTTTATGAGTATGATTCAGAAACAAAGTTCCAGCCATTGCAACGGAAGCATCCATCATCCCCGAGACCCACACCAGCAAGGCAGGTCCACAGCAACGTGGGAGTCATACTGACTGTCTTTTTTACTCCCTTTGCATGGCCTGTCATGAGTATGCACCAGCAGATAATAATGTCAATAAGGAGAACTACCAAGAGGTTCTGCATCAACTTCTTGAAGCAGTGAGATTCAGTCTGACCTGTGCACAGTGAACAATTGGCACCTTCACCCGCTCATCATTCTCAGTAAATTCAGAGTTTTTGGCCAAACACAACACAGCTGTGGTTTGTCGGGCTCCCTGTTCCCCTGACCTAGCATTGTGTGACCTCAGGCAGGGAAGACATAATGCAGAAATCAACAGAGCAGCAGTATACCACACCAAAAGAGGCTTTCCGCTGATGCTTTCGGTAGTGGCAGCAGCATTGGGAGAGGTGTGTAGAAGCTGAAGGGGACTACTCTGAATGTGACTAATGTCAAACAAGTGCATCTGAATACTGATTTATTTTATAATAAAAAGTTGGAAGATTATTATGTATACTAACCAGCTACACTGGTATGTAAATTGTTTAGATTTTATCTCATTTACAATGAGCCCATTTCAGCAAATTGCTATCATCAGGTGCCCTGTAAGTACATATATAAGCAATGGTCTTAATATAATGGTCTTGTAACTATGATCTGAATAGCTGTAATATATCATTAGCTGTTTTTACCATACATGTAACACCATTGCTGTCATGTCTTGTCTGTTTTATAATTATTACTTCCTCACAGGTGTACAATGCAGATGTATATTGGATAATACTTGTTTTCCATATATGGTACTTTTCTGACAGCTTGGATGACAGTGGCTCAGCGATATTACATGTTCACATAGCTACCATTATAAATAAGTGATGTGTGAAATTCAGTTGTCTATTATTATTTTTATATAGGTTTGTTTCTAATTATGTTTTTGCCTAAAGTTTGTTTCAGTGTTATTTGAGATTTTTATTTTACATTTTTAATTTTTGCGTAATAATTGTTGTTGTCTATGATTTATGTTGGTGTTCTGTCTCTGTTTTATACTACTCGTGTTGTTATCGCTGTTACTATGGGTATGTGTTGCAGATGATTTTATCATTTTACCCGTTTTCCTGATTTATAATATGAATAAAATTTTCTGTATATTTTTTGTGCTTTAGGTCGGTTTGTTCACTCAGTAAATTTGTTGGGTTGCTGTATGCATGTGAATGTATCTCAATTTCCTCAAGGATGTTCATGAATGTTCTCTTCTGCTTAATATGGAGAACCTCTAGTGCTTTGTTTGTGGGTTTTATGTCACATTTCTCTGCTTGTAAATGTTGAAAAATTGTTGATTAGTTGTTTTCACTTTCTCTGGTGTGCTCTTTATATCTATACCACAATAACAAAACAACCAGAAAAGCACAATATACATAAAGAAATAACACTAAATATACACACAATGAAAAAGAAGAAGACAAAACACATAATCACAACCTATCTAGGAAACATCTTGAACAAAATCAACAAATTATTCAATAAAACAGACATCGCATTTGCATTTCAAAACACACACAGGCTCAAACACAAAATTCACAAAGGCTGCTCAAAAATTTGCATACACAACAATCCTGGCATTTGCAGAATTTCATGTAACACATGCCACAAATTCTACAGAGGGCAAACTGGTAGAAACTTCAAAATTAGGTATAAAGAGCACACCAGAGAAACTGGAAACAACTGATTCACATTATAGAAATCCTCCATATTATGCAGAAGGGAACATGCATGAACATCCTTGAGGAAATAGAGATATATTCACATGCATACAGCAACCCAACAAATTTGCTGAATGAACAAACTGACCTAAAGCACCAAAAGCATACAGAAAACATTATTCACATTATAAATTGGGAAAATGGGTAAAATGATAAAATCAGAGATTCTAAACAACACATACGCATAGTAACAGCGATAGCAACATGAGCAGTATAAAACAGACATAACACCAACATAAATCATAGACAACACAACAATTATTACAAAAAAATTAGAAATGTAAAATAAAAATCTCAAATAACACTAAAACAAACTGACCCACTGTCATCCAAGCTGTCAGAAAAGTAGTATATATGGAAAACAAGCAATATCCAATATACATCTCCATTGTACACCCAGGAGAAAGTAATAATTGTAAAACACACAATACATGACAGCAACAATGTCACATGTAGGATAAAAACACGTAATGATATATTATAGCTTTTCAGATCATAGTTACAAGACCATTATATTAAGACCATTGATTATTTATGTATTTACAGAGCACCTGATGATGGTAAGTTGCCGAAATGGACCCATCATGAGTGAGATAAAATTTAAGCAATTTACATAGCAGTGTGGCTGGCTATTAATCATAATAATCATGTCATTGACAGATATATTTTGCACTGTGGGCCCCAAAGAACAAAAGGTGGATGCTTTTTGAACAAGCCTTGTAGAAAGTCTTTCAAGCAGGAAAATTGATTTTGTATGTTAGTTGTATACTTCAATGCTCACTTATCATGAATAAAATATAGATTTTAGATTAATCAGCCCATAGTTCCTTAGTACTTGCCAACAATCAATCTCAAACTCAAAAACAAGAGTTACATTCAAAAATATAATACTAGAAACAGAGATGACTTACGTTATCCATCATTCAGCTTAAGTATGTCACATAAAGAAATGATATATTCAGCCATAAAAATCTTTGGCCACTTACACGGTGAGATAAAGAATTTAACAGATGATAAAGTAACTTCAACACAAACTGAAATCATGTAAAACTGATGGCTCCTTCTACTTCCTAGGAAAATATTTTAATGAATAATAGTGTGTGCAAAAAGTAGCAGAAAGTTAATGTAATAGACAATCATGTCATTGGTCATGGTATTACCATATATTTATTCATAAAGTGTGTTGTAAGTGTAAACTGCTCTTCCACATAACAGCAAGAGATCAGAATTATGAATCATGAAATACATAAGCAACTAATTAAACAATTATGCCAGTCATGCCCATAATTACCTAGGAACATGGCACGTAAGTAAATAAAAAGTTCTAAGATTTTTCCTCTGTGTTAATGTGTGGGAGTTTTGGGTAAATGTCATGTGTGAATCACTTAAAAAGGTTGTTCTTGGTAGGCACTGTTCATGAACATTTAAGCAATGATATGTGCCACTCAGACTTACAGCTCCTGACTGCAGTTTGGTGGGCACTCCATGCGATAGCCGGAACACAGCAATCTAAGCACACGTCCAGTTGGTGTCCCAGGATATGGTGTTGCTCCCAATGTCACTATCTCCCAAAGAAGTACACCAAATGACCACCTGTGCAAAATTGACAAAACTCATTCAGTTTTTTGCTGTCTTTCCTAGTGAAAATCATGTATTCAACATCTGAGTACAGTGTTATTAGCAAAGATGGAAGTAGGAGTAGCTACTTTGTACTGATAAATTAACATACTTGATTTGTACAATGACTATTAAAATACCTCAGTTTTCTTTAATTAGGAACAAACATAACTAACACATTTTATGGACATGAAGTAGTTATCATGAAGTATGAAGAACAGAAGTGCCAAACATGTCAGTAATGTAAATGTAAATTTC
This sequence comes from Schistocerca gregaria, assembly GCF_023897955.1. Classification (NCBI taxonomy): domain Eukaryota; kingdom Metazoa; phylum Arthropoda; class Insecta; order Orthoptera; family Acrididae; genus Schistocerca; species Schistocerca gregaria. Next base: position 248,309,462 of record NC_064922.1, on the reverse strand, counting down.
TCTATTCCTGTCAAGCAATAAGAGGGAAAGAGAAAATAACTAATGATGTACTAGATTACTTGGAAATGGGATGCAAAACATAACTTACTTCAACCTCATGTAAACCTGATAAAAATTAGGCACACTTTCAATCCCATTCTCAACATTCAGTCTTTGCCATCCAACAAAGCAGTAACTAAAGTACTATATAAAATTATGGAAAAATTTAATTGCCCTGTGGTAATGTCTTGAGTATAAAAATTTTCCCACACCAGAGGAAAGATATAAAAAGAATCATTAATAAGCAAATTCTTGCTGTGCCAGATAAGATTCTGTTCATCCACTGAGAAATCAAGAAATCAGGTGGAGGCTCCCACGGCATTTTATGCAATAGGAGACACGCCCTCTGCATCACTCCCAATTTGCACAAGAAACTGCAACATGGGCAAATTGATAAAATCTTGGGAAAGAGAACAATGATGATCAGACAATAAACTAATGACAGATGTAAAAGAAAAAGAAGAACTAAAATGCTGGGAAGGGTAGGAGCCAGGTTGGACCACCAAACCAGGACAGCCATGGCTCCCCTGGGTCAGAGCAGGTGACAGAGCACCCCTCCAGTCCCTCAAGTGGCCAACAAGGCCACTGTGCCCCACCTCATAGAGAAGAATAGATACCACCTGTGCATATCAATCAGATTAGTGGCTTTGGCAGCACCCACTAGCACCAGGGATGACACATCAGCTTTGTTAAGGTTCTGCCATAAGGTGGCCAAACTGGGGCAGTCCAGTAGGAAGTGGACCACTGTCACACAGGCAGCACACCAACAGTGTGGTGTATCCCTACGTCATAGGAAGTGGCCATCAGTCAGCCAATTGTGGCCAATGCAAAGCTGATAGAGAACAGTAGATTCCATGTATGACTCATGAAGGGAAGACTGTTACATACTCATGGTCTCCTTCATTGCTCACAGTTTGTTCAGAGAAACCAATACACATTCCATGCCTCCAACAATCGATGGCATAGAATCAAGCAAAGGTCCAGTTTCAGTAAGCCCACCTCCAGAGTTGGTATCTTGGCAGCCAACTTCATCAGCTGGTCAGCACTGGGTCCCAACATGACCTGGAATACAGACAAAGATGGCTGACTGTCCTCCATTGTGGAGCTGAGAAAGGATATCCTGGATAACCACAACCAATGTGTGGCAAGCGTAGCACTGATCGATAGCCTGAAGACTCCTCAGGGAATCATTACCGATTAAGACTGCCTTGCTGATGTAAAAATGAACATGACTGAGGGCTTGAGCAATGGCCACCAATTTTACAGTGAATACACTGCATTCATTTGTGTGCGAGTGTAGTTTACTGTACCCTGCATCTGTGTAGGCAAAATCGATTCATCCATTGACCATATTGCTGTCAGTGTATACCACTTCTTAACACAGAAGTGCATTATAGACAGCAAGGAACATGTAATGAAAAACCATGCGATCAACAGAGCCTTTCAATCAAAAGGATAGGTTGAGATAGATATGAGGATGGTATACACACCTTGGGGGTGTGCATAATTGCTCCCTGAGAAGAGATGACAATGAGGAAGTTTGGGGTTCAGAATAGAGATGTCGTATGTGAACTGCAATCATGACTCCAGTCCTGGAGTGCTACTGTGGGAGGTGGATCTCCCTATCATGAAAATGTTCTTGTTAGGTCATATGCTGATATGCTGGAGGGACTGCAGTGTCTGTAAGTGGGCTGTTCACAGGGCTGGACTGAAAGGCATCTGTTGCAAGTCAGACCCCATACTAGTGTTATTGGGTCCAGCATCCACAAAGCTGAAGGGGAGGCCGAGCCATTTGTCAGATTCCCATAATCAAGATGTGAGAGAATCAGAGCTTCATAAAGCCACAAAAGTGTAGAGCTGTCTGTGCTCCAAGCTCATCTTACCAAGTCAGTGATCAGTATTCAAGTATGAATAGCACATTTGCTTAAGTTGTCAAAGATGGGGAACCACATCAATTGAGCATTAAAGACTCATCCCAGAAAGTGATAAGACTCCAGCACATTGAGCTACTGGTCATCAAGGTAGAGTTCTGAATGTGGAAAGACAGTATGACAGTGACAGAAGTGCATGATCCATGTTTTGGTGGCTGAAAACCGAAAGCCATGGGTGGGAGCCCAGGACTGCGTCTTGTGTGTGTCACCCTGCAGTCAGTGTTCAACAGCACTCACAGTGAAGGAGCAATAGTAAATACAAAAATCATCAGCATACAAAGTGGGTGACACTGTAGACCCCACAACTGTAGCTATATCACTGAGAGCCATGGGAAAAAGGTGTACTCTCAGTACAGAGTCCTGCAGCATCTCATTCTCTTGTATATAAAAGGGACGAGGGCACTGCAGAAAGCACCAGCTTTAACCCAGAAAATATGGTGTTACAAGAAGTTCTAGACAAAAATTGGGAGTAGGCTCTGGAGACCACCGAGTGGTGTCATACATCCATACGCCTTTTCCAAGTCGAAAGAGACGCCGATTAGGTGTTGACTTCAGGCAAAAGCCCACTGGATATCAGACTCCAGGGATACCAAACTGCCAGTAGTAGAATGGCCATAGCTCTGGGACAGAACTAAAAGACCCTGAGACTCAAAGTACCACACAGCATCTGGCTTACCATACATTCAAGCAACTTTTGGTGGCCATTAGTGAGACTAATTTGGTGATATCTGTCCATCTCAAGGGAGCGTTTACAAGCCTTCAGTTCCAGGAAAAACACGCTTCCTCCCCACAGAGATGGGAGCGCATCCTCACTCCAGATATGGGTGAAAATGGCAAGGACATGACACTGGCAGTACACTGATGGGTTTTAAAATTTTAAACATTGGCTTGACATTGGTGTGACAAGTTACACTTAACCCAGGAAAGAATTTTATACTTATACTCATTGATTGTGAATTTGAGTGATGTGTGGCCAATCTGTAGTCATGACATAAGCCGTCAGATGGATGCCAACTACTGAGCAGCTCATAGTGTCGCAATCCATTTTCCTTCTGAAGAAGACAAACTTATATTAGTCACAACCATGGTAATGAGTTAATAAATCTTTAATTCTGCAACTGGCTGGCTGGTATTTTACAGTCCTATCAAGTTTCCACTGATAGGTGTTTGAACATATGGCCATGGATGCAGTCTGGTCCTGGAGCTGTGTCAGGGAAAAGGACTGGGGCAATGCGTAACTCTATTCTCTGGACAGAGCATTATATGGCTCTACATGATGTGTAATGAAAGGTAAGTGAATTTGCTCCAACCATTATTTGAGGACAGAAAATAATGGCTGATAATTCTCAGATGCAGAGGCTCGAGCATAATGCACAGCACAATGATCATGGGCACTGAAGTCATCTGAAATCAAGAAGGGTGAGGCAAGCTGAGAAATCAATGCGGACACTTCACCATTGGGAGGGAGATACACATTGGAGACAGTTAAATCCAGAGACATTTGCACTTGAAAAGTCACAGCCTCCAAAGCTGTACTGAGTGGCATGTGTTCACTGTAGACAGAGTTCAGAAGGTAAATGTAAACTTGCTCTGTCTGTGGGGGAAGGGGTGGGAGTAGCAGCTGGGGATGATTACTAGTAGAGACTTAGGTCAAATTCAATGATGCTGTGGTGTGCAGCATGTTGAGAAAATTGGTGACTTGAATTTGTGATCAGCAACAGTGCGGCAGTGACCATCCACACAGATACATAGCTGGTCCCCTGTCTTACACAAACAAAATGGTACACATACCAGATGGTGTACAATGTGACTGGTTTCATATGTGACCTTATCTTTTATCGCATGGAAAATGGCTGTGACTGGACTAAATTTGGATGTGGTAAATGACTCTTGCACTCAGCTCATTCACACGGGAAAGAAGCATGAAGTCCAGAAATGGGACCAGCAGTGACATAGAGCCAGACCATGATACTGTATAAGTCAGGTGGGCAACAGAATATCATTTGGCAGGATGAGAATAAGATTTTGCATAGAATATTCCTTATTTCAAGGCACAAAAAAGCATTCAAGAAACTAAGCCACATTATTTACCATGGCATCCATGTCTGGTTGAAATTGAGCTACAAAGAGGAGTAGGTGTTACTGAATGGATTCACAGTAGTATTGAGTTTGTTAGTGTAATGGAGCAGCCCAAAAATCTGTTCCTGGACTAGCTCATCACGATATTTGGATACCTCTTGATTCCCATGACAGGTGTTCCACCCACAAAAGTTAATGCATAAGGAGGAACTTTCCAGAATGAAATGGGTGACATTTGTTGGTTGATATGCAAAGTAGCTTGTTAAGTGGAGAAATATCAGAAGAAGCAGATGTGGGAGGAGATGTTAAGTTTCTGGAGGAAAGAGTGGAAGCTGTCCTTGCCATGGGATCAGGATCATGAAGATGTCTTCACTAAATCTTCAGGTTCAAGGTGTTGGGTGGAAGGGATTCCTCTAAGCAATCCATAAGTATTTTGACATAGAGAACTGCTACATGACAACCTGTGACAGTTCTGAGGACTATTTTGTAAATTTGGGTTTCAAAGGAGAAATAATTATGGATGAGGATGTGTTTGCCAAAATAATTAGGAATAAGATGGATGGTTCAATGTGAGGATGATACCGGGAAAGGCTATGTTTAATGGCAACAATATTGGTTTATTTATTTATTCAACGCATAGCCCTAGCTTCAACAGATAATAACTTGTAAGATATTAGTTGTTTAATGATTTGTTAACACCACCACATCATTCAGTTTCCTTGACTGTAATGCATATTGCTGAAAGTAAGGAATATTTTTTAAAAAATTGAATGGAATAGTTATGCTACTTAACAAATAATGTCAATTATTGACATAGAATTGAGAGCAAAGTTTCTTAAACAGTACATCAGGAGTACCATGTTGTTTCAAAGTATAGTATGGACAGTGTGAATACCATGGAAAATGAAAAAGTTTCCATATAAAGCATAGTGTACTTATTTACCTAGGTACGAAAAGGCTTTTATTTGAATATCTAGAGTAACATTTGGATATGTGTGTAAACAGTTCCATATTTTATGACTGATGTATTCGTATTTGCCTTGAAAGTATTGTAGAACTATTCTCTACCTTTATTTGTCCTTATGGAGAAATATAGTGTTGATTGAAGCAGCATGTTTGTTGTGAACAGCAAACGTGTTCTTTCAGTTGATATTAATTAGTTATGGGAAAGCCTATCCTAAAATGATAATATTCAAAGAAATATACTATTCCTCCTTACAGATAAATAAAGGCAGAGAATAGTATTACTTGTAAGGTGGCAGAAACTAACAAGACACATAAAACATTTGACAGAAACTGTAGTTTCCAAAATTGTAGGTTTCTTTCAGCTGGTTAAACAGAATTGAGAAGAAAGGAACTAGTCCACAGTCAGGGAAAAAGTCACATGATCTGAGATGAACTGAGGAGGCAGGTGAGGAGAAGAGGGAAATACACACTGAAATGTCAACAAGAAAGAAAGAAAGTGAAAACACTTGATAAGTTATCCAGGCATGGACGTCAATTAACAAGTCAGATATAATGGAGAAATATACAGGAAAGAAAAGTTAGATGAACTCAAGATGCAGAGCATAGTTTTGCTATTAAATGAAAATAATTTCTTTCAGAATATACAACTTGTCAACAGAATCAGTATTTATTAGTAATATAAGCATTAGTTTTCAAGTTCTCTGCATGTTTCTGTCAAAAAAATGAAAACAAGTTTCTAACACATTGGAACAGCACTAACATAATTACATGAAATTCTGAGGTATTCATTTTTTTTACCATTCACCACACAACATACACAAGGTTAATGAAAGAGTTTTTACTCACACATCACTCTGTGATGTATATATCTGATGAACAAGTGATTCAATGGCCATCCACTTCACCGGTAGGCGACCTGATCCAGTCTTGCGATAGATATTCTGCTCATAAATATCACGGCTTAGTCCAAAGTCAGATATCTTTACAGTACGGTTGGAGCAGACAAGAACATTTCGAGCTGCTAAATCTCGGTGTACCACATGATTTGAAGAAAGATATTCCTGCACAATGACAGAAGTTGATCTGGTGAAATGTCTGATAAAAAGAGTGCAATTGTATACTTATGCTTTTAACCATACAGATCAAAAATAAATAAATAAACTAGTTGATTACTGAACAGATACGTTATTTGTGCAGTTGCAATTAAAATACAAATAGCACAGTGATACAGTAACATAGCAAAACATCAGCAGCAATATTTATTAAGAATGAATCGGTCATGAACTACAGAATTATATAACTAGATTGAATATGAAGTAGCTGCAAGAATATAACAGAATTTTAGTTTCAAACAAATGTCACACATGGCACTCACTTCTACAGATAAATTCACATTTGTCACATCTACATTACTGTGAAGAACATTGAGATGAGATATTATTGTGCTGGGTGTGTATTTCTTAGGAAGAAATTAATAAACCAATGTAGTACTAATCATTACAAACTACAGAAGTACAGCTAGTGCAGAGAAAATTACTCAGATTTCTTGTTATAAGGTTCCTCTGTCACAAGATAAAGGAGCTTTGACTCTGTTTGTTATGTATTTTTATCTGGCAGAACATTATTCAGAAAAACGCAGACTCAGTTCTGGGTACCAGCATGTCAGACAGTTCAATTTGTTAAATGAGTTTTAGCAAAGAAATGATAAGGAAGAATAAATATTCTGTAATATTAACAGATGTAGAAGACATATTTCTTAAGTCGTTTTCAATATGATGAAAAAGAGGTAGCATCAGCAAAGTGTAAATGACCAATAGCAATGGAATGCAAGAACTAACTAGTTACTTTTGTGCTTAAGAGAACTAGTTTAACATTAGCAATAAAGAACAGAAATGGATGCATAGATGCAAGCTGCTGTGTGTACTAATAATAATGAAGCATCGCATTCATAGGTGTACAAATAAAGAGAATAATAGAAGCCTCAGATAAACTGTTATATCATTTAATACTTCTGCTTCAGCAACATATTTTTACCCTACTTAATTAATATATTAAAATGAAGCATAAATATTTTATTCAAGGAGGAGTAATAATAAGTTGAAGTCACCAGGTCATTATGGTCACCGTTTCAATATTTTGAGGAATAAGTCCTACTGTTTGACAGGAAACAAAAATCAAACAAAATAAATCCTCAACACTTCTTAATGTTTGTTCCAGTTTTACAGAATACAGTGTAGAGCTTGTAGGTCAGCCTTAATGAAATACAATGCTTTTCATTTTCTGTCCATAAATTATTTGGGAAAGTTTTCTCAGTGTCAATGGCATTTTCTTTCCTTTTTCCCCATTTCACTGCTTTTAGTACAGCAACATTCTTGAATAGCAACATCACATTCAAAAGACTATGAAGCTAGAGCCAACTGAAATTCTACAATGTTGTACTCGAGTCCTGACATGAGAAGATCCCTGCGTCAAATTTTTATTAATTAATTTGGGGATACTTGACATTTAAAATCTAGGTACATTCCTTAGGAACTACTATAAAATTGAAGTAAGCAATATAACTGGAAGAAGGTGTATTTCTGTGTGCAATGGCTTATGAAGCCAAATACAACTTCCATCAATAAATATCACCACCTGAATCATGTTATCTTAAAAAGCGATTGATGAAATTTTATCATTGTGTTTTTTTACAGATAAAAGAATTTTTTCTGTTGTGAAAACAATGGAATCAAGGGAGTGAACCTTCCAAATTTGAAACCTGTTATCACCATGATGTTATTTCAATCTTTTTAAACACACAAGTAGAACTCATGACAGAAATCAATAAGTAACTAGTGCTATCTTGCGCATTTTGTTGCACTAACATGATTTATGGACAGGTGGTTTCATATTATGACATTTCAACAGTAAGGTTATCAGTAGACAACCACAGAAGTTTTAGGAATGACTGAGTTATTGTTCATCATAGCATTCCAACAAAGGCTTCCTATAGAAACATTAATTATAATCTACTGATTCAAATTCCAACAATTCATGATAACTATAAATAGTGAAACAGCCTGTGTTATTGTGGTACACTTAGTATTCACTCAGTGTTGGCAATGGAAATGAAATGGGAGCATTCTCATGCATCAGTTTCTGTGATCTTGAAGTGAGACTAAAATGTTATCAGTGATATCAGTAGGTTCTGTTTAGGGTTTCACAGTGCCACAATGTTTTGCAATGTGATTTTTGTGATATGTGAGGTAGCAGTTTGTTCATTTATATCTTCTAGAGGCAAGCTATTACATAGTTCATGAATGTATGTGGATTCAGTAATTTATTTTGCAACTCTGAAATATTTGAAATTATTATTTTCAAAAGGCAAAAGATTTAGTTTCCTGAGAGACACATATAAAAGTATGTGACACTATAGTAGCCTACAGAGTTATTAGTTCCTTCCTTGGGGAAGAGAAAATGATAGAGTGAGGAAGGTTGAAAAGGAAGGGCGGTGTGTTCAGATGCCAGGATGAGGGGACCAAACTGTTGTGAGGTCTCCCTTGTCTTCAAAACTAGTTAGTCCCTCTCATTCTGGGGTCTGAGTGACCTGTTCTTCCTTTTCAACCTCCCTCAAGCTATTCCTCTCCTGCCCCAAGTAAGCACCTGATAGTCCTGAGCAATAGGATAGTATTGTCACTTTTATGTATGTCTATCAGGAGTACTAAATTTTTTGCTTCCTGGAGGTAAGTAACATTCTCTCATAACACTAGTTTTTGCAGGGCATTTTCCTTTCTTTATATGTATGTTCATTTTCCAGAATTTAATTGCACTATTCATTCCTCTTCCCCCTAATCTATCTTTAATTCTCATTCTGCTCTTATCATCTCTGTACCGAAGCTGGCACAACATTTACCAGTCTGTTTATATACTTAATTATCTGCAAGAGTTGTACACAGGCACTATTATTTAAGTTTTTTGTGTATTGACATATGGCAAGTCCTGTATCATTGTACATGATAAAATGGATAATCACTAAATCAGTGCTCCATCTCTTACCTCACAGGCCTGCCCTTTCATCTTCATTTACCCTTGTCCTCACTACAGGCAGGCCCTCTCATTCTGCGGTCTTAGAGACCTGCCTTTCCTTTTTAAACTTCCTCACTCTACCCCTCTCTCCTCCCTGAGCAAGAACTACTACTAGTTCCAAAAGCTATGTAACATTCTCACTGTTTCTTTTGTGTGCATCTGTGAGCACTGCTAAACATTCCTCATCCTGAAGGTAAGTATTAGTCAGCAATGCTGTCTCATATTTATTAATATCTTTCTTTGCTTATGATTATTATTGCTATTTGCCTATTGGGATGCTTACATTTACATCTGAATGTAGTTTGTATCATGCTATTGTAATATTTTTGCTAGGATTTGACCTTGTAATTGGATCAGTTCGTTCAGCTGATATACACATGACATAACTTGTATTTTGCCAAGAAACTAATTATTTCACTCGAATGTTACTAAGCTTTGAACTGATTTATAAAGAGTTGACTATTTTCTACGTATGATACAACTGATTGAGCCATGGTGGCTCGATTGCTGGCCTAACTACCTCTGGCACCGGTATCGATAGTCACCTCCCTTGTGACTTATCTTTGGTTTTCCTGGTTGAGTTGCGGAGGCTAGGCGCAGTGGAGTGAGTTGTGAATGGCATGTGATGGAAGGAGGAGGGCTGGAGCAGCAGTACCTGGCAGTGGGCTTTGGTTGGGCAGATTTGGGATGGACAACGCATGAACTGAGCCAGATCATTGTGTGAGTTGTCGAATGTTGGGCAGCTGCTAAAGAAAGTGACGAAGGCTGTGCTCTGGCACTCTGGTCTCGGGGGGCCTCCTCTCGCTTTTTTGAAGAGGAGTTAAAAGTATAATTGACAGTGGGGAGAGTGCATCGTAACATATTGCCTATGGACATTCTGGCCGTGTGGTTTTGTTGTTTAAAGGAAAATTGGCGCAATATTATTGTATCATGTTCAGTGAATAATATGTATTTGTTTGTTCTGAGGTGTGCCTTGGCTTGAAAGTGGCCAATGGTTGTTAGTGTGTCTTCTTTGAAGCCACATGATTCTGTTAATTGGTAAACCACTTGTGTGGTGGCAATGTCATGGTACTGTATCAGGTACTGGTTATGAATTTGAAATCTAATTGTGATTTAGTAAAATGTGTTTGTTTTAACCTATGTTGATGTGTTTTAGTCATAACTGAATTATGTAAGGCTACTAAGGAGAGAAACTCTCTCCCTTGCTTAAGGATTTAACTGTGACTGCTCTGTTTGTACCTGTAGCTTCTCAGTTACATGTAATTGCTTATCATCTTACCTAGACAGAGGCGTATGTATTTGTATATGACAATATCCTTTTTAATTATCTGTATCAGTCTTAGCAAATGTAAGTATGGCTTTAACTATTTGTTTTATCTAATGTTAGGAGTTTTATTTACCTTGGTAAAGGTGAGTGAATATTCTGTTATTGTTTGAGAGGGCTACCTCGCATGTGATTTATGTTTATAGTTGACTGCAAAACTAACAAGTCTACCTTGCTGTTTGCAGCCGTGACTTCCAGGCCACTACCTTGGTGGCACCTTGCCCAAAGTCCGAGGTCTAAGTTATTGCCGTGGGAGCCCTTTGCTGCATCACCTGTCAAACCTAGCAAAAGTGAGTAGTTGTCTTGTTCCTTGGGGCTATATCTGGGTTGTGCAACTGCCGCCAGGGTTGTAGGCTGTGGAGTTTGGTGGGATTAACTCATGAATTTCGTTAATTGCATTTCAAATTTCATTACTAATATTATAAACGTGGATGCTTTGTGTTTACTGAATACTGTATTCTTTTGCTTATATTGGTAAATTTCAGTAGTTTGTCACTTTATATTTCACTCTAATTCTGATGGTTTTCGTGATTGTTATTGACCTGGAATTTAACTGGTCAGTATGTTTTTCTTAAATAAATGTTAATTTGGTGCAAATGATGAACTATCTGATGGGTCTCCCTTCCACATGTTGATGTTTGATCCTTTCCTATCCTCAACCTGTTACCCGGGTTTCACTGATATGTTTTGCTTAGTACATAACAAATATTTGTTGTTGATTTGGTCTTATATCTAAAGATTGGTGTAATACATCTCTTCAGACTATTCTATCCTGTTCAAGCCTTTTCTTTTCTAATTAACAACTGCGAAAATACATCCAATTAAACCTGCTTACTGTATTTATCTCTTGGCTTTTCTCTACAATTTTTAACCCCCCACATTTCAGTCAAATACTATAATGATGATTCCTTGTTGTCTCAGAATGCATCCTATTCACCAATCTGTTCTCCCCAATTTTACTCAGTAGTCTCTCATTAGTTACGCAGTCCACCCACCTAATCTTGACCATTCTTCTGCAGTACCACATTTCAGAAGCTTCCATTTTCCTCTTGTCTGAACTGCTTATTGTCCATGTTCCACTTCCAGACAAATACCTTCAGAAAATACTTCCTAAACTGATTTTTTCACATGTTCTCTTTTTCAGAAACACTTTTCTTGCCACTGATAATTTAAATTTTATATCTTCTCTGCTTCAGCCATCATCAGTTATTTTACTGCCCAAATAGCAAAACTCACCAACTACTTTCAATGTCTCGTTTCCTAATACAGTTCTCACAGCATTGCCTGATTTAATTAAACTGTATTCTGTTATACTTGTTTTGCGTTTCTTGGTGTTCATCTTATATCCGTCTTTCAAGACACTACCCATTCCATTCAGCTCCTCTTCCAAGCCCTTACTTGTCTCTGACAAAATTACAATGGCATCAGCAAACCTTAAAGTTTCTGTTTCTTCTCCTTGAACATTATTCCTTCTCCAATTTTTTCTTTGCTTTCTTTATAGCTTCCTTAATGTACAGACTGAGCAGCAGGATAGGCTCAACTCTGTCTCAGTCCCTCCTGAACTACAGCTTCCCTTTCATGTCCTACAACCCTTATAACGATAGTCTTGCTTTGTACAAGTTGTAAATAACCTCTCGACCTTCATATTTCAGCCCTGCTACTTCAAGAACTTCACAGAGTGTGTTCTAGTAAACACTATCAAAACCTTTCTCAAAGTACATAAATTCTATAAGTGTGCATTTTCCTTTGTTTAACCTATTTTCTAAGATAAATCATAGAATCGGTACTGCTTTGCCTGACCCTATATTTCTCCAGAATCCAAACTGATCTTCCCCAAAGCCAGTTTCTACTAGTTATTCCACCCTTTTGTAAACAACTCATGTCAATATTAACAACCATGGCTTATTAAACTGAAAGTTCAGCAATTTCACATCTGCTAGCTCTGCTTTCTTTGAAACTGGAATTATTGCATTCTTCTTGAAAACTGATGGTATCTCCCCTGTCTCAAACATCTTGCACACCAGGTGGAATTCTTTTGTCATGGCCAGTTCTCCCAAGGATATCAGCAGTTCTGAGAGAATGTTGTCTACTACAGGGGCCTTGTTTTGACTTAGGTCTTTTTGTGCTTTATCATATTCTTCTTGCAGTTTCATATCTCCTATCTTGTCTTCTTCTACTTCCTCTTTCCTTTTTATAATATTGCCTTCAAGCTAATGTTCCTTGTGTTCCTTGTCTTCTAGCCATTCCTGCTTAGCCATTTTGTATTTCCTGATAGTCTCATTTATAAGATGTCTGTATTCCCTTTCACCTACTTCATTTGCTGCATTTTTATATTTTCTCCTTTCATCCATCAAGTTCAACACCTCCTATGATATCCAAGGATTTCTACTAGGCCTTGTCTTTTTACCTATTTTATCATCCACTGCCTTTACTATTTCATTTCTCAAAGTTTCTCACTCATCTTCTACCATATTCCCTTCCCCTATTCAGTCAATCATTGCCTAACATTCCTTTTGAAACTCTCAACAACATCTGGTTCTTTGAACGTATGCAGAGCTCATGTGCTTCATTTTCTATCTTTCTGCAATTTCTTCAGTGTTACATTGGCAAATGTCATGGAATAATGATATGCACATATACAGATGGCAGTAGTATTGTGTACACAAGGTATAAAAGGTCAGTGCATTGGGAGAGCTGTCATTTGAACTCTGGTAATTCATGTAAAAAAGTTTCCTACATGATTTTGACTGCATGATCGGAATTAACAGACTTTGAATGCAGGATAGACGTTGGAGCTAGACGCAAGGGACATTCCATTTCAGAAATCATTAGGGTATTCCATATTCTTAGATCCACAATGTCAAGAGTGTTTGAGATTGCCAAATTTCAGACATTACCTTTCACCACTGACAATGCAGTGGCCAATGACTTTCACTCAATGACCAATAGCAGCTGTGTTTGCATAGAGCTCTCAGTGCTAACAGCTAACACCCCAAGGCAGCCTCTAGCTGACTGACTGTAGCCAAAAGTGCATTCACCTATTTGCGAACTGCAACCAGCTCCTCCTGCAACTGCACGCAGCATGCACACATCATAACCATCCTAGCAAGACTAACAGAAGAAGTAAACTAGACAAGGAGACATAACCTAGAAATGCAACTTGCCACCCCCCTGATGTGTCATTAATGGCTGCTGATGCATTAATGAGCTATACAGCTGGCCGTTCAGTGAGCAGCTACTGTGCTTCAGAGTGAACGACTTTACACTTACAAAACATTAAAATTAAAAATCTTAAACAGAAAAACATGCATGAAATTCAATAAATATAGTATGGGGAAAACACATAAAATGATAAATACTCAACTTGCTGCTCCGTAGATGTGTATCAACGGAGTGCTGGAGCCTGATTCCCCACAGAGGCAGTTGCAAAGGCATTGTTGCTTACATAGTTTTTGAGGTTTGGCATTCCTCAGACCATTACAATTAACTGTGGATGCCAATTCAAGTCATAGCTGTTTAATGAGCTTCATCACCTATGTGGCTGCAACCATCTTTGCACCACTAACTAACATCCTGATAGTAATAAAAAGATGGAGAGCTGCAACATGGACAGATTCCTTGCTGTTGGTATTGTTAGGCCTGTGCACATCAGTAAAGGAGGATCTGCAATGTTTACCTGCCCAACTGGTCTTTGCCGAGCTGTTGCACATGACTGATGATCTCATTGTATCAGCAAGGCCTCAGCTGACCACTCAAGAAAGAGTGACGAAGTTTAACACCAATTTAGCTCCCAGATGAGACATTTGTGTGGAGACCTACCAATCAGGCACTGGGAGAGAAATGATTCATAAATATATGTTTACAGCATCACATGTCTGACCCAGAGATGATACTGAGAGCCTACTGCTATGTTCGTCATATACTAGTCACTACACAGTGCTTTTGAAAGAGCAGAACACTTCCAAGATTGATCTGAATGGCAGGCATAAAACTCTCTCCACAGAGTGACTAAACCTGCCTAGCTCTACAAGAAGGAACCCCTGAAGCACCATCCTGTAAGTTTTCCACAAGCCTATGTCAAGCGTACAAACTGACACTGCAACCTCCCAGAGGCTCAGAAGGCCTGCACTACTCCGCCAGCTGCTGCCACAACGCACCTCTTCCCAGTCAATCATCACAAGGGCTGGCCGACAGGATAAGAACCAGTACTCAAATATTTCTTGTGTACCCAGCTTTAAAAAGGAGGGGAGACATTAGTTACTGTGCTAGTAGCTAGTGCAAGAAACAAAAGAACGGATTGTTTGCAGAGTGTAAGTATTATCAGTGTAGAGCTTTGTTCAATATTCTTGGTATTTACATTGGTTATAATCTGATGTGCATTAAAGCTAAGTATTAAGTAATCATGATGTCTGTAATTTATATGGGCATTATTTCTTGCCATCAAAATACCTGTAATTTTATACAAAAAACATGTATGGCACGAAAATATTATGCCATGAAGAAAACATTAATGTTAGTGTAAAATTTTGACAGCTTGAAGTAACTTTGACTATAAAAGGATGTATGGTTGAGTAAGTTAGATAATTATCAGTACTTATATGCTTTAATTAGTTAATGAAGCTGTAGTGATGTTGAAAGTGTTTGCTGTTTTCTGCTTTAATATACAGTGAACTGATCGTGGTCTGAAGTAGTACAAAAGAAAAACATTTTATTATATTAATGCACTTGCATGATATTCAGAACACGTATATATGAACAAGAATAAAACAAATATAGAATTGTCGGTTCTTGCAGGGAATTGCTGCCCAAAACTTGATTGACATGTTTTATACTTAGGATGAATAAACTTAGGAATGGGAGAACAGATTTAATTGATTCCAATACATAAGGGTACTCTCCACATAGTAACTAAAGTGTAACTTAATTGAAACATTAGCCTCCTTACAGAATTACAGTCTGAATCAGAAAGGATGATAGAAAACTTCATAGCAAGGTGTTAGAGAATAGTCAAATAGAACAACAATGGAGATAAATTTTAAATCTAAGAGTAAATGTGCTCATGGAAAAATATACAGCACTCCTGGTGGCCAGGCACAGAACTACTTGATCGCGATTCACTTGCTATGCACACATGGCACTGGACAATCACTTCTCAACAGTGCACTTCACGTGAGTGCTTGGAGGCTGATTCATTGATTCATGGCGCACTACATCAGCACCTCCCCCCACCATTCCCCTGTGGAAGTGAAGCACTGGTATCAAAGAGTCTCACTGAGAAGAGGACTTGGTGGTCAGAGTGGGTTGTCCATGGTGCAGGAGGTACTGCAGCAGTCAGTGGACACTGCACTGTACGAGGCAGTGGACATCTAGTGTATTCTCGATGGGCGACTTGCCATCATCTATGCTGGGCCATTGGCAGTTGTGTCTCAGGGAAGATGTATGCTGGCTTTACTCAGTCCAATGAGAAAGTTGCTGTTGTACCATTCAGCTGAATGTCTATTGTTTGTGCATGTCTCTGGAGACCTTTGTAGAGGCCAGAATATGGTGCTTGATGCACAGAGCATCACATGTGTACAATGCTTGATGTCTCAGTGCATAAAAGTGTGCAGTGTAGCATATTGCAAATCCTTTGGTGACCAGATTTTGGACACATGCTTAAGCACCATAAGATATTTAGTTGGTCTTGTATGGTCATGTTGATAGTTTCTGTGGTGACAATATAACCAGGAAGGCAAATGTTTTGCCATAAACTAATTCTGCTGCTGACGCACTGATATCTAATTTGAAAGCTGTTCAGAAGCCAAATAACACCGTGGGCAGCGCCGACGTCCAAGATTCATCATGGCACATTAATGCTGCCTTCAGAAAGTGGTAACAGCACTCAATCATGCCATTGCATGCCAGGTGGTAGCTTGTGGTCTTGTGACAAGTGTATCCACAAAACTTGGCCAGCTGAGTGAATTGGTCTGCCTGAAACCGGTATCCACGGTCGTATTAACATCCAGTGGGCACCAAATCTCAGCAACCATATCAATGTGAAAACGGAAGCTAATGTGTCGATTGCGATACCCTCTGTTGGTACTGCTTCAGGCCAGCAGGTATATAACAATCAATCACGGTCAGCAAATACTGCTGTCCATCTGATGAGGGAAGTGAGCCAACCACAACCAAATGCACATGGGTGAAACATGTGGTGGTATCTGGGAAATCGCCAATCAGAGGAATGTACTTGTTGACAAATCTTGCATCACTGGTGCTAGAGACAGGATCTGACCCACTTGTGGAAGTCTTCCTCCCATGTCCAGACTCACATAGTGCTGAGTCCCAGATGGAATGTTGGTTGCACACCTGGATGGCAAAACTTGTCCGCCAGGTGTTGTCCGCCCACTGTTGGAGTGCTGCACCAGTGGCTATCTGGCTCGCATCCACAGTAGCTAACAGTGCGTCAAGCTTTGAGTGTGCTAAAAGCACTGCATGAGCCATGTTCTTCTTTGGAGTCTTAAACATGGAGCACAAATTATCTGCTCAGTGCACAAGAGATTTGTCGTTAACATTAAGATCTCACAATGCTTCTGACAAAGGTTCATGTAACTCTGTTGCATGCGGAAGGTGTTGCATCTAGATATTAAGCGTATCCGAGAACCATCATAATTCCTTTATTGTAGCTGGCCTGGATAGCTATAGTACTGCTTCTACCTTCTCCATCAGAGGAAGGGAGCCCACAACTGAGATCTTATTACTAAAAAATGTAATTTCTGGCTCCCCAAAAACACACTTGGCTATGTTCATAACAACTCCATTTGTTGTAGTCATCCAAATACCTCACACAAGTGCTGGCAATGTTGCTATGGATTGGTGGAGAACACCAGGATATTTTTGAGATATGCAAAGTAGAATGATAGTCCTTGAAGAACGGAATCTATAGATCTTCCACTTTTGAGCTGCATTATGTAAGCCGAAGGTCATAAACATGCTCTTGTATAAACCAAAAGGTGTGATTATGGTGGTCTTTGGAATGTCTTCAGCAGCTACAGGTATCTGGGTGTACGCTTATGCACAGTCCAAAAAAGTGAAAATGGCTGCACCATGTAGCAAGCAATTATAGACCATTAACAGTGGTACAGGGTATCTGTCACAAACTGTTCGAGAGTGAAGTGCATGATAGTCACTGCATGGATGCCAGGCTCCACCTTTCATTGGTATATGCCTTCCTGTAAAACTGAATCAAATTCAGCTTTCACAACTGCTAAATGGTCTGGAGTTGAGCTTCTAGGCCTGCAACCCTCAAAGAATCCATCTGTTGTTTTAATATGATGCACTGTATCATGTGGTAGGCATCTTGGGCTACCAAGTGGCCTTGTCAAATTCAGGTAGTCACTCAGCAATGCAATATACTCACCACTTGTTGCTGTGGACTGATATGGTACAGTGAAAGCTGGTGACAGTGAGGCCGGTCATACTGTCCACCAAGTGGGCATTTGCCACATCCGGTAGTAGCCAAAAGTGTGCCAGGAGGTCTGTTCCGATGATGACCTCTGTCACGTCTGTGACAGTGAAATCCCACATGTATTTGGGGTGGGGAGGGGGCTCAGTTCAAGGTTAAGCTAAGCTCTAACTATTGAGTGTCATAAGCTGCAATTGGAGAGTTGCTAGCAGCCATCAGACCAAAAAGTGGTTGGCAGCTGAGGCAATTTACTTAGTTCTGAACCGGTATCCACCAGGAATTTTATACTGGACCCTCAATCACTTACAAACAGGAACTTAGAGGATGTTTGGCAGTCAGTTCTGCCTTTACCTAATGCTGGCAGCATTTTAGAATGAACAAGGTGGAAAACCTCTTTGCCTGATCACCAAATTGGCGATGGTACCAACATATCTGTGTATCACTCAACTGAGTCCACATGCAGCTGGCTATCCTACTCATTAAATGTCATCAGTATCATTCTCTACTGTTTCTGGTGCCATCATGTGATAACAGTGTCCCGACTTGGGCGGACAATATTTCGCCTTTTGCCACAAGCGAGTCAGGGTCAGCCTGCATTACTGTTGATGTGGTTGCACAGTTATCTTGCCCCCACGACTGCCCTAACCTGCATGGGTGAAACTGCATCTATAATGCAGTCACCTAGCTCCACAACGGCATCCAGCAGCATGTCCATCTGTACTATGATCTGTGATGCCAAGTAGCTACCCAGTAATGTGTGTAGCAAGTTAGCCGTTACCATGACTGTGGCAATTTTACTGCACAGTTGTCCATCTCAGGTGGTGCAGTAATGATGTTTTGCACCTTGGCTGAAAATTTGCTTATGATACAATTGACATATGATGAAGGCAAACTTAGTCATGTCAGCCATTACTTCCATACAACAGAAACTTGCCTCTGTGTGAACCAAAGGACAGGATTGTCTGGCCCGAATGGTGACAGGTGGATTGCTAATCTTGAACTGGTGCACTCTTTGACCATTGCATAATTCACGGGACTCTGATGCAACACTGTTCCTCCCAATCATGTTGAGGTCATCTCTTGTTGGTTCATGCAGGGAATTGCTGCCACCTAACCCTTGCTCGATGTTTTCCATACTTAGGAGGAATAACCTCATGAATGAGAGAACAGATTTTATTGATTCCAATATGTAAGTCTACTCTCCACATTATACCTGAAGGATAACTTGATTGAAGATTTAGCCTCCTTGTAGAATTAGAATTTGAATCAGAATGGGCGCTAGAATGCTTCATAGCATTGTACCAGAGAGTAGCCAAATAGAAAAACAACAGGCATAAATTTTAAATCTAAGAGTAACCAAGTGCATGGAGAAATGAATTGTACATGCAGTGTGGTGATCATAATGGCCAGGTGTAGAACTACTTGATCGTGAATCATGTGATATGCACATAAAACACTGCACTGTCACTGCACAACACTGCAACTTTATGTGAGTGCATGGAGGCTGACACATAGGACGGAAGAGAATCTTAATTTTATCCACTGCTGTTAGCATTACTTCTGTGACTGTATTACTTGTGTAAAAAAAGAACAACAAACCTGTTCAATTGCAAATCATGAGTTTTATTTCAATAAATGAAATAACAATCATGATTTGTGGCTGAAGATAGTTTGTTTTTCTATTTTACAATACATAAAATCACCAGCAAAGAACATATTATCAGCTGAGGCATAGATTTTCATGTTTTATTACTATTACAATTATTATTTTATTTTATTTGGCATTTGATAACAGTACAATACAGCCATACATATTAGACATACAATATATTGCAAATACGTGTTACAAATATGTTCTTAAATACTCATTTCCAGAACATCTAGGTATTACAGATTTTAGCTATACTGTAATTTCAGCAGATATCACACACACACACTGATGGAAATCGTAACACCAAGAACGAGTTGTGTGACATAAACAAAAGCTGGTAGGTGTGTTTCTACATGTGAAAGATGATGTCTACCCAAGTTTTATACCAGTCCCATAAGAGTGGTGCTAGAAATGCCCCACTGAGAATGCAAATTTTATATGGCTATATTTTATTCGTTTAGTCTCTTAGTGTATTGTGAATTAAGTTTGCAATGGATAAATTTGTTATCAAAAAGGCGCCCTTGGAAGCTGACAATACTGCAAGTCAACCTCCAACAATTATTGTGTTCTCAATAGCTTCGTCGTCTTCAGGCAAGAACTGTTCACAGCCAGAACCTGGACAATCTGGTAAGGGAAGATCATTTCAGAAGTCTTGGTCGATCAAATATACATGGCTAGAATATGAAACATCTACCGAAAAAGTTTTCTACAAAACCTGCAAAGAGGCAGATGCTAATAATCTATTACAATTTTCTTCAAGAAAGAAGATTCATTTACTTCCATAGGGTATTCTAACTGGAAAAAGACTTTGGAAAAATTCTGTCTTAATAAAAAAAAACATTTGCGCATAAAGAAGGAGTTCTGAAACTAAATTCTATCACTGACTGAAGTGTGGTCTCCCAACTAAATGAACAGTTAGATAGTGATATGAAGAAAGGCCATTTAGCCCTTGAGACAATTTTTACTACTGTGCAATTTCTATGTGGACAAGGACTAGCAATCAGAGGGCATGAAGATGTGACTTCAAATTTTTTTTCAATTGTTGGAACTCCGAATGAATGACATACCTGAGTTTAAAGTTTGGTTATGGCGTTCAGGATATATGTGGACATCCCACAATATTCATAACAAGATCATCGCTCTACTAGGACAGTCTGTGTTGAGAAAGGTATTGCCTTCAATCAAGAAGGCTGAACATTTTTCTATTATGGTTGATGATACAAGTGATTCTTCGATTGACGAACAAGTGTCATTTTGTATTCGTACTGTCGATGATTCCTTAATCATCAACAAAGACTCTATTGGCTTATATGAGACCCCTAACACTGAATCATAATCACTGTTTAGTATTTTAAAAGATGTTTTTGCTCATCTTGATTTGCCAATGGATAACTTAAGAGGACAGTGCTATGATGGCGCCTCGAATACAGGAGGTAAGTTCAAAGGACTAAAAAAAGTTAGTTTTGGATATACAACCAAAAACATGTTATGTGCACTGCACTGCTCACAGTTTAAACTTGGCAGTTGTAGACAGTCTCCACCATCTTATGTCTATGAGGGGTATTATGGCTTTAGCCAAGGACTTAATAAACACCGTGAGGGAATCCAACAAAAATATGGGACTTTTCAGAAGCAAATGCTGTGAGAGCACGAACGACCAAGCTGGTCTATGACCCCTTTGCTCGACTCAATGGACTATGCCAGAATATTGAAAAACTTTGAAGAACTTCTAGCGTTTTTTTTTTAACATTTTCTGCAGAGGACAAAACAGAGGCAAGTTACAAATGTGCAGGCTACCTTGAGTCAATGTTACAATTCAAGACTTATTTCTTTTTACATTTTTATTGCCTTGCAATGAACCCAGTAGAAGATGTCAATGGAAAAATTCAATGCCCGATTCAATTGCCGATTTGGAAAAAAATATTGAATTTAAAGCATGATAGTTTTGAACACTTTTGGGAATTGTGTTTAAAAGTAAAACCTTCACAAGCTGATGATCCTTTCCTTCCTCAGAACTGAAGTATACCAAATAAGTGTGAAAACAATGAAGACAGCTCACTGCACACTTTCAAAACCCGAAAGGAATACTACAAAGCTATTTACATTGAAGTTTGTAAAACAGTGCAATCTTGCATTACTGAGCAGTTTGCTTCAACTGGACTCTAACAGGTCATTGCAGTTGAACAAAAGTGCTTCCTTTTAGTAAATAGAGGTGAAACAAATCTGGAAAACTCAACTGATTTTTTCAAAATTGACCTAGACATTGAGAGACCGTGCTTACACTTGAATATGTTAGCCGATACCACTAATAAAAACCAACCCGTCTTAAAAAACATGTGTGATGCAAGAAAGTACATTACACAAGAGCCTGCAGTTGGAGAATTGTTATGTGAAGTAGTGAACTGCATTAAGCTTCTCAAAGTAGTTCCAATCACGACAGCAACAGCAGAATGGTCATCTAGTGCCCTGAGACATCTGAAGTCATATCTCCAATCAACAATGGGACAGAAGTGATTAAACAACTTGGCTGTTCTTCATGCCCACCGAGATGTTTTGGATGAATTGGATATCCGACCAGTCATCAGCGACTTCATATTCAGTAATCCAGTCAGACGGGTGACATTTGCACCTTTCTAAGGACTCTCTAGCCCTAATAATGGCATTTAGAGCAATATTAGAAATCTTTATAAAATAGGGAAATTACATGTATGCACACATACATAATGTTAAATTTTCAATTTTGAGATATTAGTACTAGTTTAGTACTGTATTACTATATTACTATAATACTGTATTAGTTATTTACAAATCCTTAAATATTTTTAGGGTGTAAGACCCAATTAAAACCCACTATTTACTTACTTTTTAACTGAAAGTATTAGGTATATTGTATTAACTTTATTAACTGTGTTAAAGCATTAACTTTGAGATATTGTTTTTACTTAATGAATCAGGAGCCTTATTTGAAGTAAGCTTAAATTAGCTTTTTCACTTATTAATCATGCTATTACTGTGCTACAGCAATATTTTATGTTTTATTCTTTTAATGATAGTCTAGTATTTGTTTAAATATAATTTCAGTCTTCTCAGAGCTATATATTCACTGATCATATGACTCTAAAATGATTAAAAAAATTTATAACTCACTATTTTTCATCTAAAATTTAGAAAATTTCCCAGGGCGAGACCCCCAGTATGTCCCCCCCCCCCCTCCCCCCCTCCTCCTCAATATTTTTTATAATTTGGCGGCCCTGAGCATACATTCCACTGACCCCAAACCAAAGCCATTTGCAACTTCAGTGGTGTCAAATGAGAGCTCAGTGCAGGGCAGAGTGGAGGTCTGTTGCGTTTTCTAAGAAAGCTGGTTCTGTCTCAGTGCCAATGATGGCTGTATATTGGTGAGAAGGAGGCCAGTTGAGAGTGTGCAGCCAAACTGTCTGTGTGCTAGACACATTGGATATACACCTCAAGTTGTGGTCTGGGGTGCAATTTCATGTGACAGCAGGAGCACTCTCTTGGTTATCCCACATACACTGACTGCAAATTTGTGTGTTAGATTGGCACGAAATTACAAATGCTTTGGGATTTTTCTGAACAGACCTCACACCTATGTGATCTATATCTAGGTCAGTTTTAGCAGCTAAACTAAATAAATGCCATAATGAATTACAGTGAATCACTTGGGCACACATTTCTTCATAGTTCAAACCCTTTGTTTGTGCACATTCATTAACTACTAGCCATGCTTTGTATCTAAAAATGTGTCCTTGGAGGTTCTTTTTAATTCTGAAAATCCATTTGGTGTTTACTGGCTTTACATCTGAGGGTAAATTACCTTTTGCCATGTCTGATTTTCAGCATCTGACTGCAATTTTTCTTTAATTGCCTGAAGTCAGTTGTTTCATTCTTTACACCATAAAGCATCTTCTAATAATGATGAATCTTAACTCTTTGTGTCTATAGAGTAAGAGGTCACATAAGTATTCAAAATTTTTGTTTTTTGAGTACTTGATGATCATCTGAGCATATGATTTTGCTGTGAGGATGCAGACTTTTTACTTGTATTCAATGAATTTGAATCTTCCGAGCTGCTTTGTTCAGAGCTGTTTCAATCAAGTAAAATGCATCTTGAGTCATCCCTATTCTCATCAATAATTTGCTCAGTTTCAACTATTCCTGGTTCATCTTGCTTAATTTTGGGAATAATATCTGGCTCTGGAGACTTTTTAAGATCTGTTATATCATCATTCTTCTGAACAATATTTTCTTTAATATGTTGACTGCATGCACAGTGAGGGATGTTTTGTCGCCAGCCCAGACCAGACCACAGCTTCAGGTGTGAGGCTCTGCTATGGCCACTGGCTGACACACTGCATCAGTCATAAGGCTCTGCTGTGCACGCCGCCAGCCTCGTGGCAGTCAACATGTTAAATATCACATCTCTCACTCTTATTAATTTTTGTTGGATGGGTTGAAATAGCCAATATGCATTGCTCTGTTCACAACATCCTGTCAGTATGTATTCAGTGTTCTTCTTATCCTATTTCTGCCTACTTGCTTTAGGTAGATGAATGAAGGCCTTGTTGTCAAACATTCTTAACTGGAGAAGGTTTGGTGTTCTTCTGGTAAAGGCTTCCTGTGGTGTCACATCATTTCAAGGTTTTGTAGGTGATCTATTAATGAGGCCAGTAGCTGTTGAGACTGCTTTCCACCAACATGTTTTCAGTTAGCCTCCATCAAATAATAAGCATCTGTATTATAGTTCCTACTTCCTTGCAGTTTCTCAATAAGTGTCAATGAATTTAATGCCATAATTATTCCAGCTTCAAATAGATTTGCTGAATTCATACTTTTTTTGTAATTTTAGCAAATTGCATTCACTGGGTAGAATAGATAGCCTGTGCCCACAATTCTCTGTTTTTTCCTTTAACATTCAGTAAAGCAATTTAGTAAAGTGATCACAATTTGAAATAGTGCACAAGAAAAACTATTGTAGTAATGCATATACATAATAGTCGGAAAACACTCCTATGAACAAGCATAAAGAAAACATATAGAATCAGCAGCACAGAAACATTTGTCAGGAGAGGCATACAGATTAAGTCACACTGATGCTGTTAGGTACATGTGAGATTCTGAAGTACTTGCATAATGACATGGAATTTATAGCAGTGAAGACATGTTGTGGTAATACTGAAGTTATCAAGTAATTTGTTGAAGCATTGATGATGATGATGGTCAGTTATGGATATGAATTATTGAGGAATAGCATGTTTTGATAATGTTGAAGGTATGATGTAGTTCAATAGAGAATAGATTTGTTCTATAATATGTAATAGTACAAGTATGTTGATATATGGTTCAGAATATGGATTGCTGTTGAAGATGCTAGACTTGAATAGGTAATTATGAAACAAGGTGATGCCATATCTTAATGAACCCAGTAGCTAGAAAATAAATAATTTAATTAAAAATGCTTTTGAAAATATTGAGACCTACAGGATACTAGTACATGTTAGTTTAATGTAGTCTGCACTTGTAATAATTTCCCTCATATTAAAAAGCAAACACTGTTACAATTTTGTCAGTGCTTTGCTTCAAACATGAAACGCATGTTGCAAGGTAAAGAAGGGTTGTCACAATAGAGTTCATTTCTTTACACTAGCTTTGTAAACAAGTTAGATAATTTCCCTCTCTGATACAGCTCTGAAACCAGAAGGCAGTTATAGGAATAGCAGTTGTAGCCTGTCCGTGGTGTTATTCAAATTGTACATGGAGCAAACTGTAAAGGAAATCAAGAGGAACTTTGGAAAATAATTAAAGTTCAGGGAGAACAAATAAAAACTTTGTGTTTTGAAGATGACATAATAATTCTGTCCTTGATGTCAAAGGACTTGGAAGAACAGTTGAATGGAGTGGATAGTGTCTTGATGCGAGGTTATAAGATGAACATAAAAAAATGTAAAGCATGGCCTATGGGATATATGCTAACTGAATCAGGATATGCTGAGAAAACTAAATTAGGAAATGAGGCATTAAAAGTAGTAGATCTATCGGGGCAGAAAAATAACTGTTGATGGCCGAAGTAGAGAGGATGTAAGAAGCTGACTTGCAATAGTAAGAAAAACGTTTCTGAAGAAGAGATGTTTGTTAACATTGAATATAAATTTGAACATTTGGGAGTCTTTTCTCAATGTTTGAAATGGAGAGGAAAGAAATTTATGGCATAACTTGATGAAAAGAAGAGACTACCTGATGGAACACATCCTGCGGCACAAGGAATACTTCATTTGGTAATGGAAGGAAATGTGGAAGATAGCAACCATAGAGGAGGACCTATGCTTCACCACAGTGAACAGGTTTAACATGATGTAGGTGTATAGTTATGCTGGGATGAGAAGACTTAGACAGCCTCAAGCCACCCTGTCCTACCATATAATTAAAATACTGTTGAATAACTGTTGTAAAAAAAGAACAGTCACATTCCAGTCTGTGCACACAAGACATAGAATTGATTAAAAGAAATTGCAGGGCACAAGTGTTAGGATCTAGGTGTTGTTGTTGTTGTTGTTGTTGCTGTTGCTGCTGCTCATTGTCCTGACGTAAAACGGGGTATGATTTCATGAGAGGGTGCCTGGTTCTTGAAAGTGTTTAAGAACAATATGTTGATTTTCCTGTTGGACTCAATATTCTGGCATAATTCTTTAATCCAATAAAATGGTCAATAATGCAATTCTGTCATGTTCTCAAAATAATGTAATTTGGCATAAAATGAAATTCTTTCAAATGAAACACCAACTGAAATCATCATAGTATATATTCTCCCACTCGTGAATAATCACAAAACTATTTTTCATATTTCTTCATACATCCGAATAAATTTCACATGGGTAAAGTTACAGTCTTATTTTGTCATGTCCATTCAACAACACAGTTACAATATGACTTCATACAAGTATCATTCA
This sequence comes from Schistocerca gregaria, assembly GCF_023897955.1. Taxonomy (NCBI): domain Eukaryota; kingdom Metazoa; phylum Arthropoda; class Insecta; order Orthoptera; family Acrididae; genus Schistocerca; species Schistocerca gregaria. Next base: position 248,282,998 of record NC_064922.1, on the reverse strand, counting down.
TATTGATATTTGTTCACAGATGACATATATGTTGAATAGTTTACACTGAATAATAACTGCAAGTTTTTTTAAAAATAATGTGGAATAGAGGATGGAGAAGTAAAGGGAAAGGATGGGCAGAGAACACATTACTTCCAGCCACAGAGGGCACTGTGGTAATGCACTGGCGAAAGCTGAAAATTTGTACCAGACTGGGACTCAACCTGGATGCTCCACTTCTCTATAATGACTACTTCAACTGCCTTGGCCACTTTCCATCTGAGCCAATTCACAATTTATCATACACTGTGATGCACTGTCCCTTATCTATTAACCCCCTACACACAAATTATTGACTCCCTTAGGAGTTCAGATGATGATACTGCATCTGCACTGAAACAAACATCAAGGAGCCATCGCATTCTTACAGTAATGTAAATATCTGAGTGTATATACAAATTGCAGTTTTGTTGAATTCAAATAATCAATTATTTTTAGAAACAATAAATTATAATGGGTTTTAACAGTTTTATATGTTGGTAAGATCAAAATTCTCTGCTAATAACTGATAGGTGGAAACATAAATAGTCACATATGATTATCCATGTTTCACCCTGACAACTTGACAATATGAAAACATACATTTTCAGAAATAAAGAAGATAAATAAAAATGACATATGAAATAAGGGTCCCCCAAACATTGAAATAAATCAGTAAACTCACACGGCAAAAATATGCTTTGCCACTGTTACAAAACATTACAAGAACAAAAGGTCTATCGCCGTGTCATAAATTAATACAGCTGTACTGCCTCCCACAATACTCTGGAATTGAACAGGATGGACTAGCATGCAGAGCTGTAGCAAACCAGTCTGTGAATTTTACGCCACAACAACATGGCCTAAGAACTTTCCTGAATTTTTAAAATTAAGAATGCTGCCTTTTTGTCAGACACTTTTAAAAATCGAAATTTAAACAAGTTGCAGCTGATAATTGATGTTTGGGTAGCTGAAGCACAAAATAAAAATTATCATCTACAGATAGGGAACAGCAGATAAGATTTCATCCTGTACATGCTGTGTTCTCAATGCTTGCAGCAAAGAAATAATACTTAAAGTGTAACTCCAAGGGATCTCTCTGCCCAGGAATATTGATCTGAGAGTACGTCTTCAACTTCATTGTGGAAATATCACTTGATGAGCAAGGATCATGTACAAATTGCAGACATTCTAAACAGCATGACTCATGTTATCACATTATTTGGCAGTCATTACCAAATAGTTTTTTTGTTTAATTCAGCATTTTATGTCACACTCCTATAATAGTTTACTTAAAATTATCAATTTCTCCTTAATAGTTGCTTTGTTACATTCAAGACTTTATTTTCATTTCTTTCCCATATTAGTAAAATTTTTTGTTCTTTTCATCAGTTCATTTATGAGGCAGTTTTTCCTTTTGTTTATGCCTTATAATAGAGCAGCATGGAACCATCATACTTGTTCTTGTATCACTCCTGAAATCAATTTAACTTTTTACTTCATTTGATCCTATTTTGTGAACAACACAGTTACATAAAATAGATAATTTTTTATTCACACAGGAATTCATAAATTTTTCTTGTCCACTGCATAATTTCCCACTTACTGATGATAATAGTGCACTTAGTTTAACAGGAAGTAATTTTTGTAAAGAGACATCACTAATTTAAAATTTACAAGGAACACATGGAGTTGAAAATCTTAGTGAGAAAATAATTATTTGTTTATAAACTGATAAACCTAATCTGAAAGCCCTCATTCATCTCTTCTCTCTTAGCATTTTACTTTATTGAAAAACATCATATATTAAAACTATTCATAATCAATGTTCCCATGTTCCAGAACATTCGAATTTTAAGTAATGGTTATTTCCAAAATTCGGTGTCGCAGTCTTGGGTAGCTGAATTTTTTGTTTCATTATTGCCTTCATTCACTAGGAGAACCTGTTAGTGTTTCAACTTTCCAATCCTGAAAACATTTTTTATCCATTTTAGGCAGGTTCTATGAACAGCCACAAAAGCAGAAATAATACGCATAAAGTAGTACTTGTAAATTTGAATTGGATGATTAGAAGAAGATATAGTTAACACATTCTGGTTGATGCCTGTAGAAATTATGGACACATCATAATTTTCCTAACAGTCAGTGCTTGAAGAATCTTTGAGCACAACTTTCCTGATTGTTACTTCACAATGCATTATTTTCGATCACTGATGGCTTGAAGTCAGATGTTCACTCTTTTAATACTTTGGAGAGCTGCTAAACAGATGTTCCTGCTTCCACATAGTGGTATATGACTTGAAAACCATATTACATGCATGATCAGTTCCTGCACGCTTGTTGTTGCAGAGCACTTCCATAGATGTCTTGATCACAAAAGTTTGCCATAAAATGAGGGACAGTTTGACCGATGAAGAAATTCTGAGGCTACTTAAAGAATCTGGTTCAAAAATTGATGATAATGGTTTTTAGATTGATGGCATTATTTCTGAAAAAGAAAGTAATCTGCTTTCCTTTTTGCTCTTATAAGTAGGAGCCACACTAAGAAGTCGAAGAAGTTTATTACATTTGGGGACTGCATCGGTCACTGGGGACCAACTTGGATGTGTTTAACAGACTGTGTTTTGTTTACTATAACTTTATGCTGTCTTATTTTGCTCTCTTCTGTGGCAATATGAAAATATAACAACAAATTTTTATTAATATGCACATCAATAAGTAGAAATACAGGACAACGCACAAGTCAGTCAGCAACAGTAGTTTATATTGTTAACATCTATGGGTTACTGAAGAGAGTCTTTGCTTCTGTTTACTTTATTTTCCATGTCCAGAAGAAAAACATCACATTTTTCCTCTCCAAAATTCTTCAACCTTTCTGCTGTTTATGGTGACATTTAAAATCTCTACCTGAGTACAGGATTCGTCCATGTTTTGGGATACTAGTAGGGTCATTAGGGCCTGCACTACTCTGCAGCTGGATGTAACATCCTCCTCATACTACCATGTGACCAAGTTCATTCTGCACCAAGAGCCTCCTCTTACTAATCCATTAACAGTTCTCCAAATAATTTTAAGGTAGGTAGTAACTGCAGTACATTTCTTCCCTTGGAGTGCAGTTCTCATGCTTAGAAGCACTTTCTTGCCTCAGAAAAACACATCTAAATCTGGCTTGATGTTTAATGGTAAAATTTGCTGCAAAAAAAGCTTTTTATAAATCTGAGATGATGTGCTGAAGCTATATACCGTGTGATCAAAAAGTCAGTATAAATTTGAAAACTGAATAAATCACAGAATAATGTAGATAGAGAGGTACAAATTGACACACATGCTTGGAATGACATGGGGTTTTATTAGAACCAAAAAAATACAAAAGTTCAAAAAATGTCCGACAGATGGTGCTTCATCTGATCAGAATAGCAATAATTAGCATAACGAAGTATGACAAAGCAAAGATGATGTTCTTTACAGGAAATGCTCAATATGTCCATCATCATTCCTCAACAATAGCTGTAGTCAAGTAATAATGCTGTGAACAGCACTGTAAAGCATGTCCGGAGTTATGGTGAGGCATTGGCGTCGGGTGTTGTCTTTCAGCATCTCTAGATATATCGGTCGATCACGATACACTTTTGACTTCAGGTAACCCCAAAGCCAATAATCGCATGGACTGAGGTCTGGGGACCTGGGAGGCCAAGCATGACGAAAGTGGCAGCTGAGCACATGATCATCACCAAACGACGTGCGCAAGAGATCTTTCACACGTCTAGCAATATGGGGTGGAGAGCCATCCTGCATAAACATCATACGTTCCAGCAGGTGTTTATCAGCCAAGCTGGGGATGATGCGATTCTGTAACATATCAGCATACCTCTCACCCATCACGGTAGCAGTTACAAAACCAGAATCACACATTTCCTCGAAGAAAAAAGGCCCGATAATGGTAGATGTGGTAAATCCAACCCATACAGTCACTTTCTCGTTGTGCAACGGAGTTTCCACGACAGTTCTAGGATTTTTGGTAGGCCAAATTCTGCAGTTGTGGGCGTCGACAGACCTTCGGAGCGTGAAATGAGCTTCGTCGGTCCACAACATGTTACTCAACCAGTCATCGTCTTCCGCCATCTTTTGAAATACCCACACTGCAAATGCCCTCCGCTTCACTAAATCGCCAGGTAACAGTCCATGATGCCGATGGATTTTGTACGGATGGCATCGGAGGGTATGCCTAAGTGACAACCAAACTGTAGTATATGGAATGCTGGTGCGACATCCGACTGCACAAGCACTGACTTTCCCATGCATAGACAACAGTCTCATTTCTTGCTGAACTGTCTCAGCAGCATTATGCCTTGTGCTCGGTCAACCACTACAGGTTCTATCGTCTAAACAACCCATGGCTTCGAACTTCAAAATCATTCTCGCCACAGCTGCATTTGTCAACGGACCTTTACCCATTTGAATCCCCTTCCTATGGTGATAGGATTGTAATGCTGAACTAGCACATTCCCCATTCTAATAATACAGCTTCACTAAAAGCACCTTTTCAGGTAACGTCAACAAGCTGTGGCTGCTGGCGCATCTGATTCTCTCTCTCATTACAGCTCCTTTTATACACGATTGTCGTGCGCAGTCACTAACATTTTGTTGATAAAACCCCATGTCATTCCAAGCACAGGTGTCAATCTTTACCTCTCTATCTACATTATTCTGTGGTTTATTAAGTTTTCAAATTTATACTGACTTTTTGATCACTCGGTATTTGCACATCAAGTATTTTGGGTTTTCAGTCTGCTTCTTCCATTTTATTTCTCCCACCACTTTGCATCTTATGGGTGGTGGTGTGGTGCTAGACAAGGTTTGGTACTGGGGTTAGTCTAAGACACCAAGTAGCTATGCAGACTGACTCATTTAAGACAACATCCGCATGCTTGGTGTGGACCAATGCTTACCAAACTGGTGATCCGTATTTTTCCATAGAAAAACTAATTCCCAGCAGAGTTGACTGGAGAAAATGGGGGTCTGGTGGCCACACATAACTTAGCAGCTTTCTCAAGATGTTTCTGCTGCAGATTTTTCCTTTAAAACCCATATGGTGCATTCTAAAACATATGGTGCGATCCAGAGTAATTCCCATATGTTTTGGTGTGTCACAGTTATGACTTTCTTAGTCTCTCCATTTAATATTCAGTTTTCTTTTGGCATCTCTGTTTCTTAAGTAGAAAACATATACTTGGGTCTTTCCTGGATTGGGCTTGAGATGGGTCAGATCATGATATTCTCCTAGCCTTTCAAGAGTGTTGCTTACTTTGACTTTTCTTCCTCAAAGCTACTGCCTTGGACCATCACAGCTGTGTCATCCACACAGATAAATTGCCTTTGACCTAGAAAATCTGGTTGATTATTCATATATATGATAGAGATTCAGTGACAACACACTGCCTTGAGGTAGTCCACTTTTCTGGTTTCCCTAGTGGCTCTTATTACCTTGCGACATTAAACAACCTCTTCTTCTATGGAGGATACCTCTGATTACAGTTGTCAGTCTGAAATTTTGTGCTATCTCATATAGCTTTGGATAAGTCTTTGGTGATTCACCATGTCCTACGCAGCATTGAGCTCTACAAAAACGTCACCAGTGATAAGCTTTTCTTATACCAATCTTCGAAGTTAAGAAACTGGTCCATCCACACTTGATGAAATCCTTGTCAGTATAATCAAAGACTGTATACAGGTGACACCAAAGAAAGGTAGGACAAAAAGTCTTTGGATCTTTATGTTCTTTACCCAGCTTGACATTAGCTCTAGCATGTTGTTTTCTCTACACTTCAGATATATGAGCAGATTTAACACACTCATTCATTGATTTAACCAACCACTTTATAGTTTTTGGTCCAAACTTATTCAGCTGCTCCCTTCTTATATCATCTGGGCCTGCAGTTCTGTTACTTTTCATTTGCGTTATGGCACTATCAACTCTATTGTTGTAAAAGGTAAGTTCAGAAAGTTATTTGCCTCAATGTATCATGAAAATTTCTTAATTTGTGGTTTCTTCTGGGTTTCACTGTTCTTAAATGTTTGGTGAGTTAATCATTTGGTGTTAAAAAAGGGGATTCCTCTAACAATTCTTTTAGGATCATTGCTTAGATTTTTAATTAGTTTACATGTTCCACTACTGTTTTGAGCCGTATCTAGGTTCCCTAAAAGATGTGGGCATTTTTACCTTTCCTTCTGTGATACATGTAATCAGCTCTTCACCTGCTTCAGTGGTGTCTTCAGCAAGTGGATCTCTTTTGCATTTGTCTTGACAGATCTTAAGTAGGCTAACTGTCTTCACTGAGACCAAACATGTATCGTGTTCTGCACCTATGAGGTATGTGTTTCTAAGAGATCTTTTTTGCTACGGCTACAAAATCCTCATACAATTTTGAAGTCACTTTAAGTTTTACAACTTCATTGTCAAATTCTTTGGAGAAACTTTCCCAGCATGCCATTCCGAAGTTGAGTCATCATTTAAAGTTAACTTCTTCTGGGATGATAATTCCAACTACTGCATATATTATGTGCTAAGTCATCAGTTTGATAACACCTCTAGGCCTCTGTGAGTCAAAATATACAATTATGTTGTGATTCAGTCTGCGGTTAGTCACCAAATTGTAAATTTCAAGTTGTTGATCAGAAAGGACTCAGTACTGAATGTGCACTGTAAATATGATGCCATTCTGCAAATCAGAGTGGGAGTGATGTTCAGGCTAGTAATATGCAAACTACATAGCTCCATTAGCTCCATAAATACAAGCTGACCACTGTAAAACACTAACACATAAAAAAAGGATGCACCATGAAGGAATTATCTGAATGGGATGGAAACTGATAGATGGAATGTACAGACAAACAAATGATTACAATTTCAGAAAAATTGGATGATTTTATTCAAGAGAAAGATCTTCACAAATTGGGCAACTCAATAATGCACTGGTCCACCTCCGGCCCTTATTCAAGCAGTTATGCAGCTTGGCACTGATTGACAGAGTTGTTGGATGTCCTCTTGAAGAATATTATGACAAATCCTGTCCAATTGGTGCGTTAGACTGGCAAAATCCCAAGCTGGTTGGAGTGCCTTGTCCACAATGCTTGAAACATTTTCATTTGGGGAAAAGCCCAGTGAACTTACTGGCAAATGTATGATTTGACAAGCACAAAGAAAACTCTCGCTGTGTGCACGTGGACGTTATCTTGCTGAAATGTAAGCCTAGGATGGCTTACCATGAAGGGCTACAAAATGTGGTTTAGAATATCACTGACGTACTGCTGTGTTGTAAGGATACCACAGATGGCAACCAAAGGTGTCGTGCTATTAAATGTAATGGCACCCCACACAATTATTACTCCTGGTTGTCGGGCCTTATGGTGGGTGACAGTCAGGGTGCTATCCCGCTGCTGTCCGGGGTGTCTCCAGACACATCTTGGCTGGTTATTGGGGCTCAATTAGAAGCAGGACTCATCACTAAAGACAATTCTACCCCAGTCAATGAGATTCCTGGCTGAATGTGCCTGACACCACAGTAGACGGGGTTATTGGAGTACAGAGGTCAATATTAGTTGGCATACAGGGTGCTGGGAACTCAGCCCACTTTCAGAGAGCCATATATTTAAGTTCCTTGTGGTCATTGAAGCACCAGTTGCATACTGGATTGCTGTTAATGAAAAATCCAGGGCTCTGAATGCCCCTCTGATGATTGCTTGGTCCTCACATTATGTCATCTCTGTAGGTCGGCTGCTTCCTTCTCAACACTGTTTGACCATGGTTTACCCATTCCTGCTAAGATTATCAAATAGTGACATCACTCCTGTTCAAATATCGCGCGATTTGGTAATTATTCTAACTTGCTTCTTTGAGCCCAGCTATAGGTCCTCGCTCAAATGCCGAAATCTGTGTGTAGTGTTTACACATCATTGACATGTCCCAAAGTTTACAATTTTCTGTTATCCATTGATACCTTATGAATATCAGTTTGTGACCAATTTCCATAACTCCTTCATAATGCTTTTTTTAGGTGTATTTCTGGTATCAATAAATGTGAGAAGAGATCAGGCTGACTTCTGCCTATTCTGTTCGTTATTTAACAAAGTGCTCACTAAATTAAGTAATGGAAGGAAGAGTGACACCAATAAAAGCAGGCACAGAGAGCAGAAAATCCAGGTCAGATACATTATAGTCTATATAATTTTCATATTCTAAGACAATTAACTTATTGCTTATTTTAATATGGTCCAACTACTATTAAATAGATTCTCATTATCTACATTTCTTACCTGATTGTTTTGCTTCCTACTGATTTATGATTACAAGAAATTCTAAAGTTGTCTGTGACTATCACATCCAGTACAATTTCCTTCATTAGGTGCAATTTCATTTTTAGTTCCACTTGGTCCTTCCATTTGTGTTTTTCATTTTTTTTCTTTTTTCTTTTTTTTTTCATTCTATAAGGATTGTTCTAGGAAAAACAATCAATTTCCCTTGCTTAATTTCACTAATATATGGCTTCTGTTATTTGTACTATCCAATCAAAAATTTTACTAATTCTAGGTTTTTTCCACTTTTGTTTTACCTTCCCATCCTAAATCTTTTAGTGAGGTGTACTGTTGTACACAGTCTCTGTAACCTTTCATAGCAATCTTCTACTTCTTCATCACAATGTGAGGAGAATGGCACAATGACTGAAGAATTTCTGTAAAATACTCTTTTTTACTTCAAAAAGGAATGGTAATAATGACCAAGCAAGAATAAGACATGAGACTTGCTGCAATCAGGACCATCCAGAATTTGATTTTCCTGTATTTATAAAGTAAATTTCATGGTAATTTCTTTGAGAAGGACATAGTGATTTAACTTGCACACAATTGTTCCATTCGAGCCAGTGCTTCATTGCTAACAACCTCAGTGTTGATAAGACATTAAATGCTAATCTTCCTTCCTTTAATTACTTCAAAAGCGACAGAATCATCACTTGATGGTTGATGAAACAACCAAAGGAGGTGCTGTGCCTTGTGAATAATCTAAGGTATTTGTAGTATTATTCTGTTTTAGAACAAGAAACAAAGTGAAATGATTATAAAAGTATGAAAGCTATTCCTGACCATTGTGACTTGCTTACCATACCCATTGCAATCTGCCGTGCAAAGGACAGTAGGTCTGAGGGCTTCAGAGCAACTTCAGTGTCTTCTTCTTGTGCTTCATTTGAGCTTAGTTCTGTTTATTTGTTAAGACATGATAAAATATTGCATTAGAATATAATAAACTTTATTTTCATTAAAATAAATTGAAAGAAATGTAACAACTAATCTAAGAAGAAGGTACTTTTTTAAAGCTTAAGATTTCAAAACCAACCTTGCAGAATTACATATCAATTAAATTATCTAATAATAAGAAAGAAGTATATCATATTATATTAGTGATTTTGGCATTACAATTGTATTTAATTTAAAAAATGCACTTGTGTTTTGTTGTTAATCCTTTTCATCAATTAGCATCAACCTGATTTCACCTTAAACTGGTCCTCATTCTTGCAGTATACAGTGTGCCATTTCTAAAAAGTTCCCCCGTTCGAAATTTTACATTACTCTTCCACCCCTTCAGGCTGATTGGAATGCAAAACCTGATCTAGCTTTTCCCCAATTAAGGTTTCCCATTGTTTTGCTAAATCTCTTGAAGTGTCTGTTCCTGGGAAAAAGCTTTTCCAGTGTCCTCCCTACCCTTGTTCACTTCCAAAATTTTGCTCTTTATCTAATAATATTAATACTGACAAGATGTTAAGCCATAACATAACTTCCATTTTGCTTGCTCCCTCATTAAATTATTCATACGACAAGTCCTCATAGCCATTTTTCATGACTGTTAGTTCTTCCTATCTCCCACTTTCTGCATCAGACTTTTTAAAGATTTAAAGTATTAAAGCAATGCTGTTATTCACATCACTATTATTGTCCTTGAATTATAAAATAAGCTATGCACATAATTGGAAAACAGTATGCCAATCGATATTTTATTGTAGTAGCTTTATTGCCTTCATCAGGCATTACTTTGCAATGTACTTGTAAATTTGGAAGAAATATGAAGTGAAAAGATATGATTTCTTACTTGCCTGTAAAATAATAGTGCAATTCAGTGCCACTTACCATTCTGCATGTCATACATGTGGTTATGGGCAATACATGCATTCTGATTATAGTATCCATCTGGAGTACCTGAAGAAAGATATTATTTGTAAGAAAATTGTATTTCATAGAAAAGCAGATGAAGCTTCCAAAGCACATTTCGCCACCCTAGCTACAGTTTGCATTAAAGTCATGTTGCAAGGGATGTTTTGTATAGTCTCAGCATATAATTCGATTTGTTTGAAGATAGGGCTAAAAAAGAAAGAGGAACTGTTGGGGACTTTTATAGCAAACCTCCAAAAAATCTTAATTGTTGAATGTTGCCAAAAATTAATCAAAGGAAGTAAAGAGTGGTCTCTCCCCATTTGAAATCTAAATGCTGGACAATATTGTAGCCTTCTGTTAGAAAGTTTGGCATATGAGAGAATTTTCCACAGTGAGCACTTTTGTTGGCTTTGAGTATTTGTAATATTAGTAATTTTCGCCTCACAAACATTAATATACGCTCAAAAGTAAATGCTTGATGGCCTAAAGTTATCGAACAATTGTAAAGTAAAAGAAATGAACCATTGCATAGCAGCGACAGAGTCTATTATTCTTTATCTTTGCCGTTTTTGCGCGGTGCCTGTAAATCTCTATGTTCATGTATCGGTTAACGGTATAAAAAAGAATGCTGTTGTTTCAAGACAAATGAGGATTTGGTGCCTCACCTTTTACTGCTTGTACTCTATGAAAGGCGGACGTGGACTTGCTGCGTTCTGCGACTGTATTTTATATTTTATGTGAAAATATTGAGTGAATATGCTAATTGTTATTTTTTTCAATCAGAAAACATGTAGTTTCTTGTAACTGATTGTGAACAGACAGCATCAACAGGACATTTTGACTATTATGTATAAAGTACTTAACCACAATGGTCATCTATTGTAATTTAATATGAAAAGGTATGTAGCAATAAAAAAAGTGTGTTAAAAATAAGTGTGCTTATTTTAGTAAATTAACCTTGATGATTTCCATATCCTTATTTACCTGAAGGATAATTATTTTGTGTTACTTCATCAACAGAAATTATGATCACGCTGATGGGCCAAATGCAGCGTGAGGCAGAAGGAACATTATCATTTTCCTGTTATTTCTGAACCAACTTTTTTTAATTGTGTATTATTGCATTCCTTTTAAAATCTATAAATCTTCTGGTCCCTTAGTGTTGATCTGGGTATGACTACATCACAAGTATAAAAATGCACAGAAATGATAATGTTTCTTCCAAACGATCTCAAATCAATATGTTGCTCTTATTCAGGTATATAATGCTCAACGTATGTTATTATAATACTGTAATCAATCCCTGATTCTGTTTCCAAGTGGCCCAACAAAATATTCATTTTTTCGGCATTTAAAAAAAAATCTTTTTATTTTCGTCCACTAAGAGCAACACTACATATTCTATGAAATTCTAACAAGAGAAGTACACACTTGTTATCCCTGTGTTACTTAGCGCTGAGTGCCCAACACAGTTAAAATGAGCTTAGTATGTTGAGCAAAGTGGGTTCCACATAGGAAAGTCTTAGGGAAAGTTACCTGTAGATGTTTGAATGGAGTTATTGCTCAGATGCACAGAATAACATATGCAAAATTAGGAAGCTCATTACCTTTAACCAATTAGGTAAAAGGAAGACCAGTACAAAATTCTTTCTCAAAAGTCTACCTGCAGTTCTAAGTACAGGGAATGGTACAGATAAAATAAACTATCAGTGCAACATATATAGCACCTTAGTATTGAGTTGTATCTATAATTTCTTGTGATTTATATCAGTTATTATTGGCTTTTACCTCTTGAGCTTAATACAATTAAAGAATATTTTTCAGCAACCATGTATCACTTTCATTTATAAAGCATCTTCTTGTTCATTATGGAAGTATGATGTACATAATAAGTCTCTACATTAGGCCGAAAACAGCATTTTTAAAATAAAACTGGCATTCAATTTACTTAATGGTGTTTTTGCCTCTTGTTCACATATTCTGAAGTCCACTGCCTTTTCCTCCTTTGTTCACAGAGGTTAAGGTTTTAATTGCAATAATTTATACATAATTGCTGCTGTGGAAGATGGGCCACACAGTAAAACATATCTTGTGGTTTAATTTTCTATTTATGAAAAAATAACTCAGAAATGTTGCAAACTACTAATTTAACATTATATAAGAAATAACCAACTGTTTATACACTGTATAACATCAACGTATGTGCATTTTAGCACACTTCATATCAGACATTTATGTCATTCAGCTAATAGGCACAAGAGCTGTAAATTTTATATTGTAATAGAATACACTACTGGTGACAGACTGGCTGGAAGAAAGGCAGTAAAAGTGGCAGTCAACGACAGTCTAGATACCTGCGGTAGCAGGGGCACACAGGATGGAAGGGTTGGACGAGAGTAGTTGTTTGGGGATGGAAAAAGACTTCATGCTGGTAGAGGGTTGAGAGAAGATTTCATGTAGGGACACAGTAAAGATGAGATGGTCTTTTTAGTTTCTGGGTGGTTTACAGCTGTGTAGGCAAAAGCTATAAATTTTGTTAGAGAAGTCTGTGTAGGACTTAAGCTGTTTTTGTGAAGCATTTTATACTGTTAACTCCAAAGATTTCACAAAGAACCTAGACAAAAGAAATAATAGGCAAAGAAAATGAACATTTTTCTTCATTCAGTGAAGTATTTGCAAAGCACTGAGTGCACTGGCTACCAGCTTGCTTGTACTTTTTTAGCTGGTAAAGGACTTATGTTTTATTTCAGATAAACTTTTTAATTTGAAACTATAAACTACAATGTTTTCTAGTTTAATCAGTCAACTCCACCTACTTACATTCATTTAATTCTGCTGTTAACAAGCTCTACAAGTTAACTACAGTATATGCATTTTAATTTCAAAAAGGGAACAGTTTTGCACTGGTTCAAGATCAAACACTATGTAGTTATTTTCAAGCCAAAGACGTTATCTCAAATGCAAATGTGAGATTAAGTTCTGCAACCAGGGTGTCAATTCACAGATGAAGTTATAACTTATTTGTTTAAGTGAGCATATTATAAAGGTTGCATGCTCCAAAAAATAATTCTGCAAGACAACAGAGAATGGAAATATACCAAATAAACCAATACCTTTGTGTTCAGGTCAATATACAAGATACTTCTGAGTGAAAAACATACCAAACTGAGCTTTGTGATTAGTCTATTTGATATGTTGAATTTATTATCCATCTGGATCCAACAAATTTTTTGTATAGTGTTTCATTTAGTGTGTGGCCATTAATGTCTACTGGTTGATCATTTTTGCTTGTTTGTAATCACATGATATGAGTGCTGGTGAGATTAAGATCAAACAAAGAATTAGTTGAAGGCCCCTTCAGCTATCATTCTGGTGTGTCGGGTAAGGTACAGTTGGGGGCCTTGAATGAATGAATGAACAATTGAGCAGCTCTTAAATGAGAGTCAAACCATGGCATGAAAGTGTACTACTATGAGAAAGCTGTTAACTTTCTCCGAAAGTACTGAAACCAATACATCTTATAGTATCATCAGTGTACTGAGGTCAAAATATATCAAAAGAAGATTAAATAGATTTTTGGAAAATCTGTTATTATACCAATATCTCACTCCAACTCTTGGATCTCACACTCTCAAAATTTACACTGCAATATAACACAAGCCCGTTTAAACAATATTATTCATTGCAGACTACACCATTATGGTTGAGGTGCTTGTTTAAGTGTGTAGTTATTGGGATATTCCTACATTTAGATCATGTTTTGTGCGGCTACATTTAATTTTTCATTTAAAATATAGATGTTGCCAGACCAGGAGGAGAAATTAAAGTTTTTTTTCTCAAATATAATGTATCAGTATAAAAATGCGAGTCATTTGTGTACTGGGAACATCTGAAACAACAAATATACTTTGTAAAATTTTAAAAGAAAGAAATTTTTAATTTTCTATGTTATAACAAGAGAAACAATAACATTAACTACAATTAAATCATGCAATTACATAATTGATAGCAAATCCAACAATAAAACATGTTGGCTCTATCTACAAATTTTCAGTTATGAATAAAATACCTGGAGTTGCAAGAAGCTGTGCGTATTTTATTTTATTGTCACAGCAGGATTCTCTCTGTGACACTGCTACCCAGGCCTGCAACATGAACATAAGGATATTTATAATTTAAAATCTTAAATTGCTTGAACTTGTATCAAATAAAAATAGCTACAGGATAATTTATCAGCTGAAGCAGTATCAGTATATGTGAATGATACACAAAATATTTCAAAAGCTAATATAATTGCAAACTCTAAAGCATTATGATGCATGTTCAGAAAGTAAGTGTACTGTGGTAATAACGGGCTGTTTTTTTTTCCTGAGTGTTGGCAACGCTGAGTGGTGGCCCAACAAAAAAGAGAGAGAGTGGTGGGGGGGATCTCAAGACCAGATCAAGCATTGCAAGAACACAGCGCTTGTCGTGCGCTAAATAATTGCATGGAAGACGGAGTAAGAAATACCCCCAAGTGGGAACCATGAACTGTAATCTGTTTCCTACTCATGGAAACATTAACACCTATCGAAATTTTTTCCTCGAAAGAAGAAGATTTAAGGCGAAGGTGTTACGAACAGAATGAGTGTGTTTAAGTGGTGTATGAAGTTTAGTGCAGACAGAACAAATGTTCATGGCGAATAGATAACTGGAAGAACTGTCACCATGACAGATGAGTTGCTGCAAAAATCGAGGAAACTGTTCATGAAGATCACTGACTGACAGTGGACAAAATTTCTGCCATGTTACCGCAACTCTCCAGAACTTTCTTATACAAGACACTCACAGAAACGCTGGGATACCGGCAACTGCGCACAAGATAACAGCTGACAGAGCAGTCAAAGAAAAATCCAGTCAGTTGCTTGAACGACCTGCCTTGGAAGGTGAGGATTTTCTGAGTTCTATTGTGCTGGAGATGAAATGTTGGTGGCCCATTACATGCCTGAGACAAAAATAGAAGTCATCACAACATGTCATACCAATTCCCCATCCGCTAAAAAACATTGAGAACCCAAAAAACTCCAAAGGAGGATTCACACAAAAGGAGGGGAATGCTGACAAGAGGAGTGCACCTGTTGAACGACAAGGCACATTTCACAAATCCTTGCCCAAAAGACGCTTTTGGACTCATTTGGTTGTGATGTTTTGAACAACCCCCCCCCCCCCCATACTCCTCTGACTTGGCACCTTTACGTAATCATATTTTCGCCTCCCTGAAGCCGCACGAGTGGAATTAAATTTTCAACTGACGAGCAGGTGCAGAAAGAGTTTCTGGAAATGGGAGAGGAGCTGCTGGTAGAGTTCAAGGATTGCATAAAGGAGCTTCTGCCACAGCTCACCACATGCATTGAATGGGATGGCGATTATGTGGAAAAATAGTCAACAAGTATCTTTTTTCAAATACACTTTTGTATTTAAAAATCTAGTACACTTACTTTCATAATTTGTTTTTCACATCCATACATAAAATGTCCAAATATTAGAGATTTCCATCTACCGTGCATGCTTGCTCAAATTCATCTGTGCACATAGTTCCATGAAACTCCGGCAATGTTGCTTTAATCGTTTGTCATGTTGAGAGCAACTACACTACTGGCCATTAAAATTGCTACACCAAGAAGAAATGCAGATGATAAACGGGTATTCATTGGACAAATATATTATACTAGAACTGACATGTGATTACATTTTCACACAATTTGGGTGCATAGATCCTAAGAAATCAGTACCGAGAACAACCACCTCTGGTAATAATAACTGCCTTGATACGCCTGGGCATTGAGTCAAACAGAGCTTGGATGGCGTGAACAGATACAGCTGTCCATGCAGCTTCAACACGGTACCACAGTTCACCAAGAGTAGTGACTGGCGTATTGTGACGAGCTAGTTGCTCGGCCACCATTGATCAGACGTTTTCAATTGGTGAGAGATCTGGAGAATGTGCTGGCCAGTGCAGCATTCGACATTTTCTGTATCCAGAAAGGCCCGTACAGGACCTGCAACATGCGGTAGTGCATTATCCTGCTGAAATGTAGGGTTTCGGAGGGACTGAATGAAGGGTACAGCCACGGGTCGTAACACATCTGAAATGTAACGTCCACTGTTCAAAGTGCCGTCAATACGAACAAGAGGTGACGGAGACGTGTAACCAATGGCACCCCATACCATCACGCTGGGTGATATGCCAGTATGGCGATGACAAATACATGCTTCCAATGTGCGTTCACCGCGATGTCGCCAAACACGGATGCGACCATCATGATGCTGTAAACAGAACCTTGATTCATCCGAAAAAGTGACGTTTTGCCATTCGTGCACCCAGGTTCGTCGTTGAGTACACCATCGCAGGCGCTCCTGTCTGTGATGCAGCGTCAAGGGTAACCGCAGCCATGGTCAGCTGATAGTCCATGCTGCTGCAAACGCCGTCGAACTGTTCGTGCAGAAGGTTGTTGTCTTGCAAACGTCCCCATCTGTTGACTCGGGGATCGAAACGTGGCTACACGATCCGTTACAGCCATGCGGATAAGATGCCTGTCATCTCGACTGCTAGTGATACGAGGCCGTTGGGATCCAACACGGCGTTCCGTATTACCCTCCTGAACCCACCGATTCCATATTCTGCTAACAGTCATTGGATCTCGACCAACGCGAGCAGCAGTTTCGCGACACGATAAACCACAGTCGCGATAGGCTACAATCCGACCTTTATCAAAGTCGGAAACGTGATGGTACGCATTTCTTCTCCTTACACGAGGCATCACAACAACGTTTCACCAGTCAACGCCGGTGAACTGCTGTTTGTGTATGAGAAATCGGTTGGAAACTTTCTTCATGTCAGCACGTTGTAGGTCGCGCCAACCTTGTGTGTATGCTCTGAAAAGGTAATCATTTGCGTATCACAGCATGTTCTTCCTGTCGGTTAAATTTCGCGTTTGTAACACGTCATCTTCATGGTGTAGCAATTTCAATGGTCAGTAGTCTATTTTCCATTATGTATCTTGCGCAGTTCAGAGAATAAAAATACAGGGTATTGACAAAGCCCCACTATCAATTCAAAAAATCGTAACTTGTAAACTATCAGAGATAGAGAAACGTGGTTTCTAAAACGTTAAGCATCCCTCAAAGACTTTTCTTTCGTCCTTTATTGCATATTTGACTTGGAGGGCATCAAAACGGCGGCAGACCAGGAGAAAATGTAGTGTGACAGCAGAGTTACCGATGCTGATATGGGTGGACATCACTGGCAGAAACGAGCACAACGAAGGGATTCAAAAACTTTAAACAGGCACATAGTGTCAAAGATTTTCCTCGGAGTGGACGTCCGCCAGTGTCTCAAACACGTGTTCACAGAGTACAAGCTGCATGTCGTCACAGCTTCTGAAGTCAATTCGTCGTGCATCACGAGAATTGCAGGAAGCAAGAACAACTCTCCATAAGCGGTTACCCCATTTTGCGTACCATGTGTTCATGGTCCAAGCACTGCAACAAAACGATAGTCCTGTGCTGCATGCACTCGCAAATTCCATGCTGGCCTCTACAGATACTGACAGTGAGTACCTGAATTAACACAATTTTGAAAAAAGAAGTCAAATGTTTTGTGAAACTATTTTTCTAAAAGTAAGAAATAAAACAAACTCTAGAAAATTTGACACATATCCTTTGCTGTGCGTGATTTAGAACTTCATTGAAAGGAACGTCAATTGTTTCTCTAATATGTTTTCTTTTTTTCTTTTGGACAAATCATTTCACAAAATATTTCACATATATTTTTCTCATTTTTTTATTCTCTATTTTCATATTTTGTTCAGTAAGCATGATCTTGTTGGCACCTATTTGTCTTGCTAGAGTCATCTGCTGTAGAAATGTCACACATGTAATACTTGATTCGAAGAAAGCCTTTTTGACAATTAAATATAACGCCAATGTTACCTTTTATGCGCGGAGTAGCTACTGCAGGCCTTGAAGAGATGAACTAATTGACACTTTATTTACCTAGCTAACAGCAGCTGTTCAGGAATTATTTCAGTTTTCCTTCAAATTCAAATATCTAGTTATGTTTTTCTTAATTTCCATGATTACTTTAAAGCAATGATTTTTTTTCCAAAACTGGGCGTCATGCTGGTCAGTTTCATGCCATATTTGTCCATTTATCATTCTCCATTTGGATATGAAAATTCTGACAAAAAAATTCCCTGAAATAAATTTTTTTTCTGAAGTACCCTGATTACTTTAATGGAAATAACCCCCCCTTTTATTTTATTTATTTTTTTTTTTTACAAAAGTAGGCCTCATTCTAGTCAATTGGTTCAATTTCCCGCTCTTCGTTTGGTTACGAAAATTCGGGCAAAAATCCATTGAGTAATTTACAGGGAGTCTTTGTTTTCGCACCACTCATCATTTGACCAAAAGGAGCCATTCTTCAGATGTAGCGACATTCTACATTTCTAACATGTAACTCGCCATAAATGTAGGATCTGGAGCTCCGAAAACAAACAGAACGCACTTGAATATACTCGTTGTTGCCCGAAGCTTCATGTTTGGTATAGCCTAATGTACGATCTGGTGATCGGCCCATTTTCTTCACAGAGAAAACAATAGAGAAGAGATGCAGCCGCCTGTCATCTTCCATGATGAATATGAACCACCCCTCCCCAACCCCCATCCATATTGGAGTTTCAACGAGCAGTATGTTCTGAATGAACCACTTCCTGAGAGGTAAATGGATCGTGATGGTCCCATCTCGTGGCCTCTACACTGTTCCATTGTCACACTATTAGAGTTCTTTGTGTCTGGTTACAAAAAAATGGTTCAAATGGCTCTGAGCACTATGGGACTTAACATCTGAGGTCATCAGTCCCCTAGAACTTAGAACTACTAAAACTAACCTAAGGACATCACACACATCCATGCCCGAGGCAGGATTCGAACCTGCGACCGTAGCGGTCGCGCGGTTCCAGACTGTAGCGCCTAGAACCGCTCGGCCACTGTCTGGTTACAGCAAGAATGAAATGTACACAACACCAGTCAATGACATTGTTATCTTTCGTGCAAGAGTCAACGAAGCTATGAGGACTGTTGATGCTGCAATGCTGACTTATACATGGGCAGAACTGTAATACTGCCTTGTGTTCTTCAAATGGCAAGTGGGTCATCCACTGAAATTCTTGCATAACAGAAAAAACAGATATATACTAAACGTTTCATAACAAACCACGATGCTCTCTCTCTAATATTTTCCAAGTTATGATTTTTTGAAATAACAGCAAGACTTTATGGAAAATCGTCTTGATTAGAAGTGTACAAATTGTGTTGAAGTATTTCCTGTTCATATATCGAATACTTGCCATATTTCATCAGCATGACGTGTTAAGTGTCATCATGGGTGATGAGGGTGCAAATTTCAAATTCTAATGAAGTAATACTTAACTAGTATCACTACAGTCTCAGTGTATTAGTCTTATTGGCTACCACTCGCAAGAAAACGCTTTTGGTAAACTGTTCGTCCACTGTCATTGAGTTGATCAGTTTTGATGAAACCTGTCTGTGCATAAGGATAGTGTTCAACATCGAAAATCAGTCACTAATATGCCACAGCTAATTGTTTATCAGAAATGACAGCAGCTTCGTTCCTTGTGTGTCAGATATCTTAAGTAGCTGCCTTACAATAAAAGTGATGACTGAAGTAGAATATGAGAGAAGGTCTATCTCTAGTGTAGCGTTTCACAAACTTGAACACATATAAGTCAAATAATATCTACGAAGTGTGCTTCTCCCAATCACAGCCTAAGCAGGCTGAAAGAAACTAAGGAAGAGAACTCGCCCTGCGCAGGAAGTGCAGCAAGTCTCCGAGTTCGCAGTACTCGACGATGAGGCGCGTGGGGCTGGTGACGCAGCCCACCATGGACACGATGTGCGGGTGCCGGCCTACGCACTTCATCAGTTCGATCTCGCGCTCGAACTGGCGGACGTCCTCTGGCGACGGGTCATCTGCGGAGTAAGCAGAGTTGCACAGTCACCGTCAGCAGTTATGATTCTGTTAACAAAAATGGACGTCACAATTGCTCTTATGGAGCACTTAAAAAAATCAAATCTTGTGGCACTATTAGCTGGAAGACCCCAAGGGATCAGTCCAACTAGCTGATCAAAATTGTCTTTATTCACATACAAATTTTTACCCTGTGAAGTTAAATGTTGTCTACTGAGCATAACTTATAACGCAAGTGGTGTGGTGAGTGCACATCTACCAGCCATGGTTTACATTAGCTGGCATCTGACTTTAAGATCCAAAGTTGCGATCTTGATGCGATAAGTGCTGTCTGCAGCCAGTGTCTGTAAAAAATCACTTTAATATCTTTATCTCCTGGAGAAATCACGCAAAAATCAGAAGTTCAGCTTTGGTAGAAATCTGTATATCGTTTAAGCATGTGATCAGGATGAATATGGATGAAATGGCGTAAAACAGCATAGCAAATAACGGGAAAGACGAGAGGAAAGAAATGAACCAAATGAGTTGTTGAAATGAGGACGGATTGGTCGGAACATAGCGTCAAAGTGGAAGGGAAAGTAAATTGGAGCAGCAAGTACACACCGACCAATATGCCAGAGATCAACGACAGAGAAGAAAACTGGAGGGTTATCAGTGGAGTGAAAAAAAAGGATCCTGAAGATCTCGGAGAGCGGGAGAGAAGAAAGGATGAAGAGATTCCGAGAGGAGAAGAAGAAAACATTCCGTGAAGGAGCTATGCAGGCTCCTACAGTGGCTGTAATACACTACTGGCCATTAAAATTGCTACACCACGAAGATAACGTGCTACAGACGCGAAATTTAACTGACAGGAAGAACATGCTGTGATATGCAAATGATTAGCTTTCCAGAGCATTCACATAAGTTTGGCGCCGGTGGCCACACCTACAACGTGCTGACATGAAGAAAGCTTCCAACCGATTTCTCATACACAAACAGCAGTTGACCAGCGCTGACTGGTGAAAAGTTGTTGTGATGCCTCATGTAAGGAGGAGAAATGCGTACCATCACGTTTCCGACTTTCATAAATTTCGGATTGTAGCCTATCGCGATTGCGATTTATCGTGTCGCGACATTGCTGCTCGCGTTGGTCGAGATCCAATGACTGTTAGCAGAATATGGAATCGGTGGGTTCAGGAGGGTAATACGGAACGCCGTGCTGGATCCCAACGGCTTCGTATCACTAGCAGCAGAGATGACAGGCATCTTATCCACATGTCTGTAACGGATCGTGCAGCCACGTCTCGATCCCTGAGTCAGCAGATGAGGACGTCTGCAAGACAACAACCATCTGCACGAACAGTTCGACGACGTTTGCTGCAGCATGGACTATCAGCTCGGAGACCATGGCTGCGGTTACCCTTGACGCTGCATCACAGACAGGAGCGC
This sequence comes from Schistocerca gregaria, assembly GCF_023897955.1. Lineage (NCBI taxonomy): Eukaryota > Metazoa > Arthropoda > Insecta > Orthoptera > Acrididae > Schistocerca > Schistocerca gregaria. The sequence continues at coordinate 248,261,325 of NC_064922.1, read as the reverse complement.
CTGCGATGGTGTACTCAACCTGGGTGCACAAATGGCAAAAGACAGTTTTTCGGATGAATCCAGGTTCTGTCTACATTATCATTATGGTCGCATCTTTGTTTGGCGACATCGTGGTAAACGCACATTGGAAGCGTGTATTCGTCATCGCCATACTGGCGTATCACCCGGCGTGATGGTGTGGAGTGCCATTGGTTACACGTTTCAGTCACCTCTTGTTCGCATTGACGGCACTTTGAACAGTGGAAGTTACATTTAAGATGTGGCTTTACCCTTCATTCGATCCCTGTGAAACCCTACATTTCAGCAGGATAATGCACGACCGCATGTTGCATGTCCTGTACGGGCCTTTCTGGATACAGAAAATGTTCGACTGCTGCCCTGGCCAGCACATTCTCCAGATCTCCCACCAATTCAAATCGTTTGGTCAATGGTGGCCGAACAACTAGCTCGTCACAATACGCCGGTCACTTCTCTTGATGAACTGTGGTATCGTGTTGAAGCTGCATGAGCAGCGGTACCTATACACGCCATCCAAGCTCTGTTTGACTCAATGTCCAGGCGTATCAAGGCCGTTTTTACGGCCAGAGGTGGTTGTTGTGGGTACTGATTTCTCAGGATCTATGCACCCAAATTGCGTGAAAATGCAATCATATGTCATTTCTAGTATGATATATATGTCCAATGAATACCCGTTTATCATCTGCATTTTTTTCTTGGTGTAGCAATTTTAATGACCAGTAGTGGAGAAGAAGACTGCTGGTGTTGCACATCTGGTACTGTCTTATACTGAGCATCATCGATATGAAAGAAGAATTGACGCTCAGAAGTAATGAATGCTTAAAAGTTTCATGAAGTGCCTTATTGGCACGTTCCATTTCTATAATGGTACTTACTGGTACAAACTCTGTGTCAGTTTTTAAAAGTAGCATTCGGCTGCACTGTTAACTATTTTCCTCGCTTCACTTCGAATTCTAACCAACCATCACCTCCTCCAAGGAGCAGTAGGTATGTCGTTGGACTCAGAGCTGTTTGTCTGCGGATTTTAAAACCATGGGCGTCAGCAGAAATTTATCGTGGGAGGGGGGTTAAGACACTAAAACTGCCATTTTTTATGTATCAGCATCGACATGTGTCCTGCCACAAGAACAAAATTTTATAGATGACGCAGAAAAAAACACACACCCCAGAGAACTGACGGTTACCATTGATTTTGAGAATTCTTAGTGAATAAAATCTTTGCACTCCCGATTCCAGGGAAGGGAGGCGGAGAGGCCCGTCAAGTGGTACTCTTTCTGTCCTCCTTGTGTGAAGCCTAAATCTGAAACAACCATCTCCATCAGCACAACATAATATTCACTATCTACTACAACATGTAACGACTACTGAAATGTACGTACGTACTGTTTGAGCTGTAAAGTTGGCAGAAGCCAGACATAAATCACTAATGGTCCAAAGTCTTCAGAGTACTACCAACTTAAGCTGCATTTACATCTGCCTGCCTTGTGCCTAGTCGTTTTATGCATGTGCTTGTACCACACGAAAATAGATGCGTACGAGGATTAGAACTTAAAAATAGTGGCAACTACTTATTCACAACGATAAAAAAGAGTTACATGTTTTCACTTGTTACTGTCCTTCAAAGTAGTCACCAGCCTTGTGTAGAACCCGTTACCAGCGATGTGGAAGGCGTAGTATACCGATAGCAGAGTCTGTTCTGTTGATGGTAAGAATGGAGCAGTCTAAAGTTGTGGTGATTCGCGTGTACGACTGTGATGGTGTTATCCTAATTCAATACGTTCCTCCACGGCAGACCGTCAATGCACAGTATTATTGTTCGTTTTTGGAGCATCATCTGCGACCAGCTTTGCGAAAGAAGCGGCGACACTTTCTCCGAAACCCACCCATCATTTTGCACGACAATGCGCGGGCGCATACAGCGCAAGGTGTGGCTGCTTTGTTGGGTCGATGGGACTGCGATATACTGTACCAACCATTATACTCCCCGTACTGAAGTCCTTGTGACTTTGATTTGATTCCGAAGGTGAAGGAACCACTTCGTGGCATTCGCTTCAGAACTGTTCCAGAGATTCGACAGGCAGTAGACCGCTCCATTCGCACTGTCAACAGAACAGGCTCTACTAATGGTGTACTACGCCTTCCTCACCGCTGGCAACGGGTTCTACACAACGCTGGTGACTATTTTGAAGGACAGTAACAGGTGCAAACATGTAACTCTTTTGTATCGGTTGTAAATAAATAGTTGCCACTATTTAAGTTCCACCCCTCATACATGCGTCTTTCTAGTCTGCACCCGAGTGATTCCATTCTCACCTAGAAAGAAGCACCCTCACCATTCTAGTGATGAAGTTGCAGTTGCACGTTAGATCTACATCTACATCCATACTCCGCAAGCCACCTGACGGTGTGTGGCGGAGGGTACCCTGAGTACCTCTATCGGTTCTCCCTTCTATTGCAGTCACGTATTGTACGTGGAAAGAAGGATTGTCGGTATGCTACTGTGTGGGCTCTAATCTCTCTGATTTTATCTTCATGGTCTCTTCGCGAGATATACGTAGGAGGGAGCAATATACTGCTTGACTCTTTGGTGAAGGTATGTTCTCGAAACTTTAACAAAAGCCCGTACCGAGCTACTGAGCGTCTCTCCTGCAGAGTCTTCCACTGGAGTTTATCTGTCATCTCCGTAACGCTTTCGCAATTACTAAATGATCCTGTAACGAAGCGCACTGCTCTCCGTTGGATCTTCTCTATCTCTTCTATCAACCATACCTGGTGCGGATCCCACACTGCTGAGCAGTATTCAAGCATTGGGCGAACAAGCGTACTGTAACCTACTTCCTTTGTTGTCGGATAGCATTTCCTTAGGATTCTTCCAATGAATCTCAGTCTGGCATCTGCTTTACCGACGATCAACTTTATATGATCATTCCATTTTAAATCACTCCTAATGAGTACTCCCAGATAATTTATGGAATTAACTGCTTCCAGTTGCTGACCTGCTATTTTGTAGCTAAATGATAAGGGACCTATCTTTCTATGTATTCGCATCACATTACACTTGTCTACATTGAGATTCAACTGCCACTCCGTGCACCATGCGTCAATTCGCTGCAGATCCTCCTGCATTTCAGTACAATTTTCCATTGTTGCAACCTCTCGATACACCACAGCATCATCTGCAAAAAGCCTCAGTGAACTTCCGATGTCATCCACCATGTGCCCGTGTGGCCTGCCAGTGAGCAGTGAGTTTGTTTATCCTAACCAGGTGTGGCGCTGATGTTCACCAGCGAGACTACAGCATAAACATGCACTCTAAAGGCAGGCTGAGGATCAACTAACATTACTTATAGGGAGTACTGTGAGAAACAAAATCACTTACTATGTTCTTAACATTTGCAATGAACACATCAAAAATATGCAATTACGTATATTTCGTTTCTCTCACAGAGCCTGCGGTCATAATTGAAGTGGCCCTTTCAGGGCAAGAACTCACTCCCAGGTAAACATGGAGCATAACATTTATTAATAACAACTAAAATCACGGTTCTCTGTTCCAGAGCAACTTGAGTTACACACAAGAAAAAGTCACAACATATTCTGGTGGCTAAGGGAACTGTCTCTGTTCGGACACTTAAAGTAGTCTAATGTCGGCCCCCGGTAGCTGAATGGTGAGCGTGACGGATTCTCAGTCCTCTGGGCCCGGGTTCTATTCCCGGCTGGGTCGGGGAATTTTCTCCGGCCAGGGACCGGGTGTTGTGCTGTCCTCATCATCATCCTATCACCCTCATCGACAGCAGGTCACCGAAGTGGCGTCAAATTGAAAGACCGGCACCCGGCGAACGGTCTGCCCGAAAGTGGGCCCTAGCCATACGAATGAGAATAAAATAAATAAAGTAGTCTAATCAAGGATTGCAACTATTTCTCGTAGAAGACAATTTCACTGAGCCGAAACAGGTAAAAGCCTGTGCCTAGAAGGACCACAGTTTGAGGACGCCTGTCCCAGAACTCAACAAAGTAACAAGCTGTGATAGCAAAGAACGTGTGTCAGAGCTTTGTGAAGCCATGTCATAGTGTAGTGAAGACATGGACGCCCAGCGAATCGAAGTAGGGTCCATTGGCGGCGCTCCCTGGCTGGTGAGGGCCTGAGAGAGTTTCAGCTGCCGGGCACTGGCTGTGCAACTTCTTAAGCGGAATGCCGTCGGAAGAATCTGTCGCCTATTTGCGGCCACGTGATAGGGCGGAAGAAAATAGGTCCATGCTTGCTGCGTCTGCTATATTTGAGTCGACGTTAGTTGATCCCTGATAGTTGTAATGGGCAGAGTGCGGTAGTTTCGCGCATCTACCTCAACCAATAGCGTAATGCAATTTTGTAAACGTCTCCATGGTAACGCCCCAGTGTTGTCGCAGCTCTACAGACGGTTATTGTTTCCGCTTGCAGCCGTTAGCGCTTCGCAGTTGGAAGTTGGCAACAGTGCTGCAAGCTGTCAGGAATCTTTCTCCGCCGCCTCTACTGTAGGGGTCCGTAAACTGAGTGACATGGCGCAGTGGTTAGCACACTGGACGCGCATTCGGGAGGACGACGGTTCAAACCTGCGAGCGTCCACCCAGATTCAGGTTTTCCGTGATTTTCCCGAATCGCTTAAGGCAAACGCCGGTGTGACTCCTTCGACAGGACAAAGCCGATTTCCTTCCGCATTCTTGACACAGTCCGAGCTTGTGCTCTGTTTCTAATGACCTCGATGTGGATGGGAGGCTGAGCCCAATCTTCCTTCCCTCTTCCTTTCCTAGGCTCCTAACAGCTCGCGTATCGGCTACTGGTGGTGCTATCCTGCTATTTTTATGGGTTATTTGCCCAGAATTATGAATTCTAAACGCAATAAAACTTTGTACCATCAGAAAAATGCTCCTATCGGAACACAAAAAAGGGATTATGTTTTTGTTTATTTAAAAGACTCTGACTGGAAAATGGGGTACCAGCTGGCTCATTCTACCTTCCACACCACCTTTAAAACGTTCACCAAAAATTTTAGCATGCGAACATATTCGCGCTTTTTAAACATGAAACTCACCTCAAACTCCCACAACCTCACCTAACTGTAACTCACTCACAACCAGTAGTTCCCTGTAAATCATTCATACTCATCCGCTCTCAGCTGTCCATTGTCACTCATTCATTCAGCCCAACTCATTGTCATTATCGCTTTGTGCCTCTCTATCATTGTCTCCTGTGTAACAGCGAGAGTCCCCTTCGATCTGTCCTACTACTGCAGTCTCCTCTCACTTACTGCTAATATCTCATTCCTTCCTTCCTACTGCTTCTGTCTCTTCTCACTGTCACTATTTCTCTCTTTCTCATTGTCGCTGTCTTATAATCGGTCTCTCATTATCAACGTCTGTCACTCACTTTCTCTTTGTTCTCCCCTCCCCCCACCCCCACACCTGCCTGGCACTATCTCCTCCAGTCTTTTCCTAGCACTGTTCTGTCACTGTCAGTTATGTTCCACTGCCACAGTGTCCCTCTCTCTCACGCTGCCAGTCTCCCCCTTGCTCTTTCTATAACACAACCACTATCTACTATCTTCCAGTACATATTACTTACCAAGCGAGGTGGCGCAGTGGTTATCAGATTGGACTCGCCTTCGGGAGGACGACAGTTCGATCCCGCGTCCGGCCATACTGATTTAGGTTTTCCGTGATTTCCCTAAATCGCTCCAGGCAATTGCTTGGATGGTTCCTTTGAAAGGGCGCAGCCAACTTCCTTCCCCGTCCTTCTTCCCCTACCCGATGAGACTGATGACCTCGCTGTTTGGTCTCCCCCCCCCCCCCCTCCCCAAATAAAAAAAAATTGCTTTCCCATTTATTTGCCACTGCCACTGTCTTCTTCTCTTTCAGACAGAAAAACGCGAATATATTCATACGCCAAAATTTTAGGAAAGGTTCTGAGGCAGGTAGAATGACGCAACTGGTACCCCACTTTTCAGTCAGGGTCTTTTAAATAAAAAGGAATATATTCGCATTTTTTTGTGCTCTGACAGGTGCATTTTTCCGCTGGTTCCCTTCTTTTCCATGCTACAGTAGGGCATGAAATTCATACGAATAGAGATTTTGACAGTGCATTTGAAATAACACGGACCTAATTTAATAGCCCAGACCGGATTTATTTGTAAATAAGTTCTGCAAGTGCTTGAGTATTACTACATGGGTTTCCCAGATGATTATGGAGACACTTGACAGCACACTTCTCCGTTCTACGTCGCCTATCCGGGTAAGCTACGCTTTCGCCTCACACCGGATTATACGTGCATATTTTAAGTGTACAAGTGGGGCGACTTTGAAACTCTGCATCTCGGAAATAGATAAAGATATGAAGAAAATTTTCAGGTTGTTCTAGATGGGATCTTAGGAGTACAGCCATTTTCTGTGAACAGCTGTCTCGGAATCAGCGGCTGGGTTTTGGTACCCAAAAAACAAGTTTTGTGGAGGAGAAGAGGAGTCAACATTGATTTTCTATTGCCGAGGAGAGCGGAGCACTGCAAACAGCACAGTCGGTTCACAACGAGGGCTCCCTAGTTCTTGGTTGGCTGAAGCCATAAAGCTGGTCGACTGCAGGCCACGAGTACTTTGTGTTTGTACTGCGCGAGGAACGTGCAGCTCGTTGCCCCTTTACAGATGTGTTCCATGAGACTGACAATGTATAGGGTTTCGGTAGGCAGAGCTTGCTACGCCTCACAGCTCACAGCACACAGAAAATTTAGTCGGGACGTTGTGAACAAACTATAACTCCTATGGTAACGTCGCAACTTGACTCTTAAACATCAGACGCCAGCTAATACAAATCAGGTTATAATGAGATGGCTGCCAGCAGTGTTGTGTTGTACAGACAAGTACAGTATCTGATCAAAAGTATCCGGACACCTATTAGTGGATATTAATATGGGGTAAGTCCACGCATCCCCTTCATGACGGCTTGAACTCTGCAGGGGGTACTTTCAATGACTTTTCTGAATGTCTGTGGAGGAATGGCAGTTCATTCTTCCCCAAGAGCCGCAACAAAAGGTAGTGGTGATGGGTACTGGGATCTGGAGTGAAGTCCACGATCAAACTCATCCCAAAGGTGTTCCATTGGATTCAGGTCGGGACTCTGGGCAGGCTAATCCATTTCAGAAATGTTGTTGTGCAGAAACCAATGCCTCTCATCTGCTGCCTTATTGCAGGGTGCACTGCCATCCTGATACACTCATCGTTTCTGGGCTGTTCTTCTACAGTATGCTGTAAAATGTGCTCATATCCTTCGACATCTAGCGTTTAATTAAGTACAGTAAGGGGACCACACCCAGAGAATGAAAACACCACCATACTGTAACACCACTTTTATGTATTTCCCTGTTGGCGTTACATATGACGGCAGATAACGATCTCCAGACATTCATCAAACCAAAACCCTTCCGCCAAATTGCCACAGTGTACATAGCGCGATTCATGACTCCAAATCACTCGTTTGGAGTCATCCACTGTCCAGCGCCTTCGTTCTCTACACGATCTCAAGCGTCACTTAGCACTGAGTACAGAAATGTGTGGCTTGCCAGGAGCTGCTCAACGATTGTAGCCAGTGTTTCTTACTCCATACTCACAGTCAGTGTGCTAACTGGACTGCTGGTGATTCGTTATACTGATTTCGTGCGACATTGTATGCGGTACCACATATCGATACCATCCCACTGGGAAAGTCGGCAACGGAACTGCAAGTTTCCATCAAACGTTGATAGAGGTCGTGCGGGACCTGGCGGACCCAATGGAGCGTGCCCGCTGAGCCACGCCTCCAGCAGCTCGGAACCACGAGCGCTCTCTGCAACCACAATATGGGATGGCTGGTGACCGCCAGACCACCCAGTCGCGCTGGGAGCCTCTTCACTACGTGACGGTACGCAGACACCGCCTGGTCGCAGCTCTCACACCCCCTTTCCTGCTTCTGTTCAGAGAGCCTTATCCTTGTGAGCAATGAGCGCTAGATTTTATTTCTTGCAATATTTGTAATGAGTCTTCATTCCCTTCGAGAAATATAAGTTAATTATATCTCCCGTTTATTGTGTTAAGTTGTTTGTTAAGCTTCTACTTCTATCCAGCCTTCCTACGACGGCAGTCGCTGCTCCACTCTGTAGCCCACCTTTCGTTACCATTATACAGGGCGGTCCATTGATCGTGATCGGGCCAAATATCTTACGAAATAAGCATCAAACGAAAAAACTACAAAGAACGAAACTGGGAAAGGGGGAAACCAGATGGCGCTACTGTCGGCCCGCTAGGTGGCGCTGCCATAGGTCAAACGGATATCAACTGCGTTTTTTAAATAGGAACCCCCATTTTTTATTACATATTCATGTAGTACGTAAAGAAATATGAATGTTTTAGTTGGACTACTTTTTTCGATTTGTGATGGACGGCGCTGTAATACAAACGTATAAGTCCGTGGTTTCACATAACATTCCACCAGTGCGGACGGTATTTGCTTCGTGATACATTGCTCGTGTTAAAATGGACCGTTGCGGAAAAGGTGGATATCGTGTTGATGTATGGCTATTGTGATGAAAGTGCCAAACGGGCGTGTGCTATGTATGCTGCTCGGTATCCTGGGCGACATCATCCAAGTGTCCGGACCGTTCGCCGGATAGTTACGTTATTTAAGGAAAAAGGAAGTGTTCAGCCACATATGAAACGTCAACCACGACCTGCAACAAATGATGATGCCCAAGTAGGTGTTTTAGCTGCTTTCGTGGCTAATCCGCACATCAGTAGCAGACAAATTGCGAAAATCGGGAATCTCAAAAACGTCGGTGTTTTTTTTGGCGACGACTTTGAACGTCGTGTACAGTTCTGCCACTGGGCACAAGAGAAACAGATTTTTTGCACGCGTTCTATTTAGCGACGAAGCGTCATTCACCAACAGCGGTAACGTAAACCGGCATATTATGCAATATTGGGCAACGGAAAATCCACGATGGCTGCGACAAGTGGAACATCAGCGACCTTGGAGGGTTAATGTATGGTGCGGCATTATGGGTGGAAGGATAATCGGCCCCCATTTTATCGATGGCAGTCTAAATGGTGCAATACATGCTGATTTCCTACGTAATGTTCTACCGATGTTACTACAAGATGTTTCACTGCATGACAGAATGGCGATGTACTTACAACATGATGGATGTCCGGCACATAGCTCGCGTGCGGTTGGAGCTGTATTGAATAGCATATTTCATGACAGGTGGATTGGTCGTTGAAGCACCATACCATGGCCCGCACGTTCACCGGATCTGTCGTCCCCGGATTTGTTTCTGTGGGGGAAAGTTGAAGGATATTTGCTATCGTGATCCACCGACAACGCCTGGCAACATGGGTCAGCGCATTGTCAATGCATGAGCGAACATTACGGAAGGCGAACTACCTGCTGTTGAGAGGAATGTCGTTACACGTATTGCCAAATGCACTGAGGTTGATGGACATCATTTTGAGCATTTACTGCATTAATGTGGTATTTACAGGTAATCACGCTGTAACAGCATGCGTTCTCAGAAATGAGAAGTTCGCAAAGGTATGGTAGATGTATCACATTGGAACAACCGAAATATAATGTCCAAACGAACCTACGTTCTGTATTTTAATTTAAAAAACCTACCTGTTACCAACTGTTCGTCTAAAATTGTGAGCCATATGTTTGTGACTAATATAACACCACCTATGACAAAGCGAAAAAAGTGGCCCAAGTAAAACATTCATATTTCTTTACATAGTACACGAATATGTAATAAAAATGGGGGTTCCTATTTAAACAAACGCAGTTGATATCCGTTTGACCTATGGCAGCGCCATCTAGCGGGATAACCATAGCGCCATCTGGTTTCCCCCTTCAAGCTAGACCATTTTCCGTTCTTTCTAGTTTTTTTTCGTTTGACGCTTATGTCGTGAGATATTTCGGCCGGTCATGATCAATAGACCAGCCTGTATACGAAGTCGTAGACAACATTTTATAACCAACTCGTGTAGCAGTCAACAGTCCCCATATTTCAGTACATGAATTCTTCCCGATCTCAGTTTAGCTTTGGTTGTTTCCGCATTTCCATTTCACCATCACATCACCAACACTTGAATTAGGCAGCTTTAGAAGGGTTGAAATGTCCCTGTTGGATTTGTTACTCAGGTGACATTGAAAGAACAGTCAACTCTAGAAGTAACTGAGCTATCCTTATGGAGCCATTCTGCTGTTATTGCGTCTCTGCTGACAACCCAATACTCTCCGCTTCCGCTTAAACTGGTGGGAGAGCCTCTCGTGACATCTGGTAACCAGTCCCTCATTTCACAGGAGTTGGGTCGGTTGTTTGGGGAAGGAGACCAGACAGCGAGGTCATTAGTCCCATTGGATTAGGGAGGAATGGGGAAGAAAGTCGGGCGTGCCCTTTCAAAGTAACCATACCGGCATTTGCCTGGAACGATTTAGGGAAATCACGGAAAGCCTAAATCGGGATGGCCGGACACGGGATTTAACCGTCGTCCTCCAGAATGCTAGTCCAGTGTCTAACGACTGCGCCACCTCGCTCGGATCCACAGGAGTGTCCGGGTTTTTTGACCAGAGAGTACGCCGCCAGAAAAAACAGTCGGTCTTTCAGACAGACCCCTGAGCATCTTGACGGCGACGGGCAGCGGCGGCCGGCCGGGCTGTCGCAGCAGGCCGCGGCGCACCAGCCCGAAGGCGCCCTCTCCCAGCAGCTGGTCGGCCAGCAGCAGCCGGCCCGCAGACACCTCCCACCCGTCGCCGGCTTCCTCTGCGTCCAGCGGCGACTCCCACTCCGCCGGCGCAGGCGCCGAAGCAGAAGCGGCCGACCCTGGGCTCGGCTCCTTCTCCGCCAGTTCCTGTCGCCGAGTAAGCGACAGAGTCACAGGTTTAACAGCTACTTACACTGACAAGGGAACCGCTCCCCTCAGATTTAGTTGTAAGTTGGCACAGTGGATAGGCCTTGAAAAAGCTGAACACAGATCAATCGAGAAAACAGGAAGAAGTTATATGGAACTATGAAAAAATAAGCAAAATATACAAACTGAGTAGTTCATGAGCAAGATAGGCAACATCAAGGATAATTTGAGCTCAGGAGCGTCGTAGTCCCGTGGTTAGCGTGAGCAGCTACGGAACGAGAGGTCCTTGGTTCAAGTCTTCCCTCGAGTGAAAAGCTTAATTTCTTTATTTTCGCAAAGATATTATCTGTAGAAGCCGACCTCGGGGAAGATCAGTTTGGATTCCGTAGAAATGTTGCAACACGTGAAGCAATACTGACCCTACGACTTATCTTAGAAGCTAGATTATGGAAAGGCAAACCTACGTTTCTAGCATTTGTAGACTTAGAGAAAGCTTTTGACAATGTTGACTGGAATATTCTCTTTCAAATTCTGAAGGTGGCAGGGGTAAAATACAGGGAGCGAAAGACTATTTACAATTTGTACAGAAACCAGATGGCAGTTATAAGAGTCGAGGGGTATGAAAGGGAAGCAGTGGTTGGGAAGGGAGCGAGACAGGGTTGTAGCCTCTCCCCGATGTTATTCAATCTGTATATTGAGCAAGCAATAAAGGAAACAAAAGAAAATTCCTAGTAGGTATTAAATCCATGGAGAAGAAATAAAAACTAAAATGTTCGCCAGTGACATTGTAATTCTGTCAGAGATAGCAAAGGACTTGGAAGAGCAGACGAACGGAATGGACAGTGTCTTGAAAGGAGGGTATAAGATGAACATCAACAAAAGCAAAACGAGGGTCATGGAATGTAGTCGAATTAAGTCGGGTGATGCTGACTGAATTAGATTAGGAAATGAGACACTTAAAGTAGTAAAGGAGTTTTGCTATTTGGGGAGCAAAATAACTGATGATGGTCGAAGTAGAGAGGATATAAAGTGTAGACTGGCAATGGCAAGGAAAGCGTTTCTGAAGAAGAGAAATTTGTTAACATCGAGTATAGATTTAAATATCAAGAAGTCGTTTATGAAAGTATTTGTATGGAGTGTAGCCATGTATGGAAGTGAAACGTGGACGATAAATAGTTTAGACAAGAAGACAATAAAAGCTTTCGAAATGTGGTGCTACAGAAAAATGCTGAAGATTAGATGGGTAGATCACATAACTGATGAGGAGGTATTGAATAGAATTGGGGAGAAGAGGAGCTTGTGGCACAACTTGACTAGAAGAAGCGATCGATTGGTAGGACATGTTCTGAGACATGATCACCAATTTAGTATTGGAGGGCAGCGTGGAGGGTAAAAATAATAGAGGGAGACCAAGAGATGAATACACTAAGCAGATACAGAAGGATGTAGGTTGTAGTAGGTACTGGGAGATGAAGAAGCTTGCACAGGATAGAGTAGCGTGGAGAGCTGCATCAAACCAGTCTCAGGACTGAAGACCACAACAACAACAACAACAACAACAACAACAACAATGATCTGTTCGTTCATTGATGTCTCTGTTCACTGTAATACGTTTAGTGTCTGTGTTTTGCGACCGCACTGCAAAACCGTGCGATTAGTAGACGAAAGGACATGCCTCTCCAATGGGAACCGAAAACATTTGATCACAAGGTCATAGGTCAACCGATTCCTCCACAGGAAAACGCGGCTGATATATTCTATACGACACTGGTGACGGCATGTGCGTCACATGACAGTAATATGTTGTCGTCTCACCTAACTTGTACACTTGGCGAATGGGTAAAAAGATTCTTCTATCTTGCGCGATTTAGGTGTTCTTGTGGATGTGATAATCACTCCCAAAAAAGTGATGAAAACATAAGAGTTTGTCACATAAACTGCAACAACCGATGGACAGATAATAATTGTGTGAAAATAGAAATTTAAACTTTTCGCTCAAGGGAAGACTTGTTGTACCAAAGACCTCTCGTTCCGCAGCTGCTCACGCTAACCACGGGACCACGGCGCTCCTAAGCTCAGGCTATCCTTGATGTTGCCTATCTTGCTCACGGACTACTCGCTTTGTATATTTTGCTTTTTTTTATAGTTCCACACAACTTCTTCCTGTTTTCTCGATTGATCTGTGTTCAGGTTTTCAAGGCCTATCCACTGTGCCAACTTATAACTAAATCTGAGGGGGGTGCGATGGGGAGGTTCCCTTGTGAGGTGACAAAAATCATGGGATACCTCCTAACACCGTGTCGGACCTCTTTTTGCCCGGCGTAGTGCAGCAACCCGATGGCGTGGACTCAACAAGTCGTTGGAAGCCGACCGAAGAAATACTGAGCTATCCTGCCGCAGGAACTGGCCATAACTGCGGAACTGTTGATGGAGCAGGATTTTGTGCACGAACTGATCTGTCGATTGTGCCCCATAAATGTTCGATTGGTGGCCAAATCATTCGCTCGAACTGTCCAGAATGTTCTTCAAACCAATCAAGAACAATTATAGCCAGGTGACATGCCACATTGTCACCCATAAAAATTCCACCGTTGTTTGGGGACATGAAGTCCATGAATGACTGCAAATGGTTTCCCAGTAGCAGAACATAACCATTTCCAGTCAACGATCGGTTTGGTTGGACCAGAGGACCAAGAACATTCCATGTAAACACAGCCCACGACGTTTGGAACCACCACCAGCTTGCACAGCTTCAGCCCATGGCTTCGTGGGGTGTGCGGCACACTCGAACCCTACATCAGCTCTTACCAACTGAAATCAGGACTCATCTGATCAGTCGTTTGCAGTCCAGCCAATAAGGTCACGAGCCAAGGAGAGGCATTGCAGGCGATGTCGTCTGTTAATTCCCGTCGTGTGGCCACAATCACGTTGGACACTTTTCGCATCAATCCCCCGAGCGCACTGCCCTTTTATACGTTGTGTATGCGATACTACCGCCATTTGAATATGTGTATATGACTATCCCATAACTTTTGTCATCTCAGCGTGCAGTAGTGGCATTAATTCTGGACACTTTATTGAAACTTTTTTTTTTACAGCATGTACACTGAATATCAGTCAGTTTTAGAAAATGTGATATGTTAAGTTTTTATTAACCATAAATAAGTGGACTCAATTTGAAACCTTCACTACTTCACGCACTTCCGCTTATGTAAGTGGGACCTACACTACTGGCCATTAAAATTGCTACACCAAGAAGAAATGCAGATGATAAACGAGTATTCATTGGACAGATATAGTACACTAGAACTAACATGTGATCACGCAATTTGGGTGCATAGATCCTGGGAAATTAGTACCCAGAACAACCACCTCTGGCCGTAAAAACGACCATGATACACCTGGGCATTGAGTCAAACAGAGCTTGGATGGCGTGTACAGGTACAGCTGCCCATGCATCTACAACACGATACCACAGTTCATCAAGAGTAGTGACTAGAGTATTGTGACGAGCCACTTGCCCGGCCACCATTGACCAGACGTTTTTAATTGGTGAGAGATCTGGAGAATGTGCTGGCCAGGGCAGCAGTCGAACATTTTCTGTATCCAGAAAGGCCCGTAGAGAACCTGCAACATGCGGTCGTGCATAATCCTGCTGAAATGTAGGGTTTCGCAGGGATCGAATGAAGGGTAGAGCCACGGGTCGTAACACATCTGAAATGTAACGTCCACTGTTCAAAGTGCCGTCAATGCGAACAAGAGGTGACCGAGACGTGTAACCAGTGGCACCCCACACCATCACGCTGGGTGATACGCCAGTATGGCGATGACGAATACACGCTTCCAATGTGCGTTCACCGCGATGTCGCCAAACACCTATTCGACCATCATGATGCTATAAACAGGACCTGGATTCATCCGAAAAAATGACGTATTGCCATTCGTTCACCCAGGCTCGTCGTTGAGTACTCTATCGCAGGCGCTCTTGTCTGTGATGCAGCGCCAAGGGTAACCGCACCCATGGTCTCCGAGCTGATAGTCCATGCTGCTGCAAACAACTTCGGACTGTTCGTGCAGTTGGTTGTTGACTCAGGGATCGAGATGTGGCTGCACGATCCGTTACAGCCATGTGGATAAGATGTCTGTCATCTCGACTGCTACTGATACGATGCCCTTGGGATCCAGCACGGCGTTCCTTATTACCCTCCTGAACCCACCGATTCCGTATTCTGCTAACAGTCATTGGATCTCGACCAACACGAGCAGCAATGTCGCGATACGATAAACCGCAATCGCGATAGGCTACAATCCGACCTTTATCAAAGCCGGAAATGTGATGGTACGCATTTCTCCCCCTTACTCGAGGCATCACAACAACGTTTTACCCGGAAAGGCCAGTCAACTGCTGTTTGTGTATGAGAAATCGGTTGGAATCTTTCCTCATGTCAGCACGTTGTAGCTGTGGCCACCGGCGCCAACCTTGTGTGAATGCTCTGAAAAGCTACTCATTTGCATATCACAACATCTTCATCCTGTCGGTTAAATTTTGCGTCTGTAGCAGGTCATCTTCGTGGTGTAGCAATTTTAATGGCCAGTAGTGTATTTCCAAGAGTGTGACAACACCAAGTGTTCATGGGCTACAGCTGCTGACCATCATTGAGTTTATTTTTGTTTACATTAGGTTTATTCTTGTGATGCACAAAGTATATCAATGCTGCTGACCATAAAATTGCAACATCATGAAGGCGGCAGGCAACACACGTCAGTCTGACGCGAAATGTACTACATGCTTGGGAATGCAAATGAGTAGCATTTCTGCACAACCCCACGAACTGGTAGGAGTAGTGGCATCTAGGCTCTGTGTAGAAAGAAAAAATATGTACTGGGTTTCTCATTGAGCAATCTCATCTGAATGTTGGTTGTTTGTGGGAAGATCACTCCTATGCATTTTGTAACAAGGAGCAACGTCTACCACTTCTTCTTGTCAGAATTGGATCCTGCCAGGATTGTGGCCTCTCGAGACCGTAACTTATCATTCTGTGATACTGATGCTCGTATTGGTCATGATCACATGACTGTCATACAAATATGGAACTAATGGATTCAGAGTGGCCATGCAGCATCTTAACGGCTCCATGCAACTAGTGGCTGAAAAAACAGACGTACTTTTCGTCCTGCTGTGCAATGTCGTACAGCCACATCACGTCAAGCATCCACACGGAAAATCTGACGACTTCAGAGTACCACGGACTGTGAACACGGCGACCATTACTGAGGGTCTCTTTGACGCGGCAGCACAGAGAGGTGCACTGACAGCGATGTGCCGAACAACACTGGCATCAAGTCTTCTTTCAGACAAGTGCCTGTTCTGTACGTAGCAGAACTGGGAAAATAACAGCATGTGGCATCTCTGAGGTGAACGGATACAGCCAGATTGCATTCGTCATGTCATAAGAGTCCAGCACCTGAAACGATTACTTTGGGTGTCATCGCTATAGAACACAATTACCTATGTTTCGAAAACCTGGCAATTTAGACAGCAAGTTTTACAGTGCTAAGGTATCAAGGTCAGTTCGATATCTCCACGACATTGTCTTTCAACAAGATAACGAAAGATTGCACTTTGCATTTGCTGTCCTGACCTTCCTCAATATAGAGTGTGTCTGACTCTCACCATCAAGTTCTACAGATGTTATCACTGACATGCCACCATTCACCAGCCGCTATGATTGATAAACTCTGGCATAGAGCTGAAGCAGTATGGAATGACGCACATCTATCTGGCATTCTAGCTCTATGCCAAGCGGGGCTAAAGCCGTTGTTGCTGCCAGATGTGGCTGCTCTGTGTACCAAATCAGCTACAAATTTAGTCATGTGCACTGCTTGAGAAAAAAGGTGAAGCACCCAGAAGGGGAAAGTGAAACTTCCCAAGTTGAAAAGGTATGTGATGTTGTGTCTCTGTTTCCAAATTCCAGTCAAAGTTATAAAGAATTTGGCAGTATGGGCCGACTTACCAGTATGACATTGGACCTGTTCCGGCCCCAATACATATGCCCATTAAGCTGCTGTGTCCTCTCCTGAAGCAAACTAGTCCACAATGTTGCACGTGATCGTTGACGTCCTGGATTCGAGCAGTAGGAGCTGACATCCAAGCTGGTCCAGCACATGTTCTATTGGAAACCAGTCTGGGGCTCTTGCTACCCAAGGGCGCATCCCAACATCATGTAGACAGTTCGTAGAGACATGTGCCATGTGTGGACCAGCAGTGTCCTGTTGTAAAATGATGTAATGATACTGTGGTGTGAGAGATAACACATGAGGACGCAGGATGTCAGTGATGTCCCATTTTGGCGTCATAGCTTCCTCAGCCACCACCAACCTCGAGGAAAAGTTATATCCGAAGACTCCCCAGACTATGACGCCAGGAATAACATCGCTGTGCCTCTCCAAAACACTGGAGAATGGGACCTCTTCCCATGTTCCGCCAAAGATGATCATTTGGGGTAGTGCAGAATTGCAATTCATTGCTGAAAACGTTGTGATGCTGTTCATCAACAGTTCATTCTTCCCGATCACAGCACCACTCCAAAAACAGCCGTTTGTGTTGGTTTGATCGTAGTAATGTACACATAGGTTGGTAATTCTTTAGGCTGGCTGCTACTAGTCTCTGACCAGTAGTGCCGGACGATGCAGAATATTGTAGGGAGGCCAGTACTCGTTTTCGGCTGGCAGTCGCAGATGTAAAGCAGTTACGATGTGATGGTGCATAATTCTGTCACAATCAGACTTTCAGTAAAAGACTTGTCTGGCACCAATGTACCATAAGGAAGTTTAGCAGGGAGTGCTTGGGGAGAGGGTTCAACTGAACTACAATATATGATATATTAGTTCACTTTATTACATGAATAGTGAAAAGATTTACTTAAACTGATACAGTTCTTTGCCACAGGAGTGCTTGATAAATTACAACAGTGGTTAACTACTGAAGCATCACTAGATACTGTAATTAACAAAGTGTTCTGTTGAAATGCAGGGTTCAACATTGACAATAGTACATATCCATCGGCGACTGCCATAACTCTTCAACCTACTCGATGATGTTGACTACTTCAGCTGAAGGCACGGGGCACAGCGCTTCCATGCGCACCTCTATTTTGACCACCATGCGGGGGTGATACTTTGTTGAGAGAGAGGTGTTGCGTCCTGGACCACCTCCCACCCGTTGTTTCGAATTGCAATGAGACAGCACGACATCTATGGTATTAATGTGTGTCGCTGACTTTGGTGTGCCACTTTGGATAATACAACAAGGGTCCTTCCTTGTGGTAGTGAAACGGGGTCAACCAGAAACTTGATGACAAACACGCTACCCTTCACATGTAGTCCAATATAGGGCCACTGTCATATCTGAATGCCCCGTAAATCTAGATACTGCACCAGTCCCCCAGTTGGCCAAAAAGAGAGGCCCGCAATGTGGCCTCTATCACACTGTCGGTTTGTGGTGACGCAGTTTCACGTGAGTATGCTACATCTCCGTGTACTTCTCAGCGATCAGTCAACATCTGATGTTATTCACAGTCCTTAAATAAGAGGGACGTTTGAAAATTCCGTGCAAAGTTTGAGAGATGGCACCATCGAGGTCATGTTTACTTAGTAGCATCTTTAGAAGGAACGCGCACCAAGTTTCAGACATATTGGTCTATTTCTTTGTGTCTGGCATTCATGTGAATCTAGGAACTCGAGTGATTGTCAAAAAATGGACAAAAAAGAATTTCGTGTGGTGATTAAACCATACTTTATGAAAGGCAAAACACCTCAGGAGACTAAAGAGAAGCTTGATAAACATTACGGTGACTGTGAACCTTCGATTATAACAGTTTATAAGTGGTTTCATAATTTTCAGAGTGGCCATATGGGCGCAAGTAATGCTTAACGTTTTGGAAGCCCTGCGGAGGTTACAACTCCAGAAATCATTCATAAAATCCATGATATGGTAATGGACGACAGAAGAGATAAGGTGCGTGAGATTGCTAGTGTTGTGGGGATCTCGAATGAATCCCCAAGATGGGTTCCGCGATTGCTCACGCTTGACCAAAAACGAAATTGTGTGAAGTGTTGCAAGGTTGGTTTGCAGCTGTTCAGGAAGAATCCACAGGATTTTAAACGTCGTTTCGTCACTGTGGATGAAACACGGATACATTACTATTGTCCTAAGACCAGACAACAATCTAAACAACGGATTACCAACGGAGAATCTGCACCAAAAAAGGCGAAGACCATTCCTTCGGCCGGAAAGTTTATGGCGACTGTCTTTTGGGATTCGCAAGGGATAATCTTCATCGACTATCTGGGAAAGGATAAAACTATTACAGGTACATATTATTCTTCGTTATTGGACCGTTTGAAAACCGAGCTGGAAGAAAAGCGCCGGCGATTGGACCGCAAAAAATTCCTTTTTCATCACGACAATGCACCAGCACACACCTCAGCAGTTGTGGTCGCAAAATTAATGGAAATAGGATTCCAACTCCTTTCACATCTCCCCTGTTCTCCAGACTTGGCTCCCTGGGGACTACTTCTTGTTCCCCAATTTGAAGAAATGGCTAGTGGGACAGAGATTTTATTCAAACGAGGAGGTGATTGCGGCAACTAATAGCGGTTTTACAGACTTGGACAATTCCTATTATTCGGAAGGGCTCAACACATTAGAACAGTGTTGGACGAAGTGTGTAAGTCTAAAAGGAGACTACGTCGAAAAATAAAAAAGGTTTATCCCAAGCACGTGAGTAGTTTTTATTTTTGCACGGTGTTCTACCAGACCTAGTAACAACACTAAAGCACTCTCGTGGTCTTTCTACCTTTGACAGAGAAGTGCAACTCTGATCATTTAGATACCCGTTAATGGTGGTGCGTACCTCTACAGTTACGTTGACATCTTACTATGTCTTCAGGGAGCTTCTCTTTTTTGTCACGTGATGTATTCTTTCTACTATGTTGTACATGCAGGATAAGTAAAATTTTCTTTATTTAATATCCTTCCTAGAGTTGTAATTTTAATGGCCATTAGTGCACTTACAGGTTCTTTAGCACGTTAGCAGATGTGGAAGATAAGTAATGGTTAGTTGCAGGGAGAGAGCAGGGCATTACCTGGAAGCAGAGCTTGGCGCGCCTCCGGCGAACCCTGCGGGAGAGGCAGCGCGCTGTGAACGCCGCCCCCGCACCGCCCATGGCAAGCGCTGCGAGGGCAGCGGCCGCCAGTGCGTACGGCGAGGGCGACGGCATCCCGCGCTCTGCCAGCGCGCCTCCCGCGCCGCCCACCGCCGGCGCCGCCCCTGCGGATTCGTCACGCCGCGTCAGGAGCGTCCGCTTCACTGCAACCCGAGGTCGCGCCTCCAGAACAGCTGGTAAGGAGGGGTACTGCTTGCGTCGTACAAATTCAGGGACCTCACAGCTGACCCCCAGTTACGATGGATGCGCCAGCACTCTAGACAATATATTACTTGGCCCATACAAGACGCCACCAAAAGACCCTACAACACCAGCTCTACCCACGATAACGGCCTCATTTCGGCGAGGAAGAGAGTCCACAAGGTTCTCCAGGTACGCCGTATCTAGTTGAGGCTCTCACTGATGTTTAAATCCTGTAGAGCTAACATACTGCAAGGATTTCAACTGCTACATTTCTCCCACTGTTCCAGTCATCCCCAGACATTTTCAGTGACATTAAGGTTGGGTGAGTTAAGGGGCCAGTCAACGACTGACAGGATACATTGTAACGTCCCCTTAGAAAAATTAATGAGTTACTGTGCTGATAAACCTCTTACATTATTTGATTTTCAAACAGCTGAGCAAAACTGAACGTACTTTCTTTACTTATTCTGATTAACACTAAATTGACACACAATATTTTTAGCGCAAAGCAATCTGACTTTCAAAAATCCCTACAAAGGAATGGCCCTGACTAACATTAATCTATACCTTTCACAAGTCACTTACCTCACAAAATCTTCGTTACTCGAACTACTGCAATACAGCGAGCGCCAATACTGCCAGCTAAATAAAAGATTCTAACTACTGAAGTCACTAACTACTGATAGGCATAGTTAGCAAACGAAAGATTTTGATAGAGAACAAACAATGTATTTACCTTAAAAGTGTTCAAAAGTCATAATATATATAGCAGTTTATGACATCCATTCTTACAAATGTACTGTTTCTGATGGACACACGTCCAGATCATCCGCTCTCAAAAATCCGCCATCTCACTTCCCCACATCCACCACTGCTGGCGGCTCACCTCCAACTGCGCAACGCTACGCGCTGTTAACATCCAGCTGCCCAACACTACAATAGCAAATTCCAACAATGCCACTCAGCCACAGACTGCACACAGCACAGCCAGTGATTTTCATACAGAGCGCTACATGGCGGTGGCGTTACCAATATAAGAACCTAAACAGCCTACTTACAATATGAGTGTTGGTGAAATATGCTTGCAGCTGTGCCAATACACCTGTAGTCATATTAGTTGACGGGAGTGTCTACAACACACTCCTTGCAAAACTCTAGAAGAAAGGGCAACACTTGGGCACCAAGAATGTTGAAACAGAAATCTTCCTTCACGTTCACATTGATTTGAATGAGCGGTAAGAGGCATGATACGAAAAGTGCTACAGAAGCACTCCTGGCCTGAACTATCCCTCCACATACTGCAGGTTAAACACCTCATTGGCCAGTCGGTGCAATTGACTCTTTGCATATTTTGAAAATAAGCAGGATCATTAACCATCAGCCCACACTACATGCCCCCATTGTGCCACTGTATTGTTTCTGTGCTGTTTGGCAAACTGAAGCCATGCAGATTAAAGTAAATTCATATGGCATGAGTAGCTGGAAGACCTCCACAGGGAAGGTTCAGCGGCCTCATTAGAAAGGTTTTCCCTACCCTTCATGCCTGCAGGCAAAGTGTGAGAGCTGTGTGCGTGTATTTGTAAAGTGTAGGTGAGTGTAATGGGTGTTTGAGTAGTGTAGTGTTGTGTTGGAGATGATGAGTTAAGGGAGACGGTGAAACCCATTAATGACAGGTAGCCTAGTCTTCTCGAAGATCACCTGGGGGACCGATAATCTTAACGTCCCTATCTAATGGACAGATCACCATCAACAGTGTCGCATGCTCTCACTTCATGAGACACTGCAGGGAAGTCCGGAATCGGATCCAGGGCAATGGTGAACAGATTGGTGATCAGGTACTTCACACCACCACCCCTTCTGTCCCCTCTGCCGTAAAGGCTAAGGAAAATTGTCAACAGTGTGCAGCGTACAGGGACAGTCACTCATTCACTATCCCAGATGCCCAACTGTGCTTAACTTAGATGATCTGACGGGAACTGGTGTATTCACCTAGGTATGGCCGTAAACGATGTGCAAATTGAGCAGCGCCCTTTTGTAAGCTACCTGCTCCAAATGTCAATTTCAGTCTATCCTCGGACACTGGTTGAGGAGGACCATCATTCACTGACAGCAGCAACTGAAACCGATTATCACTGATAAGTCGTGACATTCGTCGCCAGTACCTTTCAGTTAGTACCTTCTTATCATAACTGTTCTTATACAGTGTTACATGGCTGCCAGCAGTACACTATCGTTGCAGATGCGTTTAGCTGTCTGCATTGATACACCAATACATTAGCCAACTTCATTCACTATTTCGCCAAAGAAACGTCCAAAAACGGCAGCTCCCTTCTACCACACCTCTACATCGACCAATCCTATTGTACAACCGACTGGGGGATACAAACCACTTCACTGACATGACTTGAGTCAGCAGTAGAGGGGCAGGGCACGTGACTGCCTGGTGATAGTGATGCGTCATCTACAGCACTCCAAAGCAACCAGGATGATATTTTCAATGGTTGAGTAGGGTGGCCATCACGAAATTACCCATCTCAAGGTCACATCCGTTCCCTGCGGTTCGCTGCCGCTCAGTTCAAATGGTTCAAATGGCTCTAAGCACTATGGGACTTAACTCCTAAGGTCATCAGTCCCCTAGAACTTAGAACTACTTAAACCTAACTAACCTAAGGACATTACAAACATCCATGCCCGAGGCAGGATTCGAACCTGCGACGTAGCGGTCGCGCGGTTCCAGACTGTAGCGCCTAGAACTGCTCGGCCACCCCGGCCGACCGGCGCTCAGTGATGGGATTCGTTCGTCTCATTGCTTTGTTGCCACATGTACACTGTTACCAGTGCAGTAGGTAAGCGCCATCTCAATGTATGTTGACATGTGGTTTCAGTGTTCCGCAGAAAGGTGCATTCATGCATGTTTGGTAGTGAGCGAAATGCAGGAGCACGGACCTCCGTGCAGGGCGAAATGACGTTCGAGAATAATGTAAAATTGTCGTATCGAATGTACTGAGGATTCGGTGTCAGGGATAATATAAATGTTCGCAAGTTCACAAAATGACAGTAATTTCCGAATCGACTGTATTCAGTAATTGCAATGCAGTAATATCGCCAGAATTTCTAGATGTGAACATGTGTTTTGATTCTCCAAGAAAGGGGTGTAAATGATAACGGAAACAATCGAATTTGACGATTACGACAAAAAGTTATTGCATAGAATTGTACTTCGATAATACGACAGAGAAGAGTGTCCGAGGGCTAGAAAAATACGGGGAGATCTCCGTGAAAAAATTAATTGTTCTGGCTCAGATCTCTGTTTTTTGTCCTCCTTGATCGCTTGATTTGATTCATAAAGTATAATTATCGACAAAAATGTTCATAGAATGAAGAGATGTTGTAGCAGCAAGAACGAAGTTTTGTTTAAAGTGCTCTTACTGCGTGCTGGGGACAATAGTCTTGTAGTATACTTCGTTGTTTAACGTTTCTTGTAACGTTAATTTTTATTACTATTATTTTTTTTGCAACTGGTAAGAATATTCTTTTGGAAAGTACTCCATTATATTCTAGACTAAAAATGGAGACATCTCTTATTTTTTTCGGAATTTTTTCTAACGTTCCAAATTATCGCTAGCTGGCAATGCTGTAGGTCGCTGAGAAGGTATCTTGAGGTGCCTATTTTCGTGACGATTGCTACAATATCATGTCAGGTGGATTTCGGATGTATACAGGGTGCTTCTTCAATGATGTTACAAACTTTCAGCGACGATGGAGCAATCTACATGTATGAATTGAGGGAAAAAAGTCTGGTCCAGAAACGACCGAGTCGAAAGTTATAAGAGAAAATTGTTGTGATGCCTCTGACAATAGACCTTGCAAACTTGCTGCTTTCCATATTTTAGGAGGAGATAGTATGGACCAAAACAAGCTAAAAAGTGTCCAATAAATGTGGGCTCTATGCATATCTTAAGTGTTATGAGCACTTGTTCCACTTTGCTATGTGAAACACATCTCTTGGACTGAACAAGTGCTCATAGCTCGTAAGATATGCACATTAGAGCCCATGTTTATTAGACTTTGTTTCTTGTTTTGGTCCATACTACCTCCTCCCAAAATACGGAAAGCAAAGACCTTGCAGTAGAAGAGGACTACAGTCAGAAGTATCGAAACGATTTTCACTTATAACTTTCCACTCGATAGTTTCCGGACTACGGTCCCTTACTCAAATTGATACATTTACCCTTCTCCGCATCCGTGAAAAGTTTCTAACATCATCACGGAACCACCCTGTATTGCTCCACGCATTTGACGCGCTCGCAGTAGTTGTGGCATTTCTCTTCACATCGCATGGACATTAGTTTTATTTGTATTATTGCGGGATAGTATAGAGAGCCATGTTTGCAAAGCCAAACGAATATTTTCGCGGCCGCTGAACCCATTTTTTACTCAAAGCAGATTGCGTGGTTCAGACGAGTGAAAAAAGGAGAATGTTGACTGCAGTACACTGTTTGAAACTCTGGTGTTATCAGGGATAAAAAATTCTGTGTGCTCAATTCGGATCCGCGCTATACATTTATCGCGAAAACGATGGGATAAAATCATTACAAGGGTTTCGTATTAATATCTGATTTAATTATCAACGTCTTTAATACAATGGTTACACAGAATAGTATAAGGATTTCAGAATAGATAAAGCACAACTTTATCCCACGTAGCAACGGTCTGTAGCAGCTGAAGTAACACACCTACACCACGCCATCCACCGAGTTCGTTCCCTTTTCGACGCTCCCGTAGTTCTCACATTCGCTCTGCACTGAACTTTTTAGGCTTTTTGGGTTCCCTTCGACTGAGGATTCTCTCTGATGACGTTTTCTATACTTACGCGCATATTTATGACTTGTATGAGACGACATATTTCATTATTTCGTAATTTAATACCGATTTGCATTTATACTCAAACGAATATTATTATTGTCCCACTTTGGGTCCCTTAGTGGTCTGAAACCTCTTTACAATGACATCTGTACCTATGTCCAAACTAAACGCGTTTCCACGCTGCACCAATTGATACAGTGGTGGAAATATTTATTTCATCACCATGAATTACTGTGTCTTTTTGTCTTTTGCAGCAGTTTGCTTTAGGTTATACCAGTCCCATTGTTGCTAAACTCTGTTGACATATTCTTGCCTTAATAATCTGACTTCTTCACGCATGTTTTCCAACACTATACAACTCTTTGTTGTTGTCGTTTGGTTTTATAATGAAACCAGCGTTTGCACTGCCCTTTTGAGTTGAGACTTTGCAGTGAGAAGATGGGCAGGTCAGTTGAATTAACAAAAAAAAAAGAAAGCTGCTATACTTTCTAATTCGTCTGTTGGTCTCAGCACCAGAGAGATAGCCTCTAAGATAGGATTTAGACAGTCTACGATTTCGAGGTTACTGAAAAAATACAGGGAAAAAGGCAATGTCGATCGTGAGAAAGGAAGAGATC
The DNA here is from genome assembly GCF_023897955.1 of Schistocerca gregaria. Classification (NCBI taxonomy): domain Eukaryota; kingdom Metazoa; phylum Arthropoda; class Insecta; order Orthoptera; family Acrididae; genus Schistocerca; species Schistocerca gregaria. The sequence continues at coordinate 248,235,511 of NC_064922.1, read as the reverse complement.
GGAAAACAGGACAAGGTATTGAAAAGGCTTTCGCTCGAAGATCGTTGCCTGTCATCAGCTGAACTAAAGCGAGACTGGGAAGAGTGCGACATATCAGTAGTCTGTAGAACTGTAAGAAATAGACTACTGGAGGCTGGACTCTCAGCCTGTCGTCCTAGAAGGAAGTCATTATTGACCAAGATAATGCGACAACAGCGGCTAAAGTGGGCAAAGGCACACGCGACATGGACACCAGAGATATGGAACAAAGTAATCTTTTCAGACGAGTCCAAATTTAATCTGCATGGCTCAGATGGAAAAGTGTTCGTGCGTCGAAGAAACCGCGAAGAGTTTTTGCCATCATGCATAACACATACAGTCAAACACCCACAAGGACGGATGGTCTGGGGATGCATTTCCAGTCACGGAGTAGGTCGTCTGGACTTTATCAATGGCACTGTCAACGCAGATGCCTACATAAGCATCTTTGAAAAGAAGCTTATGCCAACCAATTGAGACCAGCTTCGAGATGTTTCCAATTGCATTTTCAGGATGACTCCACTCCGTGCCATACAGCTTTGAAGATGAGTCCTATGATTAATATTTGTACCAAACACGGAGCAGATTACTTTCTTGGTTAATTATCACATACTTCCACATTTCAGGTAAAATCTTTCCTTCAACAACATGGGTTTCGAGTATTAGAGTGGCTTGGAAACAGCCCTGATCTCAATCCTACTGAGAACTGTTGGAAGGTTATGGGAAATTCTATCACCAAAAAGAAGCCACGGAATAAATAGGAGCTGTTGGAGACCCTTATGCGTGTGTGGTTTCATGAAGTGAGTGAGGAGTACATTAAAAAGTTAATTCTTTCAATGCAATCACGATGCCAAGCGATGACTAATGCGCTTGGTGGAGCAACAAAGTATTAAATGCAAGAGTGTGTTCGTATAACACTAAAATCCATCAGTGTTATGTTACAACATTAATATGCAGTGTTTCTTTCAACATTAGTATTCATATTTCACAATAGCAAAAATACACTCCTGGAAATGGAAAAAACAACACATTGACACCGGCGTGTCAGACCCACCATACTTGCTCCGGACACTGCGAGAGGACTGTACAAGCAATGATCACACGCACGGCACAGCGGACACACCAGGAACCGCGGTGTTGGCCGTCGAATGGCGCTAGCTGCGCAGCATTTGTGCACCGCCGCCGTCAGTGTCAGCCAGTTTGCCGTGGCATACGGAGCTCCATCGCAGTCTTTAACACAAGTAGCATGCCGCGACAGCGTGGACGTGAACCGTATGTGCAGTTGACGGACTTTGAGCGAGGGCGTATAGTGGGCATGCGGGAGGCCGGGTGGACGTACCGCCGAATTGCTCAACACGTGGGGCGTGAGGTCTCCACAGTACATCGATGTTGTCGCCAGTGGTCGGCGGAAGGTGCACGTGCCCGTCGACCTGGGACCGGACCGCAGCGACGCACGGATGCACGCCAAGACCGTAGGATCCTACGCAGTGCCGTAGGGGACCGCACCGCCACTTCCCAGCAAATTAGGGACACTGTTGCTCCTGGGGTATCGGCGAGGACCATTCGCAACCGTCTCCATGAAGCTGGGCTACGGTCCCGCACACCGTTAGGCCGTCTTCCGCTCACGCCCCAACATTGTGCAGGCCGCCTCCAGTGGTGTCGCGACAGGCGTGAATGGAGGGACGAATGGAGACGTGTCGTCTTCAGCGATGAGAGTCGCTTCTGCCTTGGTGCCAACGATGGTCGTATGCGTGTTTGGCGCCGTGCAGGTGAGCGCCACAATCAGAACTGCATACGACCGAGGCATACAGGGCCAACACCCGGCATCATGGTGTGGGGATCGATCTCCTACACTGGCCGTACACCTCTGGTGATCGTCGAGGGGACACTGAATAGTGCACGGTACATCCAAACCGTCATCGAACCCATCGTTCTACCATTCCTAGACCGGCAAGGGAACTTGCTGTTCCAACAGGACAATGCACGTCCGCATGTATCCCGTGCCACCCAACGTGCTCTAGAAGGTGTAAGTCAACTACCCTGGCCAGCAAATCTCCGGATCTGTCCCCCATTGAGCATGTTTGGGACTGGATGAAGCGTCGTCTCACGCGGTCTGCACGTCCAGCACGAACGCTGGTCCAACTGAGGCGCCAGGTGGAAATGGCATGGCAAGCCGTTCCACAGGACTACATCCAGCATCTCTACGATCGTCTCCATGGGAGAATAGCAGCCTGCATTGGTGCGAAAGGTGGATATACACTGTACTAGTGCCGACATTGTGCATGCTCTGTTGCCTGTGTCTATGTGCCTGTGGTTCTGTCAGTGTGATCATGTGATGTATCTGACCCCAGTAATGTGTCAATAAAGTTTCCCCTTCCTGGGACAATGAATTCCCGGTGTTCTTATTTCAGTTTCAAGGAGTGTAGAATAGCTGACATATCCACTTACACTAATTTTTCAAGAAAGTGTTAAATTATAAAAAACAAACATTTTTATAGAAACAAAAAGTAAGAATAAAAATAAATTGACAAAAATTATTGTGTATATTCATTTGTGATAGACATCAAGAGAAATCAGGCAAGTTTAGCTCAGTTATTCAATGATTGTAACAAAAATTGTTAATTTAAGAGGTGATGCAATAAATATTTCCCCCACTGTAACTTTACACAAAGCTAATTCGTAATAGTCACGTGCATGCGCCTAGACTGGTTCGATGACTTCACAAGCAAACAAATACTGCGCGACGAACACACACAGATACAATCTCTCCGTTGCGGGCTTTCTAATTATTAATCTCGCTGTTATCACCGATTCCAAACTGACGTTATTTTGTCACACAAGGAATTTCGACTGACGAGCGAATAGACGTTTTTGCATCAATAAAGGTAGCGAAAAGTTGACCGCAATTAACAAGTTGTACAGAATCAGACTGTAGTTGTGTGAGACATGAAAGAAAGTTAATAATAGAGAAGCGAGTAAGACAGGGTTGTAGGCTATACCCAGCGTTATTATATCTATACATTGTGCGGACAATAAAGAAATCAAGTAGAAATTTGGAAAAGAAAGTTCAGGGAGGAGAAATAAAGGCTTATGCTTGCTATTGACACTCATTGTCAGTGACGGCTACGATCTAGCAAAGTCGCTTGAACGGAATGTATGGTATCTTAAAATAAGTTGTGAGATGAACATCAATGAAAGTAAATAAAGGGTACTGGAATGTAGTAGAATTAAACCTAATGTGTACGCAGTCATGAATCGTTATCGAGCTGTGTAACGATTCTATTGATAAACTTCTGTAATATCAACAATCTAAACTGTGCCAGCAATCTAAAAACATTTTAAATGGCAACACGATTCTGGTATTTATAAACTGTGCTTCGAGACCAATTCGAATAATATTCAGAATTTGTGTGTTCAATAATGAATGATCACCAATGAACCCTGGCCGTACATATGTGGTTAACATATGTGGAAGCAAATTCATTTCATATGTGCTGTGCAGTTAGCTAATCAAACTGAAGTTTTTTGAAATATACTTGAGTGTGCTTCTAAACTATGTGGAACAAAATTTTTAAAAAAAGAGAGAAGTCGCGCTAGTGCATGTACAGAGTGATGAAAAGTGCGCACCCGGACTTCGCAGCGTGATTCCTCAAATATTAGCAATACAAAAATGTCTCACAAAATTTCGTCCTGCACATATTTCGGGCAGTGAATGGACGTTAAAGATTGGCAATCTGGCAACAACGTAATCACGTGTACGGTAACTAGTTCTGTCCAGTTTACGGCAACAATGCTGTACAGTTGGTGCAAAGTATAGTGTTTTGGGTTAGCATGCAGGAGGTTGAGGGTTCGATTCTGTGTCGTGGCGTATTTGTTTTTATTTGCTGAATGTAGTCTGCGTGGTACGGTGTCTAGCGTCTTAATCATCATACAGCGATAAATCGTAAAAAAGCGACTGGTTGCATATTTATTATCAAATAAACGCCGATGAGTACCGGATGTTTCAAATGAATATTGGGATTTTAAGGCTTTATAGTATTTATTACATTCAACTTTCAATTTTAAATAATACGTGAAATGAAAGTGCAAGTCAAACAGTTTTTTTTCGTATACCTGGGTGCATGCACATATTCTGTATACTGTGTTTTGCATTAGAAAGCGATAGTAACAAAGATGGTGACTACTGAATAGAAAGCTTTTTGTGTGTTACAGTTTGGAAGGACTGTTGTTACAGTGGAACGTGTGTTCCGTACTAAGATTACATTGCAATTCTCCAAATATCATCACATCCGTACGTGGTACCATCTATTTGAAGACAATGGTTGTCTGCGCAAAGGGAAGAGTACGAGACGTGCAAGAGTCAGTTAAGGACATGTTAAACGAATGAGGGAATTTTTCATGGTAGCCCCAAGAAATCAATTCGGAAGGCTACTCCTGAATTAGCAGTTCCAGTGGCGTCTGCGTAGAGACTTTTAAGGAGACGCTTCCTACTACATCTTATCGTTTGCAGATTTTGCAAGCTCTAAAGTTTACAGACTACGGTTTAGATGCCATTTTTGCATGCGAAATGCTGCCGCATGACAAAAAATCTGGATCACGTAGTGTTCTGTGATGAAGCAACTTTTCACCTAACTGGAAATGTGAACACAGATAATATGCACATCTGGGGTTAGCAGATCGCCATGAGATGGTACAGTTGCAACGAAAAGTTCCTTAAGGTTGGTAGGACGTCAAATGGGCCGACTTGGAGCAGGAGAGGCACCATAGTACTTTTTAATTTTTCCCTGTCTATACTTTTACAAATAAATACACAAAAATTTGTCAGCATGACCAGGAGGATTCAGGATTCACACTCATAACAGTGGAAGTTGAAAAACATAACGAAATAATTCTTTTTACATGTGAAGTTTCATTATTTTTTCACTTACTATTGGCTGAATTTGTTGATATAGGTACACTTTTCTTCGTAAGTAAGAGAGATTCTTCGATGAATTTTGCAGAGCGTACAAACCATACTTACGGGTATGAAACTCTAGAATTTATTTAATTTATGAAAAAATGAATGAGCTGTTATATTTTAAACTTCATGTTTAGAAAAAAAATATAGTTAACTGTCTCAATTTTTACCACAGTTTTTAATAGATTTGGAAAATTCTAGAGTCTTGTATTAAGGAGCTTGTTTTCAATAAGTATACCAAGTTTGAAAGTAATAGGATATTTATTTTGGATTTAATCTGTACCTAAGTACAGAAATATGTGTTTTGCAGAAACTGGCCGTTAAAGTTTCTACTTGTATTTGGCATTCTTTTAGAATTGTCCAGCACCATAAGCAGGTCCTTTTTCATTTTCTAAATCAGTTTTCTTCCTTTCACATTCTATCTTGATTTTATCATCTGTAAAATGATTTATCTGCTTTCACTACACGCACTCTGTCTATCACGTACAAAGCTTTGATGCAGTTCACTCCGGGCTTAATTCCCATTTTCTCTAAAACATATTTCCTGCTTTGCACACCATCATTAAACATGAAACTGCATCACAACCACCAATAGCAATAGCATTTCTTAATACAAAAATGGTTTTTAGCAAACTTTACCATACACATTGGTTAAAACTTTCATTTGGGTTTTGGGTAGCGCCATGAATACATTTCTTCAGTAAGTTTTCATTTGCAAATCCCTGAATATAGGTTTGATGGCTTCCATTACAGCAGTTGGTAGAGAATTCCTGTGATGATATTTTTCACCACCAGCTCTGAGAGGTTGCAGTCTTGAGCCATTGGTGTGACATTTGTTGGGGGTCTAGTGAAGCAGGGGATACAACCCGTCGGCTTTGAGCAATGACGTCATACATTACTCATAGATAATAATGTCTTTACCTTTCAGCCATTGATAAAAAACAGTTCTGTGTTCCAGATAAGCGGTATCATTGTACATTAAAATAATTGAATGCGATTTTAAAAGAGATCGCTACATATTGCTCAAAATATTCTTCGTGTGCATTTATTTAAATAATTGGTTGTTTGCGATTCATTCGGTACCTAATTTCATTCTTAGTGATATTGAGCTAATTTGGACTATTAGTTTCTTATTTTAGGTCAATTTTTAGTATATCATTTTCGTTTGTAAGTATGGATTTATCTGTTCCGATGAACCTTGGTAACTTGAGAGAGGCTATGGGCGTAGACTTGTTGGGCACGATTTGTCTTTTACAAATGTGTGGTCTTGTTGCAGGGTATGTTCGATGTCGTGAGTGCGTCGAATGTATGCGCCTCACAAGTGTGTCTCGTCGCCGTACTCACGACTTATTTGTACGGCGCTGCAGCAAAGATAGGTTGTGGAGGTCCATTAGACGAGGGACGTGGTTCGAAAAATCTAAGCTCGCCTTTAGGGACATTATGAAAATCACGTACTGTTGGTGTTTGAGATATCCTGGGTGGCCGTGTGTCCATGAATGCCGTGTAAGTAAGCGTACAGTTGTGAATTGGTACTCTTTTTGTAGGGAAGTTTGTGGGGGAAGGGAATACATTAAACAAAGAGGGCCGTTGGAGTTGGGGGGGGGGGGGGGGCGGGTGTTACTTGACAATTGACGAGTCGCATTTTGGCAAAAGGAAGTACAACAGGGGGGGGAACCTCCGATGGGATTATAGGTTCGGGGGGCAGTAGTTGCAGGTAAAGAGTGTGACGATGTCGTGTTTTACCCAATCGAAGGAAGGAAGTTTTGGTCAGCTTAATTGAAGATCACGTTGCAAAAGGTTCCATTGTAATTTCAGATGGTTTTTCTTCATATAGGGATTTAGGGGAAAGGGTTTATCAGCATCTCGTAGTTAATCACAATATTGGGTCCATATCATTATCCACAGGGGCTAGCACAAATAGCATAAAAGGTATGAAACGTCCCCTTTTAACAATTATACATGACTGTGCTTAAACTGACACACAATATTTTTAGCGCAACGGAATCTGACTTTCAATAGTCCCTACAAAGGAATGGCCCTGACTAACATTAAACTACACCTTTCACAAATCACTTACTTCACAAAAATCTTCGTTACCGGAACTACTGCAATACAGCGAGCGCCACTACTGTCAGCTATATAAAAGATTCAAACTACTGAAGGCACTAACTACTGATAGGCACAGTTGCAAAAGAAAGATTTTGATAGAGAACAAACAATGTATTTACCTTAATAGTGTTCAAAAGTCATAATATATACAGCAATTCATGACATCCAGTCTTAAAAATGTACTGTCTCTGATGGACACACGTCCAGATCATCCGCTCTCACAACTCCGCCATCTCTCTCCCCACATCCACCACTGCTGGCGGCTCACCTCCAACTGCGCAACGCTACGCACTGTTAACAGCCAACTGCCCAACGCTACAATGGCGAGTATTACAACAATGCCAACCAGCCACAGCCTGCACACAGCACAGCCAGTGATTTTCATACAGAGCGCTACGTGGCGTTACCAACCTAAAAACCTAAACAGCCTACTTACAAAGGTTATTGGTCAGCTGCGAAATCTCTTGTAGGACAGGGAAACGACGGATTTCCGCACTTCAAAGTCACTTAGACGAATATTCATGGAGGCTTAGTATTCCCCAAACATATTGCCTGTTTAAATGTTTCGTGAAACGTGTTGCGCAGATGTACCGTCCGAAATATGTTAGCTAATTTCACAATAGGATGGGGGGTGGGGGTGAATGTATGTGTCTGTACATGTATGTTTGTGTGTGTGTGTGTGTGTTTTCGTAATGTTTTGTTTGTTGTTTGTGTGGGTATGTGATTTTTGTTAATGTCTCTCTAGCCGAGCTTCGGTTCTCTTAAGAAGTTCCCGTGTGGTATGTTCAGTTTTCCATTTTTTTCTTTTACTGCATTTGACTATTTTCATGTATTTAATTGTTATATTACACCATTACGTATGTTTTCGTGTACTCCTATACGTAACAGAAATTCCGCAGCTGTCGTTCTTCTTTCATTTCCCAGCACTAGTTTCAGTACGATTTTTTCGAATCTGTACTAGCAGAATTACAGGCGAAACGCCTGACACAACTAAAATTTGTATCCCGTGCTCCAGTTGATCTTTACACTGAAACTACCTATTCGAAAAGAACAACATATATAACATTGATGAGAGTTACCTATATATGTCAGCTGGAGAGCAGGATACAAATACTGTGTATAGCTATATAGCTCAACTAAAGAATATTGCCCGTTTAAATGTATTGTTAAACGTGTTGGGCAGATGTACCGTCCGAAATATGTTAGCTAATTTCACATTAGGATGAGGGGCGCTGTGATCAAAACTATAACTTTCGGTCGATACTATTAGCACCGAAGGCGAAAATAAAAAACTGTACCCCATAGTGAAGTACGGGATACAAATTGTATATGTGTCGTTTTATTGTCTCTTCGCGTAGTTCAACTGAGGTACAGGTTGCAAATGTAACGTACGCCCATTTCCACGTTTTCGTTTGCACTGTACATATATATAGGTCAACGGAAATATGGGATACAAATGTCATATACATAGCTCCTTCTGCCATCAGTAGTACTACTTTCTACTTCAGAACGGACTATTAATGGTAGCGGAGTTGTATTCCCTGCTTCAGTTGACCTATATAGTTCAACTGAACAACTAACGAAAACGAAGAAATCGACGTACGCTAAACTTGTATCCCGTATTGCAGTTAACCAATACAGTTCGAATGAGGTTCGAGATACAACCCATGTATATGTGACATGAAGTATTCTATGCTACCAATATATCCATCCATTTTTCCCCTTCATTTTCCACAGAAATAATACGATACAAACACGCGATATTCTTCACGTAAAAATACTACCTGTATATGTCAACCATATTTTTTGCCTCTCGTATTCCTTTGTTTCTGAATACTCTTGTCAGTTGTTACATCTGTGTAATAAATGATCTCTGGCAAATTCTGACGTCATTGGTCAAAGCCGACGGGTTGTATCCCGTGCTTCACTAGACCCCATAGGAATTCTCTAAGAACTGCTGTAATGGAAGCCATCAAACATATATTCAGGGACTTTGCAAATGAAAACTTATTGAAGAAATGTCTTCATGGCGGTACCCAAAACCCAAATGAAAGTTTTAACCAATGTGTATGGGAAAGCTTGCCAAAAACCATTTTTGTGGGAAGAAATGCTCATGCTATTGGTGGTTATGATACAGTTTCATGTTTTAACGGTGGTGTGCAAAGCATTTCTTCCCACAAAAATGGTTTTTGGCAAGCTTTCCCATACACATTGGTTAAAACTTCCATTGGGGTTTTGGGTACCGCCATGAAGACATTTCTTCAGTAAGTTTTCATTCGCAAGGTCCCTGAATATAGGTTTGATGGCTTCAGTTACAGCAATTGGTAGAGAATTCCTGTGATGATATTCTTCACCACTGGCTCTGAGAGGTTGCAGTCTTGAGCCACTGGTGTAACATTTGTTGTGTAGCCACACCCTTTACTGTGTATCTGTTGTCCTGGTGATGTTGTTTACGGTTGAAGCAACGCATTCTAGGCAGCTTCTGCGATAATATGGGACAAAATAACACAAAACAACACAGCCAAATGAAAATCGTTTCGAAATTCACACCGCCACACTGCAAGCCTTTCAAAACAGAAAACATACAAAATTAGCGATCAAAACAATGCACATCGATAGCAGCAGAGAAAGTATCGATATCAATAGTCCTTTGTTTCACGTGTGACAGTCTCTGGCGCACATGTAAACATTCGAATTCTCCAGAGAAAAATACGTATGACAGAAGAATGCTGTGCAAAGAGGTGTGGCGCTGCATCTTGGTACACTTCAGCCTAAATAACGTGCCTTATAATGTCTCAAATACGTATGGTTTATACAATAAACTATTCAGGAAGATGTGCGCTACAAAATAGGCATATTTTTGAAAAATCAATTTTTTTAAAATTTTGCCCTACCCTCTTAAATTGAATGTGTTTTGTTCCAAGTCTTGACGGAAAGCTTATGGGCTTTTCTTTTCCGACGAAGCAACGATTACTGGTGTTGCTTATCTTCACGTGCTAGATCTATGGCTCTTTCCTCAACGGGAGGAAGGTGAACCACAAAACGTTACTTAGCAGTAAGATGGCGCACGCCTCACTGGCGTAACTCAGTATGTGGTCGGTTAAACGACGTTCTTCCCGACTGCTGGACTGCCCGAAAGGGACCAGATGACAGAGCTTGTTTTGGATGACCCCAACGTTCAACCGATCTGTCGCCATGTGATTTTTACCTTTGAGGTTCATAAAGGAGGATGCGAATGAGCCTACTCTACCAGCTGACCTACCCTACTGAAGAATCAGGATTTAGCAATTGTTGCAACAATTACTCCAGACACACAGATTAAAGTTTGCGAAGAACTCGCCTATCAACTCGATGTGCATCATGTGGCGAACGGTGCTCACATCGAACATTTGTAAGAAATACTGTTTGAGTTGCTTTTTCATTTGATGTGCTATTTATAATTGTAAGTTAAAAAATGGTTCAAATGGTTCCGAGCACTATGGGACTTAACATCTGTGGTCATCAGTCCCCTAGACTTAGAACTACTTAAAACTAAGGACATCACACACATCCATGCCTGAGGCAGGATTCGAACCTGCGACCGTAGTGGTCGCGCGGTTCGGGACTGAAGCGCCTAGAACCGCACGGCCACCATGGCCGGCAATTGTATGTTAATGCAATAAATGTTACACAGTCTTGAAACATTAGTGATAATCTGAGATATCCGGTATTTTATCAACAATCTACAAGGTTTTTTGCCGCCATTTCACATGTTATCATTTTTGCTTAGCAAGCGTGGAAAGCAAGAAGGTTTACAACTTTGAAAAAAAAATTAGGAAGGTAAAGTTTATGTCCGATACTCACGTCTGATAAGCTGTGTCGTGTGCAGCGATTCTGCAGTAGCTCTTCTCGCAGAAAGAGATGGCGGCAGCTCCTGCGACAGAGGACAGGAGTCTCCTGATAAAACAGTTGAAACTTTTTTCTCATACAGCCAACAGGGTAATGTAAGCGCAAGAAAAGTGATTGCAAATGTGAAATGATGGCACTGCCACAATGTTGAATGCAAATGTATATGCATTGTGCCATACCCGTGCCCAATGTCAGGATGTGGGATGGAGTTCCACGCCTATTGTACGTAGTCGGTCAATGCAGGGAGAGTTAATGCTGGTTGTGGATGACAATGGAGTTGCTGTCCGATGATGTCCCATACATGCTCCATTGGAGACAGATTTGGTGATCGAGTAGGGCAAGGCAACATTTCTGTTCAGCATGTTGGATTACAACAGCGGAATGTGGGCGAACGTTAATCTGTTGGGAACCTCACTTGATTATTATTATTATTATTATTTGGGCTACTGTCTTTATCCGGCAGTGCGCGCAGGATCGGCAGGGTTTAGTACGGATTTGGCATGGTTAACTTTAATGGGTGGCCAGATATCCTCCCTGCCGCCACCCCATACCCCCCCGGGCCGGAATTACTGTACCCCAGCTGTCTGCGTCTAGTATAAATCGTGAAATAGTGTGAATGTGTTTCAAATGTCTGTGAGTCGTGGAACTGAGGCGGGACGTGGGGACCAGCCCGGTATTCACCTAGTAGGATGTGGAAACCCGCCTAAAAACCACGTCCAGGCCGGCGGCCGTCGTCGTTAATCCGCCAGGTGGATTCGATGTGGGCCCGGCGGGCCTACCCGCGAAATCGGACCACAGACCATAACTCGAGGTGTAGATCCAGCGTATCCAGGCCGCAGACAGGTTGGTTGCGGGCGCTCACCTGGCCTCCTTATAACCAACATACAGATATCACTGGCACCGAGGCAGAACCAATTTTCATCCAGACAACACAATAGACCTCCACCATACCCTCCAATGACTTCTCGCTTGACACTACTAAAGTCGCAAACGGCGATGGTTTGGAAATCAGCGGAACATCTACTACAGACCGTCTGGATAGGAGGTGTCCTTGAAGTAACCGATTTGTCACAGTTTGTTGCGTTCCTGCGATGCCAACTGCTGCTCGAATTGGTGCTGCAGACGCAATACGATGCACCACAGCCAAAAATGACGGTCTTCCCTCTCGGTAGTGCCACTTGGGAGTCCGCACCCCAGTCTTCTTGAGACCATACCTTCCGTGACCATGTACGGTATATCTGGGTGTTACCCTTGACCGAACTCTGTCCTGCAAGAAACATTGCCATAACACCAGGCTGTAAGTTAGTTCACGAATAACATCTTGAGGAAGCTCACATCCACTGCCTGGAGAGAAAGTCCTCCCGCCCTGAGAATTTCGGCTCTTGCTTTGTGTGTTCGCTACAGAGTATGCTTCACCTGTATGGAGTGCACCCACTCACACCAAACAGGTTGATATTGCAATCAATGAGACCGTCCGAATCTCGTCGGGATGTATGAAGCCAACTCCGGTCGATAAAATCTACCCGATTGTAGGAATATCTCCACCCACTATTAGAAGGGCTGTTGCAGCTGATGTAAAGAGAGCAAAGCAGACTTATGACCCCTGACATCCACGGCATGATCATCAGGCTGTAGTCCGTCGGCTGAAGTCGAGAAAGAGCTTCATTGCCAGAACTCAACCACTAGAGGGAACACCAGAATCTAACCGTATCACCAGGTGGAAGAGCAAGCTATCACCTGATATCCCTGTAAAGGAAGAGTTAGCTCCAGGAAATGACTTGCTCTACCCCATTTGGAGATCGCTCAGTCGTCTTAGGGTGGGAGTTCCTCTTTGCAAGACCAACACGCGAAAATGGGGCATTCTTCCAGCTGATAGAGATACATCCTACGAGTGCGGAACAACACAAGACCCGGCCCACCTGCTAATCTGTCCTCAACTTGAAGAACCCTGCACAACACAGGACCTGATCGAGGGAAACAACAAGGTTATCGGAGTTGCTACCTTCTGGAAATGCTGACCGGACACGGAAATGCATGAATTTCTGCAATATCACGAACGGAATATCCAGTTTCTCGTAGCCCCATTACACAATCTCGTTCAAACTCAGTGAGCTGTTGAAATTGGCCTCTTCGTCAAAGCATTCTTGATCAATATCGACTCACTAAGTCCAATTTCGAAGGAATTAACGCTCACGACCATTACAGCCCGTACTTAAAGAAAACCTGATTTGCATCCTCATAGTGGCTCTACTAGGGCCACTCTTAAGCTACTGGCGCGAACTTTGAATAGACGCCATCTTTCAGATGTAGAAACAATGGTCGTTTACCTCGCATAACTCCTTAGTGTTGCGATTTTTTTTTTCGTCAGTGTTTAGAAGAGATACAAAGGAATACTATTTTTATGTCACCTAGGCCTTCCACAGCGCTGGCAACGAGTTCTACACAACGCTGGTGACTACTTTGAAGGACAGTAACAGGTGCAAACATGTAACTCTCTTGTATCGGTTGTGAATATTTGCCACTATTTAAATTCCAACCCTCGTACACATAGTCATATGCTAGCCGTGTACTACTTACTGCTGTTCAAGAATTCATCTGTGGTATGGGAGTTGTTATTGAGAAACATCTTTGACCCACGATTGATACCACCTCTGCTGTCCGTCAGACATTTTACTTTCACATGTGGATTTTCATAGAAGTAGCTGTGTATTTCAATGCGAAGTTTCAAGGTCGAAAATAACCCAAAAATATTTTCATAACTCATTGATTATGCCAGTGAGTTTTAAAAATAGTTGGAATGAAAATAGTGCAATGAATCCATTAACATGATAAGACGTGAAGTTTTGTGAGAAAAATGTTACAGGTTACATGAAAATTGAGTAAGAGCTTCCAAAGTTTATTTTCCGTTTACGTGAGTAGAGAATTATCAGTGAGTGGTATTTTTTTCAGATATTTAATTTTATATATATTATAGGTTTCTAGGAATGTAACTTCAGATCATTGAATAAAATAAGTGTCATCTACAATCATACCTATAATACAGAAAGAGGTGCTTTGCATATGCTAATGAAGTACGCTCACCTTGTGCGTATCAAAGAAAGTAATGTACAGCCATTCGTTGTTTATTTTGTGTTCAATTTTATTCAGCGGTACGACAAGTTCTCAAAGTTAGTGAATCAGCTATATCGAAAAGTCAATTCTAGACCCATGTTCCCTGTTGGACATATTTCTCCGCAAGTGAATGGTTAAATGTGTTGTTAATAACAATCATTGGTAAATGTGGAAGCCAAATTTACTGACATTAATTGTTTCACAAATGGTTTGCTTTAGTGACTGTCATATACACTGATCAGCCAGAGCATTAATGACCACCTACCTAACAGCCGGTATTTCCACCTTTGGCGTGGGAGATGGCACCACATCTGCGTACACAAGCCACTAAGTCCCGTAAATTTCGGGGAGGGGGACGGCGAGATGTGTTCAGATCTGGCGAACTGGGGGCCAGCAGATCAATTGGAAATCGCCACTGTGTTCCTCAAACCACTTCATCACACTCCTAGCCTTGTGGCGTGGCGCATTATCTTGCTGAAAAATGCTACTCCCGTCGAGAAAATATGATCATCGTGAAGGGGTGTACGTGCTCTGCAGCCAGTGTACGATACTCCTTGCTTTTCGGAGCTCCATTGGACCAATGGATGCCCACGCGGATGTTCTGCGGTGCATAATGGAGCCGCCGCCAGCTTGTCTCCGTCCCGCAGTACAGGTGCCAAGGAGCTGTTCCCTAGACGACGACGGATTCGCGTCTCCCATCGGCATAATGAAGAAGGTAACGGGTTTCATCTGACCACGCAACGTTCTGCCACTGCGCAACATCCAGTTCCGACGCTCACGGGTTCGTTTCAGTCGTAGTTGCCGATATCGTGGCGTTAACATTGGCACATGCATGGACCATCGGCTGCAGAGGCCCATCGTGAGGAATTTTCGGTGCACTGTGAGTTCAGATACACTTGTACTCTGCCCAACATTAAAGTCCGATGTTAGTTCCGCCACAGTTCGCCGCCTGTCCTGTTTTACCAGTCTGCCCAGCCTACGACGTCCGACATCTGTAATGAGGAGTGGCCGGCCAGCACTAAGACGCCTGGACTTGATTTCACCTTGGTTTCGCCACTTGTTGAAGACGCTCACAATAGCACTCCTCGAACACCCGACAGGCTGTGCAGTCTCCGAAATACTCGTGGCGAGCCTTCGGGCCATCACAACCTGGCCCCGGTCACACTCAGACAGATCGCACGCCTTTCTCATTCTCCATACTGACAGCACGCTGACTCTTACTGCATACGCCGTACGTGTGTCTGACTAGCAGTCGTTTCTCGCCAGCTGACGCTGCTATCGCCTGAGCGGATTGATATCGACAGTAGATCATAATGTTCTGACTGATCACTGTAGTATTTTCATAATTAATTCTCACAATTGCACACCGATATAAATAAGAACTCTAACAGTAATTTTGCTATGTAACTGGATTACGTTCAGTGATTCTTCATTAATGTGCTGAGGTGTAAAGATAGCTCAACAATACTGCAGATTTGTGTGATAACATGGAGCAAAGCGTCTAAAGAGGCAGTACAGTTATTGAGACAGTTATTAGTAAGCAACATTAATTTTCATATAGTGTTTATTCACGAAAATAAATCTTCCCTATCTACAGTTGACTTCTTTATTTCTTCATTGTTTCATAACCAGTTTCGAGGCTAAAGTCGTAGTATCAAACACTTATATTAGACACACATTACGACTAAAATCCCAGTTTAACACAAAAAGTATATGACACACATACTTAACTAGCGAGCTTGGCGACTGCACTCCAGGGGATGGCCTGACGATGGTACTTGATACCAAAACCGGTTGCCAGTAGGCAAAGTGAACAGTGCGACTACAGACTTACATAAATATTTTTTTCTGATTCTATTGATCGCTGTTCCAACGCACAGTACATCGGGAATAAGTGAAAAAACATAAAATGGTTAAATTGAAGCACTTACGTTATCTTCATATAGCCTTAACTAATGAGTAGAGGCTATAAAATTTGGTTCAAATGGCTGAGCACTGTGGGACTTGACATATCAGGTCATCAGTCCCCTAGAACTTAGAACTACTTAAACCTAACTAACCTAAGGACATCACACACATCCACGCCCGAGGCAGGATTCGAACCTGCGACCGTAGCAGTCCCGCGGTTCCGGACTGAAGCGCCTAGAACCGCTCTGCCATCGCGGCCGGCTATAAAATTTGGAAACGAAGTTCTAGTATTTGTGGCCTCTTTAAGCCTGTAGGAAGTCGATGCTTTCATTGTTGCTGTGGTCTTCAGCCCGAAGACTGATTGATGCTGCTCTCCATGCTACTGAATCCTCTGCAAACCTCTTCATCTCCGAATAACTACTGCAACCTATATCCTTTTGAGACTCCCTAATGCATTCGTTCCTCAGTCTCCCTCTGCAGCTTCTACCCCCACATTCCCATCCACCGCCAAACTGACGATCCCTCGACGCCTCAAGATGTCCCGATCCCTTCTTTTAGTCAAGTTGTGCCATGAATTTCTTTTTCCTCAATCCGATTCAGTATCACCTCATTAGTTACTCGACACACCCATTTAATATTCAGCATTCCTCTGTAGTACCACATTTCAAAAGGCGTTATTGTCTTCTCGTCTTAAATGCTTATCCAGGGTTGCCACAGGTTCTGGGAATCAGGGAATATCAGGGAATTTCAAACACATCAGGGAAATTTGAATAAAACACTGGAAAAATCTCGTTTGTTCTTGTACATTTTGGCACTTCAAAAGCAGTTTATATGTTATAAAGTACGGAAAATAAGAAGAAGAAAATTGTGTCAGTTGTTGGCGGTTTGTACGCTATGTATTCATAAATTTCTTGAAAGAAAAATCACGCAATACCTGCAAAATAATAGACATAGGACAGTGGGTAATAACCGACAATAATGAACATAGTAGAACCAACATTTTAGTGGTCGTCACCTGCAGTGCTGGTTTATACAATTCTTTCCCATCTTATAAACTTCTTCAAGAGGCCTACTTTTTTCTGAGGTTATCTCTGAAATTAGTGAAGGTATTTTAAATCTGTATTGCGACTCCAAGGAAATGCGTACTTTTATCGCAAAATGTGTTTCGCTTAATTGCAGTAAAATAACACCAGTGGTCTTAATGAAACAGATTTACCATTTGGCTTGCTTTCTCCACCTAAAAACAGTTCAATACAGAATATGATGTTAATACTTAAAATTTTTGCTCACGCAGGAAACCCCATCTGATTGCTAGCTTTTTCAAATAGTTCCTCATTTGCATTATTGTTTCTTGTACCGTAGCTGCAAAGACAGATTCTCAACTTGTCTTTATGTACCCTTGAGATCTCAAAATGTGTCAGGGAAAAATGCTAAAACTTGTCTGGAAATCAGGGAAATATCAAGGAATTTCACTAGGGGAAACTTGTGGCAACTCTGTTATCATTCACGTTTCCGTTTCGTACAAGGCTATAAACTGGATATATACCTTCAAAAAAAACTTCCTAAGACATAAGTTATATTAGGTGTAAATGAAGTCCCGTTTTTCAGTAACGATTTTCATTCCATATTCAGTTTCCATGTTATATCCTCTCTACTACGGCAATAGAAGTTATAGTGCTGCCCAAATACCAAAAATTAGGTACCACTTTCAGTGTCTCATTTCCTAAGCCAACTCCGTCAGCATCACCAGGTTTAATTCGACTAAATTTCACTACCCTTGCTTTACATCTGTTGATACCGAGCGAGGCGGAGCAGTGATTAGCACACTGGACTCACATTTGGGAGGACGACGGTTCAAACGCGCGTCCAGCCATCCTGATCCCATGCCGGGATGGTTCCTTTGAAAGGGCACGGCCAACCTCCTTCCCCATCCTTCCCTTACCCGATGGGACCGATGAGATCGCTGTTTGGTCCCCTCCTCCAAATTAACCAACCAACATTTGTTGATGTTCATCTCAAAACCTCTCTTGCAATACGCTATCCATTCCATCCAGCTACTCTTCCAAGTCCTTTGGCGTATCATCGGCAAACTTCAAAGCTTTTATTTCTTTCCCCTGAATTTGAATTCTCTCTCGAAATTTCTTCTTGATTTCCTTCATTGCTAGCTGGCTGCGCAGGCTGAATAACATAGGTGGTAGACTTCAGCCCCGTTTCACTCTTTTCAACCACTGCTTCCCTTTCTTTTCACGTCTTTCGAATACTGTAACTGCAGTCACATTTTTTACGAGTTATAAATAATCATTTGCTCTCTTAATTTATACCTGCTTCTTTAACATTCCAGTCAACATTGCCAAAAGCTTTCTAGAAATCTACAAATGCCTTTGTTTAACAAATCTTCTAAGATAAGCCGTAAGATGCATATTACTCTCATATTCCTACGTTTTTCCTTGACCAAAATGGATCTTCCCCTAGCTCTGCTTCTACCAATTTTTTCATTCTTATGTATGTACATTATACAAAAAAATTAAGGGTCACTTTTTTGAAACCCCGTCGTTTTCCCCATTGCGACTCAGAAGCTTGAAATTTGACTCGAAGGTGCCTACAACCTTCCACTGCAATGGTACCAAAGCGTAGCACCCTGCTACATCATCCTGGAGCTCGGCGACGCTCCAAAGGAAGTCATGTGAAGTTTGGTTAATGATGTCAATTCTGTTCAACGCCAAGATGGATGTGTCACACGATGGGAAGGTCCTATCTCTCTCTGTCTCTCTCTCTCTCTCTCTCTCTCTCTCTCTCTCTCACACACACACACACACACACACACACACACACGCACGCACGCACGCACGCACCAGTGCGCGCTCGTGCTCTGCGATGGGGCTCAGAACCACGACCCAGCGTTGAAATCAAGCGGTTTTTCTGTTTTCCTATGTGTGGTTGAGGAAAGCATTTCAGACACACTGTCGCGCCGAATCGTCACGGAGGTGGCATAAAGGGCATCAGTGAAGCTACATCTTCCCTTCGATTGTACATTTACGCATATTTTGCAGTCGAAAGCTACATTTTGCGCTGTGATGTGCGGGACACGACGCATAATAAGAAACAGTTGCATTACACAGGATACTCACAGGACTGTCGTCAGGAAATGGTGCATTGAGGGCTGGGTAGCCGCCAGCCATGAAAGGAGTCACTTCTGGAGTGGTCGTGCCGCTGTCGCCTGCAAGAATGAACAAATGATACAAAAGGTTGCGGACAGGCTGAAGAAAAGTTGATACAGAAGTCGAAATACAACCTTGTGGTCTAGGAAACAATCCTCACCCAGTGAAGTCTGTGGAATGTCAGGAACGACAAGTACAATCATTGCACAGACGCCTTAAGTTCAACGAATATAATGTACCGTTCAGTCATCAATGTTGTACATTACTGAAGGTGATCAAAACGGCGACCGTAACATTCAATGCACCCATAAAATTGTCGTAGAGAACTCGGGAGCACTCGACCAAGTGAACCAGGCATCGTACAAAACTTATCAGACGCTGCAAGTACCTTGGTAAGAAGAGTTTTTTCGTTGGGATCTGATGTCATGACCACGACGCTTCTAGTATACAAACACAAAAAAATCAAGAGGTGTAAGATCAGGCGACCCTGGTGACTATGCAATTGGACATCCCCTTACAATCCAACGCCTGGGAGGTGTGGCTTTGGATGGGGATGTATACACTGCTCGGCGAGAACATGATGACCACCGACACGTCCAGGCGGTAGCATCGACACCTGGCAAGTAATGACTGCTAGTCAGACAGAGTCACGGTGCATTTAGTATCAGTGAGCGTGCTGTCCGTGCGTAGAATGGAGAAGGCGCGCGATCTGAGTTTGATCGAGGGCACACTGTGACGGCCCGGAGGCTCGGTACGAGCGTTTCGGAAACTGCACGACTTCTCGGGTGTTCGAGAAGTGCTGTGGTGAGTGTCTTCAACACGTCCAGACGTTGTGAGGTTGGGAGACCACTCCTAATAATAGATGTAGGATGTCGTAGGCTAGGCACACTGCTGAAATAGGACAGGCAGCGAACTACGGCGGAACTAACATGAGACTTTAATGGTGGGCAGAGTACAAGTAAGTCTGAAAACACAGTGCACCAAACCCTCCTAAAAATTGGCGTCCACAGCTGACGACCCATGCATGTGTCAATGTTAACACCACGGCATCGGGATCTGTGACTGGAATGGACACGTGACCATCGGCACTGGACGTTGCAGCAGTGGCAGAGGGTTACATGGTTTATGAAAACAGATGCCTTCATCATGCCTATGGGAGGGCGAAATCCGTTGTCTTCCAGGGGAACATCTCCGTGACACCTGTACTGCGGTAAGGAACAAACTGTCGGTGACTCCATTACGCTCTTGGGACCATTCACTTCGGCATCCATGGGTCCAGTGGAGCTCGCGCAAGGCACCATGACGGCTGAGTACACTGGTTGCAAACCACGCACACCCCTTCATGACGATCACGTTCCCCTACGTCAGTGGTATTTTTTAACAAGATAAAGATCATGAGGCCAACAGTATGATGGAGTGGTTCGAGTAACACTGAGGTAAGTTCCAATTGATAATTGATACGCTGCCCCCCCCCCCCCCCCACCACCACCAACTCGTCAGATCTGAACCCGATCGAGCACATCTAGGATATGATTGAAGGCGCGTGAGAGACATCTTTACCCTCCCCGGAATTTATGGGAATTAGGTGACTTGTGTATGCACATGTCGTGCCCACTCCCTTCAGCGACCTGCCAAGATCTCATTGTTTCCATGCCACGACGTGTCACCGCTGTTTCCCGTGTCAAACGTGGACACACAGACTGTTACGTAGGTGGTCATAATGTTCTGGCTGGTCAGTGTAGAAACACCAGCACTATGCAGTGCCTGAGCGCTGAAACGGAAACACTAAACGAGGCGGCGCGAACGCTGCATAGACCGACACCGTGCAAGGCCTTCATAGAGGCCCATCCACAGTGCTAATCATCCCTCTACGCCCCAACATTTACACTGCTGCCCATCACCTCACTAGATGTGGCCCTGTCAAGTTCATCACAGGATCAGTCATATCAATACGATCAGTTAATATTTTTTTCGTAATGCGGGGCATTTCTTTAAAGTCAGTACCGACATTAGACTGTTGTTTATTTACAGTTACATAATCATGATTTCGGCTTCAATGTGCCAATATCAACCGTTTTAAGTGTTATAAATTGCCTACTGTCGTATTATAATACACTATTAGACGCATTGTCTAAGAGTCAACTCTTAGACAATGTGTCTAATAGTGTATTTTAATAAAAATTTATAACACTTACAACACTTGATAATGACACTTTCAAGCCGAAATCATGATTGTATAAGTGTAAATGTTGCTGTTGTTGTGGTCTTCAGTCCTGAAACTGGTTTGATGCAGCTCTCCATGCAAGCTTCTTCATCTCCCAGTATCTACTGCAATCTACATCCTTCTGAATCTGCTTAGTGTAGTCATCTCTTGGTCTCCCTCTACGATTTTTACCCTCCACGCTGCCCTCCAATACTAAATTGGTGATCCCTTGATGCCTCAGAACATGTCCTACCAACCGATCCCTTCTTCTGGTCAAGTTGTGCCACAAATTTCTCTTCTCCCCAATCCGATTCAATACTTCCTCATTAGTTATATGATCTACCCATCTAATCTTCAGCATTCTTCTGTAGCACCACATTTCGAAAACTTCTATTCTCTTCTTTCCCAAACTAGTTATCGTCCATGTTTCACTTCCATACATGGCTACACTCCATACAAATACTTTCAGAAATGACTTCGTGACACTTAAATCTATACTCGATGTTAACAAACTTCTCTTCTTCAGAAACGCTTTCCTTGCCATTGCCAGTCTACATTTTATATCCTCTCTACTTCGACCATCATCAGTTATTTTGCTCCCCAAATAGCAAAACTCCTGTACTACTTTAAGTGCCTCGTTTCCTAATATACACTCCTGGAAATTGAAATAAGAACACCGTGAATTCATTGTCCCAGGAAGGGGAAACTTTATTGACACATTCCTGGGGTCAGATACATCACATGATCACACTGACAGAATCACAGGCACATAGACACAGGCAACAGAGCATGCACAATGTCGCCACTAGTACAGTGTATATCCACCTTTCGCAGCAATGCAGGCTGCTATTCTCCCATGGAGACGATCGTAGAGATGCTGGATGTAGTCCTGTGGAACGGCTTGCCATGCCATTTCCACCTGGCGCCTCAGTTGGACCAGCGTTCGTGCTGGACGTGCAGACCACATGAGACGACGCTTCATCCAGTCCCAAACATGCTCAATGGGGGACAGATCCGGAGATCTTGCTGGCCAGGGTAGTTGACTTACACCTTCTAGAGCACGTTGGGTGGCACGGGATACATGCGGACGTGCATTGTCCTGTTGGAACAGCACGTTCCATTGCCGGTCTAGGAATGGTAGAACGATGGGTTCGATGACGGTTTGGATGTGCCGTGCACCATTCAGTGTCCCCTCGACGATCGCCAGAGGAGTACGGCCAGTGTAGGAGATCGCTCCCCACACCATGATGCCGGGTGTTGGCCCTGTGTGCCTCGGTCGTATGCAGTCCTGATTGTGGCGCTCACCTGCACGGCGCCAAACACGCATACGAACATCATTGGCACCAAGGCAGAAGCGACTCTCATCGCTGAAGACGACACGTCTCCATTCGTCCCTCCATTCACGCCTGTCGCGACACCACTGGAGGCGGGCTGCACGATGTTGGAGCGTGAGCGGAAGACGGCCTAACGGTGTGCGGGACCGTAGCCCAGCTTCATGGAGACGGTTGCGAATGGTCCTCGCCGATACCCCAGGAGCAACAGTGTCCCTAATTTGCTGGGAAGTGGCGGTGCGGTCCCCTACGGCACTGCGTAGGATCCTACGGTCTTGGCGTGCATCCGTGCGTCGCTGCGGTCCGGTCCCAGGTCGACGGGCACGTGCACCTTCCGCCGACCACTGGCGACAACATCGATGTACTGTGGAGACCTCACGCCCCACGTGTTGAGCAATTCGGCGGTACGTCCACCCGGCCTCCCGCATGCCCACTATACGCCCTCGCTCAAAGTGCGTCAACTGCACATACGGTTCACGTCCACGCTGTCGCGGCATGCTACCAGTGTTAAAGACTGCGATGGAGCTCCGTATGCCACGGCAAACTGGCTGACACTGACGGCGGCGGTGGACAAATGCTGCGCAGCTAGCGCCATTCGACGGCCAACACCGCGGTTCCTGGTGTGTCCGCTGTGCCGTGTGTGTGATCATTGCTTGTACAGCCCTCTCGCAGTGTCCGGAACAAGTATGGTGGGTCTGACACACCGGTGTCAGTGTGTTCTTTTTTCCATTTCCAGGAGTGTAATTCCGGCAGCATCACCCGATTTAATTCGACTACATTCCATTATCCTCGTTTGCTTTTGTTGGTGTTCATCTTATATCCTCCTTTCAAGACACTATCCATTCCGTTCAACTGCTCTTCCAGGTCCTTTGCTGTCTCTAACAGAATTACAATGTCGTCGGCGAACCTTAAAGTTTTTATTTCTTCTCCATGGATTTTAATTCCTACTCCGAATTTTTCTTTTGTTTCCTTTACTGTTTCCTTTAGTACAAATGAAACACTGTAAAAAAACAACAGTCTAATGGCGGTACTGACTTTAAAGAACTACGATCAGCAGCTTTCGATGCTTGCATAAAGACAGATAATTTGCAGATGAAAACTCTGATTCCACATTCTTGTTTACCATAGGAATGGCAGTCGAAAACCAGAGTACCAATTAAATTTTGTTACTGGCCTATTCTTCGATCCCGCATGCGGATCTGACTCGGACGGAGTGACTGTATTCGAAATCCTATAATTCTTTCGTTTGACTCGCTACACTTTTCATCGTACGGCAAGTTGTCCGCTTTTCGATACCGCACAGCTTTACACGGGGTTAGTAACAGGGCTCCGGCAAATGGCCGGACCACAGTTACTGCCGCCCGGTGACCGTGTTTCGCCATGCCTCTCCACTGCAGACGCCGACGGCCACACGGCTATACAGGCCTGCGCAAGGTAGTGGCATAGCGATTTACTTCAGCATTATTTGGTATGACAATGAGTGCAACACTTGCAATCTTCAGCTCATCAGTATGTAGTCACGGTTACGTCAGTAATGACATTCAGTTATGAAAGTGGCGAGTAACGAATACTTTGTTACGAGTATGTGCTTCGACAGTACCGAATAAATACGGTACAAAATTTGTTATTTTCACAGTTCTACATTTGCATCAGTGGCGACTGGCGACTAGGTATGCAGAATGGCGCTTAGACGAAGCAGCTCCTTGCAACATGTACACCACCGGCCATTAAAATTGCTACACCACGAAGATGACGTGCTAGAGACGCGAAATTTAACCGACAGGAAGAAGATGCTGTGATATACAAATGATTAGCTTTTCAGAGCATTCACCCAAGGTTGACACCGGTGGCGACACCTACAACGTGCTGACGTGAGGAAAGTTTCCAACCGATTTCTCATACACAAACAGCAATTGACCGGCGTTGTCTGGTGAAACGTTGTTGTGATGCCTCAATTAAGGAGGAGAAATGCGTGCCATCACGAAACGCCGTGCTGGATCCCAACGGCCTCGTATCGCTAGCAGTCGAGATGACAGGAATCTTATCCGCATGGCTGTAACGGATCGTGCAGCCACGTCTCGGTCCCTGAATCAACAGATGGGGACGTTTGCAAGACAACAACCATCTCCACTAACAGTTCGACAACGTTTTGCAGCAGCATGGACTATCAGCTCGGAGACCGTGGCTGCGGTTACCCTTGACGCTGCTTCACAGACAGGAGCGCCTGCGATGGTGTACTCAACGACGAACCTGGGTGCACGAATGCCAAAACGTCATTTTTTTCGGATGAATCCAGGTTCTGTGTACAGCTTCATGATGGTCGCACCTGTGTTTGGCCACATCGCGGTGAACGCACATTGGAAGCGTGTATTCGTCATCGCCATACTGGCGTATCACTCGGCGTGATGCTACGGGGTGCCATTGGCTACACCTCTCGGTCACCTCTTGTTTGCATTGATAGCACTTTGAACAGTGGACGTTACATTTCAGATGTGTTACGAGTCTTGCCTCTACTCTTCATTCGATCCCTGCGAAACCCTACATTTGTGCAGGATAATGCACGACCGCATGTTGCAGGTCCCTGTACAGGCCTTTCTGGATTCAGAAATTGTTCGACTGCTGCCCTGGCCAGCACATTCTCCAGATCTCTCACCAACTGAAAACGTCTGGTCAATGGTGGCCGGGCAACTGGCTCGTCACAATACGCCAGTCACTACTCGTGATGAACCATGGTATCGTGTTGAAGCTGCATGGCACGCCATCCAAGCCCTGTTTGACTCAATGCCCTGGGGTATCAAGGCCTTTATTGCGGCCAGAGGCGGTTGTTCTGGGTACTGATTTCTCAGTATATATGCACCCAAACTGCGTGTAAATCTAATCACACGTCAGTTCTAGTATAATATATTTGTCCAATGAATACCCGTTTATCATCTGAATTTCTTCTTGGTGTAGCAATTTTAATGGTCAAGATTCTCCTCCATTACTTTTTCAAGTATTTTATTAATTATTCTTAATATCACTTTGACTGCATGTGAAATGAGGCTATCTATCACCTACTCTTTTCAACCTCTACTTGGAAAATATGATTGACCAATGCTCATTAGATGACAAAGGAGTAGAAATTGGAGGAAGAAGAGTAGGGTGTTTGAGGTTTGATGATGACATGGTCCTTCTAGCCACAGGGGAAAAAGAATTACAGGATTTGGTGGGCATCATTGCAAGTAACGAAAAAAAAATAAGGAATGAAAATTAACACAAATAAAACAAAAGTATTGACACTAGGAGGAAATAAGGAAATAAAAATTATGCAGACTGGAGAAATACTAGAACAGGTGCAATATTTTAAGTATCTTGGAAGCAGGATAGACAACGACTGGAAATGCACCACAGAAATTAAAACAAGGACAGCAATGGCAAAAGCGGCGTTTTATTAGAAAAGGAGAATTTTCTGCATCGGTCTGGACACAGAACTCAGAAAGAGACTCATAAAATGTATGGAGTGTTCTTCTATATGGCATTGAAACATGGACTATGAGGAAAAAAGACAGAGAAAGGCTGGAGGCTTTTGAGATCTGGACATGGCGGAGGATGGAAAGAATAAGTTGGATGGACAAAGTAAAAAATAAAGAGGTACTGGGAAGAATGAGAGAGAAAAGATGTAATAAAGAGAAGAAAAAGAAATTGGATTGGGAGTATATTAAGAAAGAATGACGGACTGATAAAAACAGTTTTAGAAGGTTATGTAGAAGGGAAAAGGAAGCGAGGAAGGAAGAGATTCCAGATACTGGATGACATGATGGACGGTACAACATACAACAGCCTTAAGAAGGAAGCAATGGATCGCAGAAAACGGAGGGGCAAAGGACCTGCTAATATAGCAGATAACTGATGATGATGAGTGTATAAAGTGACAATTTTACGTATGAATTAGTTTTCCGTTATCACTTCGTCTTCATTATGCAAGTGCTTGCCACGCAACGGTTTCTTCATCATAGGAAAGATGAAGGAGTGTTCCATGTCAAGTCAATGGGTGGGGTGAGCCTAAATTTGGCAGCCCAAAGAAGCGGCGTGTTTGACTGTGTCTTCTCCAGAAAAAGCTGGGGCATTGTTGCTAAGCGAAAATATCCCCTTGAATGGGGCCCCACGAAGCTTCGTCTTGATAGCACCCCACGACCTCTTCAGGAGATTTCGATTATGACGATTTGCAAATATATACACAAATCCATCGTGGAACCAATAACAAGCTAGGGGAATGAGTGCAGGGAAGTGAAAGAAATAAATGAAACAGGATTTAGAGCTTTAGAAATGGACCACTTGAATGGAGCATGTAGAATTTCTCGACTTGATCACGTAAGAAATGAGGAAGTAAGAAGAAGCCCACAGAATCATTACAGTATTACGGACTGAATAGAAGAAAGACAGCTAGGGGTACTTTGGACATGTCAAAAGAATGGATGAAGACGGATGGCTCAGAGTACTTCCAAGGCAACCATCTGGAAAGAGAAGGTGAGGAATACCACGCGAAATGTGGCTAAGTGGTATCAGAGAAGTGATGGAGACAAGGGGAATAGAAGAGGATGAGGCAGAACAGCGAGATCGAGGCGTTTGTCGACAGAGATGTGGGATGCGGCGACAGCTATAGAAACCCCTCAATAAGAAGAAGACAATTTGCCCCTTACGAGCATAATCAGTCAGCAAAAAGCTCGCTTTCCCCTATGATGATTGGACCTTTGCCCTACTCGGTGGTGGTGTACTCACATTTATACTGCCTAATTTGCTCCTTTGTTTCGGGGTAAAAATGATCTGCCCTGCACACGTCCATAGCGATTATGCGTGTTAAGAAGTCATATGGATATCCCGACACAGGTGCAGCATTTCCGTTGCTGGCTCGGTTCAGGTTTTTTTTTTTTTTTTCAGTGGATGGCAGTAGTCGCTGACCCTAAGGGGCGAAGTGGTGGGAGGCGGACTTTTCCAACCACAACGGATTTTCACTCTGCAGCTGAACGAGCCCTGTTTTGAAACTTTCTGGAACCCTGTAACTGCATGCCCCACCTAGACTCTAATCCGGCACTACCGACTGACCTATCCAGGCAAGACTCACGATTCCCCCGCCCCATCTCCCCTCATAGCTTCACTTCCCCCAGCTCCTCTCTCCTATCTCCCAAACTTTACGGAAGTTGTTCTACATGTCTTAAGGGCCTAGCCTCCGGAAAAGTCTCAAATCAGCGCACACTCCACTGAAGAGTGAATATTCGTTCTGGGTACATCTGCATCTACGTCTACATGAGTTCGCTGCACTTCAGACTAAAGTGTCCGCCAGAGGCTTCTTCGAACCACCTTCAGGCTGTTTCTCTACCATTCCACACTCTAAAAGCACGTAGAAAAAATTAACACTTAAAACTTCCCGCACGAACTCTGATTTCTCTTATTTTATTACGATTTAAAATTGAATATAAACGGTCTCAACCACAATAAACATTTTTAATATAAGGTTATCGATTTCGGTCTGTTTTATGCCATCTTCAGACGCACACCATAATGTAGATGACGGCTGTGAACGGAGCATGCACTACACCTCTACGAACGCTAGTCTAGGTGATTCACTTCAAAGGCCTCTTCTGGTGTTTACTCTGCACCTTCTTGTTGGTCTTTCCTTTGTTGTACATGGCAAAAATTCTGGAAAATGTGTGGCCATAAGACGATCCCTTTTGATGTTCGAGATGGACGTCCACTTGGTGACCCTGGTTGAGGATAGGATACGGCCAGCATATACCACGAGACTGAACACCATTTCAAATCTCCTGTTTTCGCCGCCATGTCTTTTGTACAGTAAGTATGCAATGAAGCATGGAACATTCAATACATGGGGAGAAACAGTCTGATAGCATTTCGTTTTTTAGTTTGCTCCTAGCCATCTGACAGCTATGCAATGGGGAAACGTCCAGCCCACGTCTCCCATATTCTTCTTGTAATCAATGAAAACTCTTGGCTTTTGCACGATACCATTCTTTGAATTCTCTTCTTGAAGTGCATCGTCAATGAACGTGTTGATGATCACGACGTGTCTGTTGCCCTGTTAATTTCTGACAGTTACGTACTCGCCTCGCCCTTCTTCAGCTTGACATTTTTATGAAGTCAAGGAACACCTTCTGTATTGTCACATTGTCCCGATAAGTTTTTTCTTTATTTTTATTTTATCCCCCCCGCGCCGCATATGGTCGGCAGGGGGGGGGGAGGGGGGGAGCAGCCAACGGCACAGTCGACCCACTCTTCCGCTAATTGACGATAAACATTACTGAGACGAAAAAACAAGAAACAGGAAGGTGAGAAATAACAATGAATTAAAAACTCTTTAAAGGTTGAAAAATGGAACTTTTGTATATGCGAGATAAGACTTTGCACTTGTAGTTAAAAACAGTAAAAATAAACGAAAACATAATAAGAGCACATTAAAAAAATTTAAAACATGATACCGAAACACCGATAAGACACTAAAAAATGGAAATACTTAAATACTTACCCTGGAATAAGGAGTCAGTTGTTGAAGAGAAAGAGATTGGCCAGCGAGCACGGTACGAATGTGGTGGTGTATGTCTCTGACGGTCCATTATGGCCAGGGCTGTTACGTACTTCTCAATACAATAAACTTTACCAACAGCGGTATACTTTAGGTTATTGTACTATATTTCGAACGCAACCAGTTTCGGCAATTCATTTTGCCGTCTTCAGGCCCCATCGTTGTGCAACTGATTCATACGGAAGGGTGACACCAACTCACCCTTTCGATTCATACGGAAGGGTGACACCAACTCACCCTTTCGTATGAATCAGATGCACAACGATTGGGATTCACGGTATCCAATTTTATGGCGCTATACGATAAGCTCGTTGATTCGAAAAAAAAAGCGTATGGGGCCTCAAGATGGCAAAATGAATTGCCGAAACTGGTTGCGTTCGAAATAAAATGACATAATTTATATATGGCTGTTGATAAAGTTTACTGAATTGAGAAGTGGTGGTATAAGGATGAAGGACTGGTGCACAGTATCGATGGGGGAGGAGTGGCTATTGTGACAGGTGTGGCATGGATTAGAGGGACGGGGGAGAAGGAGAGAGAGATGGGGAGGCAATGGGTGGTAAGGAAATGTGGGGAGGGGAGGGAGATAAAGCTGTGATGAGGTTAAATTGGTAAGGTGGACTTATAGCTGGTAGGAGCGCAGAACATAATCTGGGAGGTGGGGATGGTTGAAGTTTCTTTCGGAGAGTATGTGATGGATGTATAAGTGTAGGGTTGGCGAGATGTATTGGTGAAGGCGCAACAGCGTACGAGGATTGGAACGTTGAAGGGAAACTACAGGATTATTGGAGTCAAGTTTAGGATGGTGTAGTTTGTTCGGAGGTGTTCAGTGTGTGAGGAGAAGCGGGAATCTGGTGAGTTGGTAAAGGATCCTTTTGGGGGAAGGTGCTATAAGCGAGGTGGACCATCTGGCGTTCTGGGATCTGGTGGGACTTACAAATGGCTCTGAGCACTATGGGATTCAACATCTGAGGTCATCAGTCCCCTAGAACTTAGAACTACTTAAATTAACTAACCTAAGGAGATCACACACATCCATGCCCGAGGCAGGATTCGAACCTGCACGCGGCTCCGGACTGAAGTGCCTAGAACCGCACGGCCACCGCGGCCGGCCGAGGGACTTACAGAACTTGGGTGGGCGGATGTGTCGACATAGTCGATTTTCCTATTAATTGGTTTTTCAACCAAATCTGGATTAATCTATCAGTTGTCCAAATAAATACAGTAACAATTTCTAAGCAAATCCGGAGAACCTCCTTGATAATTCTAGAAGCTGTTTTCTCTTGAGAGTAATGATTGCCATAATTTGTGTCCTCACCAACAGAACAAATAAAAACGTTATAAATGGCTAGGGACACATTATCTTCACCGACGAGACGCACCACCTAACGGAGAAAGCATTAACTAGTAGCATTTCAGCACATGCCGGCCTGTAACTCGTCATTCCCATCTGCTACAAGCCAAGAATACTGCTGATACCTGTGTCCGTCCGACCCAGTGAGAACGAGTAGGCCACGGTCGGATATATCCGTCATAAAAGTTCATGGCTGGCGAGGCTGCAGTACTTACCACAAATTTCAGTGTTGCCTGGAAAGATGTCCGCACAGGGCGGGACGGTAAGTTCCGCAAGGCGGTCGGGTCCCTCGCGTGTCTCGTTGCGGTCGCGAGGAATCACCCGCAGCTCGTACGTAGTGTCGAAAGACAGGCCGTCCAGCCTGTACGACAGCCAGGCGCCGCCTCCTCTCTGGTCCTCTTGGAGGTACAGCGGCTGTGGGCAAGCAACGTTTCCCATATCACAGCTACCTTGCTGCCTGTGGTGTGCGTACTGTAATACCTTCGGTACACACACCATCAGATTATTTGACTTGTCGCTCTAACGGAGAAGGCGAGTGTCAGCAATATGTCTCGTGGTCTTATTGTGGCGTGTTTATCTTCTGCCGTTAGGTCAGACGATAGAAATGCCACTTGCATGGTTAGAATAACAGATTGACGGTGACCAACTTTAAACACAACTTGATTAATTTTCACACACATTTATTAAAATAATAAAAAGCATAAAAATTACTTAACTTGATTCTGGATGCTGTTTACAATTGACAATCTGAAGTTCCTGTGGTCTTGGTACGTTAATCTTACTCTCACATATCTCTGATACTTGACAAAAGTGTCTATACATTTATCTTCATGGCTATGTACAGGAATATGGTAATCTTATTAGGTGCAGACTGAAACTATAGACTGGTACAGACTAATGCAGTCTGGTACAGACTGGTGCCGACAAATGCAGACTGGTACAGACTGGTGTCGACAAATGCAGACTGACTAATCGGAGGTCTGTACACTCGTCTAATACCTCGCGCATTCAGATATCACTGCGCGAGTGGGATCCATGAGGAGAAAAGGTTCTACGTTATCAGTGATCTCATTGGCTGCTTTACATATTAATACGCGGATCGGCGGAAGCAGAATTTGGTCCATCTCTAAGGCAGCGCCATCTCGTAGTGCAGAGACGGACGAGCGCTGCGCCTGCGCTGTTGTGCTTAGCGGGGTGTGCTCTAGTGGGAAAGTTGTGTACGCGCTGACTATGCTGAACTATGTACACAACACTGCCCCTTACCCAACAAGTCAAAACCACCGCAGTAAGAAGCACATGAATACATCAGTACAGAGAATGCTTAGCTTCAGCTGTCGAGAATGAACGACATATTTACCACAATATGTTTTGCAACTAAATTATCCCATTCTCAAGTTAGAACTGCTGAGCCTCTGTGTTAATAAATTAACAGTAATGTCCAGATTTTTTGATGAATTGAACTCGCATGTATAAAACAGCTTCAAGTGCCAGATTACTGTACAAATGAGTTAGCGTGTTACATACACTCTAATATGAAAAAAACGACACACCACGAAGGAATTATTCGAATGGGACGGAAAACGGTAGATTTCATGTACATATAAATACCGACAAATGATTAAAATTTCAAAAAAGTTGAATGACTTGTTCAAGAGAAAGAGTTTCACAAATTGAGGAAGTCCGTAATGCATTGGTCCACCTCTGGCCCTTATAAAGCAGCTGTTAGGCTTGGCATTGATTGGAAGAGCTATTGCATATTCTCCTGAGAGATATCGTGCCAAATTCTGTCCTAATGACGTGTTAGATCTTCAAAATCCCGAGATGGTTGTAGGGCCCTGCCCATAATGCTCCAAACATTCCCAACTGGGGAAGATCCGGGCCGGCCGCAGTAATCGTGCGGTTCTAGTCGCTCCAGTCCGGAACCACGCTACTGCTACGGTCGCAGGTTCGAATCCTGCCTCAGGCATGGATGTGTGTGATGTCCGTAATTTAGTTAGGTTTAAGTAGTTCTAAGTTCTAGGGGACTGATGACCTCAGGTGTTAAGTCCCATAGTGCTCAGACCCATTTGAACCATTTTTTTTTTTTTTTTTTTTAGAGATCCGGCGACCTTGCTGACAAAGGTAAGGTTTGGCTACCACTAACAGGGGGAGGCCATGACGTTGGCATCACGGATTTAGTTCAGATATTGTACACCTTTACTGGGCCATTAAAACAACATAATGTACAAGTAGAAAACACTGGCACGGTAGCTCAGCGTGTCCAGTCAGAGAGCTGACTGGTCTCTGCAATAAAAACACCGAGTGAGTGGATCAACAACAAACGTCAACGGATGTAGAACAAAATGAAAAAAAAGTGGTTAACGTTCACGCTGGACGAGGCGGCGGTTCGAATTTCGCTGAAATGTATCTTTTAATCTATATTTTTTCATCACTGGTCACATTACTTAATTTGTACGACATATAATAAAAAAACCATGCGCATTTTCATGAAGCTGTAGTGAATTTCATATATTATATGAATATTTAATATTTGTAATTAAATTTCCAAGAACGAGGGACAGGCTTTGGAAGCCCAAGCCAAACTTCGATAAATAATGGTGTGAATGACGTTATTCACAAACAGTAATACAGCAAGTCATAAGAATAGCGAACAATTACTCGTCAGATGTGCTCTCGACATCACACGTTGCAGGATGTTATTTGTCATACAGACATGGAAAACAACTCGACACTTCATGCAAATATACGTCGTTTTTTCATTATATTACCTCTAAAATGTCACATACATTACATAATATTACCAGTGAACAAACGATATATTAATAATTACGTTTGAGCGGGAGTCGAACCGTCGCCTCATACACGTTCGTCTTACGAACATCGATCGCAAATCACTTGACCACCATAAACTCTAACGTTCGGCACCTACACACAGATACGTAAGCCACATAAGAAATGTGTAAAACTTCTCTTGCGTTAATGTACGAGGGTCACTCCAAAAAAATAAAAAACACTATTTTTTAAATCCATCTTTTATTCTACATATTTGAAAGTTTTACAGCGTGTAGATACATCATTTAGGAACAATATTTTCATTTCTGAACATAATTTCCATCTCTCTCAACTGCCTTACGCCACCTTCCAACCAGCGCCTGTATACCCACACAGTAAAATTCCGGACCAACCTGTTGGAGGCACTGTTTGGCAGCGTGCACAAGGTAGTCATCATCTTCAAATCTTGTTCCACGAAGAGAGTCTTCCAGTTTCCCAAAGAGATGATAGTCACATGGAGCCAGGTCAGGACTAAGGCGGGTGTTTCAGTGTTGTCGATCCGAGTTTTGTGATCGCTTCCATGGTTTTTTGACTGACATGTGGCCGTGCATTGTCGTGCAAACAGCAAAACATCCTGCTTTTGCCGCTGTGGTCAGACATGACTCAGTCGAGCTTGAAGTTTCTTCACTGTCATCACACATGAATCAGAATTTATGGTGGTTCCACTTGGCATGATGTCCACAAGCACTAAGTCTTCGGAATCGAAAAACACCGTAGCCACAACTTTCCCAGAAGAAGGTTTGGTTTTGAATTTTTTTGTCTTGGATGAATTTGCATGATGCCACTCCATTGATTGCTTCGTCGTCTCTGGTGAAAAATGAAGGAGCCACGTTTCATCACCTGTCACAATTCTTCCAAGAAATTCATTTCCACCATTCTCGTACTGTTCCAAAAGTTCGCCGCATACCGTTTTTCTTGTTTCTTTGTGAGCAACTGTCAACATCCTGGGAACCCACCTGGCACAAACTTTTTTTAACGCCAACACTTTCAGCATTCTGCAAACACTTACTTCCCCTATCCCAACATAGTGTGACAATTCGTTCACTGTGATGCGCCTGTCAGCAATCACCATTTCGTTAACTATCGGCACATTGTCTGGAGTGTGTGCAGTACGAGGCCTGCCACTGCGAGGACAATCCTCAATACTGCCGCGCCCGCTTTCATCACGTAACCTGCTTGCCCACCGACTAACTGTACTGCGATCGACAGCAGCATCTCCATACACCCTTTTCATCCTCTTGTGCTTGTTTCCCACTGCCTCGTTTTCACAGCACAGGAATTCTATGCTAGCACGTTGCTTCTGACGAACGTCAAGTGTAGCAGCCATCTTGAAGACATGCTCTGACGGCGCCACTCACGGGAACAGGTTGAACCAAGTTTGGAAACAAGCGGGAAGGATGTATCTACACACTCGAAAAACTTTCACACAAGCAGAATGAAAACTGTATTTTTACAAAAATAGTGTGCATTTCTTTTGGAGTTACCCTCGTAGGAACTGCCACGGCAGTGCACCGTACTACCTGCACATTATATCGTTTTAATGACCTACTAAACGTACAGAAAGTTCGAAGTAAATCTGTGATCCCAACTCGTGGCTTCCCCCTGTAAGGCAAGCAGTAGAACCTCTCGCCATGTGCTGAAACGTAAGCCCAAGATGGTTTGAAATGGAGGGCAACAAAACGAAGCGTAGAATATCGTCGACGTATCGCTGTGTTTTAATAATGCCAGGGATGACAATGACACCCTAAGGGGAAATACCACCTCAGACCACCACTACTGGTTGTCGGGCCGTATAGCGGGGAACTGTCAGGTTAATATCCCGTCATTGTACGTGGCATCTTCAGGCACGTATTAGCTGGTTGCTGAGGCTCAGTTCGAAGAGGGACTCATCTCTGAGGACAAGTCTACTCCAGTCAATGAGATTCTGGGCCGAAGATGTGTCTGGAGCCGCCCCGAACAGCGGTGGCATACCACATCCCAACCTGACTGTCGCCCGCCATACACTCTGGCAGCCAGGAGTGATGGTCTGGGCTGCCGTTTCTTTCCACAGCAGGACCCCTTTGGTTGTCATCCTCGGCACCATTAAAGCACGGCGGTACGTTGACGATATTGTGCGCTCCGTCGCCGGGTGGCTCCCCAGTTGAGAACATTTGTTCCAATCAGCTCGGGATGTTGACGGTCTAACACGCAGATTGCACGGAATTGAGCACTGTATAGCTCAGGATGACATCCAACAACTCTGTCAATCAATAACAAGCCCAATAACTGCTTGCATAAGGGCCAGAGGTGGAACAACACGTTATTGACTTGCTCAATTTGTGAAGCTCTTTCTCTTGAATAAATCCCACAATTTTTCTGAAATTGTAATCATTGGGTTGTCTGCACACGTACATCACATCTACTGATTTCCGTCCAATTCGGATAATTCCTTCGAGGTGCGTCTTTTTTTCTTTTTTCTTATGTAAGACTGCATTTCACGGGTTTTTATTTACATGGTCATTTTAGTATATAAAGTTGCCACCCTTCCACCGTAAGACATTTTTTTTTAATCAAGTTGCACCTTCGGTGGCAAGTTAAACTTTTAATGTTAGTGTATTGTACCATTTCCATCCCTCCTACAGGGTGCATAGTTCATGTGCTTGTGTGAGTTGTTAAAATTTTTAGTTTAAAGTAATTTGGTGTGTTACAGATTTGCACCAGTGTAGTTTTATAGAGGTCGTTGTGAGCGGTCGTGACTACGGCCGTGTCAAAAGGGAGAGACAAGGTTCTCAGCCCGAAAGCTCATACAGTCAAAATTTGTTCTTTGTGCCTCTGAATATATTGTGACTTGATATGTAGATGGTGCTTTCTGATTATAATTTTAAATCTGGTTAAAAAAAGGCTTTTAGGAATAAAATTTCCATTTCTTGAAAGAAATTTGATTTGTTTTCATCAGTTACCCACTGGCAACTACGTCCACGCTCACATAGTGTGATGAAATGTGTTAATGTTCTAGATGAATCGCTAGTAAATAAAGCAAATTCTTTTAAAAAAGGTTTTGAAAGTAAATTCATGGTTCACATGTAAGCAACAAACAGTTAAGAAAAACTAACTGAGCTACCGAAGCACGACTCACGACCGGTACTCACAGCTTTACTTCTGCCAGTATCCGTCTCCTACCTTCCAAACTTTACAGAAGCTCTTCTGCGAAACATGCAGAACTAGCACTCCTGAAAGAAAGGATACTATGGAGACATGGCTTAGCCACAGCCTGGGGGATGTTTCCAGAATGAGATTTTCACTCTGCAGCGGAGTGTGCGCTGATATGAAACTTCCTGGCAGATTAAAACTGTGTGCCCGACCGAGACTCGAACTCGGGACCTTTGCCTTTCGCAGGCAAGTGCTCTACCAACTGAGCTACCGAAGCACGACTCACGACCGGTACTCACAGAAGGTAGGAGACGGACACTGGCAGAAGTAAAGCTGTGAGTAGCGGTCGTGAGTCGTGCTTCGGTAGCTCAGTTGGTAGAGCACTTGCCCAACTGGCAAATTAAAACTGTGTGCCCGACCGAGACTCGAACTCGGGACCTTTGCCTTTCGCAGGCAAGTGCTCTACCAACTGAGCTACCGAAGCACGACTCACGACCGGTACTCACAGAAGGTAGGAGACGGACACTGGCAGAAGTAAAGCTGTGAGTAGCGGTCGTGAGTCGTGCTTCGGTAGCTCAGTTGGTAGAGCACTTGCCCGCGAAAGGCAAAGGTCCCGAGTTCGAGTCTCGGTCGGGCACACAGTTTTAATCTGCCAGGAAGTTTCATATCAGCGCACACTCCGCTGCAGAGTGAAAATCTCATTCTGGAGTTAAGAAAAAGTTTGAAGTTGTAACTAAGTGTTCTAATTACGGAACAAAACCTAGTTGTTCAGGCATCTGATTGTTTACGACATTGTATCCCCTGAACTGTGTATTGTAAAAAGATACAATTTTGGAGGTGCGTTCAGTGATATATGTGGATGCTGCCTGCAAATTGTGTTGCGAATGGAGTTAGCAGTAAACAGCTACAAGGGGCAGTATCCACGACAGGAAAAAAGGTAAGTAAACGGTTTATTACTTCAAAAGAAATCGACGTAACTGTTAATACATTCATTCTATCTTCATGGTAAACTGTTTGCGGTTGCCTACGAACCATGATTGTACTCAGCCGTGCACGTATTCATTCGAAGAAAATCTTCGTCCACGAATTCTTTCACCAGGGCATCAAAAGTATGGAAATGGGACGGGGAGATATCGGGATTGCTCGGGCGATGTGTACTGCCTTCCCAGCGTTGTCGAAATAACGTTAGGAACATGTGAGTCAGCATGATCTTGCAACACAATGATGCCGTTCTTAAGATTCCTGGACGTCTGGATTTGAAGGAGCACGTTAATTTTTGTGGAGTGTCCACGTACCACTATGCGTTAATGGTGGTGCGGTGTTCCAGGAAGTGAATGAGTAACGGATCCTTGCAGTCAAAGAGAAAGGTTATCATGACTTTCTCGGAGTTGGCATGCCTGTTGTTTCGACTACGTTGCAGAAGTTCGGCTGAGAAGCTCTTACACACCCTACATACAGCCACTATCACTTCCCAAGCGAATTCCGTATTTTTTTGTGCACTGAAAAAAGAAGTTCGGGGCCGTTAGACAGGTAATCTGCAACTCAGATTGTGAACCGTGAACTGTGAGCTGGGCTATTCGATATATAGTACGAGTAATTTAGATGCTGCGGTGGCATTGTGTAATGGCTTTCTAATAAACCAAAGTGAAAGTGCCCCGAAAAACTTAGTTTAGAGCAAGTATGCAACAAATTACCGAATTATCTCACTCTGAAATATTTTCAGGGACCTAATTCTTCACTATTTTAATTATTACTACTTTCTGGTACAATATTTGTTCGTCCTTAGGGAAACTAAACATAATCATTCGCACCTGTAAGTGTACCAGTGCCGTTACATATAATGTTTATTGTACAGGATACGAAAGCAACATGTAACACCGCAGTAAGAGAAGTGCGCAGCAACATGGTTTTCCTACATCAGTACTGTCGTGTAGATTGATAAGTTTTTCACGAGTTCTGCATTGCAGAAAACAAATCACTTGCATCTTGTGTTAAAGCAAAGTCGCTGGGAGCCTACTCTACTATAATTAGAATGGAAATTAATGACGAGA